>NC_080198.1:18433000-19035000 GCF_030028045.1 Hippopotamus amphibius kiboko
GTCCATTCATGTTGGTGCACATAGCAAGATTTCATTCTTTTTTATGGCTGAGTAATATTCCATTGCATATGTGTTCCACATCTTCTTTAGTCATTCATCTGTCGGTGGACACTTAGGTTGTTGCCATCTCTTGGCTGTCGTAAATAACGCTGTAACAAATATGGGGGTGCATGTATCTTTTCAAAGTAAAGTTTTTATTTTCTTCAGGTAAATATTCAAAAGTGGAATTGCTGGGTCCTTTGGTAGTTCTATTTTTAATTTTTGGAGGAAACCTCCATACTGTTTTCTATAGTGGCTGCACCAATTTACATTCCCACCCACAGTGCACAAGGGTTCCCTTTTCTCCACATTCTTGCCAGCCCTTGCTATCTCTTGTGTTTTTGAGAATAGACATTCTAACCGGTGTGAGGTGATATCTCATTGCAGTTTTAATTTGTACTTCCCTGATGATTAGTGACGTTGAGATCGTTTCATGAAGCTGTTGGCCATCTGCGTGTCTTCTTGGGGAAGATGTCTACTTAGATCTTCCCATTTTTAATTGAATTGGGGGTTTTCTTGTTTGCTTGTTTCTTGCTGTCGAGTTGTATTAGTTCTTTATATATGTTGAATATTATCTGCTTAACAGATAAGTGATTTGTATATATTGTCTCCATTCAGTAGGTTGTCTTTTGATTTTGTTGGTGATTTCCTTTGCTGTGCAGAGTCCTCATCCACTTTCAATCTGACCCAACAAAAATAAACCATTCCCTAATGAACAAATCCTGTGGGCTTCCTCTGTGCTTTTCTTTTCTTCCTTTCTTCTTCTTCTTCTTTTTTTTTTGAGTTCAAAAAGTCAAACTGTATGATACTTTTTAAAATTAAGTTTTATTGAAGTATGGTTGGTATACAATGTTTTGTTAGTTTCAGGTGTACAGCAATGTGAATCAATTATGTGTAAACATGTATCCACTGTTTGTTAGATTCTTTTCCCACGTGGGCCATCACAGAGGATGGAGTAGAGTCCCCTGTGCTGTACAGTAGGTCCTTATTAGTTATCTATTTTATATGTAGTAGTGTGTGTGTGTCAGTCCCAATCTCCCAATTTATCCCCCTCCTCCTCACCCTTGTCTGTGTTTTCTGGAACTAACTTGCATCATTTACAGCTTTTGAGACTCCCTCCTCCCTGGTGTCCGTGTCACCGCATGCCTTAGGTTTTCTCCTTTTTTCCCCCCATCTTTTCACCCACCATACTCCAGTTTTCCCCTACCAGGTTCTGGCTTCAGGTTTCTTCCTCCGTACACTCCAGCTACTTTGTTCTTAGCCAGAGCCTGGATGTGACCTCGATCTCAGCCATCCCACAATCTAGACGTTTAAGTGTGGCTTCTCTCTTCAGAGACAAGACCTCAGCTTCCAGTTGGACATTCCGCAGGCTGCTCAAACTCAACCTCTCCAAAACAGAACCGCACACATTCCTCTCTAATTGACTCCAGATCCTCTACTCATCTCCATTTTCCTGTCCGTGAATTAAAACCAGTCATCTGTGAGCCAACACACGTCCCATCCCAGTAGTCACCAAAACCAGTAGGGTCCATCTCCCTCGCGGTCCTTTTGTCATCCCCACTGTCAGTGCCTTTCTTACTCTTCCTACTGCTGTCGCCGCTCTCGGGCTCTTACCCCCCAGCCTGTCCTGTGAAACTGGAGATTATAGTTCCGGAAACTCAGCAACCATCCTGTCATTCACCTGATTGTCCAATGGCTCCTCCAAATTGATTCTCCTTTCTGAGCCGTGAAGACTGTCAGTGACCCTAACCTACCTGATCTTCAGTCTTATTGACCATGAGTCCCATTTGTACACAGTCTAAATTCGATAAACTGGACTGCTTTTTGAAACTGTCTCATTCCTCTGGAAGGAAATGTGCTCTTCCTTGTCGAAAGTGCAGTCTTCCTTGCTGCCCAGAGGCTAAGGTGCTAGTTGCTATAGGTTGACCAATTCATGGATAGTGCCACAGGATGTAAATTTTTTTTTTTTCAATCATCTTCATGTGGACTTCCTTCAACATGTTATGGCTTATATGTACTCCCAGTGATAGAATGGAAGAAGCGGAGTTCATGGCCTCTGAGTATATTCAAAGCCCTTTTTATTGCACTAATTATTTCCTGAAGCAAGTGCTAAATAGCTGTGAAACTTGGCCAAATAAAAATAACCTGTACGGCTGAGAGTCAACACGTTAGTAATAGAGCATGACAGACACTGAGCCATGGTAGCAGGAAAAGTCAAGGTTAAATTTTCTGCTCAGAGTGGCCATCATCAGCATCTAATAGGGCCATGCTAACTTAAAAATAGTTTCAAATGGGGCACATTATTGAAATAGGGTTTTGCATCAAATATACCATTCATTCAAAAACCCCAAGGCCAGGGAACTTATTCTCTCTATTGAAAAAGATTTCTGGCTCTCAGTTTTGCAGTGGAATTTGTTAGAAAATGCTGTTGGTGCATTACGAAAGACATGCTAGGTTTTTCCATTGGCTCTCACTATAAATGCAAGTCCCTTTTATTTTGTCAACACTCAGGCACAGGAATTTAAGCATTTCTTTTGGTTCTTAAGTCTCTTAATGATACAATAGTAATGAAAATGCTTTGTTTGCATCATCCTTGAGGACAGATGAAGGCCCATGTACCCTAAGGAAGTTTGTCAGGTAGAGGGTAGTAGCACCACATAGCACCAGGTTAAGAAAGCCTTTTGTGGAATCCGTCCTGAATATCTTGTTTTACTCTGCAGAGAGAATGTGGAGAAATACTCCTTCCTTTCTCCTCTGGGCTCATCAGGAAGGTTCAAAGCCACTGATAAAATTTAGGGCAGGAGGTAAATTCATCTTTCCCCATACAATTGGAGTTAGATAAGCAGCGTTTTAAACAGAATAGGTTCTCTTTTTTTCCAAAGTGGGCAAACGTATCCTAGCTTTCAAAGTTCAAACTCCAGCTCGTGTAATTGGAAATTCTCACATGCCCTCCAGAAGCTATCTGGTTTCTTCAAATATTATTAATGACATATTCAGATATTTTAGCATCCACCAACCCAACGACAGTGAATTGAGAAAGTATGATGCTGGAGAGAAAACACCAGTGTGTTTCCACTTCCCAATGAAACACTGACACTGGCGTGTATGAACACTTGCCCGTCTTGTACTGCTGTACATTGAATTTTGCAGTCTCGATTGTGCTAAGATTTGAATTCAACTTCAGGGCTGTCGCCATGGCACTGGTAGATGACTAAGCTCTGGTTAATTATACAGGTGATGGAAGCAAGTGTCAAGAGAATGTAGTAAACAGCTGAGGCTTTTGAAATCGTCCCCTACCAAGTTTCTATCCGCAACTTTCTGCACTTAAGGCTGTGCGACTGGAGACGATGATTCCAATGCTATTACACAAAGATAGTCTGCAGCCTCTCCCACACCCTGAGGATGTACGGCACACGTCGACATGTCCAAAGCGGGGCTGCGCCCCTAGCATCGGCTGCTCCTAAATGCCTGAACGGAGCTGAGATTGTCAGTGTCTGAAGACAGCAAGACTTGAAGATTATTCTGTGTAGGAAACACTTGTCCGCTGCAGATAAATCACTGTCTGAGTGCCATCTTGGTAACCAAAATTTTACCTCTTTCCACGATCACGTTTTTCTTCAAACGTCACCAGGGTCACGTGAGGAGAGGCTGGCGATTTTGAAACACACGTCAAGTGCCTGGTTTTAGACAGGACCTCGTCTCCTGCTTTTCAAGCTCGTTGATCCTCGCTGGGACACACCACATCTGGTCGTGTCTCTCCCAGTCTGTTTATGTACCGTAGCATGGTGTCAGGTGGTACTGGGTTCTGGCACAGTCATCAGCCAAAGAGATCACCACATCAAACGTTATTTCTGAAAACTGCAGTAGAAGTGCCAGTATATCTTAAAATTTGTTTAGACTCTTTTTTTTCCCCCCGAGAAATAGAGGTATTGATTTTAACGGCTTGTACTTTTAAAATGTCTTGTTCAAAGAATCGCTGTGCCCACAAACTGGAGGGCAAAGAGTTGAGTTGTTCAAGTGAGCAAATATGTATTGAATGGTTACTTTATGCCAGACACTCTCTCCGGCACCATATTCATTTTCTGGGCTGCACAGGAGTGAGAGAGACGAAGTCAAACATTCAGTGCAAAGATGGGAATGGTGGGCTGACTTCTGCATCTGCTGATAACTCCCCAGTTTATGTCTCTAGCTCTCATTCCTCCCTTCCACCCCAGAGTCAGTGTGTCCGCCTACCTTCCAATATCTTCAGGGGGGTGTCCAGTCGGCATCTTCCACTTCCGTGTCCACTAGAGACAGAAGGTAGAACAGAGTGGACCAGCGCCCGGGGGGAGGGGAAGTGGGGAGGTAGAAGTGTTGAACGGGCAGAGAGTTTGTGTTTGGAATGAGGGGAGAGTTTGGGAAATGGATAGTGATGATGGTCACAGCATTGTGAATATACGTCATGCTGCTAAACTGAACACTTAAAAATGATGGCAATAGTAAATGTTGTGTTTGTATATTTTATCACAATAAAAACTACACGTCCAAAACTAAGCTCAGTTTCCACCCCCGAAACCTGTTCTCTCTGCCATCTTCTTTATCTCAGAAAATGACATCTCTATGCACCTTTAGGCTCATGTTAAAAACTTGGTGTCAACACCATTGATTTTCTTTTTCTCACTTCCAACATTGGCTCCATTCTTAAAACCAGATAGGCGGCTCTACCTTCAAAATACATCTAGAATCCACTTATCACCCCCACCTCAGTTGCGTGATCCACGTGGTCTTATGCCTGGACCTCAGTAGCCTCTGAACTAGTCTGTTTCGTCTTGCTCTTCTTTAGTTCATTCTCTACACATAACGAGAGCGATTCTTTTCACATATATGTTCAATCATGCTATTCTTCTGCCCACTCGCACCATTGCTTTCCCATCATAGCACAGTCCAACTCAGAGTCTTTCTGGCCCTAGAAAGACCCAGATGATCTAACCTCTGACTACCTTGCTGACCTCATCTCCTGTCACTGTTTGCCTCACTTTGTTCCCCTCACTTTGTTGCAGCCACGCTGACCTCCTTGGTGTTTCTGGAACACACCAGGCACATCCCTGCCTTGGGGTCCCAAACTAGCTGTTCCCTCTGCCTGCACTACTCTTCCTCAGCTAGCACCAGTATCGCCTCAAGTGTCACCTCTTCGGGAAGCTTCCTGGCCATTGTCTAAAACAGCATCACCTCCTCCACCATTTTCTCTCACTTTGCCCTGCTTCATTTATCTATGTGTTTTGTTTCTTGTCTTTTCCCCTTCTGCTAGGATATAAGTGCCGTGAGGGCAGGAACTTTTTTTTTCTGGTTTTGTTTAATGCCTTACCCCAGTAGCCTGGAACTTAGTGGGTTTTCGGTAAATATTATATGATATGCAGGACACATAAGTATTTTTTCCTAACTATGATTCTAGTACATTAGTTGGGCTATTACAGAGAATTGGGTTATCAAATAAATGCCCAGTTGGGAATGAATTATATTTTCACTCTTTCTTGTGTTAAAACATTTAACTTCCAGACAAAGGAGTTTTAGGGCATAAAGTTTTTAAAATGTAAAATAAAAAAATTAGTAAATCTTAGGCAAGATTTACTTTGATTAAGATTTGGGAGAACATAGGAGCAGTTCAGGGCAAATAAATGTAATTCCAAAACATATGGTTGAGTCAATGGTATTACTCTCAGTTCTTTTGATTAGGAGATTCAGAGATGTTTCTACGAAAGGGAGCATCTGTCTTACTTTCTAACTACAAAATCCAAGATATAGATTTCAGGTATGGCTGCATTCAGGTGCTTGAATGATGCAGTGAGTTTTTATTCGTCTGTCTGTTTCTTGGCACGTCTGCCTCCTCTGGTGTTGGCTTTATTCTCAGGCAGTTCTGGCATTCTGTCTTCCCTGTAGCTGAAAATCCCAAGGGAAAGAGGACTTCTTCATATCATGAATCTAGCAGAAGCCCCAGGACTGAGTCCGATGAGACCATTCAGTGGCCAACCTTGAACCAAATATTGTATCCAGGGAGATGGAAGGCATTTATTTGGCAGACTTGAATCACATGCCCATTTTGCTTCTAAGGAGAGAGGAGGAACTCAGGTCAACCCCACTCAGCCACATGGACCAAGCACCAGGAAGGGCTTATTCACAGGGACAACAAAAGAAGGTGAAATGGGTGTGTAAGGGGAAAAGCATCTGCTGTTCACTAGATCAAGAGAAGAAAGATTGCACTTGGGTCTATGATGTCATTCACTGCTCTTTGATATAAATATTTCCAGTTAGTCTTAACACATTGTAGTGGGTTTTAAGTTGATTGTGAATGGATTCGTATGGAGTGTAAAACATGACAGGGCTCTCCTTAGGACAGAAGAAGTTGCACGTGCATATCAGACCATGATGGGAGGAGATTTGAGGCACCTGGAACACGGAAGCTAGGGGAATTGGGACGGTTCAGCCAATTTCTTGAATCTTTATTGATTCAGACAGCATTTCCCCTTAAAAGAATTTAGTTGAAAGGGTTATTGAATAGTACAGCATAGAGTAACTTACTTAGTTGTTGTCCCCATCCCTTGAACTAGTTTAACCCACGTGGAACTCAGCTTCCATTCAAGTTTTCTATTTGCTTTCGCTCAAGCTGTAGCAACTGGATTTCTCAGCCCGGCCAATGAGCCAAGCCAGCAGTCCATTGGAGACTGTGGGCTACCGTGGTGAGAGCAATTGCTTTGGCCTCAGGAAGACATGATTTTCAGTCCTAACTATGCTACTCCCTGTATTTATGTCCTTGGGCAAGCTGCTTAACCTCCTTGAGCCTTAATGTTCTCCTCTGCAAAGTGGGTATGGTACTTTGATAATTGTTGTGCATTGTGAATCTTGAAAAGTCTGGGGAGAGACTTACTATAGCTCCAGGCTCATAAAGGCACTCGGTGAATGATGTTTGTGGAATAATCAATGAATGCTCCATGCCAGTGACTTTGCCTAACCTTAGGTCCTAAGCTTTCAGCACTGATCTATGGCCCCATAATTAAATTTTCTGGGTCTAGCCATGTCATGAATGGTACAAACATGCCAGTTAAAAATGCAGGGTGATTTGGTGGGCAGTACAAACCACCTCTGGTGCAGTTAAGCGAAAAGGGAATTTATTTGTGGGTTAGAGGTAACCTCAGAGAACTGCAGCAAAAGCTGAACATCCAGGCCTGAAAAGCACAGGTTCAGGTCCAAGATAGAGGTAGCAACCCCTCTTAAGGCACATGGTCGGGATGAATCGGCTCCAAAAGCTTCTATTCATGTATAATTGCATTCACATTCCTGAGAGAATATGATTGGTCTAGAGGAAACACCCAACCCAGGCTTGACCAATCAGGATACTTCCTAAGCACACAGCCGTTGTAGGAAGCATTACATTAATATCTTACACATGATAAGCTACGTTCGTTTAGTCCTTCAGCCATTTGTTGAGCATCTAAATTGTGCCCTGGGCTAGGATTTGACATGGAAAAAACCAGTGCCTGCTCTTGTGTAGTTCATATATAGTCCAAGGGTGACTGAATAGATAGAATCTTTTGGCCCTAGAGTTGAAGGTCCCACCAAAGCAATGTGCAGCAGGGAAGAGTGGTTCTCCAGAGGGAAACTGAGAACTATGAGCAGAAGAGGGAGAAGGGCTGTTGGCAGGAAAAGGCAAGTGCCGTTTCCCCACACCTAATTAGTATATTACGCCAATTTTTGGAGCCTTGGTTTCCTCATCTGTAAAATGGGGATAATGAAGATACGCACCTCACAGGATTATTTTAAAGACTAGGTGGGTTAACATAGGTAAGGTTCTGAGAGTAGCAATTAGGACGTAAAATGTGCTCTATAAATGTTAACCCATCATCAGTGTCATCATCCCAAGCTCTGATCTCCTGTCCCTCATTACATGCTGTGTTCATAATGGAGCCCAGAGAAGTGGGAAATGCCTGGCCGTGCCCCAATCCCCCAAGCAATAGGACTCTGTGAGTAGTAATGAAAAGGAAGAGGGAGAAATTTGGCAACTTCTTCTGCAGTCACACAGAGCCAGTGCCTTCTCCGGTTTCCCCTTTGACGGGGGATCTGCAGCCCGTAAGTGTTAATTTGAAGTGAACTCTCTAAATGGTAACTTGCACAGGAGCCTCAGGCTGTGCAGACAGAGCCCTTCTCTGCAGAAGGTTCCAGGCCGGTGGCTTCGTTCCAGCCCTAACCCTGCACATACTTACAACCCAAAACTGACTGAAAGTGATTGAAATGCAAGTTTTTGTTGCGCTGAGATGCTAAATTCAGGATCGAGAGCATATGGATTGCTCCATATTTGTTTTCTGCATATCTGATGTTCGCAATTTAGAACATCACTGGGACGCTCCCTGGAGAATTTCAGCTCTGTAAATGAAACAATTATTTTGGCAGTTTGGGAAAGATATATTCATAACTTTCATGGTATTTAAAGGGGAAATACACCTTCCCCGAGTCCCTTTCTCCCTTGCCAGAGAGGAAGAATGAAATCAGAGTGCAGAGGGGATAGATGGCATAAATAGAGAAATTGACAGTGTGCTGCATTCACAATTGGATTTCTAGGATTGACAGCATGACAGGAAGTAAAAGGCTTTCCTCCAAATCTGGGCAGAGGGAAGTTGTGGAGAACGCCATGCCCGGGGCATTATGTTCATTCATTCAATCACCAGGTGTCTTACAATCACCTCTTATGTGTTTTTGGTAAAGTCTTAGATTAAAATGACCAGTGCTTGCCCTTGGTAACGGTTCGCTGTCTAAAATATTGTATAGTAGGATTCTTTGGTTGCAAGTAACAGAAAGCAACTTTCAACAGCTTAAGTGAAACAGAGAAAATTGTTGTAATGATGAAGGGGTGTCTTGTGGAACCCGAGTCACGGAACTTTGAGAGGCTTCAATAGGACCTGGACCCAGGAATTAAAAGCTGCAGGACCCAGGCATTCTGTGTCCTGTCTGTGTCCCTCGTCTTGCACATTTTCTCAATTTTTCTCACATTTTTCTCCATCCACATAGCAGAAAATGGCTATCCCACAGCTTCTGAGTTTTTAGATCTCTCCACATTTGAGAGATTATCCCAGAAGGAAGAGAAGCTCTTTATCCCAAAGCTAAACATCTGGGAGGGAAGCTGGTTGGCTCATTTTGGTCAGGTGTTTACGCCAGGTCCAAACAGCCGTGGTCAGTGGGTGGAGTAATATACAGCCTGTCACTCAAAGTGTGGTCCCTGCATGAGCAACACTGGCGTCATTACTGGTATTGGTTACAACACCACATTAGAGATGTGGACTCTCGAACCACCTGAGACCTGTTGAATCTCCATGTCTGCAAGGTCCCCAGGTCATTGGTGTACACCCTGAGCTTTGAGCAGCTTTGCTGTGGAACCTACCTAGCTGCACATGGACACTCTGTGTAGGAGGTGGGCAGATAGGACGGTTGTGGTGAGCTGAGCAGACAGCCCAGGACATTTCTACGACAATAGCATAAAACTCCTCAGCTCTGGAGGCTACTTCCTGAAACATTAGCCCTTAAGAATATCTGTAGAGGAGAGTGACTTAGAAATTTATCCTGATATAAATGAAATGTTCCGCATCTATGTGATGTTTCTCAATCATTGCTTGCCTGTCTCTTCCCTCCTCTGGGGCTGTGGCAGCCTTCTCAGAGGGCTTTTCTGATCTCAGATGAAGTCTGGACAGTTCACGCTCCCCAAGCTGGCCACGGGTTTGGTTGGTGAACATGGGTGGCTCTGTAACTCTAATTGATCATGATCTCGTAGGAAATGCCCTTGGACACAGGCCAGGAAGACCTGGATTCCTGGCCTGGAATTTCTGCAAGGGGTAGCAGGGCACGGGCGAAAGGCAGGCTTTTACTGTGTGTCTTAGAGTGCTAACACGGAAGACCTCGCTCGTCTTCGTGGGCCTCTCTCTTTCCCTGGCGCTGTTTGCACTCCGGCATGACCTCTCTGTCACGGATCCTTGGGTGTGAGGCTTGCGGCCAGCTTTTTAGTCTTAGCTTCTGAATTGTGTTTAGGACCATAGACCTGATCTTTTTTTTCCCCTGTCCCTAGGGCACCCAGAGGTGCTCACTTCATGCTGGAGAACGCACAGAGCATCCCCTCTTGAATGAAAATGACACTGACAAGGGTCCCTTTGCCATGACTTTGCAAAGCCTTCTGCTTATTTTTTTTAAGAGAACTTTTATTGAGATGTAATTGACATACAATAAACTGCATATATTTAAAGTGTACAATTTTGATTTTTTTTCTTATTAGTAATGTATATATGGTAATCCAAATCTCCCAATTCATCCCACCCCAACCACCCCACTTTCCCCCCTTGGAATCCGTGTCTGTTCTCTACATCTGTGTTTCTATTTCTGCCTTGCAGACAGGTTGATCTGTACCATTTTTCTATATTCCGTATGTATGCGTTAACATATGATATTTGTTTTTGTCTTTCTGACTCACTTCACTCTGTATGACAGTCTCTAGGTCCATCCGTGTCTCTAGAAATGTCCCAATTTCATTCCTTTTTTACAGCTGAGGAATATCCCATTGTATGTATGTACCACATCTTCTTTATCCATTCCTCTGTTGATGGACATTTAGGTTGCTTCCATGAAAGCCTTCTGCTTATACTCGACCCGGCTCACCCAACCGCTTTCACTGGAGGTCCAAGACAAGCGTTGGGTGCTGAGCACCCTGAGCTCAGGACACGGGAGGGGAATCAAGGCAATAGTTTGAACTTCACTCCCTATTTATAGACCTACCTATGTCCATCCCAGAATTGTCTGCACACCTTGAAAATAAAATACATTACAACTATAGTGTGCTTGTATACATGTACATATACGAGTATGTAAACATGGGGCTTGCAGGCACAGAATGTCTTTTCTGATACGGATGTTTGGTTACAAAGTCTGGAGACCCCTGATTTAGGCCTATAGGTGAAAACAGTCTTCTAAAGGCAGCATAAAAGTGTTGACTCAAACCCCTACGTAGGGGTGTGCCATATGCCAGGCACTGTTCTGAATGCACGACAAATATTCATGTATTTAGGCTCCGTAACCAGTGCATGGGAGCAGGTACTGTTTGGGTCTCATCTGTGGAACCTGAAGCCCAGAGAGGCTTGGTCACCCGGCAACAAAGTGGAGGCTGGGAAGCAGCCCCAAGCAGGCTGGCTCCAGGGTCCAGACTCTCACGTGCTCTCTAGGCTGTTCCTGCAGACAGACTCTGACGTAGCGCCAGAGGCACCAAAGAGAAAGAAGCACACGGAGGGGAGCTTGAGGAGCTTCCTGGCATCCCCCTCCACCCTTTCCTTCCTCCTCTCCTCAACCCTTCTCCTCCTTTCCCTGAGGTGCAGGGTACCCCAGGGAACACGGTTTGGGAACCATCAGCCTAATCCAACCTGTTCCGTTCGGGAACTGGGCCTCACCTCTCCGGTGGTCCGGTGGTGCTGTGTTTTACCCTAGGTCACCCAGCTTCTGAAGGACCAAACTAGGAGACTCTCACTTTGAATTTAGGGGTCTTTCTGCCTCCCCAATGACACACGTAGGGGCTGAGTTGAGTCACCCTTTCTCCAGTCTGTACCTTCAGGAAAAGCTCTCTTCCCACCACGTCCTTTTTAAAAAAGCACATTTAGAATATATGGGTATCCTTCCCGGGTTATAGTTCCTCCCTTCTTTGTTCTTGTCGAGTTTCGCATGATTTACCTTCCAGGTAATTCTTTTTGCTCGGTTTGTTGATTTCACCAAGTTTCAGATTCGAGCTTATTTCAGGCAGCTCCATTTTGAAGAGGACACAGTGGACTGTAATGAGATGCAGTTGTGAGGCTTAGGGTCCGTTCAGGCCGAACTGACCTTTTGCAGCTGGTCCTGCTGTCACGGCAGGGCCGGGAGTGCCACAGCACATACCCAATCCCAGCCGCCCACACGGAAGCGCAGGGGACAGCCCAGGACCTGTTGTACTTGCCTGCACACACTGTGACAGCCCACTTAAAAAAATTATTTGTGATTTGCGCTCGGCTATCAATGGAGATTGAGAGTATTGATCCCAACTGATTGCCGGGGACCAAAATAAAGTGAGAGGGTAATTGACTGCCGTGTCCCTCATCGACCCAGCGCCACAGTTCATCACCACTGAAATTATTTTCAAGTACTTTGGTTTATCATTCCTAATAAATACAGAAATTGAGTAATCAAAATGACTTACATTCACATCGAACCAAAAGCTTTTAAGGAAGTGTCTATGTTTAAGTGAGTCCATATTCTATGCTGGTTTTCCAATCTAGCCCCCAGGGTCTATTCTGACAGCGCCCGGATAAAGCTAGGCTTAAAAACATAAAGCGTCATCTCTCAGAAGCAGGAATCCCAGCCACCGGCAATTTTCCAGTGACGTCATGGTAATGGTGGCCCCTGGGATTTTAAGGAAGAGCCCTCCTACGTAGTCACACTGTCCATCTCTACAAGCACATCTCATCCATCAAACAAACATTTCCCCCCAGGCAGCAAGACTTCTTATTTATCTCACTCCCCCAGCACTGTTCATAAAAGCACAATGGTTGTTTTCATGTTTACAGTGATGTTCACAGTTGTGTTATTAAATCAAAATAATCATTAGCCGTGTTCGTATAGGTTATGTGGCATTTGGCCCTACGGTACCTTGAAATCACATTGCTTTGTTTTTTTTAAAGATTGCTTTAAAGGATGATCCAGCATCCTGTTAATCAGGTGTCTGAAGAGTAGGACTGAGATGCTAGTGCTTGCTTTGGGAACTGAGTTTCTATAGCACAGCCCTGTTCAATAGAGATACAGCCATAGGCATTACTGAAAAACACCGTGAGATGCAAAATCTCGCAATGAAAACAACAGGATTTACAGACAAATTGGGGTGAGGATCATAACATTAAGGACATAATCAATTTTTTTTTTTTAAAGAACCTAGTAAAAGCAGCCCAGTTTGGCTACTTTCACTGATTACGAGTACATAAGTACTAAACTACGTACTGCATTTTAGCTTGGAAAAGCCCTGGCGTTTGCTTGGGGAAGTGGCGTGCACAAGCAGTGGGTGGCGGGCTGTGAGTTACGGTACGTGGTGGAGGGAAATTGGACGGAAAGTCTTAGCACCAGGTGTGGGTGTGTGTGGTGTGTGATCCATGTGGTGAACTGAAGTAGCTGGTCGGTGTTTGAGGTCTGCGCGTGTGGGAGCATTTTGTGTGTTCCCTAGCCGCTCAGTTCCGCTGGGTGTTCAGTTTCCTAGATTTACCTAGTGTTCCTTGCAGACGTAAGTAAACACATCATTTGTGTTACGCTCCAGTCACTTCTAAATATATCAACCATGTTGGAACAAAGTCACATTTTCAGCATAAGCGTAACTTATTTTGTGTAAGTTATATACAAAATAACAATACATATATAATATATACTATATTGTATTATATGTAAATATACGTACTGTATATGAAACAATATAACTAGTAGAACTGACTGTATAATAGGAGCCACAAATATGAGACATATATATAAAATTTAAAATTTCCTGTTATCCACATTTTAAAACGTAAAAAGTAACAGGTGAAATTAATTTTACTTCAACCCAGTATACTCGGCAGAGCATTATTTCAGTGTGTAATCAATATTAAAAAAACTAATGAGATATGGTGTATTCTTTTTTATACTGAATCTTGGCAATTGTGTTTGTCTTTTACATGTACAAGCACATCTCAATTCAGACTGGTCACATTTCAAGGCGTCCATAACCACAGAGGGCTTGCGGCTACCATGTTGGACGATGAAAGTATAGAGTATAAAAATAATGGACAGCGAGGCTATAGGGAATAAAAAGAATCTGCGGTGTAAAGTAGAAATCCGTCAGGGTACAGGATCTCCCTCTGTTTAAAAAAAATTATTTTATTGAAGTACGGTTGATTTACAATGTTGTGGTTATTTCTACTGTACGGCAAGGTGATTCAGTTATATATGTGTGTGTATACACATTCTTTTTCCTTTTCTTCTCCATTATGGTTTATCCCAGGATATTGAATCTAGTTGCCTGTGCTATACGGTAGGACCTTGCCGTTTATAGGATCTCCCTCTTTCTGTTGACCAAGGTGAAAGATTAGGCCCATAGTCCAGACCTTTAAAATACATATATTTATTTATTTTAAAAAAACTGAGACTGTGTTGGGAAGACAGATCTCTATGCCTAACCCACATGACAAAATCCATTTATGCCTCACTTTTGATAGTAGTCATTTAAGTGTCAAAGCACAATCGTTGGTGGTCATGCAAACGTCATTTGGCTTTCTGAGTTTCTCCAGGCCAAGAGCCAGCCCTGTGCATCTATTGCGAATGCTTAATGAACACGTTTGGCTGTAGTAAGTACTCAGTAAATGTATCCCGAGTTGAGTTTAACTCATTTGTCAGGTTGTCATCTGCGATGTAGTGTAAGCTCTTGAATGGCAATGTTGAAGGACTAGAAACATTAGATTAGAATTTTCTCCCTTTTGGCTTGTGTCTTTCCACACCCATTCATTCATTCCCTCGTTCACTCACTAAGCATTGACCACCTAAGCCATGCCTTGACCAGACTTAGTTTTTCCGTTCCCTATACACCCCATGCTCTTTTCTGCTTAACCTTTGCACGTGAACTTCTGTATCTGGTTAATTCCTGCTCCCACCACTCAGGCCTCAGCCTGCATGTTTCTTCCTGACCCCCTCTAGCTCTGAGTTCCCAGTCTCTCCCCTCCACCATCGAGGCCCTGTGTTCGCCTTACTGCTTACTTTTCTGTCTCTGGATTATCTGATGAAGCCTGCCAGAGCACAGCTCATATTTGTCGTGCTTGCCGGCAGCTTGCGCACCTTCAAGGGGAGAGTCGGACACCCTGAGAATATTACGGACAAGCCGTGATGGGGCTCAGAATGAACCCTGAGCAGAAGACGGGTTAGGTTCCCAGAACCTCTGGGCTTCCACACTTTCAGGTTCCAAAATAATCCTCATACAGCAGGCAGAGGGAAGTTTTTAAGACCCAGGCATACCACGTTACACCCTCGCTGAAATCCTTCCAGTGGGTCTTAGCCCCTGATCATCACACAGGTCTTCCAAAGTCTGCCCTGGCCCACTTCTTTTCCTTTATCTTAGACACTCTTCCTTGTCCCCTGTCCTTCACCTCCTCTGACCTCCTTCCGTGTCTTCGGATGGGCAGACACTGCCTGTGCTCTTCCCTCTGCCAGCTGCCATGTCATCTCCTTCTCTGCTCACTTTCCCGAATGTGGCCTTCCTCAGTTTATCTCGTCACACGGCTTTCATTCTTTCATAAAACTCATCTCTGCAGGTGATAATACTCTTGGTGGTATGTTTGGCTTGTTTTTTGTCTGTCCTCCCTGTTAGAGCTTAAGCTCCGAAAGGCTGGGCCCTGACTGTCTTGTTCACAGCTGCATCCCTAGCACCCGGTGTGTTAGGTTATTGGTAATGCTTTTGAATGAATGAATAAGGTCGTATTGGGTGTGTGTGTGTTGCGGGGGGGAGGATCAATTAGACATGTGTGTGAAAGAGATAGTGTAAAATCTCGCTTAGGATCGATTGTTATTTTGCCTCAGTCTGGCTACCCGCATAAACAGGCCCTAGTGTGAGGATTCCTGTACACATCGTTTACTTGGGAGGTGATACCAAGAAACACTGGCGAGGTGGTGGAGAACGAGTCAGGCTAGGAACGTCAGCTAGTCCTCAAGGGCGTTGCCATTGTAGTCGCTGGAGCTTCCGCGGGGGACCTGTGGGAGTCAGAACGTGCACCTCCACGGGATCCCCAGAGGGGGTGCCGCCGTTGGAGGAGGGCTGGGCCTTGCGGGGAGTCAATCCTCTGGCACTTCTGGTCCACGGGGTAGAGTGGACTTCAGCTCCCGCAGCCAGCCCATGGGCACCGGGAAGCCTGCAGCACAGGCCACACCGGGTAAGACCCAAGGACATAAGAACTGAACACACCACCAGCATCTACTGTACCTGCCCATCACCAAAACAGGGCCCACGGAGGGGACCATCTGGATGGCAGATAACGAATCCGGCTTGGGGAGTCTGGGCAGGCATCCCTGCAGTATGTCCAGGTGAAGACAGCCAATGGGCAGTTGCAAATATGTGTGCAGAGCTCAGGGCAGAGGTTGTGCTTCTGTAGAGGGTTTGACAGTTGTTGGCAGGTGCAGGTTCGCTAAAGCCACGGGGCTGAATGAGGCGGCCCTTGCCTACTGAGCCGCTTGGCAGTATTTGCCGTCATCATTCATTTCATTTGTCTCGAAGTGATCTTTCCATGTGTCCTTTATGACCTTTCCACGCTCTTCTTGCCCTTCTGCCTTTCTAGCATCTGACATACATGTGGAGTGGATGGGAAGGGGGATGAGGAGGGGCAGAGGGAAGAAGCGGCCCCAGAGGCTGAGGGGAGGCAATTCACGATGTAGGTGAGAGTGAAGGAAGCAGATGTGGGAGCTACAGGCAAAGGAGGAAAGTGATGGATTCAAGTCCCATGTGAAACCAAGACGTGGGATTCTGAGATTTCTCTTGATCCAATAAACAAACCTTGGCTGCTGCGTTTCAAAGTTTAAAGGCCTTGAAGGGAAGAAGGGATGTGTCTTCTAATTGGACAGGAGCCGGGGAATGCAGGATGGGTACCGTCAGAGATCAGCTATGTCATTAGCTATTGCCAAGTAACAGGTGGTAACAAAATGTTGGTGGCATTTAAAGACGGGCATCTCTTTAGCTCCTATGTCCGCAGAATGGCTCAGGGTTAGGTGACTGAGGCTGGAGCTGGCTGGGTGGGTCCTCTCCTCCTCCTGGGGTCCCTGGGCTACTGGCCTGGGCAGTGCTGGAAACACAAGAGAACATGCCCAGTCCCACAAGTGATTTTTGAGCCTTTTGGTTACGTCGTACCTATTAACATTCTATTGGCCAGAGCAAGTCACATGGCCAAGCCCAGAGTCAAGTGGTCCCCACTCTATCCATGGAACTGAAGGGCAAAGGAAGTGGGTATTTCTGAACGATACTCTGATCTACCACATAAGAAGAGGGGTCAGAGAAAAAAAAAAGAAATGAAAGAAGCCCACATCTAACTTCTTTCCTGGGCTATGCAGCATTATTTTTCTTTCACTCTTGAATTTTCCAAGCCCCAGCAAGGGTGCTGTTGATTTGGTTGGGGTCACTGGTGTGAATGGATTGAACACAACAGGTTACAAGGCTTAGCCGCTTCCTCTTCAGAAGAATCCAGATAGGGACTTCAGACAATTGTGGGGAGACCCACCTCATAGGGGATGTTCACTTTGAACCCCAGCCTTTTCATGCCAGCATCACAGATGTAATTTGAGAGGTCTTGAAATTTCTGCCTGCAATCTCACCCTCCACATGGCTGAAGAGTTGACAGAGAAGGTATTGGCAGGTAGAGAAATCGGGAGAATCCATCACTTAGAACAGTCGTATCTCCTCTTTTATCACTAACATTCACAGTTCTCTATCTTCTGAATCTTAAGTTTATTAATCAGCGTGAGGCAAGGAGATAAAAACACATTGATGCAATTACAGGGGGTGAGCCGGTAATTATCATCAAAGAGTATAACTGAAAACACACTTTATTTAAATATTTATCTTAGAGAATTGCGGTTTGTGAGTTTACAGTGCTTCTCGTGAGCGCAGCGGTTTGGGAGACAATGACCTCTCCTCTGTGGTCTTTTGATGACTGTCAGAGCCTGGAAGTTTTCTTCCTGGAATCCATCTTCCCCAGCAGTGCCAGGCACATGGTAATGACTCGGTACATTTTCATGGAGTGAATAAACTGTAAAAACTGGAACAGAACAGTCCATGGAGATATGAAGGATATGAATGAAATGACATTTAAAAGAATCCTGAGTCTTAAAGGTAAAAAATCCTGGATTCTTCCCGCTTCGAATGGGATATAAATTCAAGAGTATGTGACTGAGTACAATGTGGGGATTGTAAATATCCCCAAACTATATAAATAAGCTTTTTCGCACCCCCTGCAACCTCAGGTACAGAATTTTGTGGGTTCTTCCCAATGGAGTATGTTCTATGCAGAAAGGGTTTTGTTCTTTGCATTATATATATATTTTGATTGGTAGCTGGGGTGATGCAGGGCTGGGTCCTATATTAAGAGCATGTCAGTTACTTGGTTAATTATGTTTATTGCCTTGGATTCTTTATCTGTTCATAGCAACTGAGTATTTGGAGTTTTTGTGTATTACATGTGTATTTCCCTTGCTGGCTTTTGTGTTTATGTGAAACTGCTAATGTGTTGCTCCCTAGATCATGAGCAGTGGGCTTCTGACAGCTCTGTTCATTAGTCAGTGTGGGGGAAAAAATAAAACACATTGATATAGAAACGGAGTGTGAGCCAGCAATTACCATCAGAGAGCACAATTGAAGCCACATTTTATTTAAATATTTATCTTGTGAATTGATTCACACAAAACAAGGAGCCCTTTTTTTTTTTTTTTTTTTTTTAATTTATGAATGACTTCGCTGCCGAAATTTGAAGAGCAAGATCGCTGTTTGAGTTGGGTTTGATGCAGTCCGTGGCTTAGAGTACGGAGAGCTAAATAACGCCAAATTATTCATTGTGGTGTATCATTAAGATTGCTATGTGTGAATGTGTAGAAAGATGATAACACTGTGCAGCTGTTCCCTTCAGAATCCCAACTCTGCATAGTAAGAAGAAAGGGAAAAAAAAGCTGATAGATAACTTTTAGTACCAATAATAATAGCAAATGTTCAGAGATGCTAACCATGGGCCGGTTGTAGTTTATGTATCAACCCCGTGAGGTGAGTCCTGTTACCACTTTACCGGTGAGGAAGTAGGGGTACAACGAGATGAAAGGATTTAGCCAAGGTCACACCACAGTGTAGGACAGGACTTCTGGCAGTCCACAGGGAAGACCCCACTCCTTGCCAGTCCCACCTCCCGTTTGGTACCTCTCGATGGAGATTGACCAGTACAGCTTACATGTCAGAGGGAGCCAGTCTGGGTCCTGTGTCTTGCAAGGACGTCCAGTGATGGCAATGCCAAAAATCTCCCCACTAGCTGGCATCCGTTTCATTAGCCCATCTGGGAAGATGAGGCCCAGGAGAGCTCTGATGACGTGGGGACCCACCACCCATCTCCCTCCTTTCCCAAACAGGATTGTTTGACATTTTACCACCTGGCCTCCCCTCCCCCCACCCCACCCTTTACACAGGGGAAGAACTTCCACTCACCTCTGACAGCCAAGTCGTGGACCAGAGCTCATCCACCAGTTGCATTATATAGGAATTTGCATTATTGTAGATTTTTTCTGGACTGTATGCTTTTTAAGAAAACTGATCCTCCATCATTAGACCTTCAGGTTATTTACAATTTGCCAGTTATCAACGTTGCAAACATCTTTGACCTGACAACTTCGTCTACTTATCTTACTGCTCTTTTAGGACTCATAGCTGGATTCATCCCTGGATGGGTGATTCTTGGGTGAAGTCTCTTTATATACTTTGTGTTTGCCCTCCTCCCAAAAGTTCTAACCTGCTTAAATTCCAGCCAGCAGGGAGAGTGAGGGCTGCTCCTGTCGTTGTTACATGTAACGCACTGATGGAGTGAAGTGGGTAGGTCATCGAATGTATGGATTCAGGAATAAACAACCAGGTAAGTGGTTGTTCACACGTTGGGTATTATGGCAGCAATTAATTTGGCAAAACAGAGAACGTTAGAAAGAAATGATATCAGTTTAGAAAGTCGTATGTAGAGAGAAATGCATAGAGCAGCAGATGAAGGAGTTCCAAGCACCATTTTGTGTGAGCACTTGGGACCAGTGGGAGAAAACCAAAGCAAAGTCTTAAAAAGAGATATGGGCTTATGGAAGGCAACGCGAAAAAGGAATGCTAACTGTAGATACTGTGTAGGAGAAGATGGAGAAAAAGGAACAAAAAGAGATGTGTGTTGTAAATAAATGAAGTTATAAATAAGAGAAGGAAAAATCCACCTTTCTATTGCATACATTGAAAGGAGATCTACAGGCCAGTTGGGTTTAACCACTTTTTGCTATTTAAAGAAGTCCTCCCTGAAAACAGGGGGGTGTGGGTGTGATATCTCTTCATTCCAGGGACTGGTCAGAATATTCATTTTGCTAAGTATACCCAAATGTGTTAAGGCCCGGACACTGACTCACAGGAACCAAACTCACAAGAGACTGATGTATAAAGCCAGAATACAATTCATTTATAATGTTCTCTATAGCTATGAAAAGCATTACATTCTCATGCTCACTGAGCTCTGTATTGTCTCCCTGGGGACTGAGCTTCATGGACAACCATATTAGGATTAGAAGGTTGCTTCATTAAGCATGGTCATAGGAAGGAAAATTAGTCTTGTGACTTTAGAGGATAGTGTGTCAATTGAGACTGTCTCAGAGACAAATGATTAGAAATCAAGCTTCAGTTGACTTAAGCAGAGACAGATCTTATTTGCTCATGGGACAAGGAAGTCAAAGGGTTCTGACACAGGCAGATCCAGGAGTTCAAACAGTGTCATCTAGACTCTGCTTCTGTGCCATTTTGTGCACAGGTGGGCTGTAAGCTCTATGATGGTAAGGAGATGTGTCTCTTCTAATGGCTTGTCCCTTGGCCAGTGCTCCATGAGGATTTGTTGAATCTCCGGAGAACAGTTTCTTGAGCCCAGACACGTTCTCCCCGGGCAATTCTAGAAAGTAACTGCTAAATTTTGTTCCTCTGTAGAAATACTGTATAGTTTCCCCAACCTTCTTGATCCTAAGAATCACTTTACAGTATCCATTTCTAGCCCTTTCTCCCAGAGAGGTGATGCAGCAGGTTTGGTAGGAGCCAATAATCTGTGTTTTTAACCAAAGGCGCAGGGATTCCTATGTTTAGGAGGGGATAGCCACTGGTGTAGGTCAACACTGATCAAATTTTCATGTGTATAATTACAACGTGGGGATCTTGTTAAAACACAGGTTCAGATGTGGTTAAGTCTGAGATGAGGCCCAGATTCTGTGTTTCTAACCGGCTCCAGGGTTATACGTTGATGCTGCTGGCCTGGGGGCCACACACTGGGGACCACTGATGTGCAGACCAGTGGACCTCAACTGGAGTCGGTTTTGCACACCAGAGGACATTAGACAATGTCTGGAGGTTTTTTGTTTGTTTGTTTTTAACTTTATCAGAGTATAGTTGATTTAGAGTGTTGTTAGTTTCAGGTGTACAGCAAAGTGAACCAGGTATGTTGACACCTATTCATGTATCCACTCTTTTTTCTTTTTTTAAGATTCTTTTCTCATATAGGCCGTTAGAGTATTGAGTAAAGTTCCCTGTGCTATATAGTAGGTCCTTATTAGTTATCTGTTTTATACATAGTAGTGTATATATGTCAATCCCCATTTATCCCTCCCCGCTTATTCCCTGGTAACCATAGGTTTGTTTTCTCCATCTGTGACCCCACTGCTGTTTTGTAAATAAGTTCATTTGTACCCTCTTTTTTTCGATTCCACATATAAGCAATATCATATGATATTTGTCTTTCTGTGTCTGACTTACTTCACTCAGTATGACAATCTCTAGGTCCATCAATGTTGCTGCACATGGCATTATTTTGCTCTTTTTTATGGCTGAGTAATATTCTATGGTATATGTGTACCACATCTTCTTTATCCACTCCTCTATAGATGGACATTTAGGTTGCTTCCATGGCCTGGCTGTTGTAAATAGTGCTGTGATGAATGTTGGGGTCCATGTATCTTTTTGAATTATGGTTTTCTCTGGGTTGGAGGCTTTTTTGATGACCACAACGAAGAGAGGCATCCTGCTGGCGCCTAGTGGGTGGAGCCCAGCAATGTTGCTAAAGAACCTACTGTGCACAGCACAGCCTCCACACCTAGGGTTATTCAGCCCCGAATGCGGCATGGCCGCTGTTGAGGAAGCCTGCTGAGGAGGGTCTCGTCTGTGTAGCACATGCTAAGCAATGTAGCGCCTTGATCAAGTGCAAGCTTTATTTTCTGTCTCCACAGTCTAGTCCAATCCCCCTAGGGTCCCACTCGCGATTCCTTATTTTGAGTTTAACTATTGTTGAAGCCCTTTAGTCACACACTAGCCATAAAAACAATAGCCAAAGTGATGACCCCATGAGACCTTTTCTCTGCCAGGCCTCTTCCAGGCGTGTCATGCACTGAGTGTGAGGTACAGTTGACCCTTGAACAACATGGGTTTGAACTGTGTGGCTCCACTTATATGCAGATTTTTTTCCATAAAGACATATTACAGCACTGCACAATCCAAGGTTGGTTGAATCCCCACGTGGGGAACCGCAGATACGGAGGGTCAACTGTAAAGTTACACACGGATTTTCAACTGCTGGATGGGTTGGTACCTCACCGCCCCCCCATTGTTCAAGGGTCAACCGTGGTTGCTATCGTTATCCCCATTTTCTGGATGTGAAGTCTGAGGCTTTGAGAGGTTAAGCAGGTTTCTTGGGTCATTTCCACAGCTGATCCAAGCTATAAAAAAAAAAAATCCCAATAATTGTAAAATCATTAATTTTTTTTTTAAATAGCAGGTGAATGTAGTGCAAAAGTCGAAAAGTACAAAAGAGCGTGCCCTGAAAAATAAATCTTTATTTCTCCCGTTGCTTGTAGCCATCACCTGTCTTTCCCAGAGGCCATGTTTGTTCTCAGTTTCTTGGTATTCCAGATAGATAGAGAGGTAGATAGATAGGTAAGTAGGTAGATAGATAGATAGATGGGTAGATAGATAGATGGGTAGATAGGTAGATAGATAGATACATACATACATACCTACATATGTACATACATACATAATTTCCACAAAATGATAGGCTACCGTATTAGTTTTCTAGGGCTGCCATAACAAATTACCACAAACTGGGTGGCCTGACACAACAGAAATTTATTGTCTCAGCGTCCAGAGGCTGGAAGTCCAGTTGTTGGTACTATACATTCTTTCTGGATGTTCTCAGGCAGCATCAGTTTCATGCCTCTCTTCTGTGGCTGCATCACTCCAATCTTTGCTTCTGTTTTTCAGTGGCCTTCTGTGTCTGTACCCAAATTTCTCTCTTCTTATAAAGATACCAGTCATTGAATTTGAGCCCACCCTAATCCAATAGGACCTCATCCTCTGCGAATAAGATCTTATTCTAAGATACCAGGGTTAAGGACTTCAGCATCTCTTCGTGGGGTACACACTTCAACCCACAAGAGCCATGAAACTTTGCTTTGTATCTTACTTTTTAAATTTAGTCTGTCTTGGGTATTGGTCCCTGTCTGTAGGCAGAGAATTGCCCTTTCAGTCGCCGTGTAAGAGTCCAATGTATGGGCACACCGTCATCTTTAATCAGTCCTCTGTCAATGGATGCTGGGGTTTAATAAACCTTCTGCCATTTTGTTGTCATTTCTATTTCTTCCCTTTTATTTTCAGAGAATAATCAAGCAACATGGGAAACTAAATTACTCCTCATGTATTCATATGTCTAGATTTCTCAGAGTCAGGAATGACCGATAAAAACCTATTCTAGAAAATCCCGAAATCTCTTCTGTTTCCAAGCGTGGAGGAGCACAGTTTCACAAACTCTGTTGAGTGACGACTGTTATGGGTGTCAACCTTTGCTGGGTGTGAGCACCACTTAGGGAGCTGCTAAAAAGTACAGATGCTGGGGCTGCACCCCAAACCATCTCCCTAGAAGGTATGGCCCTGGCAGGCTTATTTTTAAGAAACTGCCCAGTGGGTCTAGTAGGTCATTAGGATTGAGAGCCCCTAGACTGTGTGCCTTGAATTGTGTGACGTGCTGAGAAGATGGTGATGAACACGGTTCGGTCCTCGCCCTCAAGGAGCCCGTGGTTTCTTAAGGAAAACAGAACCTTGCACAGATCGTTAAGATCTAAATCAACATGAGGAGCCGTCAACACAGCCCAGGTATGGAGATTGGACGGGATGCGAGGGAGGGAGGTGATGCTTTAGCTGAAAGTTGTAAGGTGAATAGTGATGAACTGAGCGAAGAAGTAGGAGGAGGGCAATCTAGGCAGAAGACACAGTGCAAGCAAAGACACAGGGCAGAACAACATGCGATGTGTGGGGAGAACCTCCAGTCTGTGGGTGTTGTTGAAACGCGGAGAAGGAGGTGGGAAAGGAGCTCGTGAGTGTGAGGAAGGCGGCCAGTGTTACATCACAGTGGTCTTTTGTATCCCTCCCAGTCCACTCATGGCTGAAATGAAGCAGCATGCTGACACATGCGTGGTGCCCAAGGTCCCCTCAGGTAAACTTGCTCACCCAGCAAGGCACACCTGGAGGTCTCGAGAGGCTGATAAAGTGTCTCTCAGTCATGCTCCTGACAGCCTGAGAGCTGGGACCGAGACGGTGACAGAGGAGAAGTCCAGAGCCAGTAAACATTCGGGTAGGAGCAGCGAAGAAGAGCGAAGGCGTGAACGTGGGAACAGCATCCCTTACAATCCCATCCTTGTATTTAAAGAAAACTGATGATGCAGAACTTGGGAAGAGGCTGGGGGAAGGTGAGGAGAAATGGGAACCGTGGCTCTATGGAGGCTAGCCATCTGGAGCGAATCTGCCTCATCAAACAGTCCCTAATTGTTTTTAATAAGGTGCATAAGTTATGTTTGGCTTCCTCTGCTCGGCACAGTCTCCCTGTTGAAACTGTTTTTTATTTTCTTATGAAACAATAAGGCCAATATAATTAAAAAGCAGTGAACATATTCACCTCCCAGTGACTGAGGCAGGGAGTTACGAGCTCCTTCTTGGAGGAAGGGCGGTTGTTTTCCTTCTTCGTGTTGCAATTTTAATAAAGGAGGAGATGGCAGGGGGAGACGAGCACTGGGGAGGTTCCAGTCTTTGTTTGTCCTTCCATTTATGGAAAAGAAACGTTGCAGAATCGAAGAGGGCGAGGACGGAAACACCTGTCTGGCTGGCTCACCATACATCCCCACGCCCGGCACAGTCCCTGGTACTTGGAAGACGCTTGGTAAATAACTGTTTACTGACCATCTGCAAGAGAAGGAAGGACAGAATTGGATTACCAACTCAGCAGCAGGCACCATAGAAGGTCACAATTGTCCCGTTGAACTTTCGCCTATGGAGCTGGGGACCTTTTTTAAAAAAAATATTTATTGTATTTATTTACTTATTTGGTTGTACCGCATCTTAGTTGCGGCTCGCCAGCTCCTTAGTTGTGACATGCGAACTCTTAGTTGCAGCATTGCATGTGGGCTCTAGTTCCCTGACCAGGGATGGAACCCGGGCCCCCTGCATTGGGAGTGTGGGGTCTTAACCACTGTGCCACCAGGGAAGTCCCGGGACCTTTTTTAATTGACCAAGATTGGCAAGTGGGGAATAAAAAGAGAAGAGTTGGATGTCCTGGGACAGTGTGCTCAGGGTCATGATGTAAAGGAAGTAAAAGGATGATACAAAAAATGTTTCAACAGTAATTTTCAGAGAGACACAAAGGAGCAATACAGCCTACTGAGACGGAAGACCGCTATTTCCAGACCTAGGAAGAGCTGAAAAACAAATAAGCACCTGGGAGTGTAATCCTCAAGGCTGGGAGGACCAGTGAAGTGGGGAGGGCAAGTGGGAACCATCTGGCGCAGGATGTGGGGTCTCAGACATTTTCCTTTGGTGGCTGCTCCCGGAACACATGCCGCTTGTCATATAATGAGCGAAGCACTTCACATGTGCTGGAATGTTTACACCTCCTGGGCATCCTGTGAGATGTGTTCTAGAAATGCCAATTTACCAGTGGGGAAACAGCTTTTGGAGGCTGAGAAGCTGGCCCAAGATCCCACAGCAGTGGCAAAACCAGGCTCTAAACCCAAACCGAGTTGTCTCCGAAGCCTAGGCCCCCATCTCTCCACTTAATTTATACCCCATTTTACCCAAACTTCTCACTTCATCTCAGATGCAGGCAAAGTGGTTCCTTATAACTGCTTCTATGTCTCCATCTCCTGATTTTCCTATTGGCAATATGAAGACGGAGCCTATTTTTAATAAAACAATAGCAAGTATCCAGACATGATCGTATCCACTCAACATTGTTTTAGTGCTACGGGGAAATAAGGATGAATGGGGCATGGACCCTCGAGAGACTTAACGTTTGGCAGCTGGACCAAGGACTTGGGCACGAAGAACCAAGTCACCTGTGACTATGCTGGTAATAACAGCATGTTCTTGAATGCCTGCTGTGGGCCTCCATTGCTACATCACGTTTTCCCCGTGCAGAGGTGTCCGGGCAACAGGCCACAGGCGTTCAGGTGAGAGAGCCGTGGCTTTGAGCCGGTGGCATCACAGAAGACTTGATGGAAGGTGACACTGAGGTGGAGACTGGAAAACTGGTGAGTCCCTAGGACAGAGAGGGGATGGACAGGCCACGAGGGGACCCTTGGCAGGGCTTCCGAGGGCGATGCAGGCAGGAGTATGACACCAAGAGGGAGGGATTGGAGAAAGAGTGACCAAGGTGACTCACACCAGGTTACTGCAAGCCTGAAAGCTCAGGCTAAGGAGATTAGGATTTAATAGGTGACAAGAAGCTGAGGAGATCTTCAGCCATCTTTTCTTCAGAGCCTGAAGAAAAGGATGTCTGGAAATACTCAGGGAATTTGGGGGACAGCAAGTGGTTGATGATCTGAGGAGCCCCATGTCTCCTACCCCTGCTGGGACCACTTCAGTTAACAGGGATGGGCGCTTACTCCAAATTGGCTTAAACGTAAAGGGATTAACCAGTTATAAGAGTCCAGAATAAGGTTGGTGGCTTAAGACAGAGCCGGATTGGAAACTCAAGCCACCCTGTGGGGTCTGGGTCAGGCTCCATCTCATGGTTTCTCCCTCCTCTGTAGGCTTCTTAGGTGGCTTCCCTGGCCCGGCCCAGGCCCTGTCCTCTCAGCAACATGTGTTACAGGAGTTGATCTCTTTCAGCAAAAATGCTACCCTCCTGGAATTCAGCCTTTTGGCCCAGGTATCCTGATTTGCGCATCGTTGAACCAGTCTCTGAGGCCAGAGAGTCACAGGGCTCTGCTGAGCCAGCCCTGAGTTCTGATCCCACAGGTGGGGTTGGGGGTGCAGCCAAACCCACCTGCACCTCGAGGACTGAGAGTGGGGAGGAGCAGTTCCTTAGGAAGCAAAAAACCCGGGTGTTGTTACCAGAAGGAGGGGGAACATTGGCCTGGCAGACAGAAACAACACATGTCCGTGACAACAGCTCCAAGAAACCAGGCAGAAGAAGGACCACTGGGAATGTATGGTGATGCTGTCAGTTCTCCGAGGCTCAAGGATCAGAAGCATCCTCCAGGATCCTATCTGGGCTGCTTGCCCTACTCCGGTGGCTAGGCCCACAGTGGGATTAGCAGTTGCTAAGAGGAGTCCTCAGGGAGAGGGAATGAAGGTCTCGGAGTGAGCTGGGGAAGCGGAAGGCAGATCGCAGGAAGTAGGAGTTCTGGTTTCTCTCAAGGTTTAGGAGCTGAGAGCCAGAGGAAGCAGTTGATGTACTCACTTCTGTAGTGTTAGGCCTGCAGTTGCCAAATTAAGGTGAAATTTGCATGCCCGTTGTTCCATACAGAATGTTTTCTCATGCAAATACAGTTGCTGCAAACACACATCTGCCCAGCTTATGAAGAAATCCTGTATTTTAGCCAGTCTCCTGCTGTTTGTGTCTCGGGAACACCCAGGCCTTCTTCTAACAGGGGCACTGATGGGAGGAGGTTGGGGCTTCTTTGCTTGACCCAGGTTATCTTTGAGAGCCAGGACTTTAAGGGGAAGGGGGTGGCCCCTCTTGGTCACAGACAGATCCCAGTGAGCTATTCTTCCTGAAGGCAGTCTAGAAGTCATCCACACAGGCTCTGAGACCACCGGCAGCTCTTCAGAGGCTCTGGTCTAAAGTGCATCTCCATGTAGATCCATCCCTAGCCCGACCCTAGCTGCTTATAGATGCATCTGGGGCGTTTTTGTTAAAAAACAGTACCAAAGCCTAGGCCACCATTAAATCAAGTACTTCGGTTAGCTAGCCCCCCTGTCTTGGGCTTGAATTTCCTGATCTATAAAATTGATGTGCCTGGGCTACGTAATTCCTCTTGGTACTCTCTGGATGTCAGTACCCTGAGATTTGGGTTTCTAAAATGTGGCCAACTCATTCGGAGGATTCCAAGAAGCCTGTTAGGTTGAACTAGTGGAATCATCACTTGAGTGTTAAATATGCAGACCTTCCTCCACTTCTGGTGGGGTTATGTCCCAATAAACCCATCACAAATTGAAAATACTGTAAGTTGAAAATGCGTTTAAGACTCCTCACCTACCCAACATCACAGCTTAGCCTAGCCTCCCTTAAACACATTCAGAACACTTACACTAGCCCACGTTTGGGCAAAATCATCTAACACAAAGCCTGTTTTAAAACAAAGTGTTGAATGTCATGTAATGGATTGGATACTGTATCAAAAGTGAAAAACAGAATGGTTGTATGGGTACAGATTGATTATAAGTATGTTGGTTGTTTACCCTAGTGATCACATGACCAACAGAGAACTACAGCCCCCGCCTCTGCCCGGCCTCACAAGAGAGTATTGCTAGCCAGGGGAAAAGATCAAAATTCACAATTCACAGTTTCTACTGAATCGCATATCAGTTTTGCACCATCGTAAACTCGAAAATCTTTAGGTGGAACCATTGTAAGCTGGAACAGTGGGTAATCCAGATTCATACCTGAAGTCAGAAGTTCTCACCTGGGAGTGATCTTGCTCCCAGGGGACACTTGACAACTCCGGAGACTTTTTCAGTTACCATGGATGCAGTGCTACGGGTGTCAGTGGGGCGGGGACCAGGGATGCTGCCTGCAGCATATATCGATAGCACATCCCCCTAAACAAAGCATCAGCCGCTATGCTTTGTTGTACTGTAGAGGCTGAGAAACTTTGCCTTTGGGAGTTAAAGTTTGTCTGTCATGATCAATACCCCCACCCGTGTGTGTCATGTTATCAATCTTATCCTCTAAGGTTCACACCTACTTGGTTCAGCTGAGAAGCTGCTAGAAGCTGTTTTTCATGATGCTGTTGAACTAGCTACATATTTTCTGGTTTTTCATTTTGACTTTCCTTTAATATATGAACCACTTTCTATACTGCGACACATGGTTACTAAAGCTTTTTTTTCCTTTCTTCCCTCTTGTGTTTCTTCACGCCACACCAGTTTGAAGTGGGGGCGAGAGGGACATCTGTTTGGGCCTGAGCCTCTGGAGGAGGCCCTAAAAATGTCTTGAGAAGAACTGAGTTGGAGACCAAAGAGGCGGCTAAGTGTGAAGGCCCTGGGCAGCCCTCTCAGCTCCAGAAAGATGATGCTAAAAGAAGCGCTAAGTGCTCCCATCTTGTGTTTATACTATTCCTATATCATAAAGCGAAAAAAAAAAAAATTAAGAGGTGCTTACCAGGCTTTAGGAGTTGGAGATTTTTTGTAATTTTTCAGAACCAGTTGGCCAACCAGAGGGCTTTGGCATTTACGAGAGGAATACAATGTACACATGAAATGATGGTGTTTGAGGTACCAAACTATTTATTTCATCGAAGTCTTTCCCATTTCTCCCAGTTGATGAACTGTTCACTCATGACTTAGCTTGAGTTTGGTATGACAAAGTCTGTGTGTTGCTGGAAGAGGAAGGAAGGGGAAAACTAATCAATAATACAGTGAGCTCGATCTACAAATGACCCATCTCGCAGCCTGTGATTTTAGGAGGATTGTGTCTATAAAAAGAGTTGGTTATATCACGCCTTTAGTTGAAATGCACTTTGGAGAGATTACACAAAGAGATCTTCTCTAATGGATAAATAGAAGTACCTTGAAATTTGTGTCTCCTGACTATTCAAGAAAAAAGACTTTCTAACAAGAAGTATGTGTGTTAAATCAAGCTCTCTATGGAGAGCTTGTTAGATAACATAACTGTAAATTTTTGAAGAATTCTGGAAGGAATATAGTTGCTATAAGCCATTTTAAAATCAAGACACACATGTGAGAATTGGTCTCATGGTTTTTAGGCTAATGTACAGTCTCTGCATTGAAAGGTACCTTAGTGTAACTTCACTTTGCTGTCATGGGGGAGGGAAGAAGGGAGTTTGGGCAGAAATGTCAAATCCATTAGGTGCTGAGATTGTTTCTAGATGAGTCAGTGCTGATTCTAACTTGTTCATTTCCTGAAACAACTAACCAACCAAGATGTCTCTGCTCTCCTCCTTGACAAAACACAAAGGCAGCAAGCCCAGTGAGCCCATCTCAGGATGCATGGGCTCTTTATTAATGGGTGTCTTTCTATGCATGCTCTTAACCAAATTTTCTGATAAAACCCCCAGTTTTGAAAGTGTCTTGTCCAACAACCACATGATTTCCAAATCAAATATTTTATGTGACATCTGTCCTGATCAGTTTACATAAGCAAATGACTTGTCCAAGATGGGTGACAATATTTGCTTAAGTATTTGAGAGCGCATTCTCCAGAAGAAATCTAATAGGGAGGGGATATTTTTCTTTTAAAAAAGAAATGAGAAAAAAAAATGAAGGAAGGGAAAGAGATGGATAATTGCAATTTGACCAGTCGGTAGGTCAGCAGCATGAATTAAAGTGCCGGGTGTGTTAGTAATGTAGGACGGCGTTGCAGACACCAGAGACAGGAATAGGGTTGGGAGGTATTGAAGGGGACCTTTAAGATCAGATTGGCCCGAGTTCAAGCTCCCACCTTGGCAAGTCTCATAACCTCCCCGAACTGCAGTTTCCTCTTCTGCACAATCTGATGAACTTCATTAGGAACGTGGGAAAATACACACAAACCCCCTAGTGTGTGCTTGACATATTGTAGATGCTCAAACAGTGGGAACTGCTGCTGCTGCTACGGTTATTTTGAATATCTCCATAATCCTGCGACCCATGATATCATGCATTATGGTTTTTAACAGTGTCTGTGATGAGAAGAAGAAAGCCCTTTCCTAAATAGGTCCACATGCTAGTCCTGAAACCTGACTGTATTACTCCACCCTACAAAAAGGACTCTGAGGTGTGATTAAGGCTGCGGAACTTGTGGTTAGGGAGATTATCGTGGGTTATCCCTGTGGGCCCAGTCTAATCACATGGGTCCTTACGAGCAGGGAGTCTTTCCTAGATGAGATGAAAGAGAGGTGTGATGATAGTGCAAAGGTCAAAGATGCAAGGTTGCTGGATTTGAAGATGGAGGAAGGCAGTCACAAGCCAAGGAGCGCAGGTGGCTTCTAGAAGCAAGGAAGGGGGTTCCCTCTAGAGCCTCCAGGTGTTGACACCATGATTTTAGCCTAGAAAGAGCTGTGTTGGACCTCTAACCTGCAGAACTGTAAGTTTATAAGTTCATGTTGTTTTAAGCCGCCAAGTTTGTGGAATTTGTTACAGCAGCAATGACAAACTAATACTCTGAAACTAATCTTTTAGTAATGCTACATTTTTTTACTTATTACTAAAATGCCTAAAGTTCAATGGAAAAGATGACTTTTCTACTCTTGAGAGATGAAAGGGCAACACAACCCTAGATATACTTTCCAAATATAATATAATCAGCATCCTTAAGAACTCAGGAAAGAGAGAAATTTCATGGATTTTTTTTTTACATTATCATGTAAAATTACAGTTACAAACATCAGAGATGTAGAAAGAATAATACACCCATCACCTAAATTTAACAGTTAACTTTTTCCTTCACTTGTGCTTTTCTTTCACTGTATTTATTCCTTTTAAAAGCTTTGGTTAAAATGTTTAAAAATGATTTAGTCATTAGCACACCTTAACCCTAAATACTTCATTGTGTATCCCTAAAAATGATATAACCAAAATATTATTATCAAAGCTAACAATTAATAATTATATTAATAATTAATTCTCTTATATTATCTGATACCCACTCCATATTTAAATTTTTCAAATGTCCCCAAAAGTTGTTTTATAGCTGATGTGTTCAAACCAGAATCCGGTCAAGAACTGCGCATGGCATTAGGTCACTATGTTTCCCGATTCTCTTTCAGTCCGGAACATTCCCCCACCGAATCCCACCCCACAGCTTTATTTCATTGCATTGACTGCTGAAAAAAGTCAGTCTTCTTGCAGATATCCTCCCAGTCAGGATTTGACTAGTTGAATTCTACTTGGAGATAATTTCTTAAGAAACAGTGCAAAGGAAAAATATTACACTCCAACTTCAGATTTTTTCTGACTCTGTTATTTTTTCATCCCTTCAACCACACACTCATGCATGAGAACAAATCAACCCACATTTATTAAACACTCACTCTGCCCATTTCCTGAGCCCTTACGTTGAAGAGACTCACTCCCCAGCCCCTAAAAGACATTACTGAGTCCTAAAGGAGGGCATTTTCTGTGTTTCTCCTGAACATTCATTTGAAACATCAAGAGTCCCAGAATCATGTTCCCTATCCAAGAAAATCTAAGGGAAAGGAAAATGTGCTGGGCAGCAAAGTTTGGAATCTGTGTGATACTGTTATTATTGCCACCATTAGGATTACTGGCTGCATCATTATAGAGCTTTTCTTAAGTGCCAGATGCTTGAGATATATTGCTTTCGAGCCGCAACACAAAACCTGCAGAGTAGGTATCATTCTTTACTTAATGATATTGCTATTTTATAGATGATACAACAGCCACTCATAAGTCAATTACTCAGCCTAACGCCTCCCAGCTAGTGGTGGCAGCGGCGGGATTCTAACATAGGTGTTTCTGCTTCAGGTGATTGGAGTCCCTTCACAAAACCACTATTCTGCTATTTCATGGTTTGCTTAGTATTCAAATTGATTATTCTGTTTGTGATGGCAAAATAATCAGTTTTGTGGCTTGTATGTGGTACAAACAGGCCAGCGGAAGTTGTTCCAGGCCCTTCCTGCATCCATTTAATAAAGGATGCCAGCTGATCTGTTGGAAAAGACCAGAGATCCTGGGAGGGTCTATCAATTTCAAGACCCTAAAGCAAGGGATCAGCAAACTTTTTCTGTAAAGGACTGGGGAGCAAATTTTTTTAGGCACTGTGGGTCATATGATTTCAAACATGCTGAGTTCACCTCTGCTGTTATTAGCATAAACGCAGCAGAAGACAATACACAAGTGAATGAGAGTGGTTATGTTCCAGTAAAACTTTATTTACAAAAATGGACAGGGGCTGGATTTGGCCTGAGGGCTATTGTTTGCCAACCCCTGCCTTAAAGCAGGGATAGCAAAGTGGTCACCAATAAGTCAAACTTGGCCAAAGGTGTCTATGATCAGCTTGCATCGTGTTCAGCTTTTTTAAAAGTTAAATGTCAGCATTTAGAAATCAGGATATTGCATGCAATAAGCTAGATGTTTCTGACTTTGTGGAGAAAGCGAAGGCCTGGTGTTTAGGCCCTCAGTCCCATCATGAGCTGGAGGTGGGCAGCTGCTCCCTTGAAGTGCTCGTGGTCTGTCCAGCATGCACGTTTCTCCATTTTCTTCCCGATGCAGAGTGTTTGTTGTCCTTGGTGGTCTTTAGCCTGGCCCTGTCTTGTCGTTGCTCTCATCTGCCTGTTTTATCTGGACACCTCCATTTTCAACCATCACCACAATGGGAAAAGATCAAGAAAAGGTGTTGATTGATGGTAAGAGAGTGTTTTCATAATAGTCTTGGAAAGTAAAGGCAGAATGATAAAATCTGGCTGCAATTTATGTTTGATTTTTTTTTAAGTACGATGACTTGTCCATTATTGGACAGTAAAAAATAATTTGCATCTAGCATAGCTTCCATTAGAAGATGCAGATCACTTAGCCATTTGACACCGAAACGATGTGAACAGGACTGGCTCTAGGCAGAAGTGTAGAGTGTGTCCAAGTGGCTTTGCATTACCTCCAGACGACGTCTTCCTTGTGTTCCCTCCTTCCCACTTTAAAAGCTCAGTGAGCTTACTGCTTAATCTTCATCCACCCACCTTGGGTGTAACTTTTTTTTTTTTTTATCATCTTTCTCTAAATTGAAATGACATCATTAAAGATTTTTCTACTGGAAGATATCTAATAACATCATTCATACTGTGAGAGACAAGATTTAAGTCATATCCTATTGCCTCCATCCAAGGATATTAATGTTTTAATTCAAAGGAGAAGCTTGAAATTTATTGGGTATACACTTTGGAATCTGGGGATCGGACAGAGGTTAAGGACCCTTTGGCTAGGATGCTGGAGCCTTTCAAACATGTGAAACCATACTGGCAGCCATCCATTCCTAACGTTACTTGAGCTGAAACCTAGAGCCATCCTTGACCAGTGTATATTAATCACAGTGCACCTGAACTTGGGTCTTTGTCAAGGTTTCTCTTGACCAGTGGGGACAGTAAACGCTTTGGTTTTCTTATCTATCGTGTTGGGAGGGTTGGGTTAGATATGGCGGTATGAATTTGGGTTCTCATGCTGCTCAACTCCTATCACTTGCTCACGTACCAAGTTTCCTTGCACGTTTCAGCCGCTTCTCTTCAGAGACCTCCAGGCAGTCAGTTGCCAAATCCATCAGAGTTGGCAGTTGTGGTGGAGCCAGTATTGCACCCCCAGTAGCTGAATACAGAGGTCCCTGTCCGCTCTCACATTCCATGAGTTCAAGGACCATATGTGGGTCATGTTGAATATTCATCAGACATGTGGCTCCTTTTGGAGACTATAGAAGCATAAGCATTGATTACGCCTGACCACAGAGGAGGGATCTCCTGTCTCACGCAGGCTCTCAGTAGAATGAAGTGGTCATGTCATTTAGATGGGGTTATGCTAGCAGGGTGGGCACCTTTAACACTGGCTGTTTCTGACATCACAACCCAACAGTCTTGAAAATTGGGCAGAAACAGCCCCCAGAGAGCTGGTTTATATTTGGGGTTCTTTTTGAGACTAATGTGAATTGTTTGGGACAGGATTTGCCTCAAGAGACATCAGAGAGGCAAAACCTTTAGGTGCTAAGTCTTGGTTTGATGGTTAAAGCCTCATCACCTGTGGATTTCAGCGGGAATGAACTGAGCGAATTGAGGGGCCGGGGGAGGGGGTGGTCTGTGACCCAGCAGATGTCAGTGGGTAACAACTGAGCTGAAATCTGACACCCTGGAGCCTCCATTCTTGGGTTTCTCCTCCAGATGTTTCTCCTCAGGGTCAGGGAATGGCTCTGCACAAACAGCCTTTTCCGCTATCGGAAGCACTACCGAGTCCTCCTGAGAGCATCTCAAGCTAGACAGCCCCAGCGCTGCTCGGATTTCTCATAGACTGCATTTGTGGTCATTGTTAGATCATGCCATTTATTTGCTCAAAACCCTGCAGAAGCTTCCATCTCACTCAGAGTGAAGCCAGAGGCTTTTCCAGTGGCCCACGATGGGCTATGTGATCTGGCTGTCGCCCCCCTGTTACCTCAGCTGCCCTCTTTCTTTTCTTAAATTTTTATTTTTTTATTTTATTTATTTTTCAATTTTTTTTCTTTTTAAAAGTAATTTATTATTTTATTACTATTACTTTTCAACTTGAAGTATAGTCGCTGTACAATATTGTGTAAGTTACAGGTGTACAAGATAGTGATGCACAATTTTTACAGGTTAGACTCCATTTATAGTTACTATAAAACATTGGCTATAATTCCCCATGTTGTAGAATACATCCTTATAGCTTATGTTATACCTAATAGTTCACACCTCGTATTCTCTTACCCCGCTTCCCTCTCCCTATGGTAACCACGAATTTGTTCTCTAGATCTGTGAGTCTACTTCTTTCTTGTTAGATTCACTAGTTTCTTGTATTTTTCTTGTTCCTTCTGCTCCAGCCATACTCGCCTCTTGGCTGTACTTCTAACACAGCAGGCCTGCCTCAGGGCCTTTGTACTTGCTGTTCTCTCTGCCTAGAACATTCTCCCCCAGGTATTTTCATGGCTTGATTCCTTGACTACTTCAATGAGAACTTCCTTGGCCACTGCAGCCAAATATGTTTTGTTCCCCTCCCAGTGTATTTTTTTCTCTTTATTACTTTGTATCATAATATAGATTTTTCCTTTGTCTTTTTCATTCTCTGCCTCTCTGACTACAGTATAAGCTTCCTTAGCGCAGGGATTTTGTTTTTTGTTTTTTGAATGACTCACTGCCCTATTTCTAGCAGCTGGAGCAGTGACTGACACTTACTAGGAGGCCAATAAATATTTTTGTAATAAATGAATGAGTTTGAATCCCTTCCGTATCTTTCTCGCTGATTTTTATTAACTTTCTCTTTAAGTTGCAAGCAACAGAAACCTAATTCATACTGGTTTTAAACAAAAATAGGAATTCATGGGCTTCTATAACCAAGCCATGATAAAGGTCTTGATTTTTTACTACTGTGGATGGGTATTCTCCATGGAGTATGTTTGCCAGCAGGTCTAAGCTTCCACCCCTGGAGCTTTGATCCAGAGGAAAAGAAGAGCCCATCTTCCAGCCAAAAAGCAGTGGTGGGGGGACGTCTATAGATTGGCTCAGGCAGAACCACATGCATCCTTGGAGCAATCCCTTTGGCCAGTAAAGCCTGAAGGAAGATGAGGAGCCCAGCATGGGCCGTGGGCTTCCCCTTGCAAGCTGGAGGTTAGGACGAGTGAACAGAGGCATGGAAGAAAGGAGTGGTGTAGGTGCAACCACTGGGGAATCATGAGCTGGGCACCCACTGGTGTTGGCCACAGTCACTCTTTTCATAATTTGCTCTACCTTGTCTACCTCCCTCCTAAAACAACCCAACATAGCCTTCTGGAAACGGGCTAAAGGGTCTATTCTCTGTTTGCATGGTCTCCAAAGCGTGGTGCACACAGGGTATGCAGTATAAACCATTGAGGTGTAGAAAGAAAATACTAGAACTTCTCTTCTTTATATTCAATCTCTGTAAAATACTCATTTTTTGTTTGTTTATAATGCTCACATCAGCAGTTGTACGTATACTTAGTAGTACGTTAATAAAGTAGTTCAAGTTCATATATATATACATATATAATGTATAAATAAGTAAAAAAAACCCCATACATTGGGCAGGCGCAAAATATTTCAGTGTTGGGTGCACATCATCACGAAAGCTTTGGGTGCTGTTCAAAATGAGACATTTTTAAAAAATGGAGCCCAAGATCACAGTATCTTTCTTAAAGTCTACAGTTTATTACTTTCAAAGCCTTATCTTAAAAAAGAAATTAGGTAATTTTATCTCCAAATATTTTTAAATATTGCCAAATCCCTGCAGCAATATGTTGTCCAAATACCTGACAACCAGTGTGGGGAACATAGGGTGATTGCTTCCTTTAGGTTCTCAGGGTTAACCCCTTTATGATTTTCCTCCAAGTTTGAATGACAACATTAGAAACGAAGTCTTTCCAGGTTAAACAGTGTATCTCTGATACTTGAAATCCAGAAATATTTTTGAAGAAGGTGAATATAATAACGTAGTGAAAGAGAAATTGTGGGTAAGAAGAAGAACTGATTAAAAAGAAAAAAGGAACGAATGAAGGCCCAAAGCAGAAAGCAAGAAATTATTCCAGAAGGACAGCAAATGTGGTTAGAGAATGAACCCATATTCAAGTCAGGACTATCTTCTGAATTATTGAAATCTGAATGACTCTTATATTCTATTAAAGAGGAAAAATGGTATTAGAATAAATATTAAAAGGAGTCAAGATCTAGGAGGCATTAATCTTGCCTGAATATTATCAGCTTCCTTCAGTGTACGTATCCATCCATCCTTTCCCACAAACTCTTAAATTAACCCCCCACCCTACTAGTGCTTTGTACAGAGTAAACGTCAATAAGGATTCTTAACAAACTGGTAAAAAAACACACACACACACACACACACACACACAGTCATGACTGAAGCTGTTCCTATAGCACAACAGGACCATGGAATGATATCAGTTATTCTAATTTTATTTCAATGTGTTTCAGCCCATCTAAGTACCAGGCCAACATTTGGCATTGGAAATAGGCGGGACCTAGTTCTTGTCTTCAAATGACTGATCGTTTTTTGGGAAATGAGCTGCAACATAACAGGCCCATGAGATGCTGAATTTTCCCCCAGAGAAAATAGAAAAACAGCCAGTGGACGATGGTGGGGGGGAGCTGGGGCAGTGAAAAAAATCTGCCTGGGAACATCAGGGAAAATGACATTTGAATAAGAGGATGTAAAGGATGTTTACAAATGAAAAAGAAAAGCTAAGAGGAGGGAAGAGCAGAAGTAAAGGCAGGGAAGTAGGAAGGGCAACTCTAATTGGAGATACGAAGCGGTCAATGTAGGAGGAAAATGGGGGCGGAGTTTGGACTTTATCTTGTAGATGATGGCAAATTATTAGATGGTATTTTACTTAAGTAAAAAGTTGACGTGCACAGATCTAGTGACAATTCAGAGGACAAATTGAAACTGGGAGCAGGGAAACCATTTAGGAAGCTACAAAAATAATCCAGACCACAACTCTTGAACTGAGGGAGTCATAGTGGGTTTAGCAAGGAGAGAACTGATTCAAAAGACATTTCTGATTTTTAAATCAACAGAACTTGAGGCCTGTATGCTGAGATGGTAGGAAAGAACAAGGACTCAGAGTTGGCTATCGATTTGCAGTATATAAATCATTACAGGAGGTAGGAAGGGAGGAATGGCTGTCATTTGGTTTCATTTTATTTTGATGTTAAGAGTAGATGTTGTTACGAAGGTGATGGGTTTGGTGTTTTTTTTTTTCCCTAATTATTTCAATAGTCATAAACCATACATTTGATTTGTGGGGGGTTATATCATTCCATGAGGTTTTTTTTTTTTTTAATGTTTTTTTGGTTGCACTGGGTTTTAGTTGCAGCAGGCGGGCTCCTTAGTTGTGGCATGCAAACTCTTAGCTGTAGTTGTGGCATGTGAACTCTTAGTGGCAGCATGCATGTGGGATCTAGTTCTCCTACCAGGGATGGAACCTGGGCCCCCCACCCCCACCCCGCATTGGGAGCTCGGAGTCCCAACCAGTGCTCTACCAGGAAAGTCCCCATTCCATGAGTTTTAACATGTATGCATTCATGTAACCACCACCACCACCACAATCAGGATACAGACAGCTCAATCACCGCTAAACAATCTCCTGTATCTTCGCTCTGTAGTCAAACCTTCCCACCCATTCCTAACTGCTAGCAACTAGTGACCTGTTCACCATCCTTGTAATTTTGCCTTTTCCAAAATGTCATGTAAAATAATCATTTATTATGTAACCTTTTGAGGTTGGCTGCTTTTACTCAGCATAATACCTTTAAGATTCATCCCAATCATGTACATCAGTAGTTTGTTTTTCGTGTTGTGCAGTAGTCTATGGGATGGATGTACCGCAGGTAGTTTGCCCATTCACTTTGGAAGGATGTTTGGATGGTTTTCAGTTTTGGGGAATCGTGACTAGAGTTGTCACACGTATTTATTTTTCTGCTCAGCAGAGATGTTGTTTTTCTCATTATTTTAAAAAGTTGAGGTAAAATATGCATATAATAAAATTTTACTGTTTTTAATAAATAAAATTTCACTAAGTGTACAGTTCAGTGACATTAACATTTTTGTACAGGTCTTTATGTGAACATAAGTTTTCATTTATCTAGGGTAAGTAAATAGGAGTGAGATCACTGGGTCATTTGAGTAAGTGTATTTTTAAATTTGTAAGAAACTGCTACAGTGTTTTCCACAGTGGCTGTACCATTTTGCAGTCCCACTATCCGTGGATTGAGAGTTCTAGTTCCTGCATATTCTTGCCAGCAGTTGGTACTGACAGTTTTTCCCCCATTCGAATAGGTGTGTAGTGGTATCTCATTGTGGTTTTAATTTACATTTCTCCAATGCTAGTGATGTTGAGCATCTTTTCATGCCCTTATTTTTGCCAAGTGTTTGTGAAGTGTCTGTTCAAATCTTTTGCCCACTTTAAGACTGGATATTAAAATTCAACTTCTGTTGGATTTTTTAGAGTCGTTTGTATATTTTTTATACTAGTCTTTCCATGGATATACGATTTCCAAATATCTTCTCCCAGCGAGTAGCTTGACTTCTTATGTATTTTGCAGAGCAAAAGTTTTTAATTTCGATCGAGTACACTTTATCAATTTTTCTTATATGGCTTGTGCTTTTGGTGTCATAGCTAGGAACACTACCTAACACAAGGCCGCAAAGATGTTCTCTTCTGTGTTTTTCTAAAGTTTGTATAATTTTACATTTAGATTTATGATCCCTTTAAAATTAATTTTTATATAAGGTGTGAGGTTTAAGTTGAGTTTTTTGCTATTTGTTTTGTTTGTTTTTTACATATATAACTATTTGCTCCAAGATCACTTGTTGAAAAGACTATCTTTTCTCCATTGAATTGACTTTGTACCTTTGTCAAAAGTGAATGGAGGGACTTCCCTGGTGGCGCAGTGGTTAAGAATCCACCTGCCAATTCCGGGGACACGAGTTCGATCCCTGAGCCAGGAAGATCCCACATGTGTCAGAGCAACTAAGCCTGTGAGCCATAACTACTGAGCCCATGTGCCACAACTACTGAAGCCTGTGTGCCTAGACCCCGTGCTCTGCAACAAGAGAAGCCACCACAATGAGAAGCCCGCACACTGCAACTAAGACCCAATGTAGCCAATAAATAAACTAATAAATTAATTTAAAAAAATGAATTGGCCATGTGTATTCTGGATTACATTCTGTTCTACTTATCCATGTGTCTATCCCTCTGCCAATACCGTACTGTCTCAAATGCTGTAGTATTGCAATAAATCTTAAAATTAGTAGTGAGTCTTCCAGCTTTATCCTATTTTTTCAAAAGTGCTTTTGCTCAAAATTTAAGTTGTTTGCCTTTCTGTATAAATTTTAGAATCACCTGTCTATAAAAAGTCCTACTGGGATTTCTATTGGAATTGCATTAAATTGATAGATCACTTTGTGGAAAATTGACATCTTGACTATATTTAGTATTTCAATTCTTGAGCATGGTATGGCTCTAGTTGGATTTTCTATGATTTCTTTGATTAGAATTTTGTGATTATCACCATATATGTCCTATATATATATGTTTTTTGCAGGCTGTTTATTTTTTATTGAGGTATAGTTGATTTACAATGTTGTATTAGTTTCAGGTGTACAGCAAAGTGATTCAAATGTATATGTAATATATATATATTCTTTTTCAGATTCTTTTCCCTTATAGGTTATTACAAAATATTGAGTATATTTCCCTGTGCTATATAGTAGGTCCTTATTAGTTACCTATTTTTTTAATTGGAGTATAATTGCTTTACAATGTTGTATTAGCTTTATAGCTAAGTATTTTTTGAGTTATTGTAAAATAGGATTAAAAAACTTGGATTCCAATTGTTCATTACTAGTTTTTAGAATTACAGTTGATTTTTGTATGTTGACCTTGAATGATTATACCAAACCCACTTCTTCTAAGTGGGTTTTGTTGTTGTTGATTTCTTGAGATTTCCTATGATCATATCATCTGTGAATATGCACAGTTTTATTTCTTCCTTTCTACTCTGGATGTCTTTTATGTCTACTACTTGTTTTATTGCACTATTAAGAACTTCTAGTATGATGTTGAATAGGACTGGTAAAACATCTTTACCTTGCTTCCAATCTTAGGGGGAAAACATTCACTTTTTTACCATTAAATATATCCTTTATCAGGTTGGTGAAATTCCTTTCTATTACTCATTTGTTGTTGTTGCTTTATGATGAATAAATATTCAATTTCATCAAATTTTTTTTGCATCAGTCATATCATCGTGTGGGGCTTCTCTAGACCTTTGATATGATAAATTACATTGATTGTTTTTGGAATCTTAAACAGACTTATATTCTTGCAATTAGCCCCATTTGGTTGTTATGTAGAATTCTCTTTATACATTGCTGTATTTGATTTGTGACTATTTTGTTGAGGATTTTTCAGCTATGTTTTTTATATGTACCATCTTTTTTGGTTTTCTGGGATTTTTGTTTGTTTTGGGGTTTTTTTTTTTTTTTTTTTTTTTTGGTTTTGGAATTAGAGTAATGATGGCCTCATATAATGAGTTGGGAAGTATGTTTGGAAAAGATGTTCTGTTTTTTTTTTGGAAAATATTGTTTACAATTAGTTTCATTTCATCTTTAAATGTTTGGTAGAATTTCTCAGTGAAATTATTTGACTGGAAGAGATTTTGTCTGTTTGCTTATTGGTTTTGGGAGGGAAGAGAGATTTTTAACCATGAATTCAATTTCTAAAAGTAACTAAGATTATTTAGGTTATTTCTACCTTCCTGGGTAAATTTTGATAGTGTGTTGCTTTTCAGAAATTGATCCACTACTGATAAATTTTTGAAGTTATATGTGTAGAATTGTTCCTAGTATTTCTTAGGGTCTGTAGTGACATCTCCTCTTCCATTCTTGATGTTGGTAATTTGTGTCTTCTAATTTTTTTTTTAGTCTCCCCAGTGGTTTATCAATTTTATTGATCTTTTCAAAGAACCTGCTTCCATTTCATTGATTTTTTTCTATTATTTTGTTTCTAATTTATTAATTATTGCAATTATTTCTTCTGCTTGATTTGGGATTATTTGCTCTTATTTTTGTTGTTGCTTAGATTGGAGGCGTAAATTATTGATTTGAAGCCTTTCATTCAGAAAAGCATTTAATGCTACAAATTTCCATCTAAGCACGGCTTTAGCTGTACACTACACATTTTGATGTGTTGTACTTTATTTTTATTCAATTCAAAATATTTTCTAGTTTCCCTTGGCATACAGTTACAATAATGTTTAATGCCTCTGCCTGATGTTTCCAACATTGGTGTCAGTTCTGGGTTGGTTTGGATCAACTTTTCTCTTCATTATGGACCATATTTTCATACTTTTTTACACACTTGGTAATTTGAGATAGGATGCCAGACATTTTGAATTTTACCTTGTTGGGTGCTGGATGTTTTTGAATTCCTACAAACATTCTTGCACTTTGTTCTGGAACAGGTATGACTTAAATGGAAACAGTTTATCCTTTATGGGTCTTGCTTTTAAGCTTTGTTGGGCAGGACCAGGTCAGCATTTAGTTAGGGCTACTTAGTCCCCAATTCTTGAGGAAAGACTCTTCTGAGTACTCCCTGTGAATTATGAGGTTTTCCCTCTGTTTATTAGGAATCACTCATTATTTCTGGTAAGATGTAAGCTCTAAGAATTGTTCCTTCTAATCTTTTTTTGAGTGGCGCCCTCCACCTCCCACCCAGGCTTTGGGTAATTTCTTCATATGCCTGCCTGTAAAATCAATTCTCAGTTGAGTAATTCTTCTCTGGAGTACGCGCTCCCGGCACCTCTCTCCTCTGGTACCTTAACTACCTTCGCCTTCCTGGACTTCCACCTCTGTGCCCTTAACTCAGGGAGTCTGCCAAGCTCTGCCTCAGTTCCCCCTTCCTACATCAGTGGCCTGGTCTTTTCTGCAGACAGTAAGCTGGGGTGATCATAAGGCTTATCTCTACTCTTTGGGTGATGATAACATGCAGGTTATTGCCATGGAGGTGTTTGCAGAAGTGTTTGGAAGAGGTCAAGGGAGTACAGGAGGACAAGGATCTACTGGGTTAGCTTCCCAGTAAGGAATCTGCAGCCTTAGAGCATGACGGCAGCACACGAGTGGATGAAAACTGTGAGTCACGTTCCGAGAACCTCAGTGAAAGGGGAACAAAAATGTCATCATCATCACCATCACTTTCACCGCGACTACTTTATAGTGCGCTTACTCTGAGATGCGGATGAAAGCTTCCTATGCGTTACTGCGTTTAAGGCTGGTGGTGGCCGTGAAGAAGCTTCTCTCAGATCCCCAGCATAGGGAAGCGTAACTGAATAACCGTCCCACCTCCTGCCCTCTGGGCCACTGTGTTTGCTGCACTTCCCACAGCCTTTTCCCAGCAAGTGACCCAGTGCAGCAGGGACACTAACCCGGGCTCGTTGCTGTGAGACACAAGTGACTTTGGCTCCAGGGCTCTTCCCTGACCTTGCTGAAAGTTCCTCAGAACTGTACCATCATCTCAGACTCTCCCTACTCCAGGCCCCTTGTTTCCTTTTTTCCCCCACAGCATCAGCCAGACTTGCCTTCTGGTCTGACAACTCTTTTGGGGTCCTTCAGCTCCTCAGTTTCCCTCACAGGCAGTTTCCCCAGTCAGTCACTGGTACCATCTTGGTCTCCACTTCTCAAAGCATCCAAACTAGCACATTCCTTAAATAACCCTAGGAGGCAAGAATACTCTTCGTTATAGACTTAATTGTGTTCCCCTAAAATCCTTATATTGAAGTTCTCCGTATTTGAGATACGGCCTTTTTGGGAGGCAGTTAAGGTAAAATGATGTCAGAAGGGTGGGGCCCTAGTCTGTTAGGGCTGGTGTCCTTATACGAAGAGGAAGAGAAAGCAGAGATCCCCCTCTCACCTCATGCAGAGCAAAGACCATGCGAGAATATACAGTGAGAAAGTGGCCATCTGCAAGTCAGGTAGAGAGTCTCACCAGAAACCAACCCTGCTGGCACCTTGATCTTGGACTTCTGGCTTCCAAAACTGTGAGAAAACAAATGTCTTTTCTTTCAGCCACCCAGTATGTGGTATTAGTCTAAGCAGCCTGATACACTGTTGTTGCATCCAGTCTACAGATGTGGAAACTGAGGATTGGGGAGGGGAAGTCACCTCCCTGAGGTCCCATAAGTCATCCCTTGTTGACCCAGTGTGAGATCCAAGAGCAGTGTGACTATGAATGCAGCCTGTCCTAACCAAGCTGAGCTGTCACTCCTTGGGCCTTGGGGGATGGGAGGATGGGAGATGGCTTCCCTGTGGATGGGCTTGGGAAGAGGTGCACAGGGGTTTGGAGAACTCTCGCTCTGGCTGTTAAAGATATGGGACTTGAGGGAGGAGCAGCCTTTACTTACAAGTGAAGCTGTTTCTCTAGGTTAAAATGGGAGGAGCATTTGAAGGGAAAGGAAGGGGTATGGATACCCAGGTGGTTTTTCTTCCTTAGCTCTGTCTCATGGCAAAGTCATAGTCTTTGACTGAACTGAAAAAAATATTTTGCGATTAAGAACATTTCCAGAGTGGGAGGTTGGGGTTAGCAGACATAAGCTATTATATATGGAATGGATAAACATTAAGGTCCTACTGTATAGCACAGGGAACTATATTCAGTATCCTATGATAAACCATAATGGAAAAGAATATAAAAAACGAATATATATATGTATAACTGTCACTTTGCTGTACAGCAGAAATTAATGCAACACTGTAAATCAACTATACTTCAATTTAAAAAAAAGAAAAGAAAAAAAAGAACATTCCCAGACATAAGAATTAGGTTCTATCCAAGTGCACTATTAGCTGTCAACATGTGAGGCCAAGAACAGCCCAGCAGAAGTAAGTTACCATGTGCGGCTGTGTGGAGACCTACATCAAATTGTACAAGGAGCTCGTGGAGGCCAGGGGAGTGTGAGCTCACAGAGGGGAGTGTGGGAAAAATCCTCTTAGTGAACTTCTAAAAAATGCTTATCGAGAGAGCCAGTATTGAGGAAATTCCAGCTGTTGGTGACTAGACATAATATCTCAGCAATTACTGACTTGTACTCTTCAGCGCAATGTTTTGGTGCCTTGTAGACACAGCTAAGAGGCGGCGACTGTAAATAATGTATATGTTGTCATTTCTTGCCTTAAGCTCGACGTTAGCAAAATTCATCTTATTTAAGGAGAGTTTTCAATACTTACTCACTTTTGAGTTACAGAGATGGATTATTTCGCTTATAAAATGATTTGATACAAAATTAGCTTGTTTCATGAGAAAAAATTACGTGTTAGATATTGTTTTATGTCCATACGTCTTGGAATCTTTCAGGCAGAAATGGGATCCTTCAGCATCAGTTTTCCACTCGTGATAAAAACTACACCAGTTCACCCATCAGTGATAGAGGTAGATTAGGAAGAAATTACATCCCTTTTACTAAAAGAGTCCAAATGTTGTTTTATTTAAATATCTAACTTCCTGGAAAACTTGCTGTGGGTGGTGTGTGTGTGTTTGTATGTGTGTGTCTGTGTCTGTGTGCTGTTGTTAGTAAACAGGAAGGCTTTGAAATGATACACTACAAGGATTTAAATCCAGGTTTTCTTGTAGTTTCTTTTTGAGTGGGTTTTGTTTTGTTAATTTTCTTTTCCTCTTCATTACAGAGTCCTAAATTAATTACCCCACTTTTTTTTTTTAATGAAGATATTCTGAAGTGGTACCCCACAGACATAATGTTATGACAATGGAATTTCAGTTTTTTGGTTGACTGCTTGCAGAGAGGTTTTATTTGGACAGGAATGCAGGACATTGGCTTTTTTTTTAATACAAAGTATAGCTTTTCTTTTCTTTCTTTCCTTTTTTTTTTTTTTTTTTTAAAGAAATTACTTGTGGGAAAATAGTTCAGAGTATCTTCTTAATGATTTTCCTCTTGGATTTTTGTTTACTTCCCACCCCATCCTTCAACTCTTTGTAACTAAAACCGAGCTTCAGTTCCTCCTCTTGGTTACAGTGGTTTAGATGTTTGTTGGTATGTGACTTTGTTTAGTAAAGTTTGTGTGATTCCTCTTCTTTTTTTCTTTTCCCCCCTCCAGTGATCTCAGTTTGCTCAACATTGCATAATTTTTAAAAAATGTAGTAGATTATTATTTGGCCTCCCAAAAGCTTGTAGTCATTGCTGTTTTTCACTTCAGTCCCTCAGATTATTTTATGAAATCAGTCCAACCCCCAAAGTTGTTTATTCTTGGCTTTGACTCTGGGAGGAGGTGTGCTGTGATTTTCATGAACTTTGATGTTTTCTGTCTTATGTAGGCTAGGACCTGAGAGTTTTTAGCAGTTTGCCTGCAACCAGGGAAAGCTGTGTATTCAATAAAGCCCTTGCTATAGACTGCTTAGTCCTCGATTCTCTTTGATGTACACAACTCTGCAAATGGCTCTTGGCCAAGAATTGAGGCTGTTCGTGGCAGAGAAGGGGTAGAAAACATAGGAACGTAGGCAATTGACTCTTGGGGAGATCTAAAATAAGATCATCTAGTCCCAAGATATCAAATACGTGGCATGAATATCACTACTCTTCCCTCCCAGGCCCATAGCAGACATCAATAATAGATCATGGCTCTCTTTCTGTTGAGTCATCCATGGCCACACCATCTTTCAACATGGTATCCCAGGACTTCTGCTAAAATGCCAATGGAGTTGGCATATGAGGTGGAATCTCTACATATAGATCATACTATGTCTTTGTATTAGATCATAGATCATAATATATCTTTATAAGCACTTGGAGACATGGGGACGTTCCGAGCAAGGCTGAGAGCATTGGAGTTAAGAACAAAGGCTCAAGGGACTTCCTTGGCGGTCCAGTGGTTAAGAATCCACACTTGCACTGCAGGGGGCGTGGGTTTGTTCCCTGATCGGGAAAGTAGGATCCCACATGCTGCGTGGCAGGGCCAAAAAATTAAAAACATTTTTTTTTAAAATTTTAAAAAATGGTAAAAAAACAAAAACAAAAAACAAAAAAAAAAAAACAAAGGCTCGAGAATGAAATGATGTGAGCCATACCACTCGTTGGCTATGTGATTTGAGGCAAAGTTCTTCATCCTTGTATCCTTGTGAGCCTGTTGCCTTGCCAGTAAAGTGAGGATAATACTAAAGGCTACATCATAGAACTGTTGGGAAGGTTAAACCAAAATAGTTCCCATGAAGCATTTAGCACTGGCTTGGCAGCTGTGCTGGGTAAATGTGAGCTGTCATCACCATCACTGTTAGGGGCAGTGACTTGTTTGTGATTACAAAGCTAGTTAGGACTAGGCAGGGTTTCTCAACTTCAGCATTGCTGATATTTAAATGGCCAGATACTTATTTGTTATAGCAGCTGTCCTGTGCATTGTAGGATAATGTTCAGCAGCATCTGTGACCTCTACCCACTAGATGCCAGTCACCCCGCCCCCCAAATTGTGACAGATGTCTCTAGACATTGACAGATGTCCCTTGGGGCAAAATTCTCCCGGTTAAGAACCACTCAACTAGACCCACATTCACATATAGATTTTGTGTGTGTGTGTGTGTGTGTGTGTATGTGGTTACATTTTGTCCAGTTTTATTGAGACATAATTGACATATAGCAGTGTGTAAGTTTAAGGTATACAGTGTAATGATTTTATATATGCATATATTGTAAAATGATTACACATTAAGAGTAGTTAACACATTCATCACTTCAGGTAGTTACAATTTGTATGTGTATGTGGTGACAACTTAAAATCTGCTCTCCTAGGTGCTTTAAAATACACAACACAGTATTGTTAACTGCAGTCACCGTAATGTACATTGCCTCCCTACAACCTAATTCATTTTATAACTGAAAGTCTGTACCCTTTGACCACCTTCACCGATTTCCCCCACCCCTGGAAACCACTGTGTATTCTCTGTTTCTATGAGTTTGGCTTTTTTAGATTCCACATGCAAGTGAGATGATACAGTATTTTCCTTCCTTTCTTTGACTTAGTTCGCTTAGCGTAATGCCTGCAAGATTCATCCGTGTTGTCACTAATGGCAGCATTTCTTTCCTTTTTTATGGTTGAATAATATTCATTTGTGTGTGTATACTGTTTTCTTTACTCATTCATCAGTTGATGGACAATTTTCTCTATGTCTTAGCTATTGTAAATAATGCTGCAGTGAACATATGGGTGCAAATACTTCTCAGAGATAGTGATTTCATTTCCTCTGGATGTATACCCAGAAGTGGAATTGCTGGCTTATGTAGTAGTTCTACGTTTAATTTTTTGAGGAACCTCCATACTGTTTCCATAGGGGCTATAGTTTGTCTGTTTTTTGTTCATGTTAATATATTTGTGCCTGAACCCATTGTCAGGGATACAAATTCTCTTGGTTTTGTCACTAAGCCTGAGGGACCTTTTAAAAAAATTTTACCCGTGACTTTATCTCTGCCTTCATATCAGGCTACAACTTTTTCTATTTACCAACCTGGGCACAGTTTTGAGTAACAGATTAATAGCTCCAAGTTTTAATTATGCTTTTGTAATAGAATTTAAAGTAATGTCAAGGAAAATGTTCACAGTATAATTTTCAGTGATAACAGCTATATTCTAAATTGTACAATAATAATAATACTAGGATGGGTATAATTAATTCGAGTACTTCCTATGTGTTAGATACTAGGCTATGAACTTAATGTTCCCCCTGTCATTTAATTATTACAATGCACAAAGCAAGCACCATTATTGCCATTTTACAGATTGTGGAACAGAGGCACAGACTACTTTGCCTAAGGTCCCAAAGCTACTAAGTGGCAGAATAGGTCATGCTAGGCATTTTGTCTGCAGTACACACAAAAACACACATGCTAGAGAAAGATCTGGAAGGACATATGCCCAGATGTTTACCTTGATTATTTAATAGATGATAGGATTATGGGTGTTTGCTCTTAATACTTATACTTAGTGTTTTCCAAGTTTTCTGCTTTGAGCATTCATTTTTTTTAAAGTACTAAGAAGCAAAGTTATAATTATGCAGTCCTGTGACTTTTATAAAACAAGCGATTAATTATGTTTACAGCAATTTACCTCCTATTTATTTGATCTTGCTTATGATTGATTGAAAAGCAACAGGAATTATATTTGATTTTTTTCATGTTAGCTACCAGACTGGAAACATACAGTCCCTTAATGTAACACGTAGCTGTTTAGAAGTGGGGGTTGTACACATTTGTAAGCTGCTTTTCCCATATAAGGTTGTTCTGAAAGTAATTGTATGGAATTTTTAAATAAACATTACATGTTATAGATCCAAAAGAATGTTGTCCTTCAAGATTTCCAACCTTAGGAAATTACATGCTGTTTCAAAGATGCTACCAGTGAAACATCTTCTCTTAACTTTCACTTTGGATTATTGCCTTTAAAGCTACTTTCTGAACCAGACAAGAAAACTAGGCTTCATTATTTAAGAAAAAACAAAAACCCCCGCCAGGAATTACCTGCTTGATTGCCCCCCAAGGCATGCTCTGAATTTCTGTTTGGTCATTTGCAAAAATCAAACAGAGAGCGACGTAGATAAAATGTACCATAAGAGGCAATATTTTAACCTATGCCTTGTTTTCTCATGGAAATTCCGAAAAGGGAAATCCAAGTGCGGTTTGCTGAATGGAATCATTGTCGGAATAAGTACAGATCCTCACGGTGGCTGCTTTCATGTGTCCTGCATTCATTCGAAGCATAAATTCGTGTGTGTGTGTGTATTCATTTGCATTATTTTATAGTTCTCCATCATGGGTTTCAATTCTGAATATGATATTTGCCTGGCTTTATTCACTATGGCATACGTTTCCAATTTTAAATACCTTTGAAAGATGCCTTTGTGTCTGCTGTTACAATTAAGAGGTCTTCGTGATTCTGGGCTCTGAGTGAAACTGACCGTAAAAGAACGCGTGTGAATATGTATGTTGAGCTAGGAGAGATAAAGGTCACCAGAGGCCCAAGGTTTTACTTTGTCTATTAGATCTGACATGCAGGACTGGGCGCTGGTGGAGTCCCACGTGGGTGGAGATCCCGAGTGTGGGCGGCTCCCCCACAAGCGACTTCCTCTCAGCTCTCTCCAGGGCCTCCCTGAGCTCCTGGTCAGTACATCGCATTCTTGTCTCTGGAGTTCCTGTAACGGGAAACTTCATTTCTGTCTGAATCTCTCATTTCTGAGTTGGGTGTCATTATCATTATTTTATAGTGGAGGAAGGAAAGGCCAAAAGAGATGGGGTCTTCCGATGACAGGGTGATCTCATCACTTGATCATTGATTCGTTTGGTCATTCATTCATTCAGATATTTCAGTGCCCTCTCTGTGCCACTGAGGGATTTGTAGGGCACAAAACAGACAGATCTCTGGCTTCATGGAGCTTATTTCTAGGAGAGGAGACAGGGAGTACATGAATAAATAAGTCAAGAAACAAGTCAGAACTGTAGATACCGATTTTGAAGGAAGAGGAGGGAGAGGCCTGTCTCTGAAAGAGGTCAGGGGAGGTTTCTCCAAGGAGGTGACATTTCAACTTCAACCCGAAGGCTAGAAAGATCTAGCCATGCAAAGATCTTGAGGAAGAAGAGCATGCCAGGCAGGTTGAAGGCTCCAGTGCTCCTAGCACAGCAAAACAGGCGTGAAATAATTGTACCATCAATACATAAAACGGGCATGAAGTAATGCTATCCTGAATACCGCAATCCTGACATAGGTGAATTTTAGAGAGAGGAATTTGTAAGGACATGAGACAGGATGGAGATCTAAACTATGTTTTCTTTCATCATAAACCAGAAAAGCCCATTTTCACATGGACACTTAACCAAGAGCTGTTATAATTTTTAAAAACACATCACTGTGCTCATGGTGAGATAAAACTGTGAGAGAAGCCAGGGTCTTCCCCTTTAAGATTCTCTTTGCCCTAGAAAAATCTGGCTTTATTGGATATGGGAGCAGAGCATTTTTGAGAGTGTGTGTGTGTCTTTGCTCTGTTCACATGATTTCTTTTCCCCAGAAGGAGACCAAACTGTTTATAGGGAAGATAGCAACAAACAAACAACTGGGTAGCACACTTCCAAACATTCGGAAACACGTGACCTTTGAGGCAGCACAGAGATCCAGCGGGCAAACAGCAGGCCAGCCATGCTTGATGCTTTTGGAGCACACAGGCTTCTGCTTCCTTGGGGACAATGACATAAATTATACAGACCATTATCATCTCTTCTCCAGAAATCCTAACTTCTGAATACTGACCCAGAAAATGCACAGTTTGTTCCCCTGGAGCATAAGATTCATGCTGCCCAAGCACCTGCTGGAAGGAGGAAAGAAGATTTGATTGGCCTGTTCTACCTTCTGCTGTTCTGTGTCCTAAGACAAGCATCCAGAAGAGGTTATTTTCTGTTGCCTGGAGGAGAGACTGGTTGCGCTGTGCCAATTGGAATCTTGTAGGTATGTCAGAATCATGATCTTCCCTCCACCATTTCTCTCTGGGCCCCGAACTCTTTTCAGTGGAATGCCACAGCTTCCTCGGAACTAAGAGATGAGTTCTTGCTCTCTCATTCTCCCCCTCCCCCTAAGTACAAAATTTTGGGTGTCATTTGGTTTTTTGACTCTTTTTTAGGACCTGTGGTCCTTCTTCTAGCTAAGCTGGGACCTCAGATACATATATAGAGTGGCCTGATCTTTCCACTGTTGGTAGATCAACCTTCAGATACCTTTGTGGTAGGTTCTTACTGACTCTCTTACCATTATTACTCATTTATTTCTCTATTTTTACCCACTGTTTCAAAAGCTACGGAAGTTTTATTTTGCATTGTCTTATGGTTTAAATGATAACTAACAAAAGACATCCTTTTGGCTAATTTGGTCCATTTATATTGGTAGCTACTGCTTTTAGTTTCTTCTAAAAAAATGTTCAGTTGAAAAATTACACATGATTCACGGAGAAATTCACTGAAACGTAAGCTCCGTGAGGGCAAGGATTTTCATCTGTTTACTCCTCTTCCCTAATGTCTCATGCAGTGCCTGGTACACAGTATAGCAAGCAGTGAATATCTGTTGTGTGAATGAGTGAATGAAATTGACATCAGGCTTGCGTGTGTGAGGGAGGGGCCCCGGCAGATGTGCACTTATGCTCCTTAAGAGAAGGTTCCTCCAGAGTCAGTCATGTTAGATGTGAAACCATCAGGATGCCAAGGTTAGCAAAAGTCTTGGAAACAAATACTTGTTTTTTTCCAAATTGTGCTATGAATCTAGTAATCATTCAGACGTTTCCATTATCGATCGTTAAAATAGCAAGCTGGACTACATAAGCTGTTCAGGAGCCACGGAGAGAATGGATGAGTTCATACTGAAATGGGGGACTTAGTGACAGTCACTGACCCCTCCAAATAATAAACTGTTGGTTGTGTTCTGTAGCTTCCTGCACATCAGATGTAAATATCCTTGGACTTCCCAGAAGGGGAACTTTAATTAGAACATCCAGATGAAGGTTCTGCCTAATTTAAATCCCGTGCATCATCTTACGAGACAGTAACCTCGAGTTCTGATTCTATCCGTCACCGTTTCCTTTATCGGGTTTTGTTTTTAGACTGAGAGCTAGGAGGCTGACCACACATCTGACTTTGTTTATGGAGTCCTGTACTCTAATAATTAAAGACTGCTTCATCACGATGGAACGAGGTTTGCTGCCAGCAGCTTTGTCAGAAACTAGAAAGAGGTCGGTGGTGACTGAGCATGGCTGTGTAGCCCACCGGGAGATCTGTTCGAGTTGCAGACAGCCTCATCCTGAGCCCCTCTGTTTTGGAAAAAAAAAAAAAAAAAAACAAAAACGATTTGGTTACTCAGTTACCCATAGAAAGGAGACTGATTTCTGCTTCCTTGTGGGGGAAGTTCTCAGATAAAGAGCAGTGGCAGGGAGAGGAATGTTGGTAACCCAGAGGGAGTCCTGCCTTTTCTGCCCTGAGGGTACCTGGAGTAGCGATTCTCCTCAGAGGGCAGTTTTGCCTCCCAGGGAACACTGGACCACGTCTGGAGACACTTTTGGCTGTCTTGACTGGGAAGTGGGTGGGTACCACTGGCATCTAGTAGGCGGAGGCCGGGGATGCTGTGAAACATCCTACAATGCATCGGACAGTTCCCTAACCCCACCCTCCACCCCCAGCAAAGAATTATCCTGCCCCAAAAGTCAATCACGCCCAGGTAAAGAAACCCTGATTTGGAGGAACCCTACTCAGCTTCATTTTTCTGTTTCTGCTTTCCTGTTCTGACTTGAAAAAATGATCCCCATCTTATTCTTGCATCAAGAATTAGTAATTTGAAGGCAGACCTGATTTCAGACGTGGATGGAGCAGGCAGCCTAAGTGGAATGATTTGAAAGACACTGAGAAAACCCAGACTTCAAATGTTCCTCCACATCAGAGCTCTAAGACCTGGAATTCCTTCAGTTGAAACCTGGAGAGGCCCCCACAGAGTCAGGATTCCTGGGTCTCCAAGCGAGCTCTGCTGCTTCCAAACGCTTTGAGCATTTACTACACTGCACCCCACCCAGGGCTCAGCGCTGCGCGTGTGTTCTCTTGTTCCGTCCTCAGCAACCTTGTAAGACGTGTGCAGTTCTTACTGCTAAGGAGCACATGGGTTGCTCTGGAACCTGCGCAAAGTGACACGCTGGTAGGCATGGCACTGGGGTTTTCCAACCATCTATGTCTGATGCCCAAGCCTTTCCCAGGAAGCAAGACCTTATCCTCCTAAGCTCTGAGGCATCTCAACTGACCTTTCTCTGATTGTTTTCACCTGTAGAAATCGAGGAAGTTAAATTCCATAACTTCTAGGAATCTTTTATAAGGCCATTATGTCCTCATTTGTTATTTTGTTTTATGTCTTGCCCTCTTTAAAGGTTCCCTTTTAAAATGGAAACAGTCCCAGGATAGGTAACCATTGGAAATCCCCATGGAAGGATTCCAAACCTCACTGCATATCATAACCAGGCGGTGAGCTTCTAAAACAGCCTTGTTTCCACAGCCCCTCACTGACACTCTGCTTTAGCAGGTTTGAGGTGGGCTCCAGGAATCCTTGCATTAACCTTCCCCGCCCTTAGTCCTTACATTAATCACTCCCAGGTGATTCTGATGCATGAGGTCTGAAGCCCACAGCGAAGAAGAGTATTTTAGGCCCTTTTGGGGAATTAGTTTAATCAGCTGGTTTCCGTTAAGATAAGGATGCTGGCCAGAGTGGAAGTCCAGTGTCTACGTTGAATCGTGGTCCCCAGATCGCTTAGGCTGGCAGAGCTGGCTGTGACTCCTGTCCTCAGACTCACCTCAGGTCAGGGGTTCCCAAACATTGCTGCTGAAAATCACCTGGGAAGACTGAAAACTCCCCATGCCAAGATCACACTCCATTTCAATTACATCCCAATATCTGAGACTGGAAACTGGCGTCAGCTTTTTATTTATTTATTTATTTATTTATTTATTTATTTATTTAAGATCTCCAGATGATTTCCACGCACAGCAGTTTGGGAACCACTGTCACTGGTGTTGCAGATTCCACACCTTTGCTGCTGCTGAATTTTCACCTGTAAGGCAACTCTGCTCTCCCAGCTCCATATATAGAAATCTTACGTATCTAGTGAGGCACATGGGCAACCCACTCTTTTCTGTATTGTCTTTCCAGGTGCCCCCTGCCCCCTGCTCTGCTTTTTAATGCTACTTTTAAGGTATTTACCACCTTGTTTGTATTTACTACATGTCTTCCTTGGGCTGGATGGCATCGGCCTTAAGCGAAGGGGCTCTAATGTATGCGGCTCAGGGCTGATGGGAGCAGAAAGAGTAGGAAAGAGTGGATGCAGAATAGATAAGAGAAAGACCAGTAGAACATTCTGCCCTGGCTTTCTTCATGACAGCAGAGGGAGAGTACTAATAATAATGGTTATAGGAGGTCTCCCTGGCACTAGGCTCCTTGAATGAAATATCCTAGTAAAACTTTTGAACTCACTTTTCTGGGGAGGAACAAAGAATCCTTCTAAAAATAGCACCTTCTAAATAATGGCATTTGGCTGTTGGATATTTTCAAAATGTGACTTTTGCTAACAAATGGAGGAACGATTCAGAATGCAAGCCAGCTTTCCTCACCAGGAGGTTTGGAGTGACTAGTTAATGTTTGGGAAGGAATTGAAGAATAAGTTAAAGCACTCTCCAAGTTTCCCTTCTCTGCTGGTTGCTTCCACTTTGCTCACTGAAGAAACAAACGCTGTCATCCTAAGCGACGTGGTGGCTGAGTTTTCCCAAAGATGGGAGTCACATAGGAGCTGCCTGTGGCCTTGATGTTCCCTGAAGCTGTGCTTTGATTGGCCCACCTAGAATTTTAAAACTGAGGACTGTTTGGGGAAAGATCTGGATTTTTTTGCCTCTCTTGAAAATTCAAAAGCTCTTTCTGTCCTGAGCTTGCTCTGGGGGGACATCAATCAACTTCTTCCCCTTTCAGTTGAGTCCTGTGTGCTCATATTGCCACAGTCCCCAAGCTTCCCTAATTACACAGAACCGACTTCAATAATTTAAATTGCCTGGTTGAGTTCTCTAGGGTGTGGTATTAGCATCACCTGTTAAAACGTAAAATACTAATCCTGGGCCCCACCAATCTTTTGTAAGGAAGAGTTATTTCCCCATTTATTTATGTGTGTAGATATCTATCCATCTATCTATCTATCTGCACACATATATGTGAGTATATATAAATACAGTATAAATGTGTGTGTATATATATGTCAGTATGGCATATTTGTATATTTATATACATGAGTTATAATCCTATACTTTGGGTTATAATCCAATACTGCTATTTCTTTGGGTAATGATTCAATACTATTGTTCTTTGGGTTATAATCCAATACTATTGTTATTTCTTTTCTTGCTCACGATGTATCAACTTTGGGCATTGGGGAGCTCTTTCAGATTGGCTCCTGTGCTTTTTCAGTAAGTCTCTTTCCACCCCATCCCTTTTTTTTTTTTTTTAATGATTCTTATAGCAATTTCTGGCACAAGATGCTCCAGGCTTATCTTATATTTTCCCTACCCCACCCCTGGGATTAGCCAGTTCTCCAGAGATTTCTGATTTGTTTTATTGGAGAAAGGTATTTAGACACCAAGGTCTGGGTACTAGGTGTGCTCACTGCTATTGGGGTATCACTACTGCTAGCCATTCTCAATGGACAGAACTGGGAAATATACGTATGTATACTAACTCAGGCGTACACACATGTGGATTTATTTCTGTATCTATTTATCTGTAAATGTGTTTATATTTTTATAAAAATAAATTTATATTTTTATATAAATATATCCTCCATTATTACTACTCTCCCGCTGTTGTCATGAAGAAAGCCAGGGCAGAAAGTTCAGTTGGTCTGTCCTGTCTCTTCTGCATCCACCCTCTCCTATTCTTTCTGCTCCCATCAGCCCAGAGCCACATACTTTAGAGCCCTGTCCTTATAAAAACCTTCAACTCCAATCCATTACCATAGGATTCATACTAACCTCGCAGATATCAGATTTTAAATCTTTGTAAGGCTTTTTAATTTTAACAATGGCTCATGAACATCCTGGGGGGATGAAGAGGAATCTTCACTTGATAGCTATTTTATAGATACTACTGAAAAAAAAAAAAACCCAAATCCCAAATTCAGCATAACAGGAATGTCAGCATACCCCCATGTTTAGTATGGGGCAGTCCCTTAAAAAATCTTCCATAATTTGGAACTCACAGCTCCCCTGTTCCTGAAGGTGAGTAGATCTGCCTCATTTTCCTTCTCATACAAACACAGTTGTCTCCAGCCCTACAGAACAATGCCTATTGTAAAACGGAGCTGGCACTTGTGGCTACTAAGACACTGCACAGAGATTATAATCAGAACTTTGCTTTACATGTGCAATCTTATTTTGCATTCAGGTACACAATTACTCAGAGACTTAATTATACTGCCTTAGGATAGTATAAAAACAATAGTTTTAATTATTTTGGGGGGAGGGGGGTTACAAAAGTAACCTGTTGTTTTGCTAGGAAGGTGAGGTGACTGCCGTCTTTGAGAACTTCACAGATAACACATTAACCATCAGCTGTGAGGTCTGCCTATGAGTCCTTCATGTTTATTCAGGAAGCAAGCGTACTTGGATGGGGTCCCCCTTCCTATCATTATACTTAATGTAAATCTAGTGGTGCTTGGGTGTATCTTTACAAACTGGAGAGAACTGGAAAGAGAATCCAAGCAGGATGGCTCATGGGCCAGTGGAGGTGTGGTCCCCTCAGTGGTTTGGAAAGCATTCTGGGTTTTGAATAGCAACACCTATAATTATGGAGGCGTCATCCTTTCCATAAAAAAGAAAACAAAACCAAGAAAGCAAAGCCCTTCTACTAACAAGGTGTAGTCATAGCATGTGTTCAACCTTCCCAAAACCTGTCTGGCATTTGTCTCTGGCCGGGTGGGGAATATCTTCCATCTTTCTCTGAGCACTCGTAAAACAACACAAAGGTAAACAATTGGAGGGCAATTAGCAGCCTCTTTGGGGTAACAGACAAGAGAAGTCACCCTGCTATTAATGTCAGAGGAATTAATCATGGTTTACACAGGTGATTTAGTGGCTTAACTTTGCAAGTGGTGGAAACACAAGAACCCAACAAAGTTTACAAAAGACGCCAGCTTGGAGAACCAGGTATGGCGGACACCTCACAGGACTATCTGTCAAGTAGCTGAAGGCGTTAAAGGTTATTGAGATGGTGCCTGTTGTATAAGAGGCCATGCACACTGCAGATCTGTGTATCTCAAATTTGAGTGTGTGTGAGACGCAGCTGGGCAGTTGTGTTAAAATGCAGATGTTGCTTCAGTAGGTGTAGGAAATGGGCTGTGATTCTGCCTTTTAAACACACTGTCAAGTGTGGCGCCCATGCTGCAGGCCAGCACATCTCATGTTGTATAGCAAGGGTATAGATTGTTCTTATAGCTGTGGCAGGTAGTATCGAGCTGCTCATACTCCCTTTGAGTATCTCCAAATTATCAACACGTTGCACTCTGAATGTTCAGGGGCTAAGGCACCAGAATAGCTTGTTGGAGTGGAGGTACTTGGCTGAATACTTTATTGTGCACTGTGTATATCAACAATCTCTTTCACAAGCACCGATATAGAAAAACATAAAAAATATCTGCAGGCCATGTTTATTTACATTCATAGAACTGCACCCTTAAAAGAAAACAGGAAATGCAATCGCTGTAACTAAGGCCCCCCCTCTGTGGTTAAGACCTCAAAAAATGCAGTTACTGTCTCTAGTTTTAATGCTGAACAAGTTTTGGCGTTGGGGAAAACCCCTTTGAAAGCTGGGATCTTTCACCATTTCCTGACTCGCTTCTCAAGCCTCTCAGTTATCAAATGTGGTTTGTGTCAGAGTGCCTGATAATACTGCATACAGTTGTCCCTCAGTATCCGAGGGGATTGGTTCCAGGACCTTCCTCGGATCCCCAAATCTGCGGATGCTCAAGTCCCTTACTGTACATCCCCTGTATCCGCTGGTTCTGCATCCTCGGATTCAAACCCCCTGAATCCCCTAAACAGTGGGTTGAATCCGCAGAGGCAGAATCAGCGGATACCGAGCGCTGACCGTACTTTAAAACACGAGATCCTCTGTTGCTTTCTGGTGTGGGCATACAGCTGCGTCACAACACAGAGGATGCCTTTCTCTTGCCACGTACTGTGAAACACCTGATTTTCATTAGCCATTTTTCTCTTCTAGGAAGGAAACTTAGGAGTAGGAGCTTTCATGTAGGGAATTCTGACCACTTTGACTAACTTCTCCCTTCCCCTCCCCCCCCCCCCCCCCCACTTCTCTCTTCTCCTCCCCTCCTCTCCGGCCAACCTTTCCTCCTTTCTTCACGGTGTTTATCCACACCTGGATGTCTGCCACACCTGGGGGAGAGGAGAGGGTGAGTTGGCGGGGGGGGGGGGGGACCTTGATCTTGATCCTCTGTGGCCTCAGTTTCTCTCCTGTCTGTAAAGGGATATGTGGGTTGGCTGTTTCTGAGAAACTAGGCAGGCCCAATAAGGTGACACATCACTTTGGTGAAGTGGAGGATGTGAGATGGAAATACACAAGGGCACTGAGTCAGGACACCTGCATTGTAATCCTTGTCCAGCCACTAACCAATTATTTGGCCTTGGACGGCGATGTAACTTCCCTGGGCCTCAGTTTCCTAATCTGTAATTCGATATACATACTTGGTTATGCCTGTTTCTCAGAGTGTAGGAGTCTTGCCACCGGGATGGCATTAGATAACACTGAATGACATATTGAGAACTCTACTCCCTTTGCAATCACTTTCTATCCTTCCGGTTGTTTAAACAACAACAGCAACACAGAGAAAACAATTCTTTGTTGACACTCATGTCATTAACGCTTTTCAGGACTTGCCCCTCTTCCTTTTAAAAAACTTTTTTAAGTTTTAATTTTAGTTTTTTGGCCACTTTCTTCCTAACAAAGAGAAATCAGTAACTTTGTTTTTACTGTGATTGTTTTTAATTTATGGAGGGTGATATGATTTCCCACTGAGTGCAGTAATAGAAACATAACATAAAAATAGGTTGCTTTACAGGAAAATATCTAGTACAGTTGCCATAACTCTACTTCAATGAGTGCAGTATATTATTTAAGAACTATTATGTTACATAGATATGGTGACAATTAGGAAGATGGTAACTGTAGTTAAACACTGAATTGGGAGATTTTAAAGTTTTTGTTTAACTCTAAACTTCAGAGAGGTTCAGGTATCTCATTAAGTGGTAAATGTCCACTCCACTTTCTGTCCCCTCCCCAAATATGCATATATTCATTGACACAGCATTTGCAGAACAAAGTTGGTGTTACATATAATTAAAAGTGTGTGACAAGGCACGCAAGTGTTCTGATACCTTCGGGGAAATTTTGGCCGCAATTAACTATAGTTTGCTAATTTTGAATTTACAGTTTTTTCTATTACTTAAAATATAACGAAATAGGGACAAGTACTTTTGCCTTGATGTAATTAAAAATGAAATTATGTCAGGAACATCTGCTTAAAAAAGGAATTTCTATTTGTTTTACCACCAAAAGGTGGCGTCCTACCCCCATGCCCTTTATTTAAAAACCCTTCTTGCTTTAATTTAACAAAAAGAAACTTCCAGTTGATTACTGATAAAGAAATTAAAATGTGCTCCCTATGAATGTAACGTGACAGTGTTAAAAATGAACTATATGTTAAACTGCAGTTAAGTTTCCCTCTAATATAAGCCAAATGGACATGGAATTCTTTTAATAAGGCGGCACATTAGACAGTATTATATACAAAATTGGGTACAATATATCATGAGATTTACAACCAGGATTTCCTTTTGTCTGCAAAACTTGTTGCCAATATGATTTTGCCCCCCCCCCGCCCCCGCTTTCAAGGGAATGTAGAATTGAAGGCAGTTAAAATGCAGAATAAGATCAGTGGCAATCTAAAGATCTTTTGAGTATGGAAGTACTAATAATTTTTTTAAAAACTCACTGTCCGATCTGAAAAGCAAGATCAGAGCATGAATTGTTCTTTACAGTCAATGCATAAATTTGTCACATTGAAATAAATTGTTATTCCCCTGAGTTATAATTCTGCAACCGGACACATACTGTAACATGTTATATCTGTTATATCTAGCTTAAACACTGCAGAAATGAACAACAGCACCCCCCCCCCATAGACGGCTACTTTGTAGATTTCCATTTAATTCCATGTGAATTCAGCACCTGGAATTTCCAGCCATGTTAAAGTGTCGTTGGGAGTATTAACTGAGTTGACATAAAGCTTTTACATCATTGTCTAGTTCATGGTAAGCATTCAATAAATATTAGATGTTATTACTGACAGCTGTAGACAGTGAGCTTCTCAAGGGCAGGAATTTTCTTTCTTTTTGCATCCCTCAGTGCCTACTATATGGTCTAGAACATAGTAGGTGTGTCATGTCTTAATTAACATCTTGAATCAGACAACACAACCCTAGCCTCTAGGAAGTTAGGAGGTGCTACAGAAACTAGAATGCATTTTCTTTATCTGGATTCTAGTCTAAGAGATCTGATGGATAGTTTTGCCTGGATAGACTGGAATCGTACACAGCGTGCATTCAACATGAATTCTACTGTGTTGTAATTACTTTAGCACAGTCTCCCTGTCTCTGGCTTTATTCTGTAGCATGAGTGAATTTTTTTTTTTTTACTTGCAAAACAGATACAATTTTAAATTGGTAGTCTTAAGCCATTATTGAAATTGAGATTTAGAATTCTTCTGTAAATGAATGCTTAAAAATATTTGTGAGAAGACATTATCCAAAACAATTTGTAATAACTTTTTCAGGATATTATTTACAGCTGCGCTGGTCTCAAGACCAAAGGGACAGTACTTGTGCCCCCCTCCGGTTTTCCCCACCCCTTCCGTCGTCTCCCCACCCCCAAGTACTTTATAGGAATCCACAGGAGTGGCTTGCAATGTATCCTCATAAAGAGTCGCCCTGGTACCCCACCTAGCCAGTAACTGGAAATGCTGGGAGGTTGGCAGCGTCTGGGGTGATGGGTTTGAAAAAAATTATTTCTGTTAACAGTATCAACGAGCCACAGAGCCATATATCTTTCTAAGTCACACTTTGGAAACAGAAAGGCTTCTTCCTTCTCTATTTGTGTTGATAATGGTAAAAGAAAGGCTCAAGTCTTTTGTTTTATACCTGTATCTGTATATTTCAAAACATTTCATTCAGACTCCTAATTTGCTCCTTCCAATTTCTAAATTCCACCGAACTTCAAAGCAGCAAAAAGAAAAAAAAAATTCATCTTTTCAAAGAATTGTACAAAGCTTTTTGCCTGTGACTGATCTCTGGGAGAGCAGGTAATTTGTGTTAAACAACTGATTGACATGCTAGCCCCCTGGGCGTTTTCCTAAGAGAAACCGTGGCAAGAACACAGCGCCCGACGCAGCCACTTTCGCCTAAAGTGGATCTAACTACACATTCCTGCAGTGACTCTGACAAGGAAGGGGGGGAAAAGCGTCCCACGTTACACTCTCCTGATTCAGAAATACAGGGGCGGGGGGGGGAAACGCTCGCTGGCGGGGTTTCTGTTTCTTGCAAACAGGGGTTTGTCCTTCTGTTGAACTTTCACCTCCCGAACTCGCCTTCTTTCATTGGACAAAGTGCAGAAAGAAAGAGGAGAGACCGAGGGAGGACGGGAGAGAAGGAGAAAGGGGGTTGAAAAATCACCCCCCCTCCCCCTCCTTCAACTGTCACTGATGGCAAAACACTTTCACTTTTAACTGGAGGAAACTCACATCCTTGTCTATCCTCTCCCTTTCCTTCTGTATTTTTAGCTCAGAAACCAAGCAGATAGCCATCGCATTCCCATCTTCGTCCCCAGTTGTTAACACTCTCCCTCTCGTTTTTTTCCGGTGTCTGAACGGGCGCCCCTTTCCCCATCTTCTGAGGAATCCCCCTCCCCCATGCCCCTTATTTTCCAGCTCTTTCTCGCCAGATCCCTCTTTTGCCAGGGACTGCTCTGGCGTTGCCTTTCTCTCTCTCTCTGGTCTACGGGGCTCTGCCTCCCTCTCTTCTTCTTCCCCATCCAGCCTGGACACCCCTTACTCCCACCTCCCTGTTCCCCTTGCCCCCAGTCCGCCTTGCCCCCCACCCCCTTTGGCAACTGCGATTTTTTTCCTTCTTTTTTTTTTTTTTTTCTGCTGCGAGCCTTGTTGTTTACCCAGCAGGTGGATGTGACGTCAGGGACGCACAACAGCAAAAAATAACAACATCTCCCTCCGCGACGTGGTGGCCTCTCGCGCGCCTTATTTATTTATTTGTTCCGGGAGGCCGGGGGAGGCGGGGGGTTGGGCACCAGCGCCCGAGGGGCTCGGGCAAGGGGGCGACGCGGCTCGCGCATCCAGGGGTGGCGTGGGGGTGCCCGAGGTGGAGAAGGGGCCCGGGCCGGAGGCCGGGGGGCCGGCTAGGGAGCGCCCCCGGCCCGCCGCCGTCTGCGGCTCTGCCGCCGCCGGCGCTGGCTGGGCTCCGGGAAGCTAGTCCGGAGCGGAGGAATCTATTGTTATTTATTGTGTGGCGGCTGCATGCTGTACTCGCGGCGGCCCGGCCCTCGCCCGGGAGTGCGTGTGTGTGCGCGCGTGTGTGCGCCAGTGAGTGTGTGCGCGGGGGTGCGCGCGCGGGCGGGAGTGGGCGCGCGCGGGGAAAGGCCCGAAAACACCTTAGTTTGCACCGAGAGACCATTTGCAGCGGGTGAGTTTGTATTTTTCCATTTCTGCTCCACTTTTTCCCAAGCCGCCTCCTGCCTTGTTTCCGACCACTTTAAACAACAACAACCACAAAAAAAAAAAAAAAAAAAAGAAAGAAAGAAAAAGAAAGAAAAGAAAAGAAAAAAGAAAAGAAAAAAAAGAAAGAAAAAAGGAAAAAAAAAACTACTTTCCATCTCCCGGCTCCACGTGCATCTCCCCCAGCCCTCCCCAGAGGCAGCCTCTCTCTGCTCCCCCGGCTCGGGGCCGGCGCTCCGGGATGGGTGGGGGCTGCGGGCCGGCGCGGGGGTGGAGGGGACTCCGGCGGCGCCCGCACTCTCGGGTGTATCTCTATAAGTCAAATGGGGGGGGGGGGGGGCGGCGGCGGCGGCAGAAGACGGTCTCGCCTTCCTCTCGGCCCCGTCACGCGTCGCTCTGCGCTCTCCACGGTCGCCGCGGGGAGAGAAATCGAGACGCCCAGGCCGTCTGGCACAACTTTCGGCGTCCGGCGTCGGGGTGCCTGCCGAGGAGCCGGGCGGGCGCGGGGCCCGGGGTCGGGTCCGCGGCGGGAGGGGGTGCGCGCCGGGTGCCTCTGGAGCCTAAAGTTTGGACTTGGAGCAAACTTTTCCCCTTCGCTCTCCGCGAGTGGGTGCCCCGGGGCTGCTCCGCGGGCCTCGGCGGCATGACCGGGGACGCCCGCGCCCTAGGCCCCGCGGCCGGGCGCGTCTCCGGTGCCACGCACGCCGTGCCCCGAAGTCGGCAGCGGGGGCACTCCGCCGCCGCACCGCGGCGCCCAGAAAACTCACACACGCCCGCGCATCTCGCTAGACACGTACCCCCTGCGCTCTCGGCCCGGCCAAACCCGCCTCCCCGCGAGGGATCCGTGACCGCCGTGGCCAGCTCCGCGGGTGGGAGTGGGCGCCGAGTGCGCCGCGGGGAGTCGCCGCGCCCGGGTCCCTCTCTGCTCGACCACACGCACTTTCTGGGTGTACTCCCCTCTTAAGCCTGGGGAGCAGGGGGATTTCCCAAGCCCCGATCTGTCCTGAGACGCGCGCGGGTCGCCCCGTCCCTTCGGCCCTGTCCCGGCGGCCGATGGCTCTCCGTTCCTCGGCTGCGCGCCGCCTTCCTCTCGGGCTCCCGGCGCTCCGTTCCTGCCCCGGAGAGACGATTCGGCTGAGCCAGCCGGCGAGCCGGACAGGCGTGCGCTTCGGGTGGGGACCGCGGTGGCGGCGGCGGGAGCCGAGGACTTCGCCAGTTGCCGCGGGGTCGCGGTCATTTGCAGCCTCCGCCTTCCCTCGCCTCCGCCTCCCGCCCCCCTCCTCCCCAGATACGGCCGCGCTCGGAAACTTTGATTCCCTTCTCCTTTTTGGCCCTCGGCTAGTCCCCCTCCCCACCTGTTGTGAGCTCCGCCTCGGTCCCCGGAGACTGGCGGTGACACACGCGGGCGCCGGGGAGCTTCGCGCCCAGAAACAAAGTCTCACGCCCCCCCTCCCAAGTGTTTGCTTCGAAATCGCTGCCTGCAACCCCCCCCCCCCCCACCGCCCCATTGCGGCGCAGCTCCCGCCCCCTGTGAGAATAAGGACTAAATAAACAGTTGTAACTCCAAACCTTGCGCCTGCGATCGTATCCCTATCCCACCCCCTCCCCCCTCTCCTCCCCCCTCCTTTTTTGTTGTTGCAACTTTGTAAGATCCCGGGGAAGGTGCTGAGACTTTGGCTCGGGCCGATTTCCCGGTCTTGGGATCCTTGCAGGGAATCCCTGAGCCACATCCTCTCTTCCCTCCACGCGCGCTCGCGGGTCCTTCGAGCCCGCCGCCCTCTCGGTCTTGGCCCCCCAGCCTACTCATTTATCCCGCCCCACTCAGTTCCCCTCAACCTGCACCGGGAAGACTTGCTGAGGGTCGCCCCGGTTTCTTGTCGACCGCAGAACCCGAAAGTTTGCAAGAGGAAGAGAGCGCGCGGCGAACAAGAGGGCAAGGGGGCAGCGGCTGCGGCGCCGGGGACCATGGTGCTGCCGGCGCCTCCTCCGCGGGCGTGAAGGCGGCACTCGCACTGCCTCCCCGGACTCTGCGGGTAAGTCGAGGCGGCCGCGGGCGGGGGCGCGGGGGCAAGGGACATCCTTGAGCTTCGGGCTGCACCCGGGGGCTCTCTGCGCCCAAAGCCCCAGCATGGGCGGCGCGAGCGCAGCGATCCGGCTCCGGAGCCAGGAATGTGCCCATCCTCAAGCCGGTAGGTGCTTCGAAATACTCGACTTTCTCCTTTTTTCTCCTTTTCTTTCCGAAATGCGGAAATCTGGAGATCAAAGTTGAGCATGGAGTATAAAGTGCTCTGATAAAATATGATGACATCCCTCGCTCCCCTTCTCACCCCACTCCCCCCCACCCCCCTTTTAACCATTAATTATTTCCAAGTCATTGTGTCCAAATACCCGTGCCGGGCTGATTACAAAGTGTATTGATTTAGTCTGGGCACATCCTACGCGTTCGTTTTAATTCCTTTTCCTTTTGCTCGACCAGAAAACCCGAAATGAAACTTATTTCTTCCTCTGCCGCACCGCCCCCACCCCTCCAGCCCTTTTCTGTGAGGCTTGGGCACAATAATGAAATTAATATAAACATTTCATTTGGTTGCATTTGAGTTTTTCCAGCCAGCTTATGAGGGGCTGGTGTTGCTCTCATGTCCGGTCACAGGTATTTTCCAAGTTCGGATTTCCCTTTTTGTTACTGCTTTTTAGACAGGAATGTTGGAGGGCCGTTCTGTATTCCCCCTGAAAGGAGTCTGTGCATTGAAACCGCCTACATTTTACCTTTGGTTGTCCGTAGGCTTCAGGATTTAGGTCTTGCACAATAGCTGAGTTGAGAAAACCTGAGGGATAGTTAAGAGATTTTTCTCCTGCCGAAAATACATTGAAGAATATCCCCAAATTTTTACCTCATCTCCCTTCCCCTCGTTTTTTACACAGTGGGAATCAATTTAGGGGGAGATGTATTAACTAGAATTTGAAGAGAAATGGTAAGAGTTCAGGTGTTTTCTACCAAGGGTTATCCTGTATAATTGAGACACAGCAGTTCCTAATATTTTGGGTTCCAGAAAGAAATATATCAAATCTTTTTGAGAATTCCACTAGAGTTTTGATTCTCAAAGTAAAAATACCCGACTCTTTGAGGCCAGGAAAAGAAAATTGGGCTCACAGTTTCAGAGATGAGGAATGAGCCTTTTCCATCTCTGACTTTGCTGCTTGAAAGCTCTCATAATTAAAGAGTATTAAAAAATATTTTTAAAAAATATTAAAAGGAACTCGACTAGTTACCATTCAAAAGGTGTTATTAGCTAGAATCTCACTGCAAAGGTGGGGGGGAAGGTGTAACATCTTGTCACTGGCTGCACCCCCCCACACCCCCTTTCCTCTTTGGATTAGTCATTGTATGAGAGAGAGAAAAAAAATCCGTTTTTTTTTTTGGGGGGGAAAAGTAAAGTAAACAGCCTCCAACTGCTGAACCTTGACAACCCAAATTAAGGAAGCAGGAGAGATCAAACAGAACTGCTGCTGGGTTGTTGTCAGGAGCTCTACACGGAGAACCCTGGACTATTCGATCAAGCAGCAAAGCTATATATTCACTAATGCAGAAATGGACCATTGCAAATGCTGATCTTTGTTGTGCAAGCAAAGGCTCGCTTGGAAGGAAATATTCAGCCCCTCTCCCAGCAGCGTTTGAGTTCCTTATAGATGCTGAGTAGCTAAACAAGTTATTTTTATAATGCATTCTTATTTATGAAGAGAATGTACCCAAAAGGGCATTAAAAGGATATTAAGTCTTCCAGAGGCTGTCTTGCTACCCAGAACTGTGCAGTGGAATTCTTTTTTACCAACATTAGACTCCTACACTAGAGTTAGATAACGTTTTCTCACATCAAGTTTAGAAGATCTGCCTTGTCAGGGAAGCCAAGGTTTTGTATGTGAGGGTTTAAATCTGATGTGAAGCTCAAAAAAAAAAAAAAAAAAAAATCCCTGGTGATGAAGTTTTGTGTCAGCCCACTCTTGGAATTTAAAAAGGCGAGAGGGAGCATTCTCCAGATTAGACATAACCTCTTTTTTTAGATTGACATTCAACATGACCACGTTGCTACTTTTATTCAAGTTCTCTGTAACTTGTCCTTGCTTGTTGTCTAGGAAAATTTAACTGCTTTACATTTTTAAAGGGAGTAGTAATTACTTTAGCATTTTGTTTTCACAGGTTTATCAAAGTATAATGAAAGAAACATCAACTTTTCGAATTAACTGCCTCAAATTAAGGGGGCTGTATAGCTGGAGACATCTGAAAGATTTTGTGTGTAAATTTAAATCCTGGAGTATAAACTGTGTAACACTTTTTTTTTAAGCTATAAACTATCCCCAACTTAAATGTCATTTTTAATTAAGTAGAACAGAGTAGGAAAAAGGACAAGTAAACTAGAGAAGAATAAAAATAATTGTCACTTAAGGATTGCATTTGAAATGAACAAATGTCGATCACATAGTAAGCACTTTGTGTTTTTTTAAGTCAGAGTTTCATAACCAGAGTGCCCAACATGTTTCAAAGTCTGTAGCTTTTATTGGATGTACCTTTTATTGTATCATTAAACAATGTGAGTTAAACATACACATGGATGCTATTAGGCAATTTTCTGCAATATGTAATGTTTTTTAAAAAACTATAAATATTTTCTAGTTAAATCATTTGTACCAACAATAACAAAAGTTAACTGGGTTAATATTGAGCCTGGGCATGGTTTTCTGTTACTGTTTTTCCTTGCTTCCCTTCAGAGTCTATCTCCGGCCTTGTAAATTTGCATTCATAGGCTCTATTGAAGGATGTGTCTGTTTTCAGCTGTTGTTTAAATTAACAGAAGAATTGTGATATTTCCTCAACAAATATATTTATACCAGGGCTTGTCCAAAGCCAACATAAAGGAAGAGAAGGGAGAATAAAGCAGATGTGACAACTTCTTTTGAGCCCAGCTTCCTCTTTGCAGCCAGTCTTACTGTGCTGTTGATTTGGTTTTCAGGTTTTCCTTAAGACGCAAACTCACTTTTTGAAATGTTGTAAAGAGTCTACATCCCCCAAATATACGTGTGTTCAATTCAGGTGTTACAAAGTACCGATTACTTTTTGGTAGGTGTGCCAAGAATATTTACAGGGCATTGCAAGGGTTCTGTCTTTTAAAAATAATTTTAGGCACCCATTAATAAAATTTAAATAGATTGCGGGCTGTCAGAAAACAGTATAAATTTTGTTTATGATTCCGTTACTTTAAGGTACTTACATTAAAGAAACTCATTTAACCCCTGACTGAAGAGCATTAAGTGGGGAGGCAAGCCCTCCAAAGAGCTCCCAACTGCCCTTTGCTCTCCCGATAATCTTAAATTACTACAATTTAATTGCAACTTCAAGGCACCGAGCATGAGCTGGTTCTCTATGGCTGAAAAGGGGTTTCCAGAGCATAGCTAGATTTGCACAGGTGGTATCTTTGTTTTTCAAAGAAATGTTTTGCTTAGGGCTTTTTCTTTTCCTTTCTTATCCTGTTAGGTGTCATACCCCTTTTATACAATTCCGTCACAGTAAATGTCATTTTTGCTAAGCCAGCAGTATTGTTGTTGTTGTTGTTGTTTTTAAGTATGTTTTTCGGACCTGGAGTATATAAAGTAGGGGTTTGTTTCCTAAAGAAAATAACCTTAAGAGAGGCATCTGCTGAATAGACAGGTGAACTTGATACATGAGCCAACATGGACTTTTACTATTTGTGGGGGATTTTTTTTTTTCTTTAGTTGATGGTAGTAATCCCACCAGGTGATCAAACACGGAGTTTGTACAGCAAGCCAAGTAAGTTTGCAGTTGGGCTGGTGTCATTTCTAAACGATCTTTCCTGTGCCTTGTTACACTGGTCCACGAGTCACTTTGCCATATGTGTGCCATCCCAGGAGCCATCTTAAACTGATTTTTAAAAATCTTTCTCTTCCTTGGTGCTTGGCTGAATTAGGGTTAGAGGTGCCAAAAGCCAGAACGTCAGCAGGCCATGAGATGAGACAAATTCCTGAAACAGAGGAGAAGCTGGCCAAATATGGGATGGCTTATGCATGACACTTGTTTCTTCCCCACCCCGGGACCCACGTCGTTTATTTGGATGTACACGTAACGATGTGGTTAATGGAAATTAAGTAGATTTGGCTTGTGCTGCCAACCTAAAAATAAATGCTGTAAGGAACATTTGATTTCAAGAAGCGCTTTGGTTTTGCATCCCATAGATACTGTTCTTGCGATAATGGCTGCAAGGCTGGTGTTCTGGAAGGAGGAAGTACAGTGGGGTAGAGCACATGGCAGTCGGAGAAGACCATTAGACAGTGTTCTTTGTTTCTTTCATAAATTACTTTTATTAATTATAGTTACTTGGTACTGAGGCATTTTTCGGGCCTCATGTTGAAGTCAGCTCCCATTCACAAGAAGCTTGTGCCAGAAACGGCATCCTTTTTCTCACACTGTTTGACCCAGTCGTGAAAATCTCTTGACCAAATGAGCTTGAGGGTGTCTCTGCAAGACTTGTTTTTCTTTTTGAAATCCCCCGACGCCAGTTTTTAACACATGCCCTGCCTGGCGCACAACAGGTGTTTGGTGGCGATTTTCTGGGATTGAAGTGAGAAAAACATTTCCTACCTAGCCAGCCGCTGGGAGACACCGGGCTGCCTGAAGGAAAGAATCTGGAACTTGAACATGCATGGATGGGTTTTTCCCTATGACCCACCCCAGGCTATTGGCTTTGAAAAAAGTGGGGGAGGGGCTCGATTTCGTGCCTCAATATTTGCCATTAAGTTGTCGTAATTGAAGGTTATTGGGAGAGTGCAAAGGGCAGTACAAGCTTTTTAGTGGTCTCTTCTTGCCAGCACTTGAAGCTGCCCACACGTGGGGTTAAATTAGTTTCTTCAATCTGAGTACTTAAAGTAACTAAATCGTAAACAAAATTTATATTAGATCCTGACAACTAATAATCTATTTAAATTACATTAAAGTGTCTGGACAAAAATTTAATTAAAGACAGAAGTACTGTCAAGCCCTGTAAATATCTTGACAGGTCTGCTCAATTGGAACTGATATCACGAAATATTTACATATGTCTGGTGTGTTCAGGAACATCTCGGCAGGGCCTGTGCAAAGCTAATTGCACTTTCTTTCCAAATCACATTTTTAATAAAATAGGTTTTTTTTTTTTTTTAAATAAAGGAGCATGAACACATACAAAATTGTGTTCAAGTGTTCCATTTACTATTTAGTTCTCTCTACGCAGGACCCCTCTCTGATGGGTTTATTTCCTCCAACTGCTACTAATTCAGACAAAAAGGCTGCAATGGAGGAATCACTGCTTAGAAAGCTCGTGTCATTCTGTTTAATTTCAACAGTTTGAAAATATCAGAGGCCAGCATGTTAGTGGACGATTTACTGAGGGGAGAAAAATAGACCTGAACTTGGCATTATTGGGTCCCTGTTTGTATTAAATAGAAGACATTCATTTAGGATGGGACAGAGGTGTTTTCTTGCATTTTATTTTTGGATACAGATTTATTTATTAGTAATAATTCAGGGGGACATTCACAGTTTGCCAGATTCTCTGTTTTTAGCTAATTCTGTGATTGAGTTTACTGGGCCAGGACACTGAGTAACAGTTCTAGCATCAACTCAAAAGCAGAATTTCTGAGGTTTCCCTTTCTCCCTCCCGGCTCTGCAGTTGAATCATAATATGACTTTTCTTGCTCCTGGTTCCCTGTCTTCAAATTAGGGGGAGTGTTTAACGTATGTTCTTCGAGCTCAGAGATCTAAGGGCACCGTGGCCGTGTTGTTACTCAGACTTTTAAAGATGTTCTTGGTGCCCTCAGGACAGTGACCGCAGCTCCTGGGGGGAGGGAGTGACGTGAGTTCGGCATGAGTTTCTCCTGTCCCAGAGCCTCTGCCCTGAGCTGGTGATGCCCCCTCAGAGGAGCTGGAGGCTTCCTCTCCTGGGGACAGGTGAGCACAGAGATGGAGGTGGATCCTCCTATGCGAAGTGGAGGAGGGTTGCTGTTGGTCCGAGTTCAGTGTGTTTCAGTCGAGGTCCCTTGCTCACCTGCTCCCAGATCACTGTGTGTGTCTGTGCATATGGATGTGTTAGGGGGGATTTTTAAAAATACAGATCCTTCGATCGGCATTTTTGTCGACTGCTGTGCGAATGTGCATTTTTCAAAAATCTCTCCTGGGGTAGTCCTGATGCACACTGAGCAGAGACCCATGGACCCAGTGATTTCTGCTCCTAGAGATAGTGGACCTGAAATCTTTATCTCCACTTGGATTTTACCGACGAATGTTTTGTTTTATCTTGAGACCTGTATTCTTTTTAATGTGTTTGGATTTCTATTAAGAATCAAAGCTGGTGGTTTTTAAGGATGCACGAGGATTGGAATCACAGCAGAGCTGTCATTCCAGCACAGACGTCGTCGCAGTGTGCCTGGATGTACCATATCGGGGGTGGGGCCAGCCTCTGCGTTTCTGGAAAGCTCCCCGTATAATTCTGATGCCCACCGAAGTGGGAGACCTGGACTCCTCAATGATCCACATTGGAGGAAAGCTTACAACCCTCCTTATGGGTTTAACTTTACTGTGTGGACTTCATGGAACCTAAGAAAGGAATACGCGTTCCCTTAAGAAACATCAGATGCTTAGAGAAACAGAGGCAAAACAAGAGCCTCACAGTTCAGTGGAGTGGTAGAAACAATGTGGAACATCAGTCGTTTTCACCAAGTACCAGACATTTCTTTTCAAATTATGCCTCGCTGGCATCCATGTTTCCAATGGGCTTTGTCATGTTGTGGCCCCCCATTCGTGTCAAATGGCTTTAAAAATCTGAACTGTTTACCCGTTAGATGAACCCTGCTGGCGTAAGTATGTTGATTTCGCTAGGCATCTTGGGACGTTCTCTCATTGTATGTGATGGGGCCTGCAGGAATATTGATGGAAGGAGCCTCGCCAAGGATGCCACACAAATAAAAGCAAGCAGGATCCTAAGACAAATGCATCCTCCAAGATTATGAGATAAAGGAAGATAAAATGCTAAGGAGGCTTGTTTAAATATTCAGGGCTTCAGCTAAAGATCTCTCCACTAAGATCAAAAGAGTTGTTTAAATAAAAGTTGTATACACATTTTTTGTCTGTATTAGTACTGTGCCTTTTGAAGTTACCCAGCAATAAAGTGTTGGTCCAAAATGCCCTCACCTAAAGTTAAAGAAAAAAATCCATTTGACTTTGGGTGTGGCCTGGTTTTAATAGATACCAAAAATTTGGCAATCGTTTTTATGTTTAGAACTTCACAGTTGCTTTGGCTCTAGGTTTGGGTGGCATTTGGAATATTCCTGTAATACAAAGTTTATTCCTGTTGAGACCCTGAAGGGTTTAAAAAAATAATCTCTGATGGGCCTAGTTTTAAAACTAGAGTGTCTCTAACATTGCATAGAGGGTTTCTATAAAAGATGAAAAATGGGACTTATTGAAAACATAGAAGGTGAATTGTCGAGGCCGCATGGTGTTACTACGACTGTCACCAGCGGATGAAATCTACAGCATGACATTAAATCATTCCGCCTTGTTTGTTGAAAGGATGTTAATCATTTCATTGAGAAAGGTTAAGTAATTAACTGATTTATCATTAGGGAATCAATGACAGACCCCTTTTTAGTGATGTATTATAGAAATTTTCTAATAGAAAGTTTGCTGCATTTAATTATTTGGAAGGAAGCTAGTTGAACCTTGGCGGGGTGGGGTGGGGGATGTCAGTGGGGCCTCTTTAGAGAACATCGCTGTCCACATACAACTGTCAATAATTTTGGGGAAGATAGTCTATTAAAATGGAAAATGGTTCCGCCTCGGGCTTTCTCTCAGGGGCTTCGTCAGGCGTGTTGTTGCAGACCCGCTGTTTTGCATGCCTTCTCTGGGCTTAGGAAGGGTTCAGTCGCTTAAATGTGTTCATCTTATTTTCTAAATAATGGCTTTTGTTGCAGTATGATGCCTGTTGACAGTAAACGTGCCATCGTAACTTGGGTAAGCTTACAACAAATTCTTATACTTGTAGGAGCAAGTCATCCTCGCCGCTGACTAGGGCTGCTTCTCCCTTTTGTCTCACTGTCCTTAAGGCAACAGCAGCAGAAGGTTTAAATATTCTGGGATGGGGATGGCAATGTGGATAGGGTGTGGGGGGGAGCGGTGCGGCGTGGGGGCAGGGGAGGGGGGGAATCAACTACCCAACTGGCAAAGCATTTAGACCTCTTTGTCCCCAAACCATGCATGAGGTGTGATTCTAGCTTATTCTTGCTGTGCATGTATTTGCATCAACTCAGAAAGATAGAGATGTTGTTTCTATGTTTGTTTTTGTTTATTTCAATTTAGGACGCAGGACGGTGACTTTTACTGGCTACAGAAATCATCACTGTGTCAGGCCTTTCCCATGGCAGAGTATAGAGGTGGGAAACTTCTTTCAGGTAGTTGTAAGCGCTTTTGAAAACGGTGCAAATGGATTTTATATGGGGGTTTTAGTATTGTAACAAGTGCCCCAGTTGTTGAATAAAATGGGATGCCTTGGCCTCAAGCACTTTGATCTGTGAGTTGAGAGCAACTTTTGAGGAAAGAAATATGGCAGATATTTACCAAATGATTTCTCTAAAACCATGCACTTAACAGCTTTCAGTTTTTGTTAAAGAAATGTGTAAGACACCAAAAAGGTGTAATTCAGAGAATAACTCAGTGGGCCCCCACGTTCCTGCAGCTCAGCTTCAGAAAGAATGTATTTCTGATCCAGGTTCAAGAGGCTCCTGGCAAGTCTTAGCCCCATCCTTCTCCCCTGGAGGTGACCTCTGCTCTCAGCTGGCTGTTTCCTGTCCCATGGCTTTCGTTATACTTTTAACACATATGCGTGTATTCCCCCACATGTAGGGTTTTCTTTTGCATATTCAAGATGTGTATTGATGGTATCCCGCTGTATGTGTTCTTTAGTAACTTGATTTTTTTTGTTCAGTAGCATTAGTAAAATTCACCCATGAGAATACATGTGGCTCTAGTTTATTCATTTTTCCGTGTGAATCTTTTAAAGTGCTGAATATTAATTCAAGAAAAGCTCTTTACACTTGAATTTAGAACACAGCAGCGTTCTGCAGTCCTGTACATTGAAAATGTAGGATGGATATGAAACTATCAGTCCTGGCCCTGTCTTCATAATGTGTTCACTTGCCAGTGGTTTTGGGTTTTGTTTGTTTTTTGTTGTTTTTTGGAGGGAAAAGCTTTAAAGTCAAACATTTACCAGGGAATTTGATTTCAAAAAAATAATATATCAATCGACTGATCTCTTACATTTAAGGAAGGAGAAAAAAAAAACAGACGAGGCATTCATTTGAAGGAGCCTAGCCATTTTCTCATTTTTATTTTAAAGACTTGGCTCAGGGCTTAACAGTTACATATGCAGGGTAGCAAGTTAGAGAGCGATGTTTAATTAACAGGCACTTTATAGTTCTGTATCCGTGTTATGATATAGGTACCTTGTTCTTCAGTGTAGAAAGTGATTTCTGCATGTTTTCAAGGACTGGCATCTTGTGATGGTAAGAAAGCCACATAAATAAAGATATACTTAGATGAAAATCAGAACATGTTTTTAAAAGAGTGTGTGTCTCCTTTCAGCTCTGTTATCAAACTTGCTGCCTAAGCCGGAGCTGGTGCTCTGTGATTATGCTAATGACCAAAAGAATCGATGGTGCGGAACTGGATGAAATCAGTGGTATAATCGGAGAGAGTTATCAGGTTTTTTTGTCATTAAATATTAGTGATAAATAATACCCTGTTCGTTTTGAGCAGAGAGAACATATTTAATTCTGATGTGTACAGAGGATTGATTCAGCTAGGCTCATGGCTGAGTAAAATCATCATCTTTTGTAATTTCAGAGGAAAGATAAAAGGCATTTGTGCCAGCGGGGCTGACTGACTCAGGCCCTAGATATGTTTACCTTGACCATCCAGGGAAGGGTGGGAAAGCTTCTCATCTCCCCCCTCTTCCTAGGCAACTTGGATGTGTGTACTGACATTTTATTGGGAATATCAGATGCTCAGTACATAGCATAAATGACTGGGGATGTTGAACAGAATGAGTGTCAAGGTAGATAGTGTTTCCCTCAAGAATGGAGAAGAATATAGCAGAGGGGCAATGTTTGGACAACGCTCTTTTTAAAAGACGGGTGTGTGTTAAACAGGGCCCGTTAGCGTCGGTGCTGCCCATTAAACAATGGCTTTAATTTACAAAATTTTTTGAGTTTCTCATAACAAAGTTATACTTGGTAACGGTTTATTTAAGGAGAAGTCATCCTTGTAACTTAGCATCTTTTTCCAGGTTTCCGAAATCTTGGTAGAAAATACTGGCACTGCCTCCTTTGTTGCAAAGGGGTTTCTAATGCACTTCTCCCTAAAAGACATGCTTGCCTGGGTAGAGGCAGCAATCCTTTTACTACTGTACAGCAGTACCAAGTGATAAGAGAGAAAATAAAAGAGTAATTAGCTGTGTTTTATAGGACATAAAGAATGGGTGATGGAAGTCTATAAAAGAAGAAAATCAGATCGAAGGCTGCTGTGATGTTATTTTTTAAAAACACAGTGTAAAAATGTTTCTCTTAATAGCAGAGACACCCCCCCCTCCCCCCGCCCCGTCCCGGCTTGGCTAGCCATGTTCTGCCATTTTCCTTTCCGCTGTCCTGTCCATCCTTGGTCAGTTCTTACCAGCCGTACCATCTGCCATTCCAGCGGTGGCCTTCTCGATGGGAAAGCAGGCCAATTGGGTCAACTTTTCTGATCTGGCTGATGTCCACTGGGAGCTCAGATCAGGCCCGGCTCATTTTTATGTGTGTCCAAAGCCAAGATTTCAACTTGGTGAAAGGCTGTGGAATTTATTTCCCAAAGCGCTGCCCAAACTCTGTTCTTTTTTTCTTCAACTGCCTCCTTGGGCTCAGATGATTGCTTAATGCTCTTAATTATGCTGGATCCCTCTGTATTTTCGAACACCTGTGCGTAATTCAGATCATGGGTGGTCACAGAGCCTGGCTCACCGCACAGCTTTGCCTACAGAATGGGGAAATCCCAAGGAACCTGACCATGGACCGTGTGTTAGGGGGCTGAGTAGAGGCTTAAAAGGATGGAATGTTTCCCTTGAACTTCCATTGTGCTGTGTGAACGATCCTTAGTCACTGGGTTGGGGAGTGTCTTAGAATGAATACCTCAGAAACAGTGTTTTAAAAAATAAACTCTCATTCATTGCTGGTGGAAATGCAAAATAGTACAGTCACTTTGGAAGTCGGTTTGATGGCTTCTGATGAAACCAAGCTTACTCTTACCATACGATCCACCAATCACACTCCTTAGTGTTTATTCAAAGCAAGTAAAAACTTAATGTCCACTCAGAGATTTGTGTGCGAATCTTTATAGCAACTTTGATCATAATTGCAAAAACTTAGAAGCAATCAGTGTCCTTCAGTAGGTGAATGGATAAATAATAACTGTGGTATATCCAGACAATGGAATATTAATCAGCACTAAAAAGAAATAAGCTGTTGAGCCACAAAAAGACATGGAGGAACCTTAAATGCATCTTACTAAGTGAGATAAGCCAGTCTGAAAAGGCTGTATACTGCATGATTCCAACTGTGTGATATTCTGGAAAAGGCAAAACTGTGGAGAGAATGCATAGATCGGTGGTTGCCGGGGTGGGGGGAGGGAGAGGTGAATAGGCAGAGCTCAGAGGATTTTTAGGGTAGTGAAAATAGTCTGTATGATACCATGATAGTGGATACATGTCATTGCACATTTGTGCAAACTCATAGAAGGTACAACACTGAAAGTGCCCTTGCACACTAGACTCCAGTGTAGTGTAGACGTCACTTTGATATGTACTGGGAAACTGAAGAATTTAGGAGACTTGCTTTATCATGATACTCGCTTGATTTTGGTGGCCTGGACTGGATCCTGAAATGACTTTGAGGTGTGCCTGTGCTTGCTCTTGCAGTGTATGCATTTAAATTTTCTTCCTTTGCAAAGAAACCCCATATGAGGACAGCGCTGTCAGGACCAACGTTTGTAACGTCTCTGATGTTTGTAACGTCTCTGATGTTCGTAACGTATGTGAGACCAAGGCTACATAACAGGCCTCTGGAGCCGTAAGATTTCTCTCTGGATACACGTGTTATACCTGTGTGTGTATACACTTGTGTGTGTGCTTGTCTGGGAGGTGTATGTTGTGAGTGAAAGAGGATAAGGTTGAGGATCTGGAATTGAGTCTTAGTGAGTGGTTCAGATTTTCTGAACCCTTCAAGGTTAGGAATGCACCAGTCCCATCACTTCTCCAGGGAACCCACTAGTGACATCCTTGCTTTTCCAAGGGCTCTGATGGTCATACTGGGCACATTTTGGTTTGCAAATTGGAGCATGGATTAGGGGTGAGGTGAGGACATGCTTGCTGTGTGTATTGAATATCAACGTTTGAGAATCTGTGACAACCAAGCCAGGTTACCTAGCATGTAAATAGCCTGCGAAACATGTTATCTGTATGTATGTGTGTGTGTGTGTGTATATATATATATATATATATATATATATATATATATAAAGAAGTAAAATCCAAGTCTCATGAGGCTTTTGAAAATTCAAAGATCAAACTAAAAGTGAGAGTGGACCAGCTATTCAATTTGTGGTGCTAAGTACAAAATTAAAATGGGGGGGGGGTCCTTGTGAAATATTGTGAAATGTTAAGAATTTCAAGATGGTGACAGCAAAACATTAAGCCAGGTTGGGGCCCTTTGGAGCAGGGAACTCTGTAGGACCTCACAGGTCATACCCCCATGAAGCTGGCCCTGCTTGGGATTCATACATTGTCTTGAAGGGCTTTGCTTTTTTGTATCATGGTTTCCTCTCCTGCAAAACGGGAGAACAGGGCTGGGACAGGCATGGCAGGCTGAGCCCCTCCTATGCCGCTGACTCAGCGTTCTTGGCTTTCTCTGTTACTGAACCCAAATCCCTGTTAAAGCACATTCCTCCTCCTGGCTTGTAAGACCCATTGAGTGCAAAATATTGGTCATCCTGTGCGTGAGGTGTGCTCTGCAGGCATTTTGCAGGGTCCTGTGAGGGAAGCCGGTCCTGTTCATGTTGGCTCTTTCTTTTCCTTCTTTCTCTTTTTCTTCTCTAGCGTTTCTCCCAGGGTCTTGCTGCTTTGACTGTACCTTTGCTCCCTGTCACCCTCATTGCTCTTCACTGTCACCCGCCCTTGGTTTCATCCTGGGAGAGCCCTGCTGGACCTAAAATCTCAAGGGAGCCTCAGAAAAGAGTTTTTGCTCTTTCCTTCCTTTTATCCCCAAGGGTTTAATTATTAAACAAGCAGATCCTCTCTGGAAGCGCATTGGTTGATTGAAATTGCAGGGAGCCAACCCCCATGTCATGGAACTGTGGTTGGCTCTAGCTGCATGAAATGCAAACTTCACTTTGTGGCCTGTTGTACTTCTGCTTCGGGTGGTCGGGACCTCCTTACTGAGGAAGGCTAAAGGAACTTCTCTAAGGTGGTCAAGTTCAACAGGGTTTAAAAAAAAAATTATTTTTTTGTTCTAGTGTACCAAGTTGTAGAATTTCAACATAATTGGATGCCTGTGGACTGTCTTACCTTGGGCTGGGTGGTTTTTGTTCTCTCCTGAAATAGGCACAGATTCTCTGCCCCTTGGTAGCTTTGGCGTCCTGCATGAGCGACTGGGTCTTTTGGAGCTCACTGTATGTCAGTGGCAGTGGCGGTGCTGGGGTTTGGACCCACAGGAAGCATAAATCGGCAAATATATGCAAAGCACTTAACAGAGCTGTTGGCTTGTCATAAACACTTGATTTTTGGTGGTTTATTATTAATGAGTGATTCCTGTTATTTAAATCTGTGGCTTATTAGAACTTGTCTTGGCATTTCACTCCCTCCTTTAAAAGGTATGATACCAGAAGTTGAGAAGATTGGAAAACTTACCTCCCATGCTTCCAACTTTCCCCACGTTTCTCTCCCCACCAGCCTCTGCGGTCCTTCCCTCTTCTGTCAGGCACAATAGCTCTTCATGACACAATGGCATGCGAGGGTTTGAGGGGGCTGTGAATGCTGGGAGGGTGTTGTTTGAGCTGAGGCTGTTTCTGGGAGCCTGGGGTGAAGGCGTGCACGTGTTTCTCTGGGGAGGGGTGTGATGAGTTTGTTGGGAGCACGGGGGGGGGGGAGGCCAGGCGGGGGGAGGGACTCTCCAAGCCTCCTTGGCCTTCTTAGGAGGCGAAAGGCTGCCAGAAGCAGGGAGGCATCAGCATCTGTCCACCGCCTTCAAGAGGATGCTCTTTGACCCTACTCCTGTTTTGTAAATAAGTTCATTTGTACCCTTTTCTTTTTAGATCCCACATATACATGATATGACATGGAATTTGTCTTTTCTGAGTCACGGATGTAGAAAACTTACGGTTAGCGGGGATGGGGGCGGGGCATAAACTGGGAGATTGGGATTGACATGTACACATTACTATATATAAAATAAGTAATAAGACCCTGCTGTATAGCACAAGGAACTCTGCTCAATACTCTGTAATGGCCTATATGGGAAAAGAATCTAAAAATCAGTGGATATATGTATACGTATAACTGATTCACTTTGCCGCACGCCTGAAACGAACACAACATTGTAAATTGACTGTAATAAAAATTAAAAAAAAAAAGAGGATGCTCTTTCAGAAGCAATTGAGGTCTCAGGGCTTTTTCCATAGAGAAGGGCATCGACTTCCCCAACCGGAGGTCTGGGCAGGAATGAGGGAAGGGAGGGAAAATACGTTCCCGTGAGTGATCCCCCTGTCGGGCTCCTGCCCCCTGACCGTCTGAGGCTGTGGACATCACAGCCTTCCTGTCTGGCTATTTCCCAGATTGCCTGTTGAATTGCCGTCCCCCAACAACCTTAATTTTCACACTACAGGGACTGGAAATGATCCTTTAGTCGGGTTGAACGTTAGACGGCACAAGGGTTTTATAGTCAGGTTTGGGATTTGAATGTGTTTACTGTATTATTTTTCCCTGGCACGGTGTCTGGTGTTTAGTTCCTAGGGGAACAACAGAGCCGCTCAGGACAGCTCACCACGTGCAAACCAGTTATTAACTGGTAACCCACGCACCCTTTCCAGTGTCTTTATTTCCCCGCTCTGCCAGGGTGGTTGGAGAAGGAGCTGATTGTGCACTTAGGTTGGGAAGAGGGGCTGCACCTGTGCCCACTAAGTCCCCACAGTGGTCTTGAGCCACGTGAGCAGAGCTGTTTCCCATCCGCTCAGCTACACCTGTATGCAGACTGGCTGGGTCAGAATTTTTAAGTGTCTCCATCTCGGTCGATGGGGGACGTGAGTGTTCGTGTACTTGTGTATTTCTTGGTGACTATGTAACATAGAGTGGGGAACTAAGTTATGTTAGTGACCGTCATGGAATTAATGCATGGATTCATCCATTTACTCATTCGTCCACTCATTCACTTGATTTACTTATTCCTCATTTGTTGATTTATTGACCCAATATTACTACTGGGCGAGCAAGCATCAATTCCTGATCCCCTGTGCCTCCAGCTTATGTGTTCAGATTCTCAGTTAGATGCTCTAATACAACATCATTCAGACTTCCGAATGTCATTATTCACAGACGTCTTTGTCAGCAAGCTTATGGGATTCATCTAGTTCCACCTTCTGTTTACTAAATATATGGCCTCCCAGAAGCAAGTGCGTCATCTATACACATAGTTACCATTCCTGTAACAAATAGGACTTTCAGTTGCATTTTGACTGTCAACACTCTACTAGGTAGTATACCAAGTATAAGCAGCCACCTTTCCTTTCCAGCCTGAGCACTTAATTAAAACCCGACAGATTGATTTTTCCATTAGGCCATAAGGCAGGTGTCGTCTTAAACAGCTCTTGATTTGAATTTCTTATTGAGTCTGGTTAGCTTTTCGTGGCCACACCTCCGCACCCCAAATACATGTATTTGGGGAAGACTCTTTCACACAATGAATGTTATACAGTGAATTGGTACAAAACAAAACAAAAAATATCTTCCTAGTGAATTCCTGTTGAAAAGGCGCTGATAGGGAATTGCTTTAATGCCTGCCATATTCTTGGCATCTCCAGGGAATGCTGCCCTTTGAGTGATGTTGAATAGCCGTCTGAAGTCCAGGAAGCTGTCATTTCTTATCCTGTTTTTACCTCTAATGCTCCATCAGGGACAGAGTGACAAAGACATTGGTGTCCACAGCCCCAAACCTTTTGGTGGATGATTTGATTTCTTTCCTTCCCTGTTTTCAGTGTTCCTCCTCCCAAAATGCAACGGAAGTTATGTGTCCAAAAGGATTATTGGTCTGTTCGCTGAAATACAAATCCCCACTTACAAATGTTAAAAAACAAAAAACAAAAAACCCTCGGCAAAAGCCATGTAACTTTAGTGATAAAGAGTTTCATCAACTCTAAGGACGCTGAGTAGGCATGTGGTGCTGGTTAAGGGTGTACCCAAATCCCCATCAATGCTATATGGGTGTCAGTCATACTGTGGCTTCGTGATTAAGGGCAGGGACTCTGGAGTTTGGCAGACTTGGGTTTAAAGAGGCTTTTTAACACTTGTTGCATGACGTAAAGCCTATTAACTTTTCTAATTTGCCTTCATCTTTCATAAATGTGTGTAAGTGTGTGTGTGTGTGTGTGTAAAAGGATGTAATAATAGAAATTACCTCATCCATTCGTTCTGTGGATTAATGAAATAACCCACGTAGAATGTGGCGCGTGGTGCCTGACAAGCATAGGAAGAAGCCCTCTGCCCGTTAGCGCTTGTGTCTGTGATTATTCTACCTGTTGCTTAAAAGTCACGTTAAATAGCCAAGATGGACAAAAGATGTGGAACTTTGCAAAGATCACAAAAATCGGAAGGAGGCATACTTCACCTACGTGGAGTGAGTCTGAACCTCAGCTTAATTGCCTTGTTGTTGTGTTTTGGGGTTTGTGTTGATTGCATTGGTTTGGTGGCTTGGCTTTTGAATAAGCTCCTAAAATATGGTTTTGTCTGGTGTTTTTATTTGCTTCCGAAATCGGTGCAGGTGCAGAAAACAGGAAGCGAAACCTTAGGCGGCCCAAGGGAGCCTCATTCAAATTGTGCCAGGCAGGTATAATATACAAGTGTTATCACCTTACTGGTAATCTGGCATGCTGTGAGTATTCCACGTGCTGTGCGGATTACAGAGAGTGAAATCAGACGGCAGTCTGGCACCAACTTACCCGGCTGCTTAGGAAGGGGGAGAGCGAGGAAAGCCCTCATTCTCATTCTCGGAGACGGTGTGCCACACAGGCTCCAGTCGTCCAGAGGCAGAAGCTTGCAGTTGCTGTTTTGTCTGTTGGCACTTCACATTATCTTTGAGGCTGTACCTCTTGAGAGCAGGGAAGGTATCTTTCATAAATGAACTGGCATCATGTCTCTGCAGTTTAAAAATCTACTCTGAGTTTGAGACTACATTACGTATTGCCCCATATTCTGACATGAAGAACAATTTGAAAGTTGTAGAACCATGGCTAGAATACCAAGCTTTCCAAATGTTTAAGTATTCGGATATCCCAATGGTTATATCTAAAGAAAATGCTGTCTTTAAGGTTTACTTTGGTTCTTTATCTTGGAAGGTTTAGGGAGAGACCATGGCTGCCTTGTCTGGTAGGGAAGGTCACTCTTTGTGTTTGGCCAAATGATCATCTTTGCAGGTAGTGAGCCCTTGGATGTGCGTGGAGTTGTATGCAATTTGCCCAGCATGGCCCACTGTTCTGGAGGAGCCACTGCACGTGTATTTCTTTGTTGAACCCAGAAGTGGGTCACCATGTGCTATGTGTAAGATGCCCATCCACTTCCTGCTTTTGGTAAGAGGGCATCTCAGATAATTTCTCCAGTCCCCTGCAACAGCCGGAGCCTCAGAGCTCTCTGCAGGTCCTCCACTTGGCCGCAACTTTGTTTCTTCTTGTTTAGTTTGATTCTTCACAGCCACTGTTCGGCCCCAGTCTCTGTCTCTCTCTCTCTCTGTCTGCCTCTGTCTCTCTCTCTCTCACACACACATACACCCCCCCCCCCCCACCTCGTCTCGCACGGCTAGCCTGTCTGCTTCATTCAGTTCCCCAAGCTCACTTATCTCACATCCCATATTTTCCAGAAAAAGGCGTCTCCCAGAGGCACAATTCTTCTCTTCCCTTTGCTCCTAAAGGAAGGGGTGGAATTGGCGCTGGGGCAGAGGGACTGCTTGGTTGGATGGGAAACACCGAATAAAAGGAGAGTTAAAGGTTGAGGACTGTGTTCAAGAGGGCCACATCACGTACATATCTGTGGGGCCCTAAGTCATTGTTCAACTTCCTGTTTGAGGAAGACCCAACTCCACCAACAGGAAAACCAAGTTATTCCATTACTGACATGCATGGTCTCTGAACTAGGCCGGACCAGATCACGTCTCAGTGTTGGTCTCGTAGTGTTTGGTGATCTTGGGTAGGTTTCTTAGCCTCAGTTTGCACTTCTGTAAAATGGTTCAGTGGTGATAATATGAACAAATTATGGATGTTATGATAGTTCACATTACACCAATGTCTAGCATGTCCTAACCATTCAACAAAAGGAAGATAATACTAGCCCCTATTATTCTAATGTTTTGGAGGCAGCAGTTTCATTGTGCCTAGTTGAGAATCTAACTCAACGCGTAGTACAGTGGATACTGAATCAGATGGTCTGGTTCACATCCCCAGCCTTGGCACTTATGAGCCATGTGACCTTGGACAAGTTAGTAAACATTTCTGTGGTTCAGTTTTCTTACCCACAAAATGGTATGATAGTACCTACCACGTAAGGCTGGTGGTGAGAATTAGATAAGTTAATGCATGTAATTCACTTGGAACAGGGCAGAGTCTAGAAGATGGTAAGCCCTCAATAAATCATAGGAGCTCCTGTGGTTGTCTTGATTATGCTATAATGATTATCAGTACCCCTTCCCTATCCAGGCAGAAACAGCCATTGAGAGGACTCATGTAGAACTCTTTCACATCCTTCCATCTCATGACAGCCTGGGGGCAGACACCCAAAACTGAGACTTGGTTGGAACGTCTTGGTTTTAAACCCAAACTCCTATCATCAGGCCTGAACATTTGGCCCCTTTTCCTTTTCGCCTCGGCTGGAGACACATGGAAATCGTTTGTAGCAGTTGAGTATCAGGCGTTGGCTTTGCAAGTGGAGGATGACAAGATGCTTGCTTGCTGCTTGCCATAGCTTATTTGCATTTTCATTCTTTCTTTCTCCACCCTCCAGGAGAAAGAAAAAGTGAAACTGATGTGGGAATACACCTTTGTGATTGCCTAAGTTGGAGGGGCAGTGGATGAAAATACTTCACAAGGCACACACGGGTGCTTGATGATGAGGACTTTGATGGAATAGGATTTGGTTTGCATTGAGTGTGTCTGGGACCACGTGTAAGGGGCTAGTCAGCAGATGCCAGAGCGTGCAAAATGCTTAGTGTGTGCAGGTGTGGTCGTAATGCTTTTATATGCAGTTCATTCTGTCCTCACAACAACCTTACCAGAGGGGTGCTTTCATCTCCATTTTATAAAGAAGAAGATTGAGTTACTGAGAGTTTGAGAGCTTGCACAGAGTCACATAGCTAGATCTTTCCTATTTCACCTAAAATACTGTAGTAGGTCATGGTGGCAAGGATCTTGGCTACCACCTGGTTCAACTGACTTTTTTCTTTTTCTTGGTAACAAGTTCTTTGAGATATAATTCATAAATTCACCAATTTACAGTGTACTGACTTGTGGTTTTTAGTATATTCGCACAATTATATAACCATTATTACCACAATCAGTTTTTCACCTCCTACAAAAGAAATCGCACACCCTTTAACATTCACAGCCCCTCCCCCCCATTTCCTCCTAACCCCCTCAGCACGGGCCAACAACTAATCTATTTTTTATTTCTACAGATTTAGCTATTCTGGACATTTTGTATAGACGGAATCATTCAGTGTGTCACCTTTTGTGTCTGGCTTCTTTCACTCAGCATAATGTTTCTTAAGATTTATCTGCATTGTAGCATAATCAGTAAGTCATTCTTTTTCATGGCAGAGTAATATTCCGCTGTGTAGATACACCATTCATCCATTGAAGAACACTTGTTCAGTTTTGGCTTTTATGACTAAGGGTACTATGAACATTCATATACAAGGTTTTGTGTTGACATATGTTTTTAATTCTCTTGGGGATATACTTAGGCATAGAATTACTGTTTCCTATGGTACCTTTCTCGCTTAACCTTTTGAGGAACTGCCAAACTGTTTTTTAAAAGCAGCTGCACCAGTTTATGTCCCCACTGGCAATGTATGGGCCTTCCAATTTCTCCACATTCTCCCCAACACTTGTTTTTTTTGTCTTTGAGTTTCACCATCTTGTTGTTGAAAATAGGAAAATGAGGCTGGGTGGATTTTAAGGACTTGCTTCAAGTACCATACCTGGTGGTATGAGCCAGGTTCTTCTCTAGGTATGGATGATAAAGGATGAAAAACAAGCTCTTTATTGCAGAAGCTCACTGTATATTGGTGAGTCAGACTTATAGCCACAGTGCATGGTAATGGTGGCTATTTGGGGACAAGGTATCATGGGAGGACTTGGAGCAGAAGAAACTCATCTCAGACTTTTAGAAACAGAAGATTATTTAGTGACTTACGTAACTGTGAAGTCTGCTGGTGATTAGCTTCAGGTACAGATGGATCCAGGTGCTAATAAAACAGTGTTGTCAGAGAGCTTGCTGTCTCTGTCTCTTGTCCTTGCTCTCCTATTGACTCCTTAATTCTTAGCCATCTCATTTTTCTTTTGGGGAAGATGGCTACCAGCAGACCTAGGCTTGTATTCTACCATGTATTCTACCATCTCCAACAGAACAGGAGTTCTTCTTTCCCCATAGTTCTAGCAGGAGGCTTACATATGTCCCCCATTGGCCCAGTAGGTTAATGTAACAACCTTCCAACCAATTAGACCCAGTGTTCTGACTGGCCACCTTTGCTTTATTGCCTAACCTGGACCTTACAGTGGAGAGGGGTCAGTCCCTCCTAGACCATGGGAACTGAGAGTGGGTGAGGCATGATTCCCAGAGGGAAAACCAAGTTTCTATTTATAGAAGAGTAAGAAATGATATTTGCTTGGTAAAAATGACAGTTGTCCATTCTACAAGTTAGAAAGTGTTCATTCACACATGACAGAAATCCTGAGTCATCCTGGCTCAAACAGTAAGGGGAAGCATTAGCTCATTTAACTGGAAATTCAGAGGTAGGTTAGCCTTTAGGCCTAGCTGAATCCAGTGATGTAGTTCTCAGTGGTTCCCTGTCATTACCTTGAAGGCAGGATGGCTGTAGCAAGTCCTAACTGCCACAATATCCAGAGGAAGAGAGAGGCTGTCTGATCCAGGTGTCATCTTTTACGAGTGAGAAGCTGCCTTCTCAGCAGCCTCCCAGCAAGCTTCCTGGCTGCTGTCTTAGCCGGAACTGCCCTTTCCTGTAACCAGACAGATGGCATTCCTTGATTGGCTTTGGCCTGGGCTTCTAAACCAATCATGGTCATCATTCATGCCCGCCTCTGGGTAGGGGTGGGGCCAGCTTTCCCTGAGGCTCATGGGTCCTGTGGGAGAAGGGTGCCTGTCTCAGTCACATGGAGATCCCCTTCAGGGGGAAGATAGGGATGGAGAGTGAAAATCTAGTTGGCAGCGCCAAGCCTGCTTTGCCTGGAAGAACACAGGTCTCTGAGGAGATGCTGTGGGAATGGGAAGCAGACGTTTCAGGCTAAAGGAGTAGCATTGGCAAAGCGATTCTTTCCTAACTTTGTGTGTAAAATTGAAGGTATCTTGATTATCTGTACCTTTTATTGTACGAATAAAGAACTTGAAGAGCAGAAAGTGAGAAGCAGGATTGGCACTAGAACCTTTTCATCCTCTTCTCACTCTTCCATGGAGGCGGGATGGGCAGTTGAACATGACTGGTTAGTCTCAGAGCTGCCTCCCTACTGTGTGTCTTCCAGCACAGTAAGCCAAGCAGAAGGATCTTTCTCTTTTTCCTTAGCTTTTGGTTCACAGCTTTTTTCATAGCTTTAAGAACCATAAGTGTGGGGTTGATATGTTGTGCTGTGCGCAGTAATTTGGGGACATAATGGACTTTTTGCTTTTTTTTTTTTAATAATCAGATTTTTTTTCAGGGAAAGTTATAGGTTGACTGTTTCAGATGTGGAAGATAACATGGAGGCATGCCAGCATTCGTTATTTTTCCCCCTAGACATACATCTTACAAATTCTGATTTTTCCTTTCCCATCCGTGTGGTAAGCTAGTAATTCTCCAGTTATTTGTTCAGAACGATAACCTTGTGATATACCCAACTTTGAGGACTGTGATTTTGTGAAACTTCCTGGTATGTCCCCCACTCATAAGAAGAGAGTTTAAATAGCCAAGATATAGAAACAACCTAAGTGCCTATCAGTGGATGAATGGATAAAGAAGATGTGAGATATATATATGCACACATACTACTCAGCCATAAAAAAGATGAAATCTTGCCGTTTGCAACAACATGGGTGGACCTTGTTGGTGTTATCCTACATGACGTAAGTCACATGGAAACAGACATACTGTATGATTTCACTCATATGTGGAATGTAAAAAACAAATGGAAAGACCAAAATAATGAATCAAATAAAACAGAAATGGAACACTTAAATACAGAGGATAGAGTAGTGGTTACCAGAAGGGTCGAGAGGGAGGGGGCTGGCGGGAGGGTAAAGTGGATAAAGGGGATCAACTGTATAGTGACAGATGGAAACTGAATTTTTGGTGGTGAGCTCACATTAGGGTGTACAGAAGTGGAAATATAGTTTTGTACACATGAAACATATAATGTTATAAACCAGTGGTACCTCAGAAAAAAATAAATCTTGGAAAATGCACAGGATATAAACAAATCAGTTGTATCAATATGAAAATACCATTTTAGATCGAGATCCAGTGATATGTGTTTCTAAAAAAAAGAGTTTATATTAACATCTTTAGTATATTTAAACCTAATCTTTTTTCCATTTGTATGAACAAATACATGCAGGTGAGATTGAACAGTTTCATTTCCTGCTTATACGTGAGCAGATCATGAGCAGTTTTTGGTATCATTAAATATTCTGTGTAAGCATGACTTTTAAAGATAGCTGCAATTCCACTCTGTTTATGCTGTGTCATAATTTATTTAACTCTTCTCTTTTTGTTGGATGTTTACATTGTTTCCAGGCTTTTGGTACCATAAATAATGCTGCAGCTAACATGCTAGTACATAAATTTATTTGCATCTCTCATTATTTCCTTAGGATAAATTCTATAAGTGGATTTACTGGATTAAAGGATGGTGAACATTGACATTCCCTTGGCTGTGTCACCAATTTGTTTGACATAAAAAGCTATGGCAGTTTCCACTTCATAGCACCAGGGCCAACGCTGAATAAACTGACCCTCCACCCCGTTTAGTACTGACGGTTGGTTTTCTAGGTGAAAGATGGTATAGAATTCTGGGAATACGGTATTCTCTGAAAACTAATGAAATGGTACTTTCTTCATCCGTTGAGTTTTGGCTATTTGTAGCACTTTCGTAATTTACCTATTTATATTATATGCCGAGTTAAACAATATGATGTTTATATTAATGTTATTGATTTATAAGATCCCTTTTTACGTTACGGATTTTAATATTGTTCCAAAATTTTCTTTTCCTTTTAAATATTCTATATGAAGTGTTCTCAGGGTAATTAATCCCATCTTTGTCCTTCATCTTTTCATTTATGTTTTCTAACTTTCTCTAAAACTTAGATTTTTTTCCGCCAACACATTGTTTTTCCTTATCATTGCTTTATGGTTTCTTCTGTTTCTTTCTTCCCTTCCTTTTCTATTTTTTTTTTTCTCTTCTTTTTTAAAAAATTATTTTACTTGCAGTCTGTCAATTTTATTTCAGTGTATGGTGTGCGACAGGGGTTTGATTTGCCTGTTCAGAAATTAACTTCTGGTTCCAGAATTATTTATTGAATAACACTTACACATTATTGATTTAAAATGCTTTAGTGTATGCTCAGTTTTAATGTTAGAATAAGGCTTGTTTCTATGCTTCCTAATCTGTTTTGCAAAGAAGTGTTATTATGCAGTAGTTGCGTGTTTCGATTCTGGTTATTAGGTTCTACCAATAGAAGGTTTATGGCCTTGGACAATTTACTGTACAGTTCTAAACATGGTTTTCTTATCTGAAAATGGAGAGAATCGTGGAACTAGCTAATGGGAATGCTTTCATGGGTAAATAAGATAATTATATAAAGGGGTGATCATTTATTTCAGCTTGTTAGGGATACTTCTAATTTTATATCTATTGTTTAAGAATCCTATCTAGCTTAACGTTTGTCTTCCAATTTTTCATTTTTTAACAAAGCATATTATAAGTAGACTTTTACTTTGTATGCTTTTTCTCCCTCTGTGTGGTCTTACCTTGTAATGTGTGAGATGCCTGCGTGGTGACCTCTGATAGATGACCAGCAATAATCCCTTTTCTTTTCTCCTAACCTTTTCTAGGTGCACCATCATATTAACACCTCTGTTTCAAGGAATGTGTGCTCGGGGTGAGTGGCTAGGGACCTGTAACTCCATCTGGTTGGGGTCAGGGGAAACGTAGGAAATTTCAGGTTAACTTACATGAAATATATGGGAAATAGAGTCTGAGAAATCAGGCTGCAGAATATAATGTAGTAGTCTGAGTGTTCTTGTTTGCAACAGTTTTTATGGGTTTTTCATATATTAAATGGTATAAATCTATAATTATTTGTTTTTAATAGCTGGTAAATTTAAAAAATATTTTGTAATAAACACTTTTGGCAACAAAGAACTTTAAAAAACCAGAACTTGGACTTCCCTGGCAGCCCAGTGGCTAAAATTCCACACTTCCACTGCAGGGGGCATGGGTTCAATCCCTGGTCAGGGAAATTCCGCATGCTGCACTGGGCCGCCAAAGAAAAAAAGTAATAAAGAATCATGATGTCATAGGGCTTCCAGAAATTATCAAAACAAAAGAAAACAAAAACAGAACTTGTTTAATAAAATAGTCCCTGATTGATTTTCTGTTTTCAAGAAAGTTGACTGTGAGCATTTACTTCCATAAAATGTGTTTGACGTTTATCATCCACTGGGTGTCATAGTAAAATCATTGAACTTAGAAAATCGGGAGATGCATTTTTTTTGAAAAAACACTGTACATTTTTCAAAGTTATTACTTATTTTAAGAAGACCATAGTCTCACACAGCTGCAGAAAGTGCATTTATATTTCACTCCATGAAGCATGACTTTTCATTTAGATCAAATGACTATTTTTCTAAATTAATTTCACTAACGGTAAAGTCCACATTTTCTTTAGCATGTACAAAGAAGTGAATTGATAACTGTTAATATTGTAGAGTGTACACAAATACTTCATAAACAGTAAATGATAGCACTCTCATATCAGTGTCCTTGATGCTTCAAATAGGAAATCAGGGTCATTTTCACAGTAATTAGATTTTTTTTCTCATCCAACTTATGGAATCAAAGTAAGGCTCTTGAAATTTCATTCGGTTGAAGGTAAAACTTCTGACATTATTATGGATGATATTATAAGTTCTGTTAAAGAGTTTAACATTGAAAATAAAGTTATTTATTTTTGTGGGATGATATGAATATCAATTTTGGAGGAGAACATATGGTGGTAAAACTATTTTTAGTAGATAAACCTGTGGAAAAGATACGTGCTTGGAAGTGATTGTGATGAACCCCTGTTTTATAATCGTGTTCAATTTGAAACATCTATCACTTGAATAGAAGCTATAGATAGCAGCATTCAGAAATATTTTTATATATACACAGAAAACCAAAGTACAGAATTTTTGAGTTGAGGCTAATATTGGATACAAATACTTCAGCTCGTAGACTTCAGAATTGCTTGAAACTTTGGGAAACTATTTTGTACATCAGTATAAGAGTTCCAAGATAGTGGTAAACTTTTATAAATGAGTGCTCTAACCTATGGTTGCATTTTGTTTAAAATCAGTTGGATATATTAACAACTCAGAGGGTGGAGGGTACACACACACGTGCGCACACACACACACAATGTTTTGGGAAACTGTTAGCAAATTACAATTATTGGGAAAAAATATTGCAAATGGAACAACGTTGTAATTCCTATCCCTACAAATGCAAGGGAATAACTGGACAAATTACATAATGAGAGCTCAAAAAGTGAATAAGTTTTAGTTTTAAAATTCAGTAACTTTGTAATATTTCACTAGTGGGAGATGAAGCTTCTATTTTAAATCGGATGTGAATTCTGTACAGAAGTGAAATGAAATTGGTAAGGCTTGCAGTTCCGCAGTATCTATAGTTGGCCACACATTCCAAAGAATCATAAGTCAAATTTATTTAATGAGTTTTGTTTTGTAAAAAATATTTGTCAATGAAAGGTACTCAGAGTGGAACTAAAAAAAGGTCCTTTGAAGTTATTTGAGCTAAAATATTTACACATTGCAATACAAAATCATATTGAGAATACCCTCCACTTAATGGAATTTGCTGTAGCTGACAGGTACTTTAGTGCCTGTAGAAGTATGTTTTATGAATATTGTAGACTAGAGATACTGGCATTTGAAGGTATCAGAAATTCATATTTACTGATCATAAAATACAGCTTTGAAGAATATTGCAGGCAATATGAAATAAGTAAAAATATTAGGACCAACATTTTTCCTAATTGGTGATGTGGTAAAAGAGAGAGTTAAAACCAAGAAACTGATTAAAGTGTAGGAACATCTATTAAGAAAATTATTCTGCTTATGTTATTGTTAATGTTAATCAATTATAAATGAATCTGAACTTGGATGATAAATTGTTAATTCTAAATATGAAACACTTATATAATATATAACTGTTATAACTATCATCAATAGTCTAATTATATTTTCATTGATTTTTCTATTTCTTTCCCAATCCCATGCTGTTTTAATTATATGGCTTTGTAATATGTTTAGTATTAAATGTTTCATAATCATAATTACACTTAAAATTTTTATTTTTGCTTTTTGGTTTTTCAATTTTTCTAAACTATCTTTTTGAATTTTTTAACAATAATTTTCTTATGTATTTTGATTGAAGTTCAGAATAACTAAGTTGTCTCAAAAGAATTGATATCTTTTCTGTTCGTGTAGGAAATAGTTTTTTATAGTTAATTATGCTTTTATTCAAGTATTCCTTTTTGTTTCTTAAGAAAATTCTGTAGTTACATATCTACCTGGAAAAGTAGACCATACGTCTTCATATAGTTTATCGATTAGTTTTGGTATGTAAATAGCTCTGTATTTTATATTTGATTACCTTGTTAGGCTCTCATTAGGGCTTATGTTTTTATTGTTATATTTCAAAAAACAAAGATTTAACATTTCATAGATAACAATGTTACCTCCTTTTTCGATATTTATTTTTCCTGCTTTATTGCATTGGTTTTGCTTTACAGAACAGTGATCAATAATAGTGGTGGTAATCATTCGTTCTTTATATGATTCTCTTTTGGGCTACACTTAACTCTCTCCAGAGCAGGACTTGGTCTGATTTCTCTGTTTCTCCATGCCTTCTTCACACAAAGATAGGCGTTAGTAAAGGAGGAATTCATGTATTGTAGAATACTGTTGCAGAATTAGAATAAAATAAAGGTACTAAATGCTGAGTATTTGAACACTTCTGAGATGGAATGGTTTAGAGGTGATACATATGATAGGATTAAATAATATGGAAACACTTTAGGGGATATGCTTTAGTAGTATATCTTATCCTTTGAATTATTTCCATCTGAATTGTACTAGAAGCCTAGTCATTGATGGTAGAGATCAAAAGATTAAAGGTTTTATGCCTGAGACAGTTTCATTGCATTACAGTTTATAATCGGCTGCAGGTAGGTAGCAATGATTCCTTCTCTATTTTTACATATTTCTCCCCAAAACAATTAAAATTGATTTTTGAATGGAAATGCAAAATTCCATTTAAACAAATAACCAAAGGTAAAATAGTTGTTTCTTAGAAATATTTTTATATATTATAAATATAAATATAAATATATAGTCTAAACTATAACTTGAGGATCCTGGAAATATTATACATGTGAATTGTGGCTGTAACCTTTGTTATCTTTCTGTCCAGGTCACTGCCACATTTATTACTCTGATTTCTATTCAGCTTCTAAGGTTTTCTTTTGACCAGGGAAATACCACTCACCAAAGAGGAAAATAATTATTTATGCCCTACCCTTGAATTTGAGTAATCCCAGTAGTATTTTTGGGGAAAGATAGTTATGTGTCGTTGTGTTCAGAATCAACAAATAAAAATATACTATAATTTATGTCATTTTGTTTTATAGCACACTTTACTCCTATAAATGACTTGACATTTTATAGAATGTTGTTGTGGTTAGAGCCTGATAGTTTTATGCTGTAGCAGTTGTTTCCTTTGGAAGAATTTATATTTACTCCTTTGAGAGCTTAAGCTGGAGCACGTACGCCAAACTCAGCACTGAAGCTATCCATTTCAGGCATTATTCTTCTCAGAATCTCATTCTGAAGTGTATAAATATTAGAGGAAACAGCTTTCTCAATGTTTGTTGGTAATATTTTTGAAGTGAGCATGAGTTTCTGTGTCTCTGGTTATATAATTTGTCTTTTGAGAAAAATCCAAGGATCTACAGTCTGGGAGGAAACACACCAACAATGGCGGCTCATCTTTTTTACTGAGGAGCTGCAAAGGGAGCACATTCTATTTGAAGGGGGGTCTAGAATCTGTAGTTGCAAAGCAAGCCTGCTGCCTTTACCTCAGCTGTATGCTATAGAGTGGTGACACTGTAGTGAGAACAGACAGCTAGAAAAATGCACTTCTTTACCTGGTCTTCGAATATTTGAGCTGATCTGGGACTGGTCATTATAATGTGAACCAAATATCCGAGATGGAGACTAATAAAAATGGACTCTATGTACCCATAAGTGGGATACTTGTAGATTTATAGAAGCAGAATCTATTTTGCTCTCTTCCTAATAGTTTTCTTATTTTCACAAATTAAATTGCCTGAGCACTTCTAGGCACGTGCTTCTAGGGTTTTGCTTTTTATTCACTGGATGTTAATTTATGTAAACAAATACACTTAAAAGACACCAACTAGAACTTCTGTGCCTGCCTTTGTTCCAGTTGTTTTGTAAGCGTTATCTTGGGTCCTTGACTTACCTGTCTACCAGGACTCCGTGCGGTAAGTACTGCTGTTATCCTTACTTTACAGATGAGAAAACTGAGGCCCAGAGAGGTTATGTAACTTCTTAGCTCAGGGTCCAACCGCTAGTAAGTGGAGCGGATAGGATTCAAACCCAGACAGTCTTGTTCAAGGGTTTGTGCTCTTAATGAGCTTGCCGTGTGATTTATAACCGTTTTACGGTGGCGAGCAGAGCATGGGGACGGGGGCGTAAGAAATGCGGATTAGGGAGAGCTCAGGTGATGCAGCCTCCCTCCCCGCCTTGTGCCATCGCTGACACGAAGGGTGTGGCTACTTCTCAGAATAAAGGAGGGGGAGGGGGAGGGAAAAGCACCCTGGCTTTTGATTTATTTACGCTCTATTGTTTGAAACTCTTTTATACAGTGAACTTACATCGGTAGGAATATTACATTCACAGTTGTCTTTGAAAAAAATATTTTTTTTAGCGGTTACCCGTGTCCTGTGGGCATGCAGAGACTTTTCTGTATTTATTATGTATTTATTTTTAAAAATGTATCTTATTGAAGTATCGTTGATTTATGGTGTGTTGACTTCTGCTGTACAGCAAAGTGATTCAGCTGTACATACATATGTATATACATTCTTTTTCATACTCTCTTCCATTATGGTTCATCACACGTTATTGAATATAGTTCCCTGTGCTGTGCAGTAGGACCTTGTAGTTTATCCATTCTAAACGTAATAGTTTGCGTCTGCTAATCCCAGATGCCCCATCCATCCCTCTCCCACCCCTTCCCCTGAAAATCTTTTATATGCAGTTAGCTTCCAGCTTTAGAAAGGTGTGTTCTAAATACAAAGAGGCATAAAACATTTAGAAGTTTACCAGAGAGCATTGGGGGGGGGGGGGGGGGCGTGCACGACTTTGGAATTGGAGTATTTTTTAATATAATTTACCATTTCTTCCATCTTAAAGGGCTGTTAGTAAGGTTCAGTTTGTCTGAAGGTTACAAGTTAGAGTGAAAACTGAGAAGCGATTTCATTACCGTTAGTGTTATTTCATCTGTGACATAAAATATTCTGGGTATAGATTATTAAAACATATTTGTTTTAGAATGTAAAAATAATCCATTTTCAGTTAGTACCGAAGTCAGAGATGCGACAAAAGACTAGTGCTGAGGTGTTGCCATGGAAGAAACACCAGCTTGGGGAGAAGATACTTAATTTGACATTCTTTCCCTTGTTAACTGTAAGTGGTGGAAGCTTGGTATGTTGCTAAGAGTTGCATCGTATCATATATAAAGGCAGTGCATAAATCTCACAGACTTAACATTAGCCTTGTGAATCCAGTATGTAACCAGCTTTTGGACCCTTAGTAACTGAAAAGTCAGAAATTAACTTCTTTGGTTAATAACACCTTTGAGGCAGTATAGTGCAGTGGTTAACTTGCTTGGGTTGGAATTCCAGCCCTGCCTCTTACTAGCAGTGTGACCTTGGATAAGTTACTTAAACACTTTGCCTTAGTTTCTAAATCTGTAAAATGGGACCTTCACCTCATTATGTTCTTGTACTGATGAAAGGAGTCACTGTAATACAAATTAAACACTACTGTTAGTGTGAGTATTTTTACGTAGCAAGTGCTTGTTAAATAGGAGTGATTATTGTCAGTACTTGCTTCATTTTTTTGTTTTGACTTTTGTCTCATTTTTCCTGGACCGATAGAGGCCAAGTCTTGTCTGAGGGGAGTAGGGAATATAGAGGAAGGAATAAATGAAAAAGAGAATTGGAAGAGGAGGCAAGTACCTATGTTGAATTATTATAACCTGTTACTTTCTTTTTTTAATATAAATTTATGTATTTATTGGCTGCATTGGGTCTTCGTTGCTGCACGCGTGCTTCATTGCTTTCTCTAGTTGTGAGGAGTGGGGGCTACTCTTTGTTGTGGTGCACGGGCTTCTCATTGTGGTGGCTTCTCTTGTTGCAGAACATGGGCTCTAGGCGCGTGGGCTCAGTAGTTGTGGCTCACGGGCTTTAGAGCTCAGGCTCAGTCGTTGTGGCGCACGGGCTTAGTTGCTTCGCGGCATGTGGGATCTTCGCTCACCAGGGCTTGAACTCGTGTCCCCTGCATTGGCAGGTGGATTCTTAATCATTGTGCCACCAGAGAAGCCCTAGCCTGTTACTTTCATGATGCTCTAGGGGAGGAAAATAATTTCATGTCTGAAAATGAAAGCTTGTGGTGGTAATGATGGTGGTGGTGATGGTGGTGGGGTGTGTGTGTGTGTGTTTTGGTTTTAAACTAGAGGTGGGATCTTGCCCTCATTGCTTATTTAACCTGCACTCATGTAAGCCTTTAACGTAATAGGACTAAGTTTCTTGTTAAACATGCACGCTAGTGGTGGTGATCAGTGGTCTCAAATAATCTGCACGTCACTCACGTTTCCCAGTGTGTGTTAATGCACGGGTGTGCCCTCCGTGCTGGAATTCAGATCTCTTCCAGACAAAGAATGGAGCTGCTCTGCGAGGCCCCAGCAGGAAAGGAACTGCAGGGTTGTCTCATCCTCTCTCCCTGTTCACTCTTCCAAGCCGCCCTTTGGCCTCTTATGAAATTGGCTGTTTGTCCTGGCCCCTCCCCTGAGACTGGATAAGTCGATCCTTTTCTGATTTGAGGAGGAAACCTTAGATCTTTTCTTCCAGCTAGTATAGAAGTATACAACAGGGGCTCAAACCTGTGTTGCCAGAAGACCTTGTAAATATGGGAGGCGATGATGACCAGCCAAGGGTTGAAAAGTCCAGCAGCTGTCCGCTTGCTCTCTCTCTGGACATTGCTGGAATGCGCTAGAATACTTCATGCACTACTGATATGCGGCCAACCAGGTGTTTGGTTGAAGAGCGTGCTGGGTACTTGTGTCAGAAATAATAATTCTCCACAAGATCTTCTTGTGTCCTTAATCCATGTTCATCTCTGCCTCACACCCTAAGAGCAGCAACTTGCCTTGTTCTTTTTTTTTTTTTTTTTATGATTCTTTTAAGGTGTCAACTTTATTTCTTCAGTGTTATGTGGAGTATAATAGCTTTACACTGTTGTGTCCGTTTCCGCTGTACACCAAAGTGAATCAGCTGTATTTATACATATATCCCCATATCCCCTCCTTCCCGAGCCTCCCTCCCAGCCTCCCTGTCCCACCCCACTAGGTCATCACGAAGCATTGAGTTGATCTCCCGGTGCTACGCAGTTGCTTCTCACTCACCATCTATTTTACATTTGGTGGTGTATAAATGTCAATACTACTCTTTCACTTTGTTCCAGCTTCTCCTTCCCCACTTCCCCGTGTCCTCAAGTGCAACTTGCCTTTTGATGTGATGAAAGGAAAATACATGCATTGCCCCTTCATTGTGGCTCTGAGTGGCCCTTGCTGGGTAGCTCGGCGTCCTTGGTGGCTTTCAGAGCCATTAAAGAAAGGGATGTTGACCTGGGTGCAGAGGAACACAGGGGCCCACAGGGCCCGTCTGGGCCTCACCCTCGCCCCACCCCAGCCATGCACCTGGATAAGGCCTGAAATGTTTGTCTACCTGCCAGGCTCTTCTTTCCTCAAATAAAGAATGTTTTCTTTGGGTTTCCACAATCCTGCTCTCCAGCCCTGCGCCTTGTATGCTTTGAGCTGGTCCTTTGCGGCTGCTCTGGTTCCACTCTGGAATCCTCACAGCGTCAAAATGCAAGGGGAGGGGGTAAAAAAAAAACCCCTAAACTGCTGGGGAGAGGGGCGTGGCCTAATCCAAATGGTTGTAGAAACGTGTAGTTTTTAGTTTATGTGAAGCCCAGATATATTCAACTCCCCTTGAACCTTTTAGCCTTTGATAAGAGTTTTATTTCCTCAGACTGACAGCAAAACCCAGTTGTGTTGGAATTCAGCCATGTGTATTTGTTTCTACATTTTGCAATTTGTTTTATTTTCATGGCGAGCGGTTTCCTTCCTCCCCCGTCCTCTCCTTCTGTCTCCCCCCCACGCCAGCCTCTCGGTCCCTTTCTCCCTCTGTCCCTTTCTCCATCGTTCCATGTCTGTCTCTCCCCCCTTCCCTGAACTCCTGGTGAAAATGGATCCTGAAACTTGCTCTTCAGCTGCAAGCTAAGAGGACGAGCCTGTGCTGCCCCGATGGTGCCTGGGCAGTGCTCGCAGGCTGAGCTCGTGTCACTCCCCTCATCACCCTGGAGAGAGGGGGCCGCTCCCAGATTGTTGCCCTCCAGGAGCCTCTTGGGAGTGAGTGGAGGAGCTTCTCTGCCCTGGGAGAGGAGGGAGTGGCCTTGGAGCTGGTGCCCTTCACTCCCCAAGGCACTGGGGGTGCACTTCACTGCCTTGTGGGCACCAGCTGACGTACACCTAGGCTGCAGGGTACCTTTCCTTTTTCTGGATGAACTCTTTTCAGCCTTGAGGGTGTGTTTTGTGGAAGTGGGGCGGTGTGTGTGTGTGTGTGTGAGAGAGAGCTATGGCAGAAGGGTCACTGTCCAACATCAACGTCTCTTTAAAGGGACCTTGTGAAGAACCACATGGAATTTGTAACTCGATCACCAAATTAGTACCATTAAGGACCTGAAAATCGCTCTCGAGGTTTGTAGGTCACACCTTTCTAAGCTGAGTTAATGAGCAAATCTTTATTCTTTACAAGATTAGCCAGGTGTATTTGGCTAATGTTAACTTCAGTCTTGGCGGCTGAGCCCTCTTGCTAATGAGGCCAGAGTGGGAATTCCTGTGTCTCGTGGACCAGTTACCTTCCCTCTCTTTCCTGGCCACGGACTGCTCACCCTCGCCAGCTGGCGTCTGAGCATCCGCACTTGAACGTCAGAGGGGGAGAAGTGGTTATGCAAGGTGCCGTGAGGATTAGCACCCGTCCGTCCCTGCTCCTGGGGAAACCCGCACGCACACAGTCCGCTGCCCAAAGGTCAGCTACGCTGTTTCCGCTTCTGAAGGACCATAGAGTTGATGAGGGTTAACTGGAAAATGCTGATGTCGCCTGCAGTTTTGGACTTTTGCCAGGACATATGCACCCTTGAAAGCGTTTTAGGGAAAACCCTGCCATGGTTCATTGGTGGAAGAGCTTAAGAGGAGTGTAGCAGTAGAAATCAAGGAGGAGAGAATGGTTACTTGTAAATACGCTGCATTGACAATAGACGTTCAGGACGTGCAGGAGCTTAAAAATATCTTTCCTGAGAATGCACTCTTTTCCAAAGTCTTACATTAGACCCAACCACGTTTGGGTTGTAGGTTCTTTAGACATCTAACTCTTGATTCCTAAATATTGCCAAAATGATGGGCTATGTAAGTTAACTTTGTAATGTATTTATTTATTAGGGAATTGCGAATTAAATGGGAATCTTGCAGTTGCTGGAGACTTTTTGGACTTTAAACAAACACTGAGGGACATATAATGTTTTGGAAGATAAATATTTGTTTAAGGCAGTTCAGTCCTTCAACATGTGTATTTTTAAAAACAAACAAGAACCCCAGCAATATTTACCGTAAGTGTAATTTTGCAAAGTAAAATGAGAGTAATTTTGAAATCCCGTGGAACTTGGATTCATTTATTTTCATAGGAAGGCTTCATAGTTTGTAATGACAGATATGCAGTGAGGAGCTGTTAGGCAAACCATTATTTTGCTTAGATTTGGGGAATTCTGACCCTGCCCTTGCTACACATCAGTATTTTCCAAGAAAAGAACATTAGGCCCAGAGAGATGGGGACTTGTCTAAGGTCACACAGGTAGAAAGTGGCAGAGCTTTGGTGAAAGCCAGTTCTCCTGACCCTGAGGTCAGTGATAGTTCTGTGACTGCTCGCTCATTTTATTGGGGGTGGGGGGGGGGGAGGGGGATATGTGTGTTCCTGTGTGCACTTGTGTGTGTGTGTGTGTGTGTGAATGAAATAACTATTTTGCTTCTTTTTACCAAACTGATTATAAGCTCAGCCACTTGGAAATATCATTTTCTCTCTCATCCTTTCAGGGAGCAAATTCAGCCCATTGCTTTATAGTCCTAACATCTGTTGATATCTTTAGATACACAAGTGACTTAGTCTTTGCTTTGTAAGCTGTTTAGAGCAAGGTAAGATGACAATTGTAAGCTGAATCTGGGAGGAAAAAACTATTATCTTTCTTGTCTATCATCATTCCCTTGAAAATAACTATGACCCAAGTTTCACTTACACATGTGGTGACTTACAAATGTTGTGGTTTATAAAATCCGTAACAGTTTGGCTGTGCCTTCTTTTTCTCTCCTCCGCCTTGGTGATCGTAGTCTGCGTGTTTTAATGTAGAAACAGCCGACTGTGTTATTTTCAGAGAGACCACTCTGCTTATAAAATCGAGTGGTCTTTAATTTGTTTGGGGCTTTGAAAGATTGTTTAGCCTTTTCTTTTCAAACGCAGAAGTAAGGAGAGCATCGGGTTTGGGTTTTGTAAACATATATGTTTGCCGTTAACATCAGGGCAGAGTCTCTCCTTTTCCTTTTTTTTTTTACTTGATCAGACAAACTGTGTTCACTTGTATTTCACTTCCATGTCTTTTCTTTCCTGCTTTTTCCTTTTCTTGATCCAGTTTTTCCTTTTGTTTCTTTCCATTTTCTTCCTTTCTTTTACCGGATCTTTGAGGAAAATTAAGGCTGAACTATGTCATAACAGTTAATAAAGATATAAATAATTTCAAGGTATCAACTTTAAAATAAAGCTTTAAAAAGTTGCTGTAGCACTGATCTCTGGCATATTTCAGTCCTGATTTTCCTAAAAGACATAAAAAGAAAAGTAATATGTGTGTATATATACACATATATGTGTGTGTGAATGTATATGCATACCCATACACACAGTATATAGTGAATAAGATTTCATGTTTTTTATAAATATATTCAAAAGAGAACCATTTCAGACACATGGACTTTTTCTGAAGATCATGTCTACGTTTATGTGGCGGTCTAAGGGTTCTGACACTTTCTTTGTTAGTCAGATTGGAAGCCGTCGAGTAAACCAGAAAGACACATGCTACCTGACTGCTCCAGGCATAGAATCAGGGGACCTGGGCAGGTTTCCTGTACGCCTGCTCACACACCTTGTTTTGAGGCCGAGACTAGGGAATGTCAGCTTCAGACAGGACTTGCCCGGCCACATCTGCACCGTGGCCAGCGGAGAGCCACGTGCACGTCACTTGTCACACACGCCCTCGTGTCTGTGCCTCTTAGGGGCACTGCTGCACATCACAGGCTGGTACTGTGGCTCAGCGTGGCCGGGTGGGTGACCAGGGCTTGGCGTGGACCGTGTTTGGGGTGACGAGGACCCTTGAAGGACACAGAGATACCATGTAGCCGTAGTCACCACTGTTCACAACCAGAGTGTGGTGCCCATCTCGCCCTGATCTTCCTCAGTCCCTTTTCAAGTGGAAAATTTGCAAGTCGGCTTCTACAAGCATGCGTAGTATGATTTGGCTGACGGCAGTTTCTGGCAAAAGAAATAACCAAATTATTATTCAGTCATGGGTTTTTAACAGCCGCAAAGCAAGTGGATGTTAACTAAATGATGCAATTTATTCCCTTCCCTCTTATTGCCAGCTTGCCTATTACAGAACGACTGCCAGTTTTCAATAAGTGGTACCCAGATGGTATTCGCATGCCGCCCACTTGGTTACAGAGCCGAAGCGGGGAATAACTCGGCAGACACTACAAGCTGTGGGTCAATTGAGGGGGAATGCCTGTTGCTTCACAGTTTTGCATATGTAAATCTGTTAATGTTATGTCAGTATTGTGCGGGCTAAACACAAGCATTGCCTTTCTCTGGGGGCCCAGCTGAACTTGGCCCGCAGCCCAGTCCTCCCGAGGCTCGGAGAGCGAAGCTGCAGTTTGAGGATGCTGCACAGCCTGCTTCCCTCCACTCCCGCCTCGCCGTTCTCACGGTATCCGCAGCCCGACTTGGATGCAGGAAGTGTCTGCCATAGGCCGGCTCCAGAATAGGACAGGCAGGCCCGGTTTTATGAGGTTGGATGCGGAGGGTGGAGGAGTGTGAGCATGGATCTATTTTTAGGCCAGCCTTCAAGACAGTTCCTCGGGCCCAGCCTGCGCCTGCCTGCCTCACTCACGCTCTCCTCTGTGTGTCTGCCACACTTCTGCTCTCCATTTCATCAACTGCAGATGTGGCACACAGCCGTCGTAGAAGAGTCATGAACTGTGTCGTCTGCGCGGCTTAACAGCCAACATCTGTTGCAGCAGGCTGAAGGGAGAGGCAGGGAGATTATTTTCGGGAAGGCATTCAAGTGCCTCGACGTAGCCCCTTCTTTGGCCTGTGCAGACAATTATTTTACACTAATTGCATCAAGATAGCAGCTATGAAAACGAGGTTTGAAGCCCTCTCTTCCCCCACCTGCACCCCCTCGTGAAAGTTGCAGCTACAAAGCGTAGTCCTTTTTTTCTCCCCCCCCCTTTTATTGTGGTTTGTGTCTTGTTCTCAAAAGCTTACTACATTGGGTGCAAACAACAACAAAAATGCTATAAAAAGGCAAGAATCATAATATGCTTAAGAGCTAAAAAGACCTATGGTGTTGGTGTAACCAGTGAAAATATTCCTGCAGGTATTGTAAAATTTATGCGCCATATGAAAAACATTAAGGGTGTTGTTTTTTCGTGGAGGAAAATGTTCATCGTTGAGCCATTTTGTAAATTATTTTAATGCTGCGTTTCTGCTTAAACCTCATGATTTTGATATATAAACCAGTTTAATGTTTTCTGCACAGACTCTGGCTTTTCTTAAATTTTATATATTGGAAAGCCCATGTTTGTATTGGACCTTCTGGTTTGTTTCATATTGAAAACCCGTCTCGCGTGGCCCTGTGCCATGTGGCTTAGGAACAGTTTGACACGAGTCAAGTCTCGAGTATTGACTTTTGAGTCCTAAAAACTAGGCAAGACTGTGTTAATAAATATAGAGAAGTTTGGTGTGTGGTTTTTTTTTTTTTTCAAGAGGAGTCATTTGGCGACAATAAGAACAGCATCTCCATAGGATGGATTTTCTAATAGGTTGGTCTGTTCTCAACTTTTATCCACTTGTAATAGAGGCAACATTGTATTTTCTACCCAGGTCTTACTTTTTTTTTTTTTTTAAATGCTCTCAGAGTAAATTTTGGTTAATTATGCATTCCAGCATCTCTGATTCTCTTGAAAGATTTGTTTCCGTGACATTTTGCCGTATCTGCTGTGCAGCTAGAGTAGCATGCTTCTCTCCTCACATTTCAAGTCTCTAGACTTTGTTCTGAAGAGCCAGATGGAAGTATGCAGATTGTTTTTATCTTTCGTCCTTCACACTGTAACCTGATCCCCAGCATATCTAGACATCTAGCAGAAAATTTACTATGTGAAAGCAAGGAAATGATTTAGAATATGGACCAGCCGGGAGAGAAGGGGCTCAAGATGCACTTTATCAAAGCAAATCTGCCCCCCCCCCCGAACCCCTGCACCCATCTTTTTTCTCGTCTTGAGAAATGGTTTTCTGATCAAGGGCACTTTTAAACGTGCTCAAATATACTCCTTCCCACTTACCCTGGGATGAAAATCGTAATTGACCAGTGGGTTTGAAAAACTTGTAAATATGTGTGCAGTGAAAGTTATTACCTAATGATTGAAAGCTTAGAAGAAGAGTGAACTGGTAGAATCATAGACTTGGCAGCGCAATTTACTAAGACAAGGGACATTTCCAAAGTTACATATCCGATTTGAGACAGATCCAGGACTCAAACCCAGCATTCCCCCAATGGCCGCAGGAAACAGCATAATCTCAGCCTTCGTAATATGTGTGGTTTTAATGGCAGAATATTTGCTAGCTTTTTGTTAAGTGTGTCATATGTCTTGTTGGCCTAAAAAGAGTAAGAATAGTTGTCTCCTAAACTCTGATTTCTGTTTGGAATCAAATTGGTAACTAGCGTGAGGATATTCAAGTTAGTAACTGTTTCAAGGTATCAGATAGTTGCTACACTGGTGAGTGTGTACAGTATGTGTTTATCTGTGTAAACACCTTGAATGATGTGTACATTTTGGAGTCAGGTGACCTAGGTTTAAAACCCAGCTGTGGCTGTTGGGAGATAGGAGGCCTTGGGTCAGTTACCCTAACATCTCTGGGTCTCTTCTCTCCGGCCTATAATGGTGATAAAATCAATAGTTATAAGTAGTCTTGCCTCAGAATTGTCCCAAGAAGTTAATGAGATCAGGTACAAGAGACAGGTAGCATGGTGCCAGCGCAGCACACAGTAGGCTTGTCCTTAGTGCAAGTTTATTATTTGAATAGATTATCCACTATTATACTAGGAATAGATACCATGCTTAGCCTTGAGTTTCACCTTCTCCTCTTGCAGAGTAGATGATTGGTTCCTGCTTCTTGCCCTCCCTCTCTCTCTCCCTCCTCTCCCTCTTGCCCCTATGGTACCCTCAGAAGCATTCTTTGTTTTACCTTTGGGTGTCTTTGTACATTGTTTACATCGTTGTCAAGGGGACCAGTGCTGTTTGCAAAATGCTCAGTGCTTCCTCTGCTACTTAGCCTATGTCTCATCCTTGTCTAGTGACGTTTCCTTCAACTTCTTAGCTGGAAAAACTAAAGGGGAGCTTGTTCAGCGGTGGTGGGTGAGGGTGGGGGGCTCCTCACCTAACTTGCTCTCTTGCCTGTGAATATGTTTTCTCGTGATAGTCAGTAGTGTCTGCAGTCCACACCATTAGAACCGATCTCTGGCTTGAAGAAACTAATATTTAACAGCATATTTATTGCCTGAAGTAAGACATACAGAGTAAATACTTTCCATTAGTGTTAAGAACTTTATTCACTCAGGTGTTTCTTGAGTGCCTGCTCTGTGCTGGATGTACAGGTGAGAAAGTCAGAGGCTGTGCCTGCTTGTGAGGAGCTTGGAGGCGGCTGTGAATCCAGACACATTGTATCTCCTTGAAATACAGCTTTGGTTTTCTTTTGTTTCTCTTCAGCTTTCCTCCTTGTTTCTTTCTTTTTTTTTTTTTTAGCTCTTTATTGGAATATAATTGCTTTACACTCTTGTACCAGCCTTTGAGGTACACCAAAGTGAATCAGCTGTATTTATACATATATCCCCATATCCCCTCGCTCCCGCGACTCCCTCCCACCCTCCCTGTCCTGGCCCTCTAAGGCATCACCCATCATCGAGTTGATCTCCCTTTGTTATACAGCAACTTCCCACTAGCTATCTGTTTTACAGTTGATAGTGTATGTATGTCTATGCTACTCTCTCACTTCGTCCCAGCTTCCCCTTCGCCCCCCGCCCCCCCCCCAACTCCGTGTCCTCCAGTCCTTTCTCTGCATCCTTATTCTTGCCCTGTCACTGGGTTCATCAGCACCATTTTTTTTTTTTAGATTCCATATATATGAGTTCTCCTTGTTTCTTGCACACTCATCTATAGACTTTCTACAATTTGAAGTTGCAACTCATACTAATCAAAAAATGTCAAATAATTCCCTTTACTTCAGCATCAAAACTTACTTCGTGATACAGGAAGGCTTCAGAGATACTGTGGGTTTCATTCCAGGCCACCTCAATGAAGTGACTATTGCAATAAAACAAGCCACATGAATATTTCCGTTTCCAAGTGTGTATAAAAGTTATGTTTACACTATACTATAGTCTGTTATGTGTGCCTTAGCATTGAGTCTAAAAAAATGTACGTAGCTCAATTTTAAAATACTTTATTGCTAAAAAATGCCAGCCACCAGCTGAGTCTGCAGTGAGTCGTGATCCTTCTGCTGGTGGAGGGTCTTGCCTGCGTGTTGGTGGCTGCTGACTGATCAGGGTGGTGGTTACTGAATGTTGGGGGTGGCCGTGGCGATTTCTTAAAGTGAGGCAGCAATGAAGATTGGGGCATTGATTGACTCTTCCTTTCAGTTGAGCATGAAGAGGCCATCGTTGGGTTATTAACTGGCCTCATTTCAGTATTGTTACGTCTCAGGGTATAGGAAGCCCGAGGAAACGGAGAGGCTCAGAGGAACAGCGGGTCTTTGGAGTGGTCAGAGCACGCACAACATTTATCAGTTAAGTTCACTGTTTTGTATGGGCAGGGTGGGTGGTGCCCCAAAATAATTGCAGTGGTAACATCAAAGATGACGGATTGTAGATCACCGTAACAAACATATGACTAATGAAAAAGTTTGAAATACTGCGAAAATGACCAAAATGTGAGATGGGGACACAAAGTGAGCAAATGCTGTTGGAAGAATGGTGCAGATCTGCTTGCTCAACGCGAGGTTACCACAGACCTTCAGTTTGTAAAAGGCACAACAAAGCAAAGCACAATAAACTGAGATATGCCTATAAATTTATTTAAAGAGGTACAGAACTCATACTCTGAAACTACAGAACATTGTTGAGAGAAATTCAAGAAGACCTAAGTAAATGGAAAGACATCCTGTGTTCATAGACTAGAAGACTTAATATTATGATGACAGTACTCTTCAAATCATTCTACACATTTAAAGCAATCCTTATGTCTAGGTGTCTTTTTTTTTTTTCCCAGAAATCCTAGGTGTATTTTTTTGCATAAATTGACAGTTTGATCCTAAATGTCATATGGAAGTGCAACTTATTCAGAATGGCCAAGATCTGTTTGAAAAAGAGCAAAGTTTGAAGACTCACACTTCCAATGTTTAAAACCTACTACAGAGCTACACTAATCCAGGAAGTGTGGTATTAGAATAAAGGTAAACATCTGGGTTGGTGGAATAGAATTGGGAGTCCAGAAATGAACCCTTACATTTATGGTCTTGATTTCAACAGTGGTGCCAAACCAACTCAGTGAGGAGGGGGAAGAATAGTCTTTCCAACAAATGGTTTAGGAATAACAGGATATCTCTGTGCAGAAGAATGAAGGTGAACCCTAATATCACAGCATATGCTTCAAAAACCTAAATGTAAAAGCTCAATATGTAAAACTCATAGAAGAAATCATAAATCTTTGTGATCTTGGATTAGGCAGTAATTTCATAGATATGATAGCAGAGCACAAGCTGGTATCATAGCTAAATTGGACTTCATCAAAATTAAAAGCTTTTGTGCTTCAATGGATACCGTCAAGATTGTGAAAAGACAGCCCACAGAATGGGAGGCAGTATTTGCAAATCATCTATCTGGTACCCGTCTAGTATCCAGTATATATAAAGAACTCTTACAGCTCAACACTAAAAAGACAACCCAATTTAAAAATATGCAAAAGATCCATATAGACATTTCTCCAAAGAAGATAAACAAATGGCCAATAAGCACATGGAAAGATGTTTAACATCATTAGTCACTAGGCAAATGAAAATCGCAATCACGAGATACCGCTTTGCACCCACCGGGATGGCTATAATCAAGAAGATGGACAATAACAAGTGTTGGTGAAAATGTGGAGAAGAGGAAACCCTTGTACCTTGTTGGTGGGAATGTAAAATGGTTCAGCCACTTCGGAAAACAGTTTGGAAGTTCCTGAAAGGGTTCAACAGTTACCATCTGACCCAGCAATTCTACAGCTTGGTGTGTAACCAAGAGCAGTGAAATCATGCCTGTACAAAAATATGTACATCAGTGTTCATAGGACGGTTATTCATGATAGCCAGAAAAAAGTGGAAACAACCCAAATGTCCATGAACTGATGAGCAGATAAACAAAATGTGTAATGGACACACCGTGGAATGATATTGAGCCTTAGAAAGGACTGAAGTACTGATGCATGCAACAACGTAGAGGAACCTGGAAACATCCTGCTAACCGAAAGAAGCCAGACACAAGAAGTCACATAGTGCAGGATTCCACTTATATGGAATGTCCACAGTTGGCAAATTCATAGAGATGGAGAGCAGAGGAGTGGTTGCTGGGGGCTCAGGAGAAGGGGGATGGGGAGTGAGAGCTGATGGCTACAGGGTTTGTTTTTGGGGTGGTAAGAATGTTCTAAATAGGGTGTGGACTTGGTTTCACAGCTCCAAATATACTAGATACCATTCAGTTACCATTTCAAAGGGTGAATTTTATGGTATGTGAATTATATCTCAATAAAAAGATTTTGGTATCTCTCTGTCTGGAGTTGCTTACTTATAACATGAGGCACAGCTAACAGTTATTGAATGCTTCCTATCAGCTGGTGCAAGCATCAGCAGATGTTTCTGTAAAGGGCCAGGTAGTATCGGCCCTATACAGACCAATAAATATATATTTTTTAATTTAAATACTTTATTTATTATCTTTCTGGGGGTACACCAAATTCAGTCATCTGTTTTTATACACATATCCCAGACCAATAAATATTTTAGGCTTTGCCAACCATACAGTCTCTCCACTCTCCAACTTGTGCCCTTGTAGCTTGAGAGTAGCCCTGGGCGGTATGTAAATGCACAAGTGTGTGGCTGCATTCTGATACAATTTTATTTGCAGATGCTGACATGTCAATTTTGTATGATTTTCACCACGTCACTAAATATTATCATTATTTTAATTTCTCTCAACCGCGTAAGAATGTAAAAACCATTCCTAGCTTGCAGGCTGCGGAAAGCACATGGTCAGGGGGATTTGGCTATTGGGCTGGTACTTTGCCGACCCCTGGGCTAAAAACGAGCTTTAAGTGAGTTTCACTAGCCTCACGAGGGAGGTATGATTCTTTTTCCTATTTCACAGATGAAGCAGTTGAGAGCTTCAGAGCCTGCAGCAAGTGGCGCAAGGCTGGGCCGGGATCCTGTTTGGGTTCGAGAACCCGTCCTCTTTAACCACTGTGTACCTCCTGCCCATACCCCCAGAGCAGTCACACAGCCTAGCCCTACTTAGCTGTGCGGATCCCCTCCTGCTTCTCTGGTGCCCTCAGGTATCTTGCATCCTCCACTTACTATGGTGTGGCCCCTTCCTTTCTTCTCGTCGAATGCTCTTTTCCCTGTTGCTAAGCCAGTACCCACATGGGGCCTGGGGGAAAATGAAGCCGCCACCTTGCCTCCCTCTCAGACTTTCCTTGTGACTCACTTCTTCTGGGAAGGCAGTGCCTCAGCCACCTTTTGACCCTAGATCCAGCTGGAACCGAGTCCGCCTTGCTGGCTGCGGTGCTCTCCCCTTATCATCTGTCTTCGGCAGGCTGGTTGGCTGTGTACCATTTAAACCCTCTGCAGTGACTATTTTTTTAGAGCCTCTTTGTTTAATTTAGTGCCCAGAACTTGGTTAGGACCTTCAGGGAAGTTAAAACACCAGGGGCGCCTTCCATTTAGAGGTCTCTCTCTGGCTGCGTCTCAGTGCTGTGCTGGCCTTTGCTGCTCTGCGGCTCACGTTGTTGGACCATCTCTCCATGGCTCAGGTGGGCAACTGGCAGAGGCCGTGGGGAGGTAAGTCACTTTTCTGTCTGTGTGACCATCATGCTTCCTCTTCACCTGTGCTGCTCTTGGGAAAATGGGATGGTATATGTGGGGTCTCTCCTCCTGTTCCGTTCTCTGTCACTCACGTAGATGCTCCGTGTCACTCTGGCTTTGCAGGATGACACATCAAGAACGTGTGACACAGGACCATAGAACCTTTCCCATGGTGGGGCAGATAGCATTGTCGTGCTTCTGCTAGGATTCAGTTCATTTCTCAAACACCCATGCTTTCCACACCAGCTTCCTCTGGAAACTATGTTTTCTACGCTCTTCTGAGACGGAGCAACAACCCCCCACCCCCACCCCCCCAAAAAATTAATAAATAAAAGGAAGGAGAAAAAAAATAATTTAGAAGTGCTTAAGTGATTAATGTAAGCTCTTTGTTTATGACTCATTATGTGGTTGAGAAAAGAGTCCTTCTGACTTCAGTACTGTTTCCATTCCAAGTCGTTTGGTCTCTGTGAAGTATGAAAAATCAGAGTGTCTCCAAAGAAGTCTCTGCCAATAGCCGACCAGGGTGACTGGTAGCGGTGGAGACGCTGATTGTCTCAGCAGTTGGGTAAGGGATGATAAGGGTGGTGAATTACATTCTTTTGCAATTCCTCGGTTGCATCGGAATTATTCAGAGTCCAGAAACTTTCCTTCTTTGGCCTAAAATATTTAAAAAATAATACTTGGAAGGCTCGTTTGGTTTTAGGAAACAGAGGGGAATGTGTTGGAATGATTTAGAGCTGTATCCTGGCATATATGGGGAAAATGGGGAACTGGGATCCTCAGGAAACAAGACATCTTTCTATCCATGTGTCACTCCTCTTGTGTCTCGTCCTATCTCTGCTGTGCGTTTTCTTGCTCTCCCTGCAGACTGCCTTGACAGTTAGTCTGCAAATAGCCCATTATGACTGCCCCTGAGGGTCACCCTTGATTCCTGAGACTCAGAGGATGAGGATTCTGTCTTATTTGTGTCTGCCTACTTAGTGTTCTTGCTAGGAGTCTTGGTGTTGCAGGTAGCTAGCAGACAAGCCAAGGGGTGGGGGGGAGGCGTGGTGGTTATTGGAAAGATACTGGAATCACCCTAGGATGCAGCCGTCTGTGCGAAGGAAGCAGAACCGGAAGTAGAATTATCAGAAACTCGGGCCACATCCTCTTTTTTCTCATCTCTGTTTCTCGCTGCACATCTGCTTTGCCCCGTGCTCTCTGCAGACTCTCTCTCTGCTTCTCAGGCCACAACCTGCTGGCCCCGATTTCTCAGTGAGCCTGCTATGTTCTCATCTAATGAAATTGCACTTTACCTGGAGGTTAGGTTCTGAAGTCAGCATGTCAGGTGGAAATTGCTTATGGTTAAAATTTCCTTTGAAAGTCCTGGAAATCACTGGCAAGTGAGGAGAGATGCTTGGAGTCTGTGGGGCATGTGGGAACAGAGACCTGCTAAGGGAACATCAGCTTTTCAGCTTCTGTCACTTCAAGGCATTTGCTCATAATTTGCACTATTAATAAACATGCTTTCTCTTCCCCCTTTTCCTCCTCCAAGCTCTGGTAGTTGCCTTTGTACCAGTTAAGCTTGAACACAATGTGATTTCACTGTATCTTAGTCCAGGTTCATGGGGGAAGAATTTAACGCATCTCATTGGCCCAGCTTGGGCCATGTGGGTGTCCCTAACCTGGCAGCTCGGGCTCAGAGACATTGGCTCCATTCAGGAAATATTCATACTTTTATTTTAGGTTTGCAAAAAAAAAAAAAAAAACCATGAGTAATGGGACGGAGACAGATAAAACCACATCCTAGAAAAGTGACAGTTGGAGTCTGATCTCTGGCTCTGATGGGACCTTGAACACAGTATATTCCAGGGTATATATCAGAATCACTTGTATACCACTGTTCAAACGGCGCTCTCCTGACCCCATCCCATACATGCTGTATCTGCTTCTCTAGATGTGGCACCTAGAATCTGCATTTTAAATTAAGCTCACCAGATGATGAATCTTGCCCACACAAAATTTTGCGAATTGCTGCCTTTAAGAGAAGGTTGTTCAACTGTTTCATCTACCTTTAGAGTAAAGCAGCATTGTAATCCTAGAAACAAGTAACCATGTTCTTCTCGTTTTAGAACACTTAGCCTTCACATGGCACTGAGGGTTAGGGCTTTTCTTCTGTTCATTATGGGTTACAACTACTGTTTTGAGCAAGGTGAGATTCAGATAAGAAATTTGGGGTTCTGTTATTTCTCGAATGTCTGGAGGATCGCTTCATATTAACTGAAGACTTCCATTATTCATTAAAAAAAAAGTATAAGACTGATCTTAAAATTTTTCTGGAAGGTGTTTTACATATCTTCCCAGCCCATGGTATTGTCTCTTAGAAAACATCGAAAAAAAAATCATTCTGCAGAATTAAAGAGTTGAAAGAGGGATGGATTTGAAAGTGCTCATAGAATGTACATACCTTTGGAAAGCATCTTGCCCAGTTAACAATTATGAAATATTGACACAATGTTATAGCTTTATTTCATATCATGAAAACTGAAAATATGTTTGTAGCAGGTGAATTCTCACTGGCTGCTATCAAAGTGTTTCTGAAAACTGGAATGGTAACCTTAACTTCTGGTAGATTCTAAACTCTTCTGGTTGTTACACAAGCAGAACGTATTGCCAGGGTCCTAGGCTTTGATTGGAATTGTTTAGATATGATTCATTTTTGTTGCCTTCAAGGGTGGAGAATGTACATCTCAGAACATCTTACTCTCTCCCCTGAAAATTTATGCTTAGAAACACATCATGAAGTTATTGCTAGATATGTGGTTGGGGTGGCCAGTGTAAACTTAGTTGTTGCTTAAAGCACTTTCTGTTCTCTCTCTGGGTGGAAGAGAAGGGCGGGGCAGGTGGGGAGCTGGGAGAAGTAGCTTCCCTTTACTTTTTCTGCCAAATGCAGTTTGAAAAAAAAAGTGCCCCACCGTTTTTTTTGTTTTTTTCTTCCATCTGCTCCTCCCAGCACAGTGGGGTAGGGATTGGGAGGAGATTTTGGCACCACTGAGAGTTTTAATAAGCAAGTTATTTTTGTAGATGTCCTTTTTTTTTTTGGCCGCGCCCTGCGGCATGTGGGATCTTAGTTCCCCCACCAGGGATTGAACCCGTGCCCCCTTGCAATGGAAGCACTGAGTCCTAACCACTGGACCACCAGGGAATTCCTGCAGATGTACTTTTAGATTTCCTCCCTTAAAAACTCAGGCTGACACCAAATCAGTTCCTTTAAAAAACTCTTCAGCTAGGACCTGTCTTGCCAACACTGAGGTTAAAAAAAAAAAAAGGAAGGTAAGACAACAGGCATCCAGTGAGTGGATTTGGTTGTGGGACCATCCACTTGGTGTTTGCGTGGCTGCCTTAATAATTTCTTTTACTGTGCTGGGAGGGAATTGGGGAGGAAATTTTGCAGGAGAGAGAATATAGAAGGCTGCCTGTAAATTTTATGGCATCCTGTAGGACTGGAAACTTCATAAAAGTAAAGAAATAAAAGGGAAGGTAGAATTGCGCAAGTGGAAGTCATGTAAATAACCGTCTCTTTCTCTATAGTGCTCTGAGATGCCAGAGTACACACAACACAGAGTTGGGCTGTAAATTTCATGTGTCCTCCATTTACCTGCATAATCAGGTAGAGTCATAGAAAATACTGGGTCTAGAGGAGACATCTGCCCTCCTCCACATCCATCCATCCCCAGTCAAGCCCTTTCTATGTGGGGTCCAACTTGTCAGCCCATCCCAGATACCTGTGGCTTGGGATTGTCTCCTTTACCTCTTCAGAACTGAGAAATCATTTTCCTCCTAAATGACCTTGCTGGAGATAAACCTGCAGTTAGACAGGGAAGCAAAAGAAAATGGCTTGTCCTGAGAAAATTGTGTATAATTTATTCCCCTTTCTTTCCTAACAAGGAAGTGTCCCCTCCCGCCCTCCCTTCTTCCTTCCTCCATTCCTTCCTTCCTGCTTTGCTGCTTTTTCTTTTCTTTTCTTTCTTTCTCTCTTCTCTTTTTTTCCCCTTTCTCCCTTTCCTTTCCTTTCTTTTCCTTTTTTTCCTCCCTTCCTTCCTTCCTGTTTTGTTTTCCTTCCTTCCTTCCTTCCTTCCTTCCTTCCTTCATCTTTCCTATTCTCTGTGTCTTTCCCCCCCTTCTTTTTTTTGATTTTCTTGCCTTTTTTTTCCCCAACTGCTGTCTTTTTGGGCAAGCTGTTCCTCAAGTAGAGCACTCCTGTTCACAGCAGGGCAGGTTGGAAATGTATTGCTCTGAGCCCTTTTCCTGTTGAGGGTTCCACTTTCTTCTCCTTGGAACGTTAGTGATCCGCAGTTGGAGCTGGAGCCAGGCAGGTAGCCAAGTGGCTTCTTGTTGCCAGCGGCTGCCCAGGCAGCTGCCTGGGCCAGTGGTTAAGCAGCAGGCCCTTCCCAGGTGACCTTGGGAAGCGATCGCTTTGTAAATCCCCTCTCAGCGGAATTCAAGAATTGAATCTTAAGTCTCGATTTGAACTGCTGTCTCCTGCTTTGCCTGAGCATTGCATTGAGCTCTGGGCCCGGAAGAAATTCTGTTTATTTATGTGTGTCCCTCCTCAGAGGTGGAGATAGTGGAATCAAAGAACAAAGGTTTTATTCACACCTGAACTCAAGTTAAACATGAGGAAGTGAAGGACAAGTTTCAGCCGTGCTGTGTAAATTGCACCGTAGGAAAGTCTTGATTTAAAAGTTACCATCTGTTTTTCTGTGTTCCCTAGGGGGTCAGTTTGGGGACAGAATGGCAGATGTAGGCTAAGTTATTAGCTCTATCCTTTTTCCTTCTCCCGTCTTGGATGGTGGGCCTTTCTTGAGTGTTTGATCCACCCTTACATCCAGCCTGGAATCACGGGACCCTGGGTTCAAATCCCAGTCCTGTTTACATACAGCAGCTTTTAGTTGAATGGCTTCATCGCAGTATTCCTGTTGTAAAACCGAAGGAATTGACACATCTGCTTTGTTTGGTTGTCATGATAGTTCAATGAGGTCATGCTTATAAAGGGCTCCTCACAGTGTGTGCAACACAGTGAGTACTGATTTTGTGAGAAACGACCTCGTAAATAATGACCTCTGGTCCGTCAGCTCCCCTTCAGATAGGGAGTTCAGTGAAGTTGTCCAGAGGGCAGGAGAGACTTGGGTAAGATAATATCCACATGCCTTCTTTCATTCCATCTCAGATATACTTCAAATCTAAATGTGAAAAGAGTATGGTTTTGGCTCATGTGCACATGAAGTATTGACACATACTAACAGGCTCTAGTAAATTAAGGATGAAAACTAAGTTGATTATCAAACTTAAAGCTAAAAGTCATGTCAGCCTACAGCTCCAGTCGTTTTCTAACCTGTAGAGTCTGATGTTGGGAGGTTTGGTTTTTGGTTTCCTTCTTATCAGTCACAGAAAAGCCTCCTGTATTAAAATGTAAGTTATGTCTTATAATTACACGTGGGGCAAAGTTTCACCTTATATGGCATTCTCTTTCAAAACCAGGAATGTCTCTTAGCTCAGCACCACTTAGTTACACATTTCACAATCACCGTTTGTTGGAGATAGGGAAGCCTGGATGTCTGTCTTAGCAAATGGCTTATAAAGAGCCCTGCCTCATCTATCTTCTACGCTTAAGCCCCCCACCTTCACACCAAAGCTTTCTTTTTAAATTTCTGTGAAATTATCCATTCCTATTTCTTTGGGGGTAAGCTAACATAAATACCACACACGTTTTTGTATGTCGGCTTGTCCTATTCCTCTTCTTTTTTTCTTATTCAGGTAGTAAACCCCCGTATAATTTTGTTTGTGCAATTTAAGTGTTTCTTCAAATTGTACCCTCTCCATAAATCAGGGTAAGTGAGTCTGAGTCACTAACTTCAAATTGATCTGTGACCTCTGCGTTCCCTGACAATATTGGAGTGGAATGCCAGCGGTCCACATACTTCTGTATTGTGAATAATTTTTGAGGACATTAGAAGGTCAAACATTATTTATTATTTCTCTGGGTTTGCTTGATGGCAGTCACAGCTCTGTAGAAGTCAGTCAAGTCTCTTGATAATTCCGTTTAGGTGATATATAATTAAGCATTTAAAATTAGTTAAGTGTCTGTTTTGTTATGTGTTTCACGTTCTCTTCGGGAAAGCGTGTTTACCAGACAACTTTGGGGACATCTTTTAGTTCAGCTTTTGCTTCTCCCTTGAGCTGAGAGTTTGAAAGTTAGGGAATTCTTTCTACTTGTATTACCTGTTTGTCAGCAATTTACCGGAGTTGTTTTTATTTAACACTGAACCGGTGCTGGGAGGTATAAGCAAAAACATGTTTTTATAAAGAGAACAAAAAAGAAACCACAACAGTGCCTGCATTGTTGGAGATCTGCGTTTTCAGGTGTCTGAGGTTTTTTTAAAAAAATCGATACACAAAGTCCTTTTTTTTCTTTTCCTTTTTCTTTTCTTTCCTCTCTCTCTCTCTTTCTCTCTCCCCCCTACCCCTTCCTTTCTTCTGGCCTGTCAATGTCCTGAAAACACCATGGCCTTTCTCTTTGACCCACACTTTGTATCGTTTTGGCAGAAGTGCCATCCGCAAATTAAGAAAAGCTGGGACAGTGAGCCAGTGAGTATGGCAAGCTATAATTTAAAAGGAAACGAGTTGATTTGAAATCAAAGTGTAGGCCGTTCAGGATGAACTGTTTAAAAGTCAGGGTAATCTTTGAGTCTTAAACAGCAGGCTTCGCTTGGCATTCCATGACGGTTCCGTTATCAAAAGACAGACCTCACATGACACAAGCGTGTTTTTTTCTGTCTGTGTTTCCCTGTTGCATGCATTGTCCTCTCATGAAAAAACAAATTAAACTGTACGGTGGTCATAAGGCCTTTCCCTCCTTAGCCTCAAAGAAAAGGAGCAGTGTGGCCTGGATTCTGGTTACTCTCCACCACGTACCCATTATTCATGGATGGCAGTCGATGGGGTTAGACTTTGAAGCCAGGTCGTGTAGAGCTTGAGCATAATCTCTGCCTTTGGGCGAGCTCATCTTGTCGCATCTCCAGCTTGGATGTGGACGTCCAAGCTCTTCGTTGGTTAAGGACCTGATGGGGGTCCGTCAGCCTGGGTGCACGTCATCAGAACAAGATGCCTTCCCATCTGCTGGGTGAGAGTGAGCTTCTGGAAGGCAGGGACTGTGTCTCAGTTTCCAGCCAGCAGGTCTTCCTAATGATCCTGGAGAGAATCACTAGCCATTGTTAATTTAATAGATCTTTGCTGGTGTCACGTTGTCCAGCGGTCGTAAATCGCCTGTCCCTGTTCGGATGGGCTGCCCTGGTGTGAAACAGGGATTGTTCACTGCCTGAGCGTGCCCGAGGGCTAAAAGCCTGCCTTTGCTCTTGTCAGACCCTGGCCTCTGTCTGCATCAGCCTAGAAAAGGAGATGCCTTTAAAAAATTGGGCCTGTAGTAGTTCTGCTCATCTGGCCTTGCGGGTTATGTCCCAGCGAAGGGGAACTCTTCTGATTCATGCCAGTGCATGGGTAGGGGAGGGGGCGTAAGGCAATATGTGACCATGGTGCCATATTTGGGGTTTTTAAACACGTATTGGTTAAAATGTAAGACCCTAAAATGATTCATTTGCTTCTCAGAGCTGCCTCTCTGCTTTAGATGGAATTCCCTTACTGTATTAATTTCCTCCTTATTATTTTTTTCAGATCTTTATTGGCATGTAATTGCTTTATACTGTTGTGCCAGTGTCTGCTGTACAATAAAGTGAATCAGCTGTATTTGTACATATATCCCCATACCCCTCTCCCTCTTGAGCCTCCCTCCCACCCTCCCTATCCCACCCCTCTAGGTCATCACACATCATCGAGTTGATCTCCCTGTGCTATGCAGCAGCTTCCCAGTAGCTAAATATTTTACTTTTGGTAGTGTGTATGTGTCAATGCTGTTCTCTCACTTCGTCTCAGCTTCCCCTCCTCCACCCCCCAACTGGTGTCCTCAAGTCCGTTCTCTACATCTGCATCTTTATTCTTGCCCTGCCACTGGGTTCATCAGCACCATTTTTTTAGATTGCATATATATGTATTAGCGTATGGTGTTTGTTTTTCTCTTTCTGGCTTATTTCACTCTGTGTGACAGACTCTAGGTCCATCCACCTCACTACAAATAATTCAATTTCATTCCTCTTTATGACTGAGTAATACTCCATTGTATATATGTGCCACATCTTCTTTATCCATTCGTCTGTTGATGGGCATTTAGGTTGCTTCCATGTCCTGGCTATTGTAAATAGTGCTGCAGTGAACATTGTGGTACGTGTATCTTTTTGGATTATGGTTTCCTCAGGATGTATGCCCAGTAGTTCCCCCGTTTTTATTCCTTATAGGCCTCTATGTGACAAGTAATTTGTATTTGGACTGTTACTAAGTGTGCATTTCAGCAGGGGTCATTTGTATCTCTTGACCTAGTTCTCAACATTTCCCTGGCAGAGAACGTCCACCTTGTTAGCTGAGGGACAGATTGGGGCGTAAACTCTGGATTCTCGCTTCCTGTGCACATTGATGGGATCTGTATGACCCAGAAGAAGATGGCTGGCCCTGCAGTTCTTAGCTCATTGTGTGTCAGTGCCACCCAACGTTTGGTCCTTGTGTTGACTGACATCACGTACCACCAGTACTCTCAGTGTTTTAAAGTAATAGCAATAGTTGCTTTTACTCCCTGATTTTTTTTTTCCTTGAGGTACACTTTCTGATGTTGTGTTGGTTTTAAGTGTACAGCAAAGTACACTTCTACATATGTATATATATTCTTTTTCAGATTCTTTTCCATTATAGGTTATTACAAGGTATTGAATATAGTTCCCTGTGCTATACAGGAGGTCCTTGTTGTTTAACTGTTTTATATAGAGTAGTGTGTACCTGTTAATCCCAAACTCCTAATTTATCTCTCCCCCTCCTATCCCCTTTGGTGACCATACGTCTGTTTTCTGATTCTGTGTTTCTGTTTTTTAAATAAGTTCATTTGCATAATTTTTTTTTATTCCACATATAATTGATGTCATATGATATTTGTCTTTCTCTCACTAACTTCACTTCACATGATAATCTCTGGGTCCTTCCATGTTGCTGCAAATGGTGTTCTTTCTTTTTTATGGCTGAGTAATATTTCATTATGTGTATATATACCCCATCTTCTTTTTTCAAAAGTGGATCATTTTACATTGAAAAGAAACTACGTTTATTATTGTAATGAGAAGACCATCACTTGCCATAAGTAGAGGGTGATGAGCAGAAATATGGGGGCCTCGGCGGAATCATGAAGTAGGGGAGACTACAGGGAGGGAAGATGATGATGGCATCCTCACGTCCCCAGCACTTTGTAACCTTGTCCGTAAGGTGAGACTCCGTCCCTGTTATGTGCTGGGGCTCTCAGAAGTGATTGTGTGTGAGAATCACTTGGGAGTTTTAAAATAATATGATCTCCTAGGATCACAGCTCCAGCTGATTTAGAACAAGGACGTGAAATCTTTATATCATTTTTAAAGTTTGCTCCGTCATGGGCGGGTTTGTTTTATTGACATTAGCAAAAATTCGGGTTTTTAAAAAAAATAGGTTGCCCCTGTTTCTTAGCGGCCAGTATTTTCTGTTGCTGCCTCTAGCCATGGCGGAATAAGGTGTATCATTCAACATTGATGTTTCCTTTTATTCCTAAAGCTTTTCCTTTTTCCGCCCCAGTTTTGGCGAAACTATGTATCACTTGTGATAATTCATTTTAAAAATTCCTGAGCTGTGTGGTGCACTTTCATGAAAATTCATTTAGATAAAATTAGATATTATTGTTTAATGAGGTGGCATTTCAATTTAGACCTTGCATCAGGCATATACCAAGAGTTTTTTATGGAAGAGTTAGGTTCATTTGAGTAATAAAGGCTGAATCATGGGGGCTTTAATTCTTAATCGCTGTGAGGATGGTTATCCGTGGGTTGTGAGCTGTCTTAGTGGCATTCAATCAAGTGTCCACTTAGCCATGACTGGAAGTAATTGCTCCCAAGTGGGCCGCACAGTGACCTGTTAATACTCGCTCTGACCCTGTGACCTTGTCTGCCCCATTGTTTAGGATTTTATAGCAGGCGAGTCTGCATTTCTGTGGGGTCAAGTAGATATCTCGAGGTCAAACATTTTCTGATTACCGCCTCGTCCGCACTGTAAGTCAGCCAGACGCTGTTGGCGTGGCTAATAGTCATTGCTTTGTAGCGGGGCGTGAAGAGTTTGAAAATTGTCTTCCCGGCCTGCATGTAAACAGTTTAATATTTTACGGAAAGAAGTTCATCTTGTAAATTAGGTATGAATAATGCATTTGTAATTACTCCTTGTGTCTTTAAACACTTGTGTCTTAATTGGCTTGCTTTTTTTTTTTTTTTTTAAATGTATTTGCATTTGCCAGCAAGTTAAAATTAACTCCTATTAGAAACTCAGAGAAGTTAGGACAGAGCACACCAGGCCTCTCTGGTCCCACCGAGGCGTAGAACTTGATGGAGTATTTTACGCACCTGGGATGTCATTCATTCTCTCTTTAAAATATTTGTTTCTGGGGACTTCCCTGGTGGTGCAGTAGTTGAGAATCTGCGTGTCAGTGCAGGGGACGTGGGTTCAATCCCTGGTCTGGGAAGATCCCACATGCTGTGGAGCAACTAAGCCTGTGCACCACAACTATTGAGCCCAAGTGCCACAACCACTGAGGCCCGTGCCTAGAGCCTGTGCTCCGCCACAAGGGAAGCCACCGCACTTGAGAAGCCCGTGCATCGCTCGCTCACTGCAACTAGAGAAAGCCCTTGCATGGCAACAGAGACCCAACACAGCCAAAAATAAATGAATACAAATAAATTTATAAGACAACAACAACAAAAAACCCACATGTGTTTCTGGCTGGACAGTGGGTTGGGGTTTTTTCCCCTTTGGTATTTCATGCCACATTGTTATTTTGTGTTGCTGTTTGTTGATCTGCAACATAATTATTTTCCTAAAAGTTACTTGGACACATTTTTCCCTGTCTATGGTGAGTTAAGGAATCCAAGCTGGCTACATGTCTCTCAGCCAGGTGGGTGTTCCTTGCTGCTGTGCCCATCCTCTGAGTTGGCAGAATCATTAAATAGGGGGTGAAGGAAGGAATTAAGCTTAAAAGGTGATCTAGTCCACCTTGACTCACAATTCAGTCACATCTGAGTCATTTCAGGTCTTACTCTGACTGAATCCATACCTTATCCCTTTATCTTGGTCCTGAACCATTCACGCCATAGAATTTCTACAAATGTTTACGTGGAAAAGAACAACTCGAAAAGACAAAAACAAAACAAAGGAAAACATGCAGTTAGAAAAGTTAGCAAGTTGTGAATTTAGAATTTCACCTAAGGTGACTTTGGATGTCACCCCAAAATAAAACACTCAAGAAGAAAATTGAGCGACTCTTCCTACTGTTTTGAATGTATTACTGAAAATAGTTTATTGGCATTGTGGCTGCTGCTTATTAATCTCAAGTTTAAATATTTACCTATAGTTTGGCTTAAGAGAGAATCCTTTAGTCGCAAAAATTTTAGAACTATTGTTTCTTTTAAAGGTGGGTAAATTGCTTCTTTCGGCAGTGCAGTTATCTGTGCTATTGTGTTTAAGCTTTCTTTTTGGACCACTTTGTGAATTAAGGGCATTATCATTAAACAGCAGACAGAAAGCATGGCTCTTTTGTCAAAAAAATTTATATCTTTCTCGGCTTATTATGAAAAAATTCATTTTGCTAGTGTTGAAAATGTTAGTAAACTCCTGAAGATATGTGTACGCAGGGCTGTGTGAAGGTACCGAGAGGCAGTTCACAAACTATGTGCTGAGGTACCGTGGGCTGCAAACTCTCAGGGGCTGCTGAAGGGGAATACAGTAGAATGCAGCATCTGCTGGACACTGTGCAAACTCCTAGCTTAGTCCCAGTTTCATTGTTAGGTTGTGTTATATTCCTCTTGATAGTGCGTATTTTTGCATAGCTGAGTTTTTGGCACTTGCCATGATAAAAAAGCTTTGTACCATTTGAAAAACCAGCATGGAACCGAAAACAAGGGTGGCAACATCTAATCTCATTTCAAGGTTTGAGAAATTGTGCAGTGTGCAACAGGCACACATGTCCTATTAGTAAGTATTTTGTTGTTTAAGAATGAAATAAAAATACTTTTCCTTTCGATTTATTTTTTTCCCCAAATAGGTACTAAGTTGTTAGGTCTAATAATAGTTGCTTGGACCTAACTACTTAATAAATGGAATTGTTAGGCATTTCTTTGGCCTGATTTGGGGAGGTGGGCAGAGGAGGAATGCCATGAAAAAATTGCTGAAACACTAAGAGTGCCGTAAAGTCTGCACATCTGAGAACTTCAGGCATTGACACAAGAAATATATCTGTATTAAAAAAGAAAAAATAGTTGTGGTAGGCAATTAGGAAAATGTAAACTATCTAAATGGAGAAAATAAAAACTGGCCTTGACACTGCTACCTAGAGATATATACACTCTTAATATTTTGGTGAAAAAAAATTTTTTTTGGCTCTCAAGTATCAGAACCCAGAACCAACTAATTTAAGGAAAAGAACATTTATTTTAAGAATAAAAAGGTATCCCATGGAACCCAAATGCAGAAATGGATGAGAACCAAGATCTAGACTGCTTGTCCACGGTAAGTCCTCTAGTCTTATTTTTTTTCCTTCCTGCAAAAATTAATTATTTTATATTTTTAAACGAAACTTGTTTTCAGCAGGAAACAGAATCCAGTTGAGAACAGTCTCCTGAGTTCCTCTCTCACACCTGCTCAATTCGCAGCACCCAGACTTTAGCTTTTCTTGGTCTTTCCTCCCTATTCCCCACACCATTCCAGCCGGGTGTTGTGTTAGTAGAAATACCTGTGGTGGATGCTCTCTGACCCCTTCACTGTCAGCTCTGGTCTCAGTCGAGGCAGAGGATGAAGGGTGCCGGTGGTTCTCCTTGTTACATCCCTGCTTGCCTGGTGGGGAAAAGGAAGGGGTGTGGTCAGCAGTGGGATCATCCCATTGGGGATGGCACAAGCGTAGCTCTTGGTATGGCATGGCGGCCACCCTGAAGTCATTGCTTAAAGGATCACCTCCTCCCCCTTCCCCCACGCATTCCCACTGTCCCTTGCGTCTTCAGCTCAAACCACAGAAATGTATATTGTCTCACAGTCCTGGAGGCCAGAAGACTGGCTTGGTGTTGGTCGGGTTGGTGCCTTCTCAGGGCTGTGGGGGGATTCTGTTGGATGCTGCCTTGTGTGGCTTCTGGTGGTTTGCTGGCAGTCATCAGCGTTCCTTGGCTTGTAGAGGCATCCCTTTGACATCCTCCTTCATCTTCATGTGATGTTCCTTCTGTGTGCTGGTCTGGGTACACATTTCCCCTTCTTAGGAGGACGCCAGTCCTATTGGATTAGGGGCCCCCTCCACCCCCATATGATCTCATCTTGGCTGATTACATCTGCCATGACCCTGTTGCCATGTAAGGTCACACTCGGACCCACCCTCTCTTCCTGCTTAGCTCATGTAGTTGAATTTGGGAAAATGGAATGTGCAAGCCCTGTGACTCCTCAGAATATTATAGGGAAGAACGCAACACCCATGGGAATTTGAAAGGAAAACCATGCCTGTGTCTCTCTTGATTTGGCCGAAGGCCCCATCCTGCATGCGGCCACCACATCCTTCCTTTGTGCAAACATCAGACACATGTGTACAGTAGATGGGCCTGAGTCACAGGTTGTATTTCTTTCTTTCCATGTGACATCAGTGCACAGTGTTTTGATGAGTTTATGCCAAGACATGGGATGATTGACAGGGGGTGGCCTTGGCCCAGAAAGATCCTGGGTCATAGTAGGAGTCTTCAAGCTCGATAGTGCTACCTACTATCTTTGAGATACTTTTATGAATTGTATTTCACGTTGGCAACCAATCTGGGCAGTGGCCAGTACCTTTTCCATCTTGGGGAGGAGGGAACCAAGGATCAGGATCGTCAGTTCCCTTGCTCAGGGTCACGTAGCCAATTCAGGATTGAAACTCAAGCCTTTCAGAATCCAGAGCCTGTTTTCTTTTTGTCCCTCTGTCTCTGACTTATTAAGTACCCCAATTTCCTAGCCTCTCTTGGAAAACACCATCACAGGAAAAGCAGTCTGGTGGTATTTCCTGTCTTTCGGGTCTGTCTGTCTCTCTTTAAACAGAGTAGAGTTTACCCTGAGAAATATGCATATTACGAAAAAAGAAGTTTCTCTGGATTGGAAGTGCCAGCACGGACAGACGAGCCTGGGCACCTTTGCCCCCATCGTTGGACAACTGCCTGCCGGGAGCTCAGCGTTTCTGGTGCCAGTGTCTCTCTTGGAATTCTTGCCAGGCCCAAGGGTTTGCTTTTGCAATTGCTGGTGCGTGGTGTTTGGGATGTTGGTGGGTGGCTGTTTGTTATTTGGGTTTTGTTATCTGCCCTTTGTAGTAGTAGCTCTGGCATCATTTCTTGCTGCTCAGATGTTCTGTGGCTTTCAAGCAAAGAGACTTGAAAATGTACTGCGTCAGAGGGCTTTTATAAGAAGTTTAGAGTCTTGGAGCCAAGGCTGAGCTTTTTTTAGGGGCCATGGGTGACCTGTTAAAATAGCCTCTGGGCCTCTGTGTGCAGTTCTCTCTGCCTAGAAGGGGGGCCACAGACTCGGGAGTCGACAGGGGCCAGCAGACAGGTGCAATGGCTCTGTTGGGGTGTTCAGCCTCTCACCCCTTTGTTGCTGTAAGAGAAATGTTAGTTGGATTCAAGTGGCCAGATCTCTTTTCCTTGTATCTTCCAAAGAAACTACAGTAGATAACTTAAATAAACAATGTTTAGTCTTGATTAGTAAAATTTGGAATCTGAATAAAAATAGAGCCCATCTGGTCTGCTCAAAGCAAACACATCTTTAGATCACCTTGAGCTCTCAGGTTGTTGATTCACACTTTCAGGCCCCGTGACCCCCAGTCACCTTCTTCTTTACGTTTGAGATGACTGTTTCAGGGGTGCACCCTTCCCTGATATCCTCTGACTGTGCCCGCCCACCCCACCCACCCTGACCTAGCATTTATTTCCCTGTATTTGAGTTGTCCTTGTGCTTCTCTGTCATCTCCCGGACTGTGGCTCCTTCCTCACGAAGTCCACCGTGTTGGCCCAGAGTGGATGCATGAGTGGACACCAGTGATCACCGAGCATCACCGAGCGGCCATTGGTGCAAGCTGGGGGAGGGGGAGTGGTAGGGGGTGGGAAATGGTCCTCATTCCTGCCCTGCTGTTTCTCTTTCTGTCCTCATTTGCATGCGTTCTGCTTGGTGTGGGTGGCAGAGTCAGGTCATCTCTTTGCTCTCAGATGGCAACTGTCATTGTTGATTATGCCTTGTGACTTTACCTGAGTTGCTGTAGAGAAGAAAATAATAAATGTCATAGGAATTTCAATTGACTTGTCAGTGCCAACCTGTTTTGGTTCCTACAGGCTAAGTAGAGACACAAGACAGACAGGTTTCTGATACGCACTGTTCTCTGCGTTTTGGGGATGCCTGACTTACTCATCCCTCTGCTAGAACATTTTAGATTTGAAGCCTTTTTGTCAAGGGCAGAGTCTCATGCTGACATTTTTTAGGCCACATGCAATAGCATTCTCTGGCCGCTCTGGGAAATGTGGGGGGAAGGCCGCCTTATATCCTTGTAAAAATGTCCTCAAATCTAACCTTAGTGACAGACGGGGACGATTTCTAATGAGCCGCCAAGAGGTTTGCCTCTGATATAATCCTGCAAGGATTCCTGCGGAGTTACATAAGATGGGCTTTCCCTCCTATTTGGAATGAGAACATTTAAAGGGGTCAGCCAGTTTCATGCTGGGAAGTCAGTCTGCACATATGCTAAGAAATGGATATATGTTTTTCAAAAATGTGAACTCTTTTCCGTCATTGAAAAGGAATGTAAAACGATGTATTTTTCAAAAAGGTGTAGAAACTGATGAGGCAAACAGAAGTCTATGAGTGGTTCCTTTATGGGCTAGCAGAGAATATGGTCTGTGTTTCAGACACTCGTAATAAGATGAAGAAATCTCCCGAGATGATTGGGGAGACGTATGGAGTTAATGGCGAGTGGTGTGTGTGTCGGGGGGAGGTATGCACGTGTGCTTTTTCCCCTGCTTTCTTCCTGTCTGTCTGTCGGTCTGCATTTTTCTCTTTTTGTTCTGTTTTGCTGTTTCCTGTATTTGGTAGTAGATGTTTATCTGATTTTAATGTTAAGTCAGAAGGTTGTCTGGTCACCTACCTGGCTCTTAGTTGGAAAACTATGTCATAGGAATGTTTTGACATGTGTTTGTTGCATCTAACACAGACTCCTTCATGAAAGACATTGTATTCAGCAGGGCCTGGCCACCACATTTGTGGGAAAGTATTTTGGACCCTAGAGAGAACAAAGCATTTTCTTATATCTCCCAGCTGAGCTGGTCAGCACCCTTACAGAGATTCAGCAGCAAATGCACATTTTGTGATTTAAAATATTTATCCCATGTGTCGTTCTTGGTTTTACAAGTTAGGGAGGAATTGGGCTTTGGGCTTGTTTTTTTTGAGGCATCCCGAAGACTGAGTCTTTAATTTTTTAAGCCAAAGAATAGAATTAAAGTTACCCCAAATTAGATAAATATAAGAATCTGTTGCTTAAAATCAGGGAAACTGTGGGAAAATGAGGATGGAGAACTCAGGAAGGAGGGCTGAATGAGTGGAGATTGGTTCCTATAAAAAAAAAGTCCTTGACTTCTCAGGAGAATCCTGATTCTAGTTTTCAGAAAGTTAGGAGGCTCTAAGATCTGGCATCACACATAGGAGGAGATTTATACGGGTTAGGTTATTACCCTGCATAGCAGAGAAGAAAGCCTGAAATGTGACGGCTAAACTGTAAGGGTTTTCTGCGATGCTGCACTGTACTATAGAACAAGTGTTGTGTTAGTATCTCCAGCCTGCCACACATGCCCACACGTCTATTTGCTCATTCTTTTATCTTGTACCACATCACTACCGCCATATAGGCAGAACCCCTACCAATTCTTTCTGCCCCATTTGTATCCCTCATTGCTTTGCATAGAGCTCAGGATTTAGTATGAGCTCCATAAACATTGGTGGAATTGATTATGAGGTCACAGAGGAAAGATGGGTGTATTAGCTAGTGATGCTAGCTGCTGTAACAAATAATCCCACACGGGTATAATGGCTCAAACCCAATAGGTGTTTCTCTGCAGATTGATGTTCTCTTCCAAGTATTGATTCAGGCACTCTTTCTCCTTCCATATATGTCTCTGCTGTCTTCTGCCTATGGTTTAAAAGTTTGGCAGCTTAACGAGAAAGAGGAAAAGAAAAAAAAGAGGATAAGTTGAGAGTTTTTCACAGGGCAGAGTTTATTATTCTAATGTGCCATTGCACCATTTAAAAAACTTATATGTTATAGGTGTACAATATAGTGATTCATAAGTTTTAAAGGTAATACTTCAGTTATAGTTGTTATAAAGTATTTGCTATGATTCCCTTGTTGTGCAATCTATCCTTGTAGTTTATTTTATACCTAGCAGTTTGTACCTCTTCATCCCCTACAATGTATTGCCCCTCCCCCTTCCCTCCCCCAACTGGTAGCCACTAGTTTCTTATCTAGATCTATGCGTCTGCTTCTTTTTTGTTACATTCACTAGTGTGTTGTATTTTTTTAGATTCCACATGTAAGTGATGTCATACAGTATATGTCTTATTCTGTCTCATTTATTTCACTTAGCATTGTGCCCTCCAGGTCCCTCCATGTTGTTGCACATGGCAAGATTTCATTCTTTTTTATCGCTGAGTAGTACTCCTTTGTGTATATATATTATATATATATATAATATATATATATATAAAATATATATATGTACCACATCTTCTTTATTCTTTCATCTGTTGATGGACACTTGGGTTGCTTCCACATCTTGGCAACTATAAATAATGCTGCTATGAACTTTGGAGTGTGTGTATTTTTTTGAATTAGTGGGTTTTTTTCCCCCCGATATATAACCAGGAGTGGAATTGCTGGGTCATATGGTAGTTCTATAGCTACATATAAAAGCATGAAATTAGAACATTCTCTAATATATACAAAAATGAACTCAAAGTGGGTTAAAGACCTAAATGTAAGACCAGATACCGTAAATCTCCTAGAGGAAAACATAGGCAGAACACTCTTTGACATAAATTATAACTATTTTTTTGGATCCATGTCCTAAAAGAAAGGCAATAAAAGCAAAAATAAACAAATGGGACCTAATTAAACTTAAAAGCTTTTGTACAGCAAAGGAAACCATCAACAAAATGAGAAGACAACCTACTGAATAGGAGAAAATAGTTGCAAATGATATAACAGATTAGGGGTTAATATAACCAATATATAAACAGCTCATACAACTCAACATCAAAAAAATAAACCCAATTAAAATATGCTCATACGACCTGAATACCGTTTGTTAAATAGCTAGTTATTGAGTGGATTTGAAATTTTGAGATACCACCTAGTGCACCTAAAGGATTTCTAGGAGAAATGTTAGCTAATATTGTCACTCCTATACCAGAGGAATATGACAGAGATCAGATGAAACAATCACTCAGTGTAGGTAACAGTAGCTCTAAGCACTTAATAATTTCTTTTTATATTTGCGGTAACCCACTGAGGCTCTTTGCCCGTTTTACAGTTGAGGAAACTGAGGCCTAGAGTGGTTAATTAGCTTGTTCAAGGTAACTTAGCTAAGTGGAGGAGCTGGAATTTGAACCAGGCATCCTGCTGTGCTAGTGCTCTGTAGAAGAAAAAGCCTTTTCTTCTGTCTGATAGGAACCACATTGGACTTAAGGTAAGGGAGAGGCGATGGTATCAGCTCAACGTTCCTGGAATGCTGGCCATTCTCTGGGAATGATTGGATGAAAAATCTCGTTTCGATTGGCCAAGTTGCTCCAGTGGTAGTAAAATAAACATCATTTCGCTGACAATGATTATAATAGACATTTTCCCGACAGTTAATAAAGTGGTATAGATACTACTTGATAATATAATCCCTGTTGCCAGTTTGGCTGCTAAACCCAGGAAACCCCTGGGCAATGGGAGACAAATGCATTCTCACGTTGTTACTTATTTAACTCATGTCACACATGACTAGATAGCATTTCCATCATTTGAAAGCATTTGGTTATTGCCCTCTCGTTGACGCCGTGAGTCTGTAAGGACTCGGACTTGCAGATGTGTTGTGTCATCATCTGTGTTTTGCACAACCAGGTCTATTTTTATTTTTTTATTTTTTATTTTTTTGGTAGATCACCTTCAGGGTAGGTTAATATTTTTAGCCAAAGTAAGACACAATATGTTGATCCTTTTTTCTGACTTCTGAAAGCTCTGTATTGAAAATGGGTTATTTTCTCAGTACTAACTAGCATGGCTGACCTCATTTCCAAATTGGAAAGCCGTGCTTTTCTCATGCCGATAAAATGCAGCTATTTGAAATTCATAGGAGGTGAAACAGAAAGCACACATTCCATTCTGACAGGCGAGCCACACTTGGCACTGGGTAGGTGCTTTGCAAGTGTTTGTTGAATGACTAAAGGAAATGAGTGCATCAACAGAAGAATGCATCTTATTCTGCATCTTAATTTCTTTCATTTTGTGGAAAATAATCAAGATAATATATTTCAGGAGTGAGATTAGGACACAGAGTATGAGCTCATTTTTCATTTGATATAATTTCAGACTTACACCAAAATTGCAGGAATTTCCATATATCCCTTAGCCAGATCACCAGTTGTTTACGCTTGGCTCTGTTTGTTTATTATTTACTTCCTCCTTACCTCTTTCCTCCTGTTTCTCAGATACACACACACGCCCGCGCACACACACACACACACACTCACACACTCTTTGTATGTTTGCATATAATTTTCTTAAATCACTTGAAAGCAAGCTGGAAACCTCAGGCACCTTTGCCTTAAAATACTTCAGTGAGTATTTATTTCCTAACAAGGCTGCTCTCTTACACGAATAGAGTACACTTATTAAATCAGAAGGTTTAACATTGATACAAGAGTATTGTCTGGTTTTGCCAGGTGGCAGTGAAGTCTTTGATAGTTACTGCGTTACCCAGTGCAGGATTCGGTCCAGGGGCATGGGTTGCATGTAGTTGTCATGTCTCTTTTATAAATCTGTATTTAATGAACACTTGATTAGACACAATCTATGATAGCATTTCAGATGGACTACACTGGCCATCCTTCTCATTCTCTTGGCTTCAGACTAATTTCTAAATATTGGAGACACGGGGTATTCTGACTCCTTGTTTCTTCCTTAAAAAGATGAGGGGTTTTTTTTTGTCGTTGTTTTGGCAAATTTCCTTATTAATATATCCCTGGATCTCACTACTCTAGTTGCAAAAATATTTTTCCTTGTGTTCAATCAGTAAAGGTGTGTTAGATAGAACTTACATTTCTCCTCACAGCATTACATACTTGTATTACTGCTTTTCTCTTCTGTAGCCTCCCAGCACAAAAGTCCCCCTTTCCCACTTTCCTCGTCTTCCTCCTCCTCTCTAGACGTCTTTAATTTCACAGCGGGACCTTGCAGTAATGTTAGATTGGCTCTGGCAAAGGCATTTTGATGACCCCTGTCTCCGATCATTATAGTAACTAATAAAAGCTTGCAAACGACTGTTACTCTGCAAGCGTGATTCCAGTGACTTGCGGCCAGCTCAGCTGTATAAATATGCAGAGTTTTTTTTGCCGTGCAGATTTTGATCACAGGGAAATGTATATACCATTCAGTTGAATGTTTCTTTTAAATTTAATCACGTCTGAGTGTAAAACAACAAGCAGAAATAAAATGGCATTGGAAATGTGAGCTTAAGATTTGGAAAGAATGGACGTATTGGTCCGCATAAAAGCATCCTGTTCCATATTCCGTAGAGCGTTTTGGGTAAATGCAGAAGGTAGGAGATGGGTGGCATGAGTACCAAGGCCTTGGTTTGTATTCAACCGAAAGGCTGAATCACAGCCCTGATATTAAAGAGGATCTAGAGACGACAACTTGTCCTGGAGAGAATGATGCATTGTCCTCAAATTCATGAACTGCACTTTTGGAGTTAAAACTTGAAAGTAGAGAGCGTGATTATCTTTATGCTGTTGAATTAAAATTCTGACTTCTAGAAAAAGTCATTTTTTTCTTCTTTTTATTGGAGTATAATTGCTTTACAGTGTTGTGTTAGTTTCTGTTGTACAACAAAGTGAATCAGCTGTATTTACACATACATTCTCATATCCCCTCCCTCTCCCACCTCTCTAGGTCATCACCAAGCATCAAGTTGATCTCCCTGTGCTATGAAGCAGCTTCCCACTAGCTATCTGTTTTACATTTGGTAGTGTATGTATGTCAATACTACTCTTTCACGTCGCCCCAGCTTCCCCTTTGCCCCCCACCTGTGTCCTCAAATCCGTTCTTCACATTTACGTCTTTATTGCTGCCCTGCCACTATGTTCATCTGTACCATTTTTTTAGATTCCATATATATGCGTTAGGATATAGTATTTGTTTTTCTCTTTCTGGCTTATTTCACTCTGTATGACAGACTCTAGGTCCATCCACCTCACTACAAATAATTCAATTTCATTCCTTTTTATGGCTGAGTAATATTCCATCATATATATGTGCCACATCTTCTTTGTCCATTCATGCATCGATGGACCTTAGGTTGCTTCCATGTCCTGGCTATTGTAAATAGTGCTACAATGAACATTATGGTACATGTGTCTTTTTGGATTATGGTTTTCTCTGGGTATATGCCCAGTAGTGGGATTGCTGGGTCATATGGTAGTTCCATTTTTAGTTTTTTAAGGAACCTCCATACTGTTTTCCATAGTGGCTGCACCAGTTTGCATTCCCACCAACAGTGCAGGAGGGTTCCCTTTTCTTCATACTCTCTCCAGAATTGACTGTTACTAGATTTTGTGATGATGGCCATTCTGACTGGTGTGAGGTGATACCTCATTGTGGTTTTGATTTGCATTTCTGTGATTAGTGATGTTGAGCATCTTTTCATGTGTTTGTTGGCCATCTGTATGTCTTCTTTGGAGGAATGTCTATTTAGGTCTTCAGCCCATTTTTGGATTGGGTTGTTTGTGTTTTTGATATTGAGCTGCATGAGCTGCTTGAATAAAAAAATAATCATTTTAATTTTTTTCTTTTGAAGTTGCCAGCTGTGAATCTAATTAATTTTCATTGAGTTAAAGTTTTGCATGTTTGAGCTGCATTTTTCTTGAGTTTGGGCTGGTCATCTTGTGAACGAGTGGAGTGGAGCTTTGGACGGAGGGTGCAAGAGCACTGGCTGTCTGTCTTCACTGGAGGTGGCATAAGGGAGAAGAATTCTGAGGCTGGGACTGGGCCAGTGGCCAGAAGAGTCGAGCTGCTCACCTGCACCTGCTCCGTGTGCAGGATGTGGCGCTGTGATGTCTGTGCCAGGGCTCTGCCAAGCGTGGACGCGTCTGCTTCTCCTCCTCGCCTCTGGGAGGCAGAGACACCATGCCCTGCGCTGCGGGGGAGCAAGTCTCCTCAGAAGGTCCCCTCCTCTAGCTTCTTTCATCCATTTAGTCATTTGCACAACAGATATTTACTAAGTGCCTGTTTTGTATCTGGCAGTATTCTAGGAATGCGGGATAATTCCTACCCCTGTGGATGCTCCTATTCTGGAGGGAGACAGGGATGGAGATGGGGGTGGGAACAGACAGATGTAGCATGTTAGAAGGTGTGTGCAGGGGAAGCAAAAGCAGGATGATGGGGATTGGCTGTGCTGCAGGGTGGGAGTTGGATGTCCTTTTAGATCATGTGGCCAGGTAAGTCTCTTTAAAGGTGCTGTTTGAGCAAAGACTTGAAGGAGGGAAGGGAGTTAGTTCTGTAGAACATTCCAGGCAGAGGGAAGTTAATGCAAAGGCCCTTTGGTGCAGGGCATATGTACCCTAAGTGATTGAGTGACACAGTGTGACTAGGGACGGCGAACCAGGGGGAGCGTGGTGGGAGATGGTCCCAGAGGGCTCACCGGGGCCTCACCGTTAAAGGGCTGGCCTTGAACCTGAGTGTACTGGTGCCACTGAGGTATTGACCTGATTTAAATTTTAACAGGATCCCTCTTGGTGCTGTGTTGAGGATAGACCATGGGTGCGGGTGGGGATGGGCTGGGGGTAGGGTGGGGTAGGGATGGGAGAAGAGCAGGGAAACCTGTAAGGACGCTTCTGCAGGAATCCAGGGAGAGATGATGGTGGCCATGACCACGACACTGGTCGTGAAGGTGAGCAGCAGTGGTTAGATTTGACATCTGTTTTGAAGGCAGCATCCACAGGATTTCCTAATGGAATAAATGTAGGATTCTAGAGAAAGATATGCGTCAAGATTGACTCAAAGACCACTGGTCTGAATGTGAGTAGAAGGATGTGATGGCCATAAATTGTGAGGGGGAAGGATGCGTGTGGAGCCTGTTTCAGAAGGAAGATCAAGTTCTAGACATACTGCATCTGAGATGTCTAGACATCCCAGAGGACATGTCACGGAGGCAGATAGATACCCAAGTCTGGAGTTGAGGACGGGGAGGCAGGCTGGGCTGGGGGCCTGGGAGAGCTGGAAATGCCTAGTAACTGTTGCCATGGCCAGTTATTTTCATGTTATCCTGAAAATGACCTGCTCGTTATTCAGGGGTTCTTTGGTGCACTGCTCATCCTGTGTGCTCCCTGTGAAGGAGATGCTCGGTTTACCTCTTGAAGGTGATGCTTCCTTGGTGTTAGCCCCTGAGCTTTGCTAGGCTGGGGTGCTGGTTGTGTGCACTCGAAGCTCTCAGAATCACACAAAGCCTGAGCTGAACACGGACTTAGAGATTGTCTTTCTCACCCCTCCCTGTAGGAGCAGGAGAGTAGGTGCCCGGTTGTGGGGCAGAGGGAAACTGGAATCCGAGTTGGCTGACTCCCCATCCCGTTCTCTTTGTGCTCCACTGAGCAGTGACCAGCTGCTCTTTGAAGAGGATTCAGAAAGTAGATACTGGTGGGCTCTTGCCTCTTTCATCCATTTGTCCATCCTGTATCACCCAGGAAAAGTTAGATTGCATTCGAGAAAGGAGAAGACTGCTGTTGCTTTTCTCTCTGACCTATGTGTTCCTTGAGTGTTTTTCACCCGGGGCAAGCTGGACTCTTCAGGAATATTCATGTTATGCTTTTGGTAACAAAGCAGTAAGGTAAGAGTTGGGGAAGGTTAGGGATTCATTGTCAGGTGGGGATTTCTTCCTCTCTGTCCCTCTGGGAGAGGAAGGATGGAGCTCTTCGGGCTTTCTGCCTTACTTGCAGGGGACACCTGCTCTTGGACCTTCTCCTGAGATGGGGCTTGGGCTGTGCTGTCTGGTCCCTAGCCGAGATAAGAGGTCATTTAGGGCCAGGTATGTGACCCTATCCTCAGCCAGGCCCTGGATCCTGTCTCTAAGGCACCACTGGGAGGCAATATAGCACAATTTGAACTAGATTCAAATCCTGGTTCCTCTGCTGAATTGCTCTGTGACCTTGAGCCGTTAGTTAACATCTCTGAGCTACAGTTTCCTTTTTTGTAAAAGGAAAACATCCTATGTTAGAATGTTGCCGTGAGGAGCCAGATGAGAAAACAATGTGTGTCGACGGCTGGGCTGGGCACTGCACGTGGCGTGAAGTGGATGCTGAGTTAGTGGCACTTGTCATCTTCATTGTCACTGGCATTCCCTGTGATTCCTACCTGAGACTCAGGCCAGTCTGGTTAAGCTCAATTTAGTTTCCAAAAAAAGATGTGCTAATTGGATTATTACATTTTCATGCTTTTATATTTATATATACGTGCATGGCTTTGGAATCTACACATGCATATATTTATCCATTCAAGTTTCTCTTTTAAAAATCTGTAAGAATTATATTTTTGAGTCATTGAACCATGAGGAAATTGTTTTTCAGAAAAAAGATTGCTATAAGTGATCATCATGTAGGCCATCAAAATGGAGAATAATGTAGAAATGGAAGTTAGAAGAGAAAAAAAAAACGCCAGAAAGAAGCTTGATGTTTCATACAGGGCCACTTGTTAGAACCCAGATATTTAAAAACATCGGCCCTTGCCTGCCTGGTTTCAGGGTTGGATGGCACAGACAAGGCTGTTTTGGGGTTGGGGTAAATATTTTTTTGATTAATGCTACCACTTGTAGGCTTGTAATCAGGAGTGGCTTATCAGCAGCTTTTCACAATCTGACATTCCACACGGAATGCCCCGATGGAGGCACGTTAGCACTCTGAATGCTTTTACAGTTGAATTCCACACACATGAATTATGACAAGTGAGGCGACTACTCTGTGGTTTGTTGTGTCTGGTCTGGTTCCTACTTTTAAAGTTGCAGTTGCATTTGGTCATTGGAAGCTTATTTTCACAGTCTGGCCAAGCCAGCAGGGTCCCGGGGCTCTGTAGGGGACATAAACCGCCAGCCTTTACGTTAGAGTGCTCCGTAGATAAGCATTTCAAGACTTCATTGCATCATACAAAAGGACTTATGGGCTTATTTAACATACACTATTTGACTTCATTTAGATATTTAATGGAAAGAAAAGCCTTTTATTATCACCGAAGGAAAGAACTGCCAAACATTGTGAAGCTCAGTCGAAGTATTATAACGGATATGCACAGTGCAAATATATTTCCCTGCCTTACATAATGGGGTGCTTAATAATAGTTGTTTCTTTAAATTTAGCACATGTATCTTAGATATTTGCACTTGGTAAATTATAGGCTGTAGTCCACATCTCGAGCTCAGATTGACGCATCCACGCCAGGAACGAGCACTTTCCCTCCTGTCTTTGAAGAGACATAAACGTGAGCCGCGGCTGGGGCTGCTGGCTTGCTTGGCCACAGCATCGTTGACGGTTGTGTTTGGTGGACGTCGGCCTGTGGTGTGGATCGGGGGTGTGGGAGGAGGGGGTGGGAAGCCATTACCCTGTGGGGAAGGGGTGCTTGCCTGTCTGGGAGGAGACGCTGCTGTGCTGATGTCCCTGTGTGCCCACGCCCTCCCCAGGAACTGTACCTGCTCAGGTTGCTAGGGCTCAGCATCGGCTGATTCTCAATGTGATGTCGTCTCCTGTTCTTCCAGAAAGTGGGGAGCTGTTAGGGACTGAATTGTGTGCCCCGCAAATTCCTGTGTTGACGTCCTAACCCCTAGTACCTGTGAATGTGACTGCATTCGGAGAGAGGGTCTTTAAGGAGGTAGTTAAGTTAAAACGAGATCATTAATGTGGGACCTAATCCAATATGAGCTGCGTCATTGTGAGAAGAGGACAGACGCACACAGACAGAGAGGCAGGGAAGACTGCGTGAAGACACAGGGAGAAGGTGGCCATCCACAAGCCAAGGAGAGAAACCTCAGAAGAAGCACGCCCTGTTGACACCTTGATCTGAGACTTCCAGCCTCTAGAACTATGAGAAAATAAATTTCTGTTGCTTAAGCCCCCTCATCTAGGATACCTAGTTGTGGCAGCCCACACGGACTTACACAGGAGCAAATCGGAATCTCAGAATCTACAGGAGGGCATGTCTCGTTTGAAAAAGTCTATTTCGTATCATATTACAGTGTTGACATTTGGGAAATCATGGCAAGAACACCTTTATAGGGAGGAAAATCTCTGAAACCTGGCCAAATCCACGTGGCAAGCAGCGCTGTATTAGTGCGTGCGGAAGGAGGGAGGGTCCGCTCTTCACGATGATTTGACATGAGACTTTTCAGCTTTATGATGGTGCAAAAGCGATCCTCATTCAGTAGAACCCATACTTTGAATTTTGCTCTTTCTCTAGGCTCGTGGTAGGCGGTACAGTACTCTCTGGTGATGCTGGGAGGAGACCTGGCTTCCAGTCAGCCACACCATCACGAGGGCAAACAGCGGATACACTTAACACCCATTCTGTGCCCAGACAACCATTCTGGTTTTCACTTCAGTACAGTATGCAATACATTACATGAGCTGTTCAGCACTTTATTATAAAATAGGCTTTGGGTTGGATGTTTCTGCCCAACTGTAGATTACTGCATGTGTTCTGAGCATGTTTAAGGTAGGCTAGGCTAAGCTGTGATGTTCCTTAGGTTAGGTGTATTAAAAGCATTTTTACTTACGATATTTTCAATTTACGGTGGGTTTATTGGGACCTGCGCCCATCGTAGGATGGGGGAGATCTGTGCTAACGTGTAATATTTATTGAGCGCTCACAGTGGGCTGACCCGGGGAGAATGGTCTAGCCTACATCATCTCTTTGAGTCCTCACTACAATCCTATGAGGTAGGAGCTATTATCTCCATCTTGTAAGTGAGGAAACTGAGACAGAGAAGTGAAGTGATATCCATGGGATTCAGAGCCAGGCAGCTGTGCTCCAGGCTTTTCCACGTTTTTGCTCCGCCAGCCCTGGGAGGTCGGGGTAAAGGGAAGGGTGGTCATCCGATCCATGATGACTGTTGGTTAAAAGGTACTGGAACTTGCTATCTTACCACACGTTTTGGTCCCTCCTCAAGAGGGAGGCTATCAGGTGTGTTGAGTGCGGTGAAAATGTCACTAGTCGTAATGATAATCACTCATATTACCGAGCACTTAGTGTGAGCCCTGATCTGAGCTCTGACCCTCACAGCATCCCTAAGCGGTTTCGCCAGAGCCTCCCGGCGGCCCACCCCCAGGTCATGGGACTCTGGCACCCAACCCCTTCGCCACTGGGCAGCACTGCCTCCCGCACAAGCCCAGCACTTGCCCAGCATCTGCATCTGTCACGGGGAAGGGAGAAAGGGCGACTGACATTTGAATTTTAAAATAGAAGAAGCTTTGTTCTTTTCCTCCTTAATTACAAAAGCATTTTATGATAAACATTAAAAAAAAAAGAGTTAAAACCAGAGCAAAAATAAATAAAAATCATCTGTAGTTCCACCCCCTAGGGAAAATGACTTCTAGTGTTTTTCTTTCGTCCTTTCTCGTCTTTTTCCCGTGAAAGTATGCTTACTCTGACTACAAATGTAGGAATACTTTTATGAGCAGCAGCGTTCGTTAGAAAAGAGCAAGGGCTTTGAAATAAGACTTGGGTTAAAATCACAGCTTTCTTAGCTATGTGACTTTGGGCACATTATGTAATTTCTCTGTCTCTATTTTCTGTCTCTAAAATGGGGATAATAAATAAATAAAACTCATTTCATTGGGGTTTGCAGTAGCCCAGTGTATGTAATGTGCTCTTTCGTAGCATCTGGCACACAGTAAATAAACAACCCATAAGTTTAGAGAGAAAAAGTTTCTGTAACACATCTCTGTTGCTTAGCAACCTATCATCCAACAAACATTTGATGAGCAGGTATGATCTGGGGATCCTGTTTCCTTCTGTGTCCATGTTTATTTTTCCAACCCTTTTTAATGGCTGCATAGTATTTCATCATCAGTATGAATCATAATGGATTTAATTTTTATTGGATATTGATTTTTCCCAGTTTTTGTATACCGTAGACAATACCGTGATATGTTTCTTTGTAACCTTGCAGCTGATTTCTCCCCCAGTGGGTACTGTTTCATTAGGATCAATTCCAAAGAGTAAGGGGTGCACAGGAATGCCTGGTTTCAAGGTTGTTGAAGCAGTGTCACATCCCCGCCTCACATCGCCTGCAGATGCTGTGCCTGCTTACCCTGAACGTGGCCACGGAGGGCAGTGCCCATTTGTGTTTGTAAAACTTCGATGTAATATTAGATGGATGTGCTTAAAAGAAAAACAAGGCATAGTTCTGCTCTGCGGATGACTGACCCAGATCTGTTATGGTGAAGGACAAGCAGTGACTCTCAGAATTGAGAGAAGGGAGACAGGTCGGACACTGACGTTCAGTTAATTGTGTGAATCAAGCAAAGATGACACTGACAGCTCTCATGTAAGGAGCCCTTACTGGGGATCAGAAGTCCTCTACAGTGTTCTCAACCCATGTGATTTAATCCTCACAGCAACATGTTGAGGTGGGGACTCTCTTTAGCCCCATTTTATAGATGCAAAAACAGAGGCTTACAGAAGTTATGTAATTTGTCCGAATTCATGACTTAGGTTACTCTGTGGTAGATTGGAGAGTTGAACCCAGGCACTCTGACTCTCGGGTTCTTGCTTTCGTCCTGGGGTATTGGAGATGGAGATGGAGACAAAGTGAGACCAAGCATGGTGGCTGGCTGGTCTTGGGGGCAAGGGCAACAGGGTTTGTAGCTTATTGGAATAGGAGGCACAGCTTTGGCGGCAGACACAAAAAAGCGGGGAGGGGGAGCCTGTGTAGCTAGTGTGCGGATGCAGATGGTATATAAGGGGCTGTGGAGACTGGGCTGGAGATCTGCTAGGAGGTACAGAAACACCCCTTACCCTGATTTTCAGCTTAAAGTACATCATCCCGCTTAATCCTTTTACTACCCCCTGACGTGGGACCTGTCCTTACCCCCATTGTATAGCTGCAGAAACGGAGGCCCAGAGAGCTTGAATCACTCAGTCCTTGAGTGTCACAGCCAGCATCGGACCCCAGGCAGCCAAATTCCTGGGGTACATTATTGGAAGTGATCTCTCCCTCCTTTTGAATTTTGTGGCAGTTATTGTCTGTAGCATTCATCTGGCAATTAATTCCCCGTGACACAACTCTCATTGTCCTGAAATGTTATTTCCGTCACGTATTGCTATTTAACTTCTTGTGCTGAGAAGACGACTGAGCTTGGATAGCCCCCCAACCCAGCCCCTAACCATGTGCACCACAGTTCCTCAGAGGGGAGCTCGATAAATGTTTGTTTTATTTGAGGGGTCTCGTCCTAGAGACTTTAGACAGGTGACATTCGTGGAGGGGCAGAGGGATGGAGGGAAGACAGGGACAGTGCTTAGCAGTGTGATCAGATGGACTTGGGAGAACAGAGAGGAGTTTGAGGACTAGAAAGCATCTCTTTTGCACAGTTGATGAAAGGACAGAGTAGGTGTCCTGGCCGCCTGCATAAGCCCCCCTCCTGCAGTCTCTTTTCTCTGTGGGGACGTCCCCTGCTACTTCCAGGCCGTACTGCCAGGGCTCACTTGGCTCCGGACGTCCCTCCTAACCAGGATATGCTTGAGTATGAGCAAGGAGCTGAGGAATCTAGACCATGAGAGGCAGCGTGGCCATCCCAATAGAATTCTAACTCTGTATTTCCAGCTGGGCCCTATCCTGGGAGCCTTTCCAGATGTTCTCATGTTTCCCTTTAGAGCTGTTGGAAGAGTGGTACTCAGTAGTGTTGGGTACCATGAAGGGAGGAGACTTGGGTTTCAGATGCAAGTGGCTGCATCACTTAATAACTCTGGGCTTGCTTAGAGGACATCGCTTCTCTGAACCTCAGTTTCCTCATCTGTAAGACAGCGGTACTTACTTGTGAGGCTTAGAAGAGCCTGGTTGGAAATGCTCAGTCAGGAGAGAGGGCCGGGCGTGGTCAGGTCTCCATCCACGTTGGCCACTCTAAGAACTGAATGTCCTCGGGTCAGTATCCAGAGCCGTCCCACTCTGTTGAACCCCAAGGTGAAAGGCCAGTGTGTTCCTTTCTTTTCTTGTGTTTATGACAGACATTTCTCCACTTTGACTCTTTGACACTTTTCCCAGATGACTTGGTCCTAATCATCAGCTCTTCTCCTGGTCTCCCCAGGCATTTCCAAACCACATCATTCCTCCTCCTTTCTCGGAAGGAAGTGTGGCCATCAGACACTGGACCACTCTGAGCCTGGTCATCGTCCTTGTATCTCTTTACCAGAGTGATGGTTATTAGTATTTAACTTTGTAAGAATTATCTGGAAGTGCTTTTTCAGTCATTTCTTTAGTCATTGAACTTTTTTGTTTTTTTTTTGAGATGAAAGACAGATTACTTTGAGGCAGTGGGTCAGATGGAGGTGGCTGGCTGGGTAACCGTATCCCCGCTGAGTCAGCTGTCTGCTCAGACAACTAAAAGCTGAAGTATGCTGATGACTCGTCACTGGCCAACGTCACGTTAACTTGAAATTCCATTTCTGCTCCTCAGCTGTGGGAGCTTAGATGCCTTTGTGCGTTGTTGGAAAGCACTCCAACTGTTGTATCGATTGGATTATGGAGCCTGGAATTGTCAGTTATCCCTTGAACTGGTGTTTTCCATTTGAGACCAGGGCATATAATTGTGAGATGGGATGGTTCAAAAAGGTGGGATTTGATGCTGTCAGTTTTTAGAAAGGGAAAACCAGGCTCTGACAAACTCACTGACGCTCAGAGGTTCTCCAGCAGTGGGCAAAGCTGGGACAAGATTTGTTCTTGCTCCTCATTGGTCGTGCAGCACCCTCCCTCCCGGGGCCTTACTGCCCTTCCGCTGAAACTGTCTGGGCAGCTGTTTGTTTTGGTTCTCCTTCCTTGAGTGGAGAGAGCGTGTCAGTGTCGGGTATGGTGGCTGCCTCAAGATGCCCTTGGCCCCTCCTCCAGATGCCCCCGCCCTAGTTCATCGTATCTCTGAATCACATTATAACAGTGGAAAAGAAGTGTGTGCAGTGTGTTTGCTCCCTGAGATCTGTATGTTCTGTACATCATCCGTCTCAGGTGACGGATAAGGTGCCGCATGGGGTTACTTTGCCTCCCTGCAGTACCATCCATGAGGAAAGAATAGCGCTTAGTAACCGAGGGTGTTTATCTTATTATGCCACCACAACTGTAACTTTCTTGTTGTTGTTTTCTTACTTCTTTAAATTGGGCATGAGCTTAGATGATTTGAAGGTGGGGTCGGGGGCAGGGCTGGTATTGTTGCCTCGAACAGAGAGTTTGGCCTCTCTGTATTTATTCCTTTAAGTAATTTGTATTTCACCTCAGAGGCCTGTGGTAGGAAGGCTTTTGTTTCTCGTTGGAATATTGGGATCCAGAGAATTCTCTAGAAGAGAGCTTTGGCCCAGCTATGGTGGGCCTTTGCGCTTTATCCCCCAGAGCAACTCTTACAGACAGCACTTTTAAGCCCTGCTCTAAGACCATTGGTTTTTTCAAAAGTTATTTTCATTTCTTTCCCCTTTTTACTTTTTAAAATTTTTTTCTTCCCTTTCCATTAATGGAGGACTATTCCTTTTTACAGGTGAAGCCACTACCTTTTTCTTAATTGTAAAGCAGGCAAAAATCATCATTGACAAGGCATCTCGAAGAATTGCAGTTAATAATGTGACCTCGTTGGTGTCTTCATTTTCAGAAAAGTTGTTTTATTTCTCCCACATCAGCTGTGTGTGCTGATTATGTAACCTTAACTTCTCCTAGAAAATATGGGTCCCATCCGTTCACACGATGACCTTGGTTTCACTATGGTGTCACTTCCCATAGAATGTTACTGCCGGGGAAACTGAGGCCAGGGTTTGTTCCTTTCCTTCTTCTGCAGGACCTGCCCTTGTCAAAAATTGCAGTGACAGGTTTCTTGTTAGTAGCACCATCACTATGAATGTGATTCTTGTTCTCATCTAATAGAGAGCCTTGGTTACCCACAACCCACTTCCAGCTTTTGAGCAGATACATAGGGATCACCTCTCTAGAGTGAAGATGAAATAGTATCATTTGTTTACCACCTTGACTTGTTTACCACAGGCTGCGAAAAATATGTTTTGAATTTAAAAGTGCGAAAAACAAGTGGAGCAGCAATCAGAGAGCTCTCCCCTCAAAGTAAACATGTTTACAGAGCGAGACTCAAAACAAAATACTTGATCATGATAAGCCCAGCCAATGAGAAGAAAGTAAACATGTTTACCACAAAAGCCTTATAAAGAGCCCAGATGGCAGCCAGCTCTCTGCTCACTTGACTGTTCTTCCAGGGAGCAGCTGAGGCTCCCTTGGGCCTAAGGACAGAGACACCACTCGCCCTGCCAGTGGGTGGCTTGCCTTTTCAAGCCCTGCTCTCTTAGCTTAGCCCAATTTGCCAGTGAGGATGGAAGGTTTGTATTTTGTGCCACTGAACTGAACCACAAGTGGAAGGTATTTGTGAAATTGAGTCCGGAGTTCCCATGATTCTTAAATAGCAGCTTGTCATAGAGTGCCAAGGAGGCTTACGGGGAATCTTCCTGGCTCCCTGAAAGAACCCAGATTAGTATCACAAGTAATGACCTTCTGTGTCCTGGGCAATAGGATGTAGACATCTAGGGTATAAACCATGAATCACACCCAAGCCTGGCCTTACCCAGCTCTCTCTGGTGAAGGAACCAAAGGGCTCGAGCAGGAAGTAGGTAGAAAAGACAAGGGCATCCTGTGATCCGGGGGTTTTCGGGGTATGTGGAGTGAGCCTTAGATGGTGTCAAAGAGAGGAACGTTAGAAGGGGGATGACGAATTGTGCGTGTGGCAGAGTTAAGGACTTGAGTGACTTGTCTCAGTGCAGTCCAGGAGCAAATTCAAGAAAGATGACCCAGGGTGAGGTGGCTCTGTGGGAGGTCGTTAGTGTACTTCAGAATTCATGGTCTCCGAGGTAGAGCAGTTTGAAGGGATGGTGAGATCCGAGTTTTGGCCATGCCCTCAGGTGTAGAGGAAGTGGCAGTGGTTAATTAGTACTTAGTGAGCCCTTACTCTTATGGGCAGATGTTACTCCAGTTTTCAGGCTCAAGGCTATAGCTACTAAGTAGCATAGCTGGGATGGGACACGGGCTGTCTGTTCTGCAGCCTACGCTCTCAACTGCTGCACTCTACTGCTTCTCAAATAGTACTGGAAGCTTGTAGGGTAAAGAATTCAAGATAACCAGGTGTGTATTCACTCAGGGAACGATTGTTTGTTTGTTTGTTTTGAATGGTACAGTACCAGGCCTGACGGAAGCCTTGGCCAGGCCATTGGAAGGACCATCTTCATGGCTGTTGAGGTCAATGGAAGTGGCCGCTCTGAAGGCATGTAGACCAAAATTGTGAACCAGATACGAAAACATCGGAGAACGGTATAGAAGAGCATACTTGACATTTAGAGGCAAAAGCCGTGTGGCTGGGTTGGGAGCAGTGGTCCCCTTACATATGGTCATCAGAAGAAAGGTTTCGAAGGATCCAGGAATCACAGTGGAGAGGGGTGATGGTGTTCTCCTTGGGGGTAGCTGGCAGCAAGGTAGACTGCTAGCAGAGCCATAACTTGGCTGTAAGAAAGGGAATTGAAGAAAGGCTGACTCTTCCCTTTTTGTTTGCCTGAAGTCAGGGGATGTTGAGTGAATGGCTTCTGCGAAAGGTGAAGGGACATCTTTAAGGAAAAAGGAAAGTCTCCAGATTGTTCCTGATGTTGGTGTTGGACATGGGTGGGAAGAAGTGAGCACTGGAGCTGAGATGAAGGGTGAAATGGGCTTCTAGAATGGCCAGGAGGCAACAGGGTGATGATACCTCTACTCCTGGAAGAGGGGGTGACCCTTCATTGTCTGTGGCAGGGTTGAGACAGAAGCTTGGTACTTACTGGGGAGATGAGGGGAGAGGCAGACAGATGCAGCAGGAGGGCCAGCCTGCAAGTTTTAAACGGAATGTTTAGGGGATTTTCAGTGAAGAGGAGCAGTAAACAAACAAAAACGGTTTCTGGTTAAGCCTCAGTGAACTAGAAACATAATTACATAGACACCATATTCCCCCTGTGTTCTAATTAAACTAATGGGTTTACTTAAAAACTTGTTTTTGAACATAGATACCAGAAAGTCCTCTGGTGAGTTGAAAGAAATCTTATTAGTGAAAGTTAAGTGAAAGTAATAGGGATTCGTTCTAGGGAACTTAATCGAAATGCAGTCCAGTGGGCTGAGTGAAGTGAAGCTGCAGGTGTTGGTGTGGTGTCCCATCTGGTTAAACCTGGGTGATCATTTTGACTAGAACTTTCGAACTTGGCTGTTCAGAGAGATGCCTGTTGAGGGTACATTTGAGGTGACAATTATCTTAAAAACAGAAGTATTATTTGTTCTTCTTCTCCGAGCCTTGTTAATTGAGGCAGATTGGCATCTTACTTGTGAGCTGACAACACACACCTTTTTGTCGCAGCCGATGTGCTTTTTGAACTGGGTTCAGCATTGTCAGAAAGTTATCCGCAGGGGTTGGTGATGGAGCCTGCTCCACCCACTCCTGTTCCCTGTCTATTTTGGTGCTGTTTGCAACAAAGGAAACTAAGTAAATTAGGGAAGGATTGAAGCGCGCACAAACGCTCTCCTTCCTATCAGGTTGTGTAACTGATTAGACAGAGTGGGCCCACTCTTCCTGTGGCACAGGGATCTGAAGGGACGCAGGTGCAAGCCCCGTCAGGTGGCCTCGGCTGTGGCCTCCCAGATCTCCTGCCCTATCTGATGGCACTACATTTAGAAATCTATAAAGATATGTATGTATGTGTGTGTATATTCATCTGTAAATATATATTTGTGTGTGTATATGAGTGTGTATGTACACATATGCTTATGTGTGTTATGTGAGTCTAAAAAATTCCAGATACAGCATTCTCAAGCCAGGGGAGATCTAGTGGAGAACCCATTGAATTAGAGTGTTGTGTCAGGGTCCCTGCAGGAAGTAGGTGGCTCGTCCCTCTCCTAGATCTGAGAGGACAAGGGGAGGGCACGTAGTGGAGCCTGGTTAGAGTGGCTGCAGGGAGAGGGCTGCCTGGCAAGAACTGTGATCTTTCATAGTCCACCCCCAGTGCCCCAGTGGGGAGGAAGTCTGGGCAATACATGCCCCATCTTCTGTGTCCTCCTGGGATGAGACCTTCATTGATGGTACCAGCTGGAAGCCAGAGGCCAAGAGTACCTGTTGCTGCATCCACACAGGGTGGCCTTCCAAGACCCAGAGCCAGGTGAGGGGTCGGGGCAACATGGTGGATGGAGGATCTGGAGACGCAAATGGAAAACCATCAAGTACATTTTGTTCTGTGACCTCCTTTGGACATGACACTGCCAGACTTGCTCAGGTAATGCATGAGACAGGGTAGTGTGGGGCAGAAGGTCCCAGATCTTTAGGATGGTGAGGAAGCATCTAGGTTTACAGCAGTGCTTCCCAAAGCGTGGTGCCTGGGCCAATAGCACCAGCATCACATGAGTCTCAGGCCGCGGCCTGGACCTACTGAGAGAGACACTCGGGGGAAGGGGCCCAGCAGTCTGTGTTTTCTTAGCCCTCCCGGAGATTCTGGTGCTTGTTCAAGATTGAGAACCACAGCTGGATGTCTTGACATGTTGGCTGGCCAGCAAAGTATGTCAGTTTGCTAAGATGGCCACTATTATCTTGCTTGGAAATGCCAGCAACAAGCATGTTGTCTGTTTGAACCCCCTGCTTGGAAACTCTGCAGACTCCCAATCCTTTTTATTTTTAGGATAGGCGCTCTTCAAAAGAAATAGAATAATTCATGACTTGTAGGCCATGGGGGTTTATACCCCAGGCAGTTCATGCCTTTAATTTCCAAGTGCTCCTCTCAGCCATGCAAGGAAGTATCCGGCAGGCCCCAGACTTTTGGAGGTTGTTTTTGAAAAACAGATGCAAATACTGCCTGTGCTGTTGTTGTTTTCCCGGTGCCTGGCAGTGTTTGGTAAACAACTTGATTGCTAGGTCTTGGCCTCAGGGAACCACAGCTGCTCTTTCCAGCTCCCTGCAGACTTTTGTACTGAGCAAGGATTGCTTCAGGGAAAAATAAACAGGGGAGAACAAAACAAGAAAACAGCACTGTTGCTTTGTGGCTGCCTCTACCTGTTTTCCTGGAGCTGTTTTGCAACCACAGGCCCTGAGCTTTGATTCCCTGCTTGAAAACACAAGGCAAGACCCCACAGCACCCCGGGCTTCTCACTCGCTGGCTAGAGGGGGGGAGTGGCTGCTGCCGGACATGGAAAGCCTGTGGTAGTAGCCCCTGGAAGCATCTATGCATTTTTAAATAATGTAAATTGAAAAAGGAGAAAGCTTCATTCTTTCTGATGACCCCCAAGATGGCAATCTGGCTTTCCAAATCTCCAGGAGAGCAGATTGAATATGGCACAATTAATGGTTTAGCACTTCTGGGCTTTTCTCTAAAATATTTTAATGGGCTTTTAATTTATTGCAGCTCCTGACTGGCAGGGTTGAGGCAGGGTTGCTGCTGACCTCCTGGGCCCAGGTGCTCTCTGGGGCTGTAAGGGAAGTGGAAAAGAACAAAGGCCGGCTGGAGTGTCAGCCGTGACCTCCCTGGGCTGAGCCCCTGGGGCTCGCTGGATTCCTACCCCTGCAATGGTGCAGGGCTCTGTAGAGGAGAGGCAAGGACGCAACTTCATCAGAGTTCCCTGGAATATCTGCTAGAAATGCAGATTCCTGGGACCGGATTGCTAATCTCTGGACTGTGAGGGCAGGAACCTGCCTTCATGCTGGTGCCCTCCTTGCACAACAAGTTTGCATTCCAGGACCTTGCTGATTGACAGCCAGTGTGGACAGTAAGCCTGGGGGGGGAAGCAAGTGATGGTGTTGCCAGGCGTTTTGTTTTGTTTTTAATTTTGAGACCTGCATGTCATTTTAATGCATTCACTTTTCATTTACTTCAAAGTTCTCCATTATTTTGGCTCCCCCTTCCTTCTGAAATCAAACAGCCTTCTTCCTAAAATCCTTTTGGGAAGGGCCTGAAGCACATCTTTCTGCATGTCCTTGTAGAAAGGTGATCAACTTTTGTTTGTCTGAAAAGATCTTTATTTCACCCTCATTTTTGAAAGATAATTTTTTTGGGCATACAATTCTAGGTAGACAGTTTTGCCTCTGGGCAGTGTTCTGGGTAATTTATTTGGATATTATCTTCTCTTCTGGTTTTTTTTGTGTTTGTTTGTTTTCTCTTTTAAATTTCACTTGCTCTGGTTTTCATTTCTAGAGGTCAGAGTTTTGGTTAGAGCTGTAGAGCTTGATTTTATAGTATATGTATGTGTATGTGTATTATAGGTATTTTATAGCCTATGTACTATAAACACATGAAAAGCTATTATATAGTATATAGTTTGTGGTATTTTGGTTAGAGTTACACAGCTTGTATTTTCTAGTATGTGTGTATATGTATGTATATATAGTATGCATTTTATAGTATACCATAAATACATATTAAAAACTATAGTATATATAGTTTATATACTATTTTGCTTAGTTATAGAGCTTGTATTTTTATAGTGTGTATATGTATTACAGTATATGTATGTGTATAAAGAGAGTGTTTGTAGTATATGTACTATAAGTATATATAAAAGGTACAGCATGTATCATTCATATAGTGTTTCCGTTAGCTGCAGAGTTTGTATTTTATAGTATATATATGTGTGTATGTGCATGTACATATGACAATACATATGTGTATACAGAGAGTGTGCTTATAGTATACAAACTCTAAGTACATGTAAAAACTACAGTACACATTGTTCGTTTAGTATTTTGTTAGAGTTACAGAGCTTGGTGGAGATGGCATTTGGTCTTGGGTCAGCTGGATTCCTAACAAAACACACAAAACCAGAAAAATTCCACACAGCACAGTGATAGTTTGTCCTTTACTTTTGGATACGCCTGGTGACTTTAATGTTTTAGGAAGTCAAGCCAGACAGCACTAAAGATACACTTAAGCACTGATGGACCAACTTAGGACTTAGCTAGAAGCCAGCTGCTGCTCCCATCCCGAGCAGAGGTTAGAGTTCCTGCGTGATCGCTGCCTCCTCACTGCTGCTCTTTGGGGTGACCTGCCTATTTCACCTGCTTGTAAGCATTTGACCGTGATGTTCTGATACGGTGGGATCCCTTTTCCACCCCATCTTCCAGTTCCTTCCAGAACTTGCCCAAGATAATTGTTCTCGAACGCCCTTCTCTGCCCAGATACCTGCTGTGTTTTCCTGTGTTCACCTCTGCAGCTTCTCTTTGCTGCTGAATCCCTCTGCAATCATAGACCTGAGCCATGGCATGACCCCAGCTATTTTTTGGTACAGGGGTTGCAAGCGTTCTTTTTCTTGCTTTTTTCCTTTTCTTTTTTTAATGTGTTGTACTATTAAAAGGTTACTGCTATCTTTGAAAAATGAGGAGATTTCACAAAGTGGTCATCTGGGTTTCTGCCTTTGTAGAGTTGAAAGCTCTTGAACTCTGGGTTCATGTTGCCATGTGGCAATACGGGGCTTGTGGAGCCCCTGGCTGCCCTTGTAGCTAAGAAAGCCCGGGGCCTCCAGTCTGCCACCTGCCTCCCCGCTCCCTGTACCTTGTACCTGGCCTGCCTCCCTCACTTACATTATCTGCCTGGTCCTTGCGGGATGCCTTAGCTCTCCCCGTATGAACAAGGAGGCTCGGGTTAGAAAGGTTAAGTATCCTCTACAAGGCCTTGTAGACAAAACTCACTCAGGCAAGCTTTAGTCAGAAGAGTGTCTGGTACAAGACAGGCACGCAAAATTTTTGTATGAGTGTATTGGCCGGAAAAATCCGCGTTTCTTCTGAGTGCAAGCTTTGCCGAGTCAGGCCCCTATAGCTCTGTGATCGTGGGCAAGCTACTGAAGCTGTCTGTGCCTCAGTTTTCTTCTCTGCGTATTGAGCTTATGGCGGTATCTACTGGGAACTTTGTGATAAGAATAGAATTCAATGAAAGAACTGTTGTAAAATACCTCAAAATAATACCCAGTATAGTGTGCGTTTTCAAGAAATGGCAATTGTACGTTTAGAGGATGCTGAGGACTGAATGCTTTCAGTTGTTGATTCATCGGTTGACTCAGTCTGCACTGAGTGGCTCCTTTGAGCCAGGCATTTTTCTGAAATTTTGGAGAATAGTGATGAACATAATAGAGAAGTTCCCTGTAGCGTGGAGCTGATCGTTCAGTGGAGACAGCAAGTAAGTAAATGAGAAAAAGTTTGTAGGTGATGAGAGGAGATCTGGGGAGAGCACATAGGATAATGTAGCTAGGGTGACTGGGGACCAAGCTTAAGTAGGTAGGCAGGATAACCTTCTTGAAGTGGCCTTTGCCCCTAAGACCCTGTGACGAGAAGGAGTCCCTTGTGTAAGGAGTCAGCTCGTGGTGCTCCAGGTAGCTGGGAAAGCCAGTGCACTGGGCCGGGAGTAGGAGAACCCTTGGCTTGCTTGAAATGGAAGCAAGGCCACCGCATGTATTGTACTTGGGTATTGAGTTGGTGGCTGGTGGCAGTGTCAGAAAAGCAGCTTGTGCATGGCCTTCTAGGCCAGAGAAAGAAATAGATTTTGTCCTAAAGATAGTGAGCATTTTCAGCCCCTTTCTTTTTGCTACATGACATTGTACCTTTGCAGAGCTTCCCTGAACCTTGGAAATGCTTCTTGGGTCTCAAGGCTACTGGAAGTTTGGACAGTGGGGCTTCATCATTTGGACACAAACTGTGGTCCGTGATTGGCAGTACCCATCCTTCCCTGCTGGTTTGGTAGAAATACAGAATCTCAGGCCCAATTCCAGACCCACTGAATCAGTGTCTCTGGGGATGGGGCCCGGGAATCTGTATTTTAAAAAACTCTCCAAATTATTCTTCTGCGGACTAAAGTTTGAGAAACACTCGTCTGTAATACACATGGGCAGCTTTCCGTAGGAGCTGGAGCTGTACTCTTGGGAGAGGAATGGAAGCCTTCTGTGGGCACCCAGTGGAGACTGTCAGCGGCCGAGGGTGCAGGTGCACCGCAGTCTGGCACTAGTGCCGGGGTGAGAATTCTTCTGTGCGTGTGCCCAGCCCTCTGCCCCACAGCTCAGCTCTGGTGTCGATGGCCTGTCAGCGTCAGAGTGATTTGTGGTAAAAACCTTCTTTTGAATCTGCAGGCTTAAAGGAGAAGCTGATAGTTTAGGTTATTTGGAATAAGTATGCTTTAACCAAGAAGACAAAGATGCTGAGAGGTAGAAGGGATGTGGAGAGCATCAGTTAATGGTCTGACCTTGCAGATTAAAGAACTGGGATCCTGAGACGTTAAATGGCTTTGCTGGAGCCACACAACTGATTGATGACAATACTGGGTCCAGAATTCCGGCTTCTCCACTCGGACGTCTGCGCATTACATAGCATGTTTTCTCTTGATGGAGATATCTCTGAGCCTTGCTCCTTATGTAATTCATATATGCTTGTAGAATTATTGTGGAGGAAAATGATTATGGTTACCTCTCTTCCTAGTTTTGATGTTCATTATTATTTTTGAAATAACTTATTCTCATATTTTTATCTTTGGAAAAGAGAGTTACTTGATAGGAATTGATACATTTATCCATGTCAGATTTGAGTTAAAGCAGCTTATTGTTACCTGAGCACTTTATAATTGGACAATAAAAGGATATTTTTGTAATACTGAAATACGTAAAATATTTGGCACAGAGTTTGCCATAAACAACAACCTTTCAGGGTATGTGTTGAAGTAATTGGTAACTATGTTTCAAAACTTGCTTTCCGGTTCATATTTTACAGCATCACACTTGATGTATCGACATACCCTCGTTTGAAAGGTGTTTTCCCCTCTAGATTCTATGTCTGTCGTGCTGTTTTCAAGTTTAAGGAAGTGGTGGTTTTAGAAGTTACATCTTAGTTATGTGTAAAAAAATATTTTTGTATTGCAGTGTCCCAGGAGCTTTTGCTGACAATTCCAGTTTCCGAACGAAACATTTGGGCGATGGTGAGGGCTTCAATCCCTTGTCTGATTTGCTGTCAACCATGAACGGACGGATGTGATGCCTGCTGGCTGAAAGGGTGAGTGAAACATTCATGATTATTCGTCTGAAAATTCACAAGACCACATGTTGGCTGAAGGGGTCCTGCACAGTGCAGGAAACTGAAAAAAGTCCCAAATTCAACAGAACAATTACACTGAAGATAAGAGACTCGTTTCGAAAGAAGAGACACCCTGTCATTGTTTTTATAATCTTTTTGGATACCTTGTACAGTGATCTGAGGATTTATTAAAGGCATAATAGGACACAGGAGAACTTTTTTTGTTTGCATGATTCTTTTATGCGTAGTCTGAAAGGTGGACTATGTGAATTATGAGCTACACGCACAGTTAAAAGAGTAATTGCTTTCTTGGTCCCATTACAACTTGGCGATAAAATGAACCACCATGAAATAAGACAGTAGTGACCTCATCTTGAGTCATGAGGGGGTGGGGATTTAAGTCTGATTTGTTCATTGAGAAGGTCCCATCCCAAGCCTTCCACACGATTGGGGCTCTTGAGAAAGTTAAAGGGTTGGGAACTGTGGGCTCTCAGGTTTTCAGAAAGACTCATGAGCATGTTTTTCTATCATAGTTCTCCTCATCAGGTTATTCATTGTGATTTTTAGGGGGAGGTTAGAAGGGACATGATGCTCTTTTTCTGTGACATGTGTTTTCCATGTTCGATGGCATCTGTCATGTTCCTCAGAACTTGCTGGCTCCCCCATAGTAATGAATGTAATGAATGAAGAACTGTGACTTGCCTTTATCGGAGACAAGAATTGGTTGAGGCCAGGTGCTTTGGGTCAAAAACTCTGACATCATTCAATGGTAGCTTTGTCATAAAATGAAGTCAACTTTATGGGGGACCATTTGGTTTCAGTTTTGTAGTGCATGGCACTTAATGATAAAAACCGTCGGCATAAACTCTGTCTTATTGGAGGTGTATTTGAAATAGATTCTCTTTACTGGAGGGAAGTATAGTAAGGTAGAAAGAGCACTGTATTAGAAATTGGGAGAGCTGATAGCTAGCTGACACGGGGCAGGTTGGTCTCTGTTTCGATTTCCTACATTTAAAATAAAGCAGGTAGGTTTGAGTGTCCTGTTTGGCAGTGCTAACAAGGCCCTAGAAGTTGTCTAAATCCTTTCACTTTACGGATGGAGCATCTGCAACCCAGAGGGTCTAACTGAGATGTCTATGTCCCTGGGCTGGGTCAGAGCTGTATTCCAGGTTGTTTTATCCTCAGTGATTCTCTCTAGCGATTGTGACATCCAAGCCCTGCAATTTTGTAAACCTTCTTTGCTGATGTGTGTCTCTTTAAGATACTGTTTTGCATGTAGCTGTTTGGGCCAGCTTTTTAAAGATTTTACAGTTAGAGGTCATTTTGACAAATCCTTCCCATTTCATAGATTAAAAGAGCCCTGGCAAAGCAAGCAGGCCAATTATCAGAGACTAGATGATCCTCAAAGGCCTGTGGTCTTTAAAATTAACTTCCACTTAGGCTAGTCTGGTATCTGATTACTTATCCTTTGCATTTCATTCTGCTGGAGCTGGAGATAGAGGAAAAACAGAGTCTTGTATCATCCTTACAGTGTTCTTTCATTGGTAAGAAATAAAGCAAGTAGAAACCGGTAACACATAAGGCAAGGATGTATACCATGAAAATTAATGGTTAATGGAGTCATGGAATTTTAGATCCGTTAGAGTGCTTTGATCGTCTTGTGGAGTGGTCCTGGGCAAGTCCTATGGTTCCCTCTCCTATGAAGTTCTTCTGAGGTTTTCCATTGCTAAGCAGCTATGATAAACTTTTGTGAGTGGTCTGTAGACCAGAGAACAGATAGCAGGCATTATAAAAACATATTTTTGGGGGTCCAGGTAGAGCTGAGAAGAAAGCCTGTGTCTGTCTCATATAAACATGAGCATTCATAGAAGTGGTTGGAATTCTGGAGGTATTGAAATAGCAACACACTCAGGCTTGAGGTTACCTGTCATCTCTGTCTTCAGTATTCAGTCTGACTCAATCTCACTATCATAAATTGATGTATAAACTTGAACAAAACCACATGAATGGGTTTATTGAAGACTGGGCTCATTTTATTCATTAATTTCATTTGGGTAAGGCCTGCTATTTGAAAAATCAATCTGAAGAAGTATAATGAAAATGGTATCTTTTCAATTGATAAAATACAGTTAAGCCCAAATACCAGTTTTTTTCTAAATAAGGAAATGCTTTGTATTTATCGGATTGTAATCAGTTTGCCTTTACTGTATTTTTAGTAGGAAATGGAGATCCCTGAAATCTGATGAGCTGGAGTGTGTGTTCTGATTCTCTGTCCTTGTTTATCCTCAAAGCACACCTTCAAGGTTTGTTTAAAGGACTAATTCTCTTCCTCTGTGATGCAATAACCTGGCCCACGATGCATTGTATATCTGTTAGCTAGTTAATCCTTCTATTATCAAAAATGCATTCATAGTCCTATGACTTTTAGAACTTTACAGTTTATTGAGTAACCGAAAGAAGCACGAGTGAATTGTTACAGCTGATAACTTGCAGTCTTTAGGCATGAAATCAACTCCAGTTCTGAGCGAAATGTTTCATGGTAAGTGACCTTATGATAGAACAAGGTCCCACTCACAGGAGTAGACAGCCTAGAACAACAGATCTCCTCGCTCCAGTGTAAGGAAATGAAACCGTGTGATAAAAGGTTTGCACAAATAGATCATTGTGGCAGAATTTGAAGTTCACAAAATAGGTAGTTGAGTAATGTACTCAGTTTATGTTGGTGATAACCATGCTTACGTAATACATTAGCTTAGGGGCAGGATACAGAGAAAGAAGGGCTGAGCACTCCAGGTGTCTCTTTGTGATGTGATTCTTCAGTGCCCTCACTCACCAGCAGGGAATCAGAGCTGGCTCCTGTCATCCCTGCCCTGCCGCCCCCCGCCCCCCGCCCCTTCCCCGCGGCGTAAAGCTTTAGTTGATGTTGGTACCTATCAGATGCACATCACGCGACTCCAAGAGCGGAGAGCAGCGAAGTCTGCTGCATATTTAATAGGTAGTTAGCCACAGTGTTATTAATAAATGTGATAATGACACTCTGGATTTGCATAGAGTTTTCCCGAGAAGAGTTGACTGTAGGTGGCAAAGACACTGGCTTGTTTGTCAGTCTGTGCCTCAGCATTGCACTGTCCCTACCGATAAGCTGTCCCTCGCTGGTGGATCCGGGATAAGAGTATAAGCATCACGTGGAATTGTTTTGTCACCAGTTATTTTTCCTCAGTTTGCCTACAGTTCCTCTTTGGATCGTTCTCATAATCCAGTTCCTAGCTTTTGACCTACTAGAAAGAGGTAAAAGCAGGAAAAATAATCCTTCTCATTTAAGGCTTGATAAGGGGCTGCTTAGTGGCTGGAAGTTCCTGGATTTTTTCTAAAACTCAAGACTGTGGATTTTTGTCATTGTTTTTGGGGTGGGGTGTGGCAGTGGTGCAGCTTCCGGGAAGAGGTGGGGGCAGGTGGCAGGCGTCTGGGGACAGGAAAGCCGGCCGGTGGGCTCCCCTTCTGAGCTGCCTTGTGCGGGAACCTGTCAGTGGGCCAGGCCACTTTGTTGTGCTGAAACTTCCAGTCTCTGGAATTTTGACTTTGAAAAGTAATTTTAACAATTTAATAAACTACATAATATGTTTTATAAGCTGGAGCGAATGATCTTAAGTATTTTGGTCTCTTTCATAACACAATGAACCTAATATTGGTAAAAATACACATCTTCAGTCACGCCATAAAGAGAGCCTAGATTTAATAAGCAGTTATGAGTGCTGGCAGCTGCCTATCAGATTGTATAACTCGGACTCCAGCACGCGAAGACAGTGTCAACTTACATTTTATCTCGGAAGTATTTTCGAGGCGCTTATTTTGCCTTTCTCTCCAGTTCCCTAACCTAATACAAGTAACGTAATTGGCTGAATATTTTCCACATAGCTAATTGGCTAGGGGCCGAGGGGGAAACCGTTGTCTGGCTTGGTGAAGATCAGAAATTAACATGACATTTACGTGGAGGTAATGGAATATATTAGTAATGCAGCAATTCAGGATGGTGAGGGGAAGAGTGTCCATCCTTCCCCGCCCATACACAGCGGGAGGAGTTCTGAGGATGGAAGGACCTCCCGTGCTGCCCTCCGCCCTCTGCCCGTAGCCTCCAGTTCCTCACGGCAGTGGCCAGCCAGTTCCTATGTCACATTTACTTTTGAATTCTTTAGACAGAACTGTAAGACAAACTAATGAATTATTCCATTTGTCAATTAAAAAAGAAAATCCACCAACTACTATTGTAAGATTAAATTGCAATTAGAAGATTGCATTTAATGCAGAAGCTATAACATTGTTTTAATGAATTCTCTTGGAGGTGACAGTTTGTGTGAGATAAATGTATATGGTATAGGTAGCTATAAATTCATTGGATAATGTTAAACATGTTACTTCATATATATTAGCTGTGAAATTTATTTCTTCTCTAGTTATGTCCCCAAGGAGGTAGAGTCAGAGGGAAAAACATATCTTCAAAGAAAGAACCCTTTCTGTCCTTTCAGATACTTGCTCTAAAACAGGCTTTTCTCACTTTTATTAAAAAAGAAAAAAATCTGTTAAATTTCTGCATTAACTGAATTTATGATTCTTGGTGTATGCTATTTATAAAATTGAATATAGGTTTTATGATATAGGAAATTAGTCTAGGAATGAGAATATGATCCAGTTGTGTAATAAAGGTAATCTGCATTTATATTGCAGATATTTTCCATTTCTCTCTAAGCCCCTTATGGGATTATATACACATTTTTCTGGACATACACATTCACTGTAGAGTAAACTTTTAATGTAGTGGACGGGCTTTTGTTCCCCTGACATCTGCACAAAGCATTGAATCCTTTGCCTAAATCAAAAATGGCAAACATTCTCAACACACTTTCGATTTTATAACTCCCCCACCCGTGCCCGTCCCTGTGCCCCTGGCAGACATCACTAATTGATCACATTCTCTCCTCTGCTCAGTGTGGATGAGGCTTCAGAATTACTCCACTTAAACTCTTGGAGGCAAGCTTACCAATTTACCATCTCCATGAGCGTGGTCAAAATCACGTCAGGCAGGTGGCTTTTGCAGAGTCTTTGTAGTTTGTATATCCTATACTTACCCAGTGTCTGGCACACAGTGGTGAAGTGTATGTTGTATTATTGAGAAGATCTTGCACACGCACAATTCTGGCGATTATCTGGTTGTGTACTGGTTGCAGTTTTGACATCACGCGTGTACTGTGTTTGCATGGTTTGGGAGGCAGTTTATTTTTTTACCTTTTAGCTGGCTTGGGGGTTGTGTGTGACACATTATAGTTTTGTAGGTTTCTTAGTTTTGCTTTTCAATTTATGTACCTTTGGAAAAGACAAGAAAGAGAGTCTCCTCACTCTCTTGTTACCTGTACATTAACTTAGGCTCAGACACAGCAAGGAAGTGGTGGGGTGAAAGCTAAACCCAGACTTTCCCTCTCTGAGTGCAGTTTCTTTCTTAAAGGGAGGGGCGCACGCACGTACCAGGTGCTGACCGGGGCAGGGCAAGTTTCTTGCAATTTCCTTTTGCATATTAATCTTGGTTTTTATCAATACACTGAAGCACGCTGTACCAGGGAGGAAGACATTCGGCTATTATATTTCAAATGATATCTTCCGTGATGTAAAATTCTAGGAACTTCAGCTGCATGGCATGTTGTTTTTGAAAATAATCAGTTTTCTCTTCACTTGGTTCAAGTAACGCACAGAGGCTAAGAGAAGGAAATTTCCATTCAGTTTACATGCCGGCTGCTGCCGTACCCTGTTGAGAATTGCTATCGTTTTAATTCCTCCTTAAAAGAAAAATGAGCAGTTAGAGTATTGAAGTGCCATTTAGTTAATGTACATTTTAATTTCATTTCAACATATTGTTTGATTGTTTGTGTTGGTCATGGTAACCAGAGTTCTGGAAAGTGGTTGTGGGTGAACATGTGAATTGGTAACTTGTTGGGCCATATTTGTAGGATGATGTGGCTGGCTCTGGTCAAGGATGCCAAAATCTGTGAGCCCCATTATAGGCTGCTCTGGTGGTGGCTTTTGGATTTTCTGTACACGATGTTTGTTCCATGCAGCTCCAACCAGTTGATTGGCAGAGGCTCATGAGATGAAACCTTTGTCATCCCTCCTTGTATTGTGTGAGGTTTTGGTAACATTTGTACCAAGTAATTATAGCATTTATTTTTCCTACAGTGGTTTGGATGTCACGTTAGGCCTCTCGCGTAACCCTAATAGCATCTGTGTATTCTGGATATTATTATTCTGGTCTTATTGTTGAGAAGACAGAAGCTCAGTGTCTAAGTTACTACTCAGGATCACACATCAGGTTTTACAAGCGGGTTTTACCTCAAGGTGGGCCAGTTTCAAAGCCTGTGTCTTAACCAGGAAGGCCTGCTACATCCTTATCTTTGATTCTGTGGGTCTCTAAGGGCCTTTTATTTGAGTTAGGCAGGGAAGGTTTTGTAGCTTCTAGTTGTCTTTGTGGAAGAAATGGACTCCAACTCATTTAAAACGGCAGCTTAATCTACACACAGGATTTTTATAGGATCAGGGATTAAAAAAAAAAACAAAACTCCTTCCAAAAATTTTTTCAAAAATATTCCTTACTCACTGGCCTTTTCCTTTAAATCTGAAATCTTCCGGATTTATGCAGTTAGGCTCAGCGTTGTGTATTTCTTGCAGGTCCCTTCTAAAATAAAGATGCTCTTGGTGATGGTGTCTCATGGAATCCCTAATATCTCAGGAGATGAGTTTTCTTCTTTGATACAATATGAACAGACCACATAGGACCAGCAGGCCCACTGCTCCAGAGCACATGTGTAGGAAGGGAAAACCTGGGCTCCTGGGCTTTTGTGCCCAGGGCCAGAGCCAGGCAGTGGCAAGGTCAGGCCTGCCACTTTGTCACGCGCATTTAGGCCCCTTGTCTATGGGCTTCCGGGACTTCTGTCCGTCCAGGATAGGCTTGCAGGCTGGAGGGCCAGGAGGCTGGTTTCAGGTATGCTCTGTGAAATTTTTCTTACAAAATGTGTATTCAGTTATTATTAAGGGGGGTTTTCTCTCCATATTTTTTACTGGTGCATATTGGATTGTGTAAAGGTGAAATGACGTATCATTGGCCATTTACACATTTTCAGAAAAGAAAAAAATGGAGCGGAATCTGGATCTAGAATTTGGGTGATGGGTGTATGGGGTTCATTATACTGTTTTTTTCTATGTCTTTGTATATTGGACCACTTTTATAATTAAAAAAAGATGTGTTGTGGGGGTGGGGGGCGGGGGTAGGCAGTGAGGGGCTGATCTAGCTCATTATCTAGCCTGGTGTTGATAAACCAGTCACAGGGCAGAACCAGGTTTCTGTTCCTCTGTCCTCCACACTACCTTGGGCAGCCCTTAGCTGCTGGTATAATTTAATTGATACTGAGTCTTAGGGCAAGGAGATGCTAACCTCATCAGCCAAGAGTTGAAGTAATTTTCTGGACAATATAGATAAAATGACTTTACCTGACATACAAGCCTTCCCTGACTCACCTATAAAAAATGACAGTGGTTGAGTAGCTGTCATAACTGAGCACATGTGACATGCCAGGGGCGATGATACACCAGTTACAGATTTTTTTCTCAAATCTCCAGTGGGCAGTGTTTGGAAGTGAGTAGAGGGGACCTGAACCCAGGACCGACTGGGCTTTCTTCTCTTCTACCTCTAAGTCCCTGAGGCTGTGTTCTTCAACATGTGATCCAGGGACTACCTGAATGGTGTTAAATATAGATTTCCAGGCCCACATCCAGGTACAGGCCTAGAGCGTGGTCTCTGAATTAGAGTAGATAAACTCATGTCCTAGCCCCAGGCCTCACTGATAGAGTTCCCTTGGCCAAGTCAAGGCTGTTCTCCAAACCTTAGTTTCCTCCAGTGCAAAATGGGGACAGTGGTAGCATCTACCTTGTTGGCTGTGAAGAGTCCTTAATACAGTGCTTGGCGCCTAGTAAGCACTAGGTATGTGTTAGCTGAAACTGTATTTTAACCTTTTTGAACCGCTTGCAAATACCCTGACATAACCGGGAACGTTAAGGATATAGCAATTAATGCTCCAGGTGGCAGTCTTTGGTGGGTATAATTTAAACCTTATATATCCTAGAAGAGTTTTTTTGATAATTATTAAAAATATTTTAAAAAACCAGTATTAGAGTTTTTTACCTAGGTGTCTGAAAAAGAATTCTGTCACCAAAGTGTAGAAGTTGACACGTGTAAATATGCGGTTAGACAGTTTCCAAAAACGTGTATTATTTACTGATCAATGGAGTGTCTCCTTTGGAGCCATTACACTCAGGCATTTGCTGTCAATCTCTCCAGGCTGTTATAATCAGACTATGGATATGCATATTAAAATACACGGAAGTTATTGTGCATGTGTGGTGGCAGCTTTTTAATTGTTGATAATGTTGCTTTAAAAAGGTATCAGGATAGTTTCCTCTTGTGACGGTTAATCATAAGAATTGCAGGCGGGGTTGGGGGAGCTGGAACTCAGGGTGGGGGCACACGAGGCCTGGCTGCTCAGGGCTGTCTGTGCTCCCGGGCGGTGCCCTGAGACAGGGCAAGGAAGAGCGTCTCATCTGATCCTGCTGCTGAGTACATGGAGATGCCTTTTCTTCTTTGTGCTACTGTGTTTCTTAGGAAAAGTTTTATAAGTTAAAAAAAAAAAAAAAAAAAAAAAGCCTCTGTATGTGTGTGATGGTTACAGGGTTCATCCTAACTTCTCTGTTGGTAACAGAGAATTTTGTCTGAGCCAGAGAGTAAATACTTTGGGCTTTGCAGGCTACCTGGTCTGTTACAGCTACTCACCTGTGTTGGAGTGTGCAAGCAGCCGTGGGCGATGTGTACGTGAATGGGCGTGGCTTTGTTTCCAATAAAATTTATTTACAGATGTTTGGATTTCGTGTAATTCCCACAGGTCACTACATAGTAGCAGTAGTTTTATTTTTTCCCAGCCCTTTAAGAATGTAAACACTGCTCTCAGCTCACGAGAGTAGGGTTCCATTTGGCCCCGGGGCCTGTGGTTTGCTGCATCTTTAGAAGCTTGGTGAGGATTGAGTCCTTTGTTCTAGCTCTGTGACGATGCTTGGGCCTGATCATTTGCTCTCCAGTTTCTGATGAAATAATAATGTCATCAGCTTTTGTTCACATCTCATCTTGAGATAGCCTTGTTCTGTGTGATTGGATTATTTATTGATTTAGAGGGAAATTTAGTGAGGGTCCCCCCTCCCCCTGAGGAAAAAGTGAGGTGAAGGGTAAAAGATGAAGTGAAAGGGAAAACAAGTCACCGGAAAAAAAAAATGGACTCTGAAACTGACGTGTAAGATCTGTATTCTCTTCAGTACCATTGTTTTCTGATATGTGTTGTGTATCTCACCGGTGGAATTAAAATGAAATTTCTAAAGTCACAAATGGACATTTTTGAAAATTTAAGTTAGATATTATTTTAATATATATATTATATGAAATATGTAGCAAAACACTATTAGCATATCAGTCCAGTTTCTCAGATACTATTGCTTAAATGCAACATTTAATAAAATTGAGAGGTTTAAGGAAAAATATAGGAATTATTTACAAGTGGTTCTTGGGCACAGGAACACTCTTAAAGTTGGTATTGAGTGCTTAAAGCAGGATTTTTTTTTTTGTAAATATCCATTATTTTATCTTGAAGGAAGAATAGAGACCGGGAGGCATATGATGCACGTCCTTTGGTTTTCTCTAAAGAAATGTGTGGAGGACCAGAATGATAAACGTGAGATAGAAGTAGACTCACAGACGTAGAAAGCAAACAAATGGTTACCAAAGGGGAAAAGGGTGGCAGGAAGGATAAGTTAGGAGTTTGGGATTAAAATATACACACTACTATGTATAAGGTAGCTAACCAACAAGGACCTGTACTCATTATCTTGTAATAACCTTTAATGGAAAAGAATCTAAATAAGAATATATATGTATACACATATACTTATCCCTATGTTATACATATATATGTTTAATTGAATCCCTTTGTCCTACACCTGGAGCTAACAAAATGTCGTAAATCAACTGTATTTCAGAAATTTTTTTAAAAATTAAAAAAAATGAGTGTGAGCGTTCTGGAGAGAAGACGCCCCACTGAGACTCCTCTCTCCCTTTCTGTGGAAGATTTTACTCTCTTACCTTGTAAACAGGTGGGGGAGTCAAGGGTGGGGGAACCGTGGGGAAGAGTGGGTTCGTGTAGTGGGGCATTTTCGTAGCGTGGAGACCAAGGCGTAACACAGCATCGAGTCAGAGAAAAGGTGTGACCAGAGAAGAGAATTGAGCAAGGATGTTTTCTGAGGAAGGTCTGGGAGAATAATCTAGAGGATAATTTCTTTATCGAGTATTATGATAAAACTTACTGGGATGTGAAGGAATGAGTTTCTGGTTTTCAGCAAGTCATCATTTTTGAACCAAAGTATTGTTGCAGTTGGGAGCAAACCTCTAGAAAAGACGATGAACCCTTGAGATGCAGATATGTTTTCACATAAATGTCCACCGTAATAAAAAACGGGAGGAAGTGGGCGAGAGAGTACAACAAAGGTAGGATGATGTTGAAAGCCTTGCAGGTGGTTCGTTTATCATTTTGTTGTTGTTGTTAAATGAAAACGTATTCCGGAATCCAGAGCCAAGACGTAGAACCTTTAATGTGTGGTAAACAGTTAAATGTGGTGATTAAGACCCACAGGATGTTGGCCAGAAAACTCAGCTTTGAACCCTGGCTCCGCCACTTAACTTTTAGTATGAACTTGGCTAACTTACATTGCTTTGGGCCTCAGTTTACTAGCCTTTAAAGTGTGAAAAATAGTAGTATCTAACTCATTAATGATTGTAGGATTAGATGAGTTAATACACATCAGGTGTTAAAAAAAAAAAAAGAGTTGGGATGTAGTGGTTTGTAGTGAATGATATAACTAGCTAACAGCCCTAAAGTAATCCCTAAGTAAAAAAAATGTGGTTTGAAATCATTATATAGCACACTTGCCATTATCTCTCTGGAGTGTCCCAGGATGTGAATTTTTATGTGTATCTTTGCACATTAGTGCTGTACATCACATACATTAAGAGACATTTAGTGTTCACAGAAATATTAAATAAAGCCTGTCGTTGTCCGCAAGCATCTTGGGCCCAGATCTTTGAGGCCCTGTTGGTTCTACGTGAGCCTCCACCCTGTTTGAGTAACTCTAGGGTGGTGAACTTTTATTCTTCAGGAAGCCCATTTTGTCATTGACCAAGCCTTAGGGCTAGGAAGTTCTTGCTTCCACTGGACTAAAATCAGCCATGGGCGTCCCACTTGATCTTCTGGTTTGGTGCTTTGAAATTCTGCGAAACCCATCTCTTCGCCGTGGCAGTCCATCAGATATCTTCACATAGTCAGCACGTCCTTTCTGAACCTTCTCCAGGCTAAAAATTCTCTTGCTGCTTCAGCCGTTCCTCTCTCCTTTGGTTTTAGGTGTCCTGTAGCCATCGAGGTTGTGTCTCATGGCACCGATAGCCACAGAGGCATGTTTTTTTGTGTCTGCACTTATATAGAACTCACTTAAAAGGGCCTCTTCTTGACAAAACCATCTTTATCATTTGGAAGGGAAACACTTTGACTTTTCTTAACCCGCTTCTTAAATTCCAAACATGGGAAGCTGGAAGGTAAAGGGACTAGTGCTGAGGAATCATAAATTCACTTTGTTCTGAGCCAGGCGACTGTCTGGAAACAGTGATAGTGGCGATGGGTCTGGTGACTGCAGGAGCCGCAGTTGCGGGCCTGCTACGCGCCAGCTACTCTGCTCAGTCCTCTAGTTGCTGCACATTATTTAATCCTCATGACTCAGAGTCTGTTACGATTTTTATTCCTATTTTTAGGCTACAAAAGCAGTGCCGAGGTCAAGTTGGAAACTCATAAAAAACCCCGAAAAACTCGAGAAGGGTTTTTTGGTTAGCGTGATCAGGATTACTTACTCATATATTCTTAATCCATATTGTTTTCTATCCTGCTTAAGAAACTGTGTAGTTGCGTGTCTCTGCTACTTTATCCATTGTCTTAATGCATGGAAATGACACAGGTAACATAAAAATTACCTCCCTTTGTGGGGACTCCACTTTGATTCCCTTGAAACTGTCAGAATGAATTATTTTGAAAGATACTGCTATTTTCAGTGGGCTGGAGCCCGCACACACAGACCCTGAGGATGGAATCCTTCATTTCCTCTCAGCTTTTCCCAAATGACTTTCTCCCCTCTTTCTTCCAACAAGACTCCCAGAGAGGAAGCCAATCATAATGTTATCGGCAGTAGAAAGATTGCAGAATACACTCATGGGCATGGGTAACTGGGGGGATGGCTGGGTGCCTCCTACAAGACTTAACACATTTCCTGAACATGGAGCCTCACCATGGCAACAGTCCTGTCACATGACACATTGGTGACACACGTAAGGTGCTGCCACAACGCATCCCAGGTTGAATGCCTGTGATTCATTGTTTCCACTGACACAGGGACTGCTGCAACTCGCAGTTGGAAGGTTCTCTGGTGTTCAGTGCCATTAATGCTCACTGACTCCATGGCGCATGGAGGGCTCGGGGAAGGCGAGCATCAGTAAATAAGTGTGCGTTGTAAACATTGCCTTCATTAGCTCTGCAGAGAAACACGTGCTCGTCATTCAACCCCCTTGCCACTCGCATTCTTCTTTCTCTCAGCAGATTTTGTTGGTAACACCTTGGAAGCTTGAAAATGATTTTATTTTTAATCAGAGTTGTACCCATTTCCACTTGGCAAACTTCAGAAGAGAGAGTTCACGATGGCCCCCTTTTGGTATTTATTTATATTCTTCACATGTAGCAGATTTATTGATGAAGGCATGATTCTGGGAATATTACGTATTTTTTTTCTCATTGTGAAATTTGTGGACTACTTGCCATAAATCAGTCGGTGTTATTAGGGGTCTGTGGCTCATGTGGAGGGGCCTGGAGGTGCTGTGATATCAGGCGGCTTTGCTGGAGGTCCAGGATGAATGGTATTTTAACATCTTTTAATTTCTGAGTGATTCAGTGAGTGACTCAAAAAAGTAGATGTGGAATCTGGAAGGCATTAAAGAGATGTCAAGGACAGACGGATTTTGATTTGTAGCCTAATGAAATGTTTTGCCAACTTTTAAAGATTTTTTTGAGAGTAGAACTTTAATCATTTGCTTGTGTTTCTGGCATGGTAAGGTTATTCCTGTTTCTGTTGCATGAGGAATCCAAAGTGAAAATGGGATAATTTTTAATTAGCAAAATTATAAAACCATTTGCAGCCAAATGTTTCTTGTCTTGTATAAACTGTGAGGTTTCACATTTTACTTTAATCGTTTGGGGAAATTTCATTCTGAAGATCTATTTCAGTTAGTACTTTATGTATGGATACAAATCCTCAATATTAGAAATTACTTTTCTGATGTCACTCGAACAATCTGACAGGATTTCAGTCGTGTTTATTGCTTGTGCCTGTTTTGGAGGTGTCATGGTTACCTGAGTTGAAAGTTGCACTAATATTCAAATCAGGATCATGCATGCAAGGCTAAATAAATATTACAGGAGAAATAGTATTAGGGTGTTAGTAATGTTTCTTTGTTTTTATGTTGTATGATTTTGTACATTTCCGCATTGCTTTTGTCGAGGTACTTATTTGAATCAAAACGTTATATTTTTACTTTGTACTGTAAATATAGGAGTGGAGTTATTTTAAAAGTATATTAAAGAAATGAGGATAATGAGCCAAGTCATGGCAGCCTACACGCAATTCTCAGGCTTTTAATCTTATGATGCTTCAATTGCATTTATGAGAATTTTACATTTTCTGGGGGCTTATTAGAAGCATACTTGGAAACACAAGAATTCTATGGAAGTGAGAAGAGATTTAAGTATTCAGAATTTGAGGGTCTGGCTGGACTGGGGCACTTCCATCTCCTTGAAATTTTACATGAATATTAGCTGCGGGGCCGTGGAGGGGAGCAGGGTGGTAGGAATGCAGCATCTTATGCTGTTTGTGTTGGGTCCTCTGGAGGGCGCTGTGTCACACCCTCACAGTGCACCCACTGCAGCAGGGAGAAAGATGGTAGAAACCAGCTGGAGGAAACTGTACCCACAGCACTAGCTCAAGGCTCTGGTGATACATCAGGACCCTCATCTTTAGCCGTTTGTCTTTAAAAATCATAGGTGTCGCTTACCAAGAGCAAGAAGGAAAATGAGATGTGTCAATAATTTTCCTTCGGACTAAGTCATTCCTTAATGAAACAGATTCTTAAAGCTGTAGGATGCCCAGGGAATGTCATATACTAAATCATTTTTATTGAACTGTGAATAAGAACAAAGGACAGGAACCTTAAGTTTAAAACAAACAAACAGAACTGATTGAGTGCTAGTTTTGTCAAGAATTTAAGGAGTCAGTTAAATTTTTTGAGGTAAAAGAGAGGCACTTTACATAGGAATTCCTTAGAACTCCCATCTAGATTTGGTGAAGCCCTTCCGTGTAGAAATAAATACAGCCAACCTAGACGATCCTGATAGTTTTCTAAAACAGAATCAGATAAAAATCTCTTTAGGAAATTATCTTTTTCACGGGACATGGCAATATGATCATCTGAAATTGTACTTTCCAGTACCTAGCACCAGCCACCTGTGGCTGCTGGGTACCCGAAGTGTAGCTGTGGCTTGTCGGAACTGAGATGGACCAAGTGTACAAAACACACTGCGTTTCAAAGTCACTGATTGCAAGTTGAAGTGGTGAGAACCTGGATGTATTGGGTTACATGAAACGTATCACTGAAATTAATTTTATCTGTGTCTTAATTTTTTTTAATGTGGCTAGCTAGAAAATTAGAAATTACATATGTGGCTCACTTTATATTTCTATCGGATGCCACTGTTATAGAACACATATGCTATAGAACTATATGTTATAGAACATATAAGTTCCATATTTTTAAAATCATCAGTCTTCGAAAAATTCTTTTCCTTAAAAGGGGGTTCAGATGTTGCTCAAGTTAAAAGAAAACTAATTTATTTCATCCATTTCTTGTCTTAAAAAAAGAGAACTAATTGATTCCACTAATTTCTTTAGTAAAAAAAAGAAAGCAATGAGACAGAATGCTTTTCAAATTAATTCATTTCATCTGCTGTAAATGCAGCACCTCAATAAATATTCCCTCATGGATTATAATCTGGTTGTTAGAAAACTTCTTCCCATCATTTTGACTATATGTACTCTGTACTGACACATCTAGCTGGAGAATCAAATCGTTAACAAACTAGTGATGTTTGCCTCAAATGCCAGCAGATAATCTATTTTTTTTAAGTTCTCTTCCATTTGTTCATGGAGACCTGTAAATCTCAAACTAGGATGTGCACACCGTTAGGCCTGCATCATAGTAGTTGGGGTCTTGCTAAATCATAGAATACTTTACTCTGGCATACTGCCAGGAAGAGGCATGTTTTCCTTGAAGACTTTCGTGGGAAAATACATCATTTTAATATTTTATTTTTAAATGTTTATTTATTTATTTATTTAGTTGCGCCAGGTCTTAGCTGCAGAAGCAGGCTCCTTAGTTGCAGCTCGTGGGCTCCTTAGTTGTGGCATGTGAGCTCTTAGTTGCAGCATGCATGTGGGATCTAGTTCCCTGAGCAGGGATTGAACCCAGAGCCCCCGCATTGGGAGCACGAAGTCTTACCTGTGCCACCAGGGGAGCCCCCACTGTAATATGTTAAATGGCCAAATTTATGCTGGCATGTAACGCAAGATGTTGAATGATTACAGTGACACTCCTGCATACTTAGGTTCCCTTTGATTTGTGTTTCCAGACCCCCCTCCTTTTTCATGAGTGGACATTTATCATTCCCTCTCCCCCCCCCATTGCCATTAAGGTAGACTTTTGTAGAAATGTTTGAGATCACACTTAGTTTCTGTACTAATCATTACCTGAAAAAATCATAGCTGCTGCTTCCATTGGGAATTTCACAGTGTGGTTTGATCATCTTAACTAGCTTAATAAAAAGGCTGCAGGTTGCTTACACATGATGGGAAATTGAGTCCCCTTTAGGGAGGAAGTATAGAAAAAGATGGTGGCAAGAGACAGGAAGGATCTTGAGTTTGAGTGCAGATGTTGAGAATAGAAGGGGGTAGGGACAGATGGTATAGAAGCTGGATCAAAGGCTGGGAGGATAAGGGGAGTATTTGGGGATGGGAGGCATGAAGTGGAAAAGGAAAAACAATGTCTTCAAACTTTGAGCTTGTCTGACATTGGATAGCAGTGTGCTTATCAGAGATTGGAAATTTGATGAGGAAGACATTGGTAGGAAGGGGCTGTACAGTTTTTTAAAATTTATTTATTTTTGGCTGCGTTGGGTCTTTGTTGCTGCACATGAGCTTTCTCTAGTTGCAGTGAGCGGGGGCTACTCTTCCTTACAGTGCACGGGCTTCTTATTGCAGTGGCTTCTCTTGTTGTGGAGCACAGTCTCTAGGCATGCAGGCTTCAGTAGTTGTGGCACTTGGGCTTGGTAGTTGTGGCTTGTAGGCTCTAGAGCACAAGATCAGTAGTTGTGGTACACAAGCTGAGTTGCTCCGCGGCATGTGGGATCTTTCTGGACCAGGGCTGCAATCCACGTCCCCTGCATTGGCGGGTGGATTCTTAACCACTGCACCACCTGGGAAGTCCCAGGCTGTAAAGTTTTGACTTTAGTTTGGAGTACTCTAAATTTGGAGGTGAGGGTGAAAATATCCATCTAGAAATACCGAGATGACAGCCATAATTTATCTTTCTTCAGAAACTCTGTCAGACTCTTCTCTGGGCTGTATTTATTTAGGGGCCATTGTGCTCCAGTATTCTTGATTCTCGGTGTTTTTTGGCCAATTAAATATGATTGAAATTTTTTTTTTTTTTACTCTTTCATCATAAATAATGGCCTTCTTAAGCAATAGAGAAGAATATCACTGATTCTCTCACTGGTATGAAAAAATAAAAATGAACATTTGGGGATATTTCCTCCTAGTCTTTTCTGAATGAAGAATTTAAATGTATAGTTGCAATCATCTTGTGCTTATAACTTTGTATCTTGCTTTGTTTCTCCATGGTAACTGTTTTCATGCTGCCATGTTATGTTTATAATGGTCTCTTTTTATTGACTCTCTAATATATGATCTAGTCAGTGCACAGATATTTTTGAGGTGTCTTCTAAGGGCCGGAGCCTGTTCTCTGTCTCTGGAATGAGTAAAACCAGTTTTCTGGCTGTGTGGAGATTACTGTTGTTGTCCATGGGGATGGCATCCTGTGTGAGATGTAAGAGTTCTTTGTGTGTACACCATGCCTTGTACTGGGGTGTTTAGTGTCCTGATGCCCACCGGTCTCTGTGACAACCAAAAGTGCCCCCGCACAGTCCCAAATACCACTCTCTTCAGCTCCCCAAATGAGAACCTCTGGTTTAAACCATAATCTGGTTAACTGTTTTCCTGCCAGACAGGACATTAAATGTTGGACATTGACGTTGATTACCTTCTGTCCTCCTTTCGTTCATTTGGTGGTAGACAGTTATACGTCACTTGTATCTACGAGTGCCATTTCCTGCTGGAACAAGGCCTTGAGTGCTGCATGAATTTCCACACTACTTTGTTACTTAAGAGTTTTGCTACTCATGATTTTGGGACAACCTTTTGACAGTCTAGGAGGAATGGCATATGACATACTCTCACCTGAGATCTCAAGTGGGAAGCCTTTGTTTTTCTCTCCTAGTTGCTGCTTTTTCATCATATCCATACCATCTACCACCTGTGAAGGTAAAAACACATATTTTCTTGCCTATATTAGAGAGGATTTAAAGGCTCATAGTTCAGAATCTCACTTCAAATCCTAGTTCTGACACTTAATAACTGTGTCTTTGGGTAAGTTAGTTAACCCAGTTATATCTCTTCATATTCCTCTGTTACATGATAGTATATCTTCAGAAAGATCTTGTGAGATTAAATGAGCTTTGCACACGAGGTTAGTTTGTTAGCTGCAGAGAAGACCAACATTGGTCTACTGTTTTGTAGTAGTTTTGAGCACAGGCTCTGGTGCCAGGCACTGGGTTGAAATCTTGCTCAACTGCTTATTAGCTGTCTGACCCTTTTGTAAGTTACTTTGCCACTCTGAGCCTTGGTTTTCCCATCTCTGAAATAGGAACACAGTCCTCCCCCCTTTTTTTCCCATCAACGTGAAGACTGGGGCATGGCTGCGGGGTGAGGGTGGTGGCAGTTTGTCCTGTAGTGTAGGACCTGCATGTGATGGGAACCTGTAAATGGCAGCTGTGCGTATGGTGATAGCCTAGGGAGTGTGGATAAGTGGGATTTTATAGATTAGTCCTCTCCCTTCTCTTGTCACTTTTTTTTTTGGTGATGGTGGTGGTGAGGCTTGTATGTCTGGTTATACATTCTTCTCACATATTTGTTACCTTAAGTGTTAAAAGAATTAAAATGAATAAAATACCTTCTTATAGGTATAACAGTGAACTTGTGGGCCCTTCTTTGGACATGGGATCCCTGTTGGAGTTCTGCGCTGGTTTCAAAGTCCTGAATGCTGGGCAGAGTAGGAAGAAGTTTCTGCCCCAAGTTTGTCATCTGTCTTTACTTTACTGGATCCAAATATCATGTATTAAAATAAGTGGAACCAACACCCAAAATATTAGTTGGGGAATGTAATTTAAGATGAGGCATAAAAAAAAAAAGCGAAGACATTTTCATACTTCTCCTGAATTCTCTTGGACTTCCTTGATATTTTTCATTTTCAAGGGTCAGATTTTGTGTGTTTTGTATTGGGTGTGTATTGCGTGTGAACGGTTCTGCATATTGTATCTCAGAAGTCCAAATCATTCGTCATCAAGTGTAGTGTACCACACTTCACTGGGGGAATTCCAGTAATCTGGGGGTGAGATTGATCCCGTGGCCTTAAAAACAAAAACCCTGACAGAAAAGTATGTCCTCCACAAAATAAGTACTCTGTACTTACAACTCCTCCCCCAAGAAAAATATGACCCTCAAGGCAATGAAGCGCAGAATACATAATGAAAAACAATAAAACGTAAGTTCTAGCTTGTACTTTTAGTGACTCACTGACTTCATAATAAAATGTGAATGTAATTACATTTGTGCATCTTCGACCATTAGGCAAACTGTAGGAAGAGGTAAGGCAAACGTCTACTAATAGGGTTGTAGAACAGATTCAGATATATCTTTAACCTTGGGACTCACCTGGTGTCATGCCATGGAGTCTTTCTTGGCTTGGCCAGATGGAACCATTGTGAGTCATCACAGCGTGGTCCTTTCATTTTGTTCACCTGACAGCTTTGTAGAGCCGCATCTATGTGCTGTGTTCTTATGATTCTGATGATATTGGTGATTCATAAAGAAACACAGGAACGAAACATGTTGAGTCTTCAGCAGGATGGCCTGAAAGATAGACTGTTTCATTTTTACCTTTTTTTCTCATTCCCTGTCACTTGAGTAATTTCAGCTTCCCTATCTGCTGTAGACATAAACTGAGCCTGTTTTTCCTCTGTGTTCAAAAGAATGGAAACATTGCTTTGGTTTTGGCGAAAAGCAAGGCCCTGCAGGATATTGAGTCCTATGTGGAAAAGGCTAGAAGGTGTGTACTCAAAACTTGCCTACAACTGGCCTGGGCAATTGGTGGTGGCCAAAAAAAATAGCATTTTTGTGTTATTTTGGGTAAAGGAGAAAAATCTTTACAGTGTGACATAGTATTGTCATAGAGAAACCTTAGTGATATCTCCCTGTTCTTTTCTTTCCTAACACTTATCAAGGTTTGTCATTATATATATATTTATGTCTGTTTATTCAGCATAAACATTCCCATTTGGGCTGTGAACTCCATGGGAGCCCAGACCATGTGAGTTTTTTAACCACACACCACCTAGCACACGGTGGCAGTCAGCCAGTAGTTGTTGAATCAATGTTTTGTGTGAACAAATAAATGTAATAATAATAATGGCTGACATATAGTTAATGTTTGAAGGTAACAGATTCTTTGTGAAATGCCTTACAGGAATTCTCCCACTTGAACCTTGGCACAGATCTTTGGGTGCTAACTCTAACTGCTTGCAGTGTTGGGATAGAAAACTGAGGCTTAGAGAGGTTCAGGGGAGAACTCGTGGTCATATGGCTGTAAGTACCTTTCAAACCCAGTTCTCTCTGCCTCGGAAACACCTGCCATCCAGGACTGGCTGATGTGCCGAGAGGTTGCAGCTCTTGGGATCTCCTGGTAAAATTGTTCCTAAAATATTTGCTTAGCATTATTTCTTTTTGCAACATTGAGGTGTTTTCTAAGGAAAATCCATGAAGACTTGATTCTAGTCATTAAGAAAGAGGAATTACTTATAAATAAGAACAAACATAGTAACACCCATTCTCTTTGCTATGTGTTAGTCATTCTGCTAACATCTCTTGTGTATTAGCTCCTGTTACCTTTATAGCCTCCCTGTCAGGTAGATACTTTTATTCCCATATTGCAGAGGAGGAAACTGAGGCTCAGGATGCCTAACAAAAGGTTAAATAAACTTGCCCGAGGTCACACAGCTAGTACGTGGGAGAAAGGAAATTACTCAATGACTTTAGACCTTCTTTCTGAATGACAGTAGGAGCTAGGGACTTGAAATCACCATTTTTACATTTTATGAGTGTTTTATTTTTATTAGTCTGTGCTATTTTGAAAGGACAGGGAGAGAGGAAGATTGGCCAGCACTATGAGTTTATGGAGTTCCCAGATGAGCCCCCACGAGGCCAGTGCTATCCTGCAGACAGGATGCTGCCTACAGGGATTGCCTTGAGTCTTATCCACTTGTACAAAACCTACAGGACTTGGAGGGACGCGGTTAAACGACTCCGTGGCATCCGCGTGTAAAAGTCAGTGGTGGTGGTCGGGGGGTGGGGACTGATATTTGAGAAAGTTCCAGTGAAAAATCTGGCTCTTGGCTGAGGATGGTCTGCAGCTTTTCTGGTTGTGAGCTCTCTGGCTTTGAATTTTGGCTTTGCTTCTTTTTCCCCCTCATTACATTCTCAGCGAGAGAATAGATGCTCTAATATGATGATCGAAGCTCACTTTAGATTTCATCATTACCAATTGGTAATTAATCTAAATTTCAGTGTGTGCTAAGTCACCCAGGAAATGTTATTGTGTTCATCATAGTTCCATTTGAATCCCAGGAATGACTCAAGACATTTGCTTCTTTCCTCAATGAAGATGGAAACAATTTTGCATTTGTTATTTTTGCAGGAGGACCAGCTTGACAAGAAGGTAACTTAGCTGGAGCTGGTTTTCTGGGAAAGAGCTGAAACTATAGAATGGTCCTAAAATGTGCGTTTTAAATAATGCTGACATATTTTGTTGATGCTGGCTATTTTATTTGATTGCTATCCGTTCCGAAGTCTCCCCCTCCTTTTTCCTTCTTTGAAATGTGTTGGTTGCTATGGAAACAGTGTTGTTTTGGGTTTGGGTGGAGCTGTATCCACAAATGCAGTATAAAGTCATTTATGAAATGGGTTAATATTGATTCTGGCTGGGCCTGTATGGAGCTTGATGCAATGGTAATCACGATCACACATGCAGAATAAATTTGCACTTTTATTGTTATTTTCTTAGTCTGTTTAAATGTGTGCAATTTTGCTTGGAATGCACTGTCATTTCCTCTCTGATTTGGGTATTGCCATTTAAAAGCCAACACCCTGCTCTAGTGGAACTGCTAGGAGTTGGAAGTACTCTGCAGGCCTCAAACATCCCTGCGACCCAGTTTTCATTCAGGAGAGTGACTCCCGGGATATCTTTTGAGTACTGCTCCAGGACCCAGCTTGCCAGCTTGGGCCTGCTCCTCCTCCTCTTCCAGCAAGCAAGTCCTCTAGATCTCGTCTGTCTTCAGTAACGTGGAATCGTCCAGTCCCTCCCCTTTCACAATGATGCTCGTGTCAGCCACGCAGCACTGTTATTAAACACCTCACCTGATGCAGGATGTATTCATGAAAGTAGGGTGAAAGATGAAAGGACCAGGGACTGGTGCAGCCTCATGCAGACGACGAGAAAAGGGTAGGCATTTTGGAAAGGGTTCCAGGGATGATCAGTGAGGATGGTGAAAGGCTGAACAAAGAGGATCTCTGGGGAAAGGTTCAAGGAATCGCAACTATTTAACCTACAGAGGAGAAACCCGGGGGCATGAGTGTTAAGTGTGGGGGCATCTTATTAAGCCTTTGTACACAGGAACCTGTTTATAAGAAAGGGGGTGTTCAGTCTTTGGTTCTCTAAGGACCTACCATTAGGAGGATGTTAACTGTGGAAGAACAGGTGAAATCACTGTGTGACATGGTAAGATGGCAGGAGTCTTTTAAAGATGGCCAGACTCTGGAGGGGACACCACCAAAAGTAAATGGCGAAGCCCCTCACCTTGATGTCAGTTAGGCAGACTTCAGGTATGCAGTGGGGTGGCTGGTTTGCAAATCCTGTTGGAAGCCAAGCAGTGACTTAGATGACTCCACAGAAGTTCTTCATGGGTCCCTGAGTTCTTGTCTTGCTGTAAATGAATTTTTACAACACGGGAATGTGAAAGGTTGCTTTTATGAGGATTAAAAATCCTGCAGAGTGAGGACTGTTGGAACGATCAGGATTCAGATCTCAGACTTAGCAGTGCTGTGTGCCTTTATGATGTCTCCAGTAGTGCTGGATCTACTGTTCGAAGCCCATTCAATCCAGAAGAGTTTTGGTAGCTCATGAATAGACTTGCAGGATTGTAGATTACGAGGAACCTTTGGGATTGAATAGATCAGTGCTTCTCTTGTACTCCGGCAGCATCATCACCTGGGAGCTTCTTAGAAATGAGAATTCTTGGGTCCTGAATCGGGAGCTCTGAGGGAGACGTCCAGCAATCTTTGTTTTAACAAGCGTTCTGGGGTGAGCACCACAGGTCTCCCCCGTCCCTTGTTTAGTTAGACCATTAGCATAGTCATACCAGGTTTGGGGCTAACTGGTAGTGTGTGTCATTCTTGTCATGGTGACAGTGTACCTGGCATAGGAAAAAGAAAGTTTCTTAGCCGCAGGCTGCCCGCCACAGTCTTGTAAAAGATATTTTTTTTCCATTTAATGTTGATAGAAGAGCTGCCATACCGTGGTTTAGGATATACCTTTCTCAAGAACGGTGAGGAATAAGTCCCTGTGATAATGGGCCACCATCTCTCAGGATAATTACTAAAATCACTGTTATCAGTCATTTCCATTTTGTGGGTAGTCTGTCCATCCATCCACCCACCCACATCCATCCATCCATCCATCCATCCATCCATCCATCCGTTTATCGTCCCACGCACCCACCCGTGTATCCTTCTATCCACCCATGCATCAATTCTTTCTTTCGTTTTTTTGGTTTGAATATTTACTGAAGCATAAGAGCACATATTCTTTTGTCTTTGGATATTGGTGGGTTTGAATAGTTAAGGTTATGACCACAGAAATATATAAGGCATTTTAGAGAAAAAATGCTATGCTGTGTGCATGTCGTTATCTGTGTGTTTTTAAGCCAATATTTATTTGGTTGTAACAGTTCTTTCTTGATAGCCTACTCTGTTCCGGTTCCTGTGTTGGGAATGGAGCAGAAGGAAGCCAGTTAGCATCCTCTGAATCTTACTGGTACCTTTTGTTTTCTTTCCCTCAAACTCACACCATCTGTGGTGCCCACAGCCCGAGTATCCAGTTACCTGCTTAACACTTTTTTTTTCCTCCTTGTATGTTTGGCCTTGGGCTCTCTAGCTCCACAGCCCACTAAATTCTTCTGCAGTAACATGGGTTTTCTCACTGAAGCTAAGTGTTCATTCCATCGTAAAGACAAACAAAATATATCCAAGGATAAGTATCATTTGAGAAACACAGATGTCATCATTCCTTCCATTGTATATTATGTTTGGGCTGCTCCCTCTCTTCTGTAGTATTATATGGTGAGGAAAAGGAAGACCCAGCCTCTCTCCCCAGCAGACCCTTTTATGACCCTCCAGATGGTGGGGTGTATTTTTTTACTTTCTCCCAGCGGACTCAAGGGTGGGGCTCTAGTCCCCACACTCACCACTGACTCAGCTTCACTCCACTCTATTGTCTGGGGTTGTTTTTCTGCACCCACCCCTCAAGCTATTTTCTCAGTGGAAGAGGAAGGAAAAAAATTCCACTGAAAACAATCCAATCCTGATCAGTTTCGCATAGCATAATAAATGCTTGTTTGGACATTGCTTGGACTGTCATTTTAGCAAGAATCTTCTGTTTGATTAAATAGCTTCTCTGTTATGTATTGAACAAAATGAAATGTATGTCATAACAGATATAACTAGAGGATGACAACTTTCCTTGACTGTGAATTTCATTAAAGATATACATTTGTGTTGTATCCCTCTGAATGACAGAAGTTGACAAATAGCTGGGGAGAGTTGCTTCTCAGAGGAAAGTTAGCAGCTTGCCCCTGTTCAGATTTTCCCAGCCCTAAGACAAAGAGTAAGGGCAGAGCAGAAAATCAGGAGAGTCTGGGGGCCAGTGAGTGGGGCGGGAGGTGTAACCACTTGTGAAAGATCAGGGTGGGGGGGGGCCTTATGGTGAGCACCTCTTTGTTTCAGGTGACCGTGCAAACCTGTTCATTGTCATCAGCGTTATAAGGGTTCAGTTGTACCTGCCCAGCCCGCTGCTTGGATGGGCGGACAGATGGATCTGTTCATTCCCTTGCTCTTTGAGCACATACACTGTGCTGAGTTGAGTCTTAGGCAGTATGAGGGAAACCAGGTCCAGTGCCCTTCCTCATGGAGCATCAAGGGGAAAAATGGAAGACTTCAGGGCCATCTTAAATGATAGACAGCAGAGGCTGGGGGGCCCTGCACGGGAGAATGTAGAATAACATTCAGAGGGCAGGCTCCGGAGTTGGACCACTTAAGGTAGAGCCCTTACTGGCTCTCCCATCTTGGGCAAATTCCTTAAGCACCTTGTGCCTCGATTTTCTCATCTGCCAAGTGAGGATAATGTTAGTATCTGCTTCATAGCATTATTGTGGGGAAGGTGATGACAATCCTGGGTAGACTTTTTTAAAAAGTACTGATGTATAATAACTTGTTTGATCCACACATGATGCCAAACCCTATGAGATAGGTGCTCTTATCTCCATGTTACAGATGAGGAGACTGAGGGTTTGATGTCAGGTAGCTCCTATAGGTTATGTAAGGAGAAAGGAGCAGAATGGAGGTTGGACCTCAGGCAGTCTTGGCTTTCAGAGGCCCTGCTTGATCCCCTGCTTGGTACAAAGGAAGTCCTCTGTAAGTGCCACCGTTATAAGACATCGTCAGGGGTCAGGCTTCCCCAAGGAAGTGGCTGTTGGGCTGAGATCAGAAAAGCCTCCTTGCTTCTGTGGAGGGTCAGAAGGCTAAAGCAGAAGCAAAGAGGATTCCTGGCACTGCCTGTGAAGAAGGGTCATTACGGAAGAGCCAGGTGGGGAGGGGGTCGCGTGGTTTGGAGTCTTGATTTTCCAGTTCGCAGGAGCCAAAGGCATCCTGGCTCCATTCAATTCCCCAAAGAGGCCAAGAGGGAACAGTCGTAACGTAGCCTCAGATTCGCCTTCCCCTGTCCCAGGAGAGCACTCTGCCTCTTGAGGAACCTTTCAGGGGCCTCCTCTTGAGAGGTCGCCAGCTTTGGCATCAACCATGAGCACCCGTCACTGGAGTGAGCAGGGCATCCCAGGGGATGCAGATCACCTGCTCCGGCTTTTAGACCTGTGGGTAGTCAACTTGTCTCCTTAAATGACGTCCCCATTTACAGATGAGTAAACTGGACTCCCTAGCCTTTGCAAAAATGTGTACTCGATGCTGCCTCTGAGTGCTGCTCAGGTGAGATCCCTTTTTTCCAGTTCCTTCCTTCTCGCCCTCATCCACACCTCCATCGTTACAAAGTACATGCCTCCATAGGGCCTGTTTGGTTCTAGACTTTCCCATAAGAGGCATAGCTAGACAGAGCCTCAAGAAGATGATTAATTGAACAGAGTTGTGTTCGGGGGTCAAGACACAATAGCAGCAGTCACCCTTGTGACCGCTTCTCTGCTTTCATCCGACAGTGCCTTTAATCCAGGCATCACAAAGCCTTGCACGGGCAGTACCTGAAATTACATCACCCCTGTGGGGTAGGGATTATTGTCCTCACTTCTCGTGGGGAGCGAGCCCAGCCTGGAGGAGCTCGGTATCACCGTTCACACGGGGCCCCTGGGAGAGCTGGTCACACGGGGCCCCTGAGCGTGGGATGCTTTCCAGGGTCAGCATGTCCTGAGCAGAGCCCTGACGTATCCTGAACCCACAGACCCTGGTTAGGCGTGAGCTTTCTGCTTTTCAAATGTGACCTGCTGAGGGAGACCCCACCCCGCAGCCCCCACCCAGTCCACTGTGCTGCCCTGGTGCGACTTCTGAGGTCTGGGAGTGCTGAGCACAGAGAGAGAGGCCTACTGGCAGATGCGCAGAGAAGCAGCTTGCAGCTCAGTAAGGCACTGGATTTTGAGGCAGCCACCTCCCAGGTGAAAATGCACAATGAGTTGGTTTATCTGGGAGACAGGAGGTGGGGTTATCAGTGGTGCTGGCGGATACTGGAACGTTGGCGTTGGAGGGGGTACTTGTGGAGGTGACCAGCCTGCTGGGCCGCTTTTAGCAGTGAACTCAAGTCACCAGAATATATTTGGGGGTCCTTAATTTGGGCCAGAGGAAGCTACATCACCTTCAGATTGAAAAACATATTGTTGGTGGTGGCTGGTTTGAATTTTCCATCATTGGATGACAATGGAAGTAAACGGAATATATTCTGAGGAGGAACCAGATTTCCAACGCAGATGCAATGATCTCCCTCTCACATCTTAACGGATTTTTAAATTCTGTGGAGGATTTGGCTGAAGACACTCTGTGAAAATTCAACTGTACAGGAACGGGTTCTCACCTATTATATTCTGTCTCAGCAAGTGAAATGGTGGCTGGAGCTCGCCAGAAGCAGAGTGGTACCCATGGAGCCGGCCTGTCACAACAACGTGATCCCATGAGCTGTGTGCCCCTCTGGAAAGCCTAGTGCCCTCCTGAAGGCAGGTGGAAGGTGTTGTTTGAAGTGAGCCATGTTTTATTTTTCTCCAGAAATTCTTAAGCTGATCCTGTGACATGAACATCTAAACAGAGTAACCGGATTCCAATGGCACGACCGACATCAGTTTACACATTCTTTGTCTGCCCCTCACCCTTTCGACCAACATGGTAAATAATTTCGTTCGCAGGCAAATATCATGGCCATTTTTTACTCTGGCAGCTCTTATTTTAATGAGGAATTTGCTTTATCCAGTAGTACGTTAGCAAAGTGTGTCCTGATTTTATGTAGCAGGTGTTTACAGATAATCCTGGAGCGTCTCCATCCTGACGACTTCCTCTCTCCAGTGGTGAGCTTGTAAGGCAGACACTGTTACAGGAGGTCCCCTTAGCCCTCAGGTGGTCCTGATGCCTCCCTCTGTCTGAAGGGAGCATCGTCGATTTCGAAGAGGGGGTGAGAGCTTGTTTTCAGTCTCTTCTCCGCGAGAGTACCACGCTCTGCCCAGCTCCCCCGGGTAGAATTACTTTGACATAATGATTCCCCAGACCTGTGGTCACCTAATTTTGACCGATGTCCTAGCCTTGCAGCACCCGCAATGTGCCTCTTGAGTCGCGTGCGGTGGCCAAGAGCCCTTGCTTCTGTGTCATTTGTCAACTTGCGTTTTTAGACGTGACGTTGGTTTGACTTCTTACACGGGATGAGAATAAGATCATCAGCCCACTTCATTCTAAGATGAAACAAAAGCCATTGTGACTGAAATAGAGAGTTCAGTGTGACTCACTCCACCATCAAATATGCTTTGTACACAGAGTTCCAAAGAGATTTCTAACTTTTAGGCACCATTTTATGGTTGCGAGCCCTGATTAAGCTTAAGAGTGGACAAAAGCCCCCCCCCCCCCAAAATAGAAGTAACACCTCCCTCCTCCCCGCAGAACAGCTTGCAAGCGTTTGGGTTTAAAGTCGCAAATTCCTAGATGATGCTATTTTGTGCATCTCTTTGTTGCAATTATACCAGCTGTTCCCCCCTCCCTTTCAGCCTGTCAGAGCTACTCCCAGCAGTCCAAGGCAGCACCATCAGATGACTGTATGAAGGGAATTTAATTCTCCATATCATGCTTTTAACTAGAGACGGCATAAAATCAAATTTGGCTAAGCTTACAAGGGTATCGTTTAGAATGATGGATTCTCCCAACTACCAGTGCACAGTGTAAAACTTTTATTTTCCCCTTTCTTTATTTTAGGTTAAGCACATCTCTCGGAATGACTGTATCATTGACAATATCTATTTCAAACAGACTAGCCGTGCCCTCTGCTGTAATTGAAACTTCCAAAAATGAGCTGTACTTCAACTTTTAAAATTTTATTTATGACCTTAAAACCCTCGCTTTTCTAGACTAGGTAAATGGCTTGCTAATATCAAGAATAGTGGACCTGATTTATTATTTTAGGATCCACTAGCAAGTTACCTCGCTTCTTAAATTCTAATGGCCAAGAAAGCTGTGTAAAAAAACTGAAGCAGATCAGCTTTCCTTTCTTGTGAAAGTTGAAGTGAGCTTAACTCACAGATTAATGATCTGATTTCTCTGAAATCATGTATGTTTCGGGGTATATGTGTTTGCCTTTCTTAAAAACACTGGAAAGCAAATGTTTCCTTTAGGAAGTGCTTTATTTCAGGAGCTAAAATGATTTCATTTTGAATGGGATACTTATTAGCAATGATGAGATTTTAAAAATCTCTGTCTATTACATGAGGGACAGAAATGAAGAAGGAGATTGCCTGTTGGTATTGTTTGTGACAAAAAATTCTTTATTAATTGGCAATAGAATAAAGCTCTGTTAGGAGAAGAAATAGAGAGATCCCTTCATACTTTCCCCTGTAGGGGTAATTTTTATACCTTGTCTAGTATTTAAATACCTCTTAACTGCTAGATGTCCATCTGTATCTCCCTTCCTGGGTCTCTAAACTAGTGTATGAAGCATGACCTTGTAACTTGCTTTGTTTATACATCTGTCAGGACAATATGTTATCTTCCCTTAAAAATGCAAATATGCTCCCTGCAACACAGAGCTCTTTAGTCAACAAATAAATTGAGGTAAAGACTTTACCTAATACCCATTTAATTTAAATTCATTTTATAAACATAAAGACGCCTTTTAAGAGAAGCTTTAATTCCTACTAGCACCTTGATTTGTGGTTGCCATGGAGAATCAAATCTGTCATTTGACAAGAAAAGTCACCCATTTATGACAGCACTTTATCTTGTCTCTCCAGGGGAAGAAAATGTCAAAAGTGAGAGCAGAAAAAAATAAAGCCTTGAAACACCAGAATTTCTTGATTTCATTTTTATTATTCAGCTATCATATCCTTTCTGATAATAGCAACTTGGTGAAAATAAATAATGTTCCTACAGTAAAATCAAATATTTCCTATTGGAATGGACAAGGTTCTTTGTGACTGTCAGTGCTGTGAAGTCTGGCAAGAAATAGTGTTATTAGATAAACCTGCGGTGCCCAAATCCCATTTTCTTTTCATTATAGTGTCAAAATAATTATACCTGTGTAATTTGGGTAAGAAATTGCAGAATAAGTAAAATGGTCCATTGCAAAAGATTGCTGCTTTACGCCTGTGTTCCTTACAGGGTGGGGTTTCTACCAGCTAAAGGAATAAATGCCGGGGGTAAAGTATTTTCATTTGAATGAAGATGTAGAATAGGTCTTCCATATTATATGATAAATGGGTAGGTAAATGCTATATTCTGTTACTTTGCCCACATACCTATTTTGCAAATCAGAGTTAAAAAGGCAGACTATCTCACCAGGTCATGAACTGGGATATTATATTTTCCCAAAGACTTAAAAAAATATTTCATCCGATCTGATGCTTGTTTGGGTTTTTGAAAATGGTGTGACCCTCTAAGAGATTGAAAAAAATTTAAAGATCCGATCCAGTGATTCTTTATAGTTTGCATGTGCCCATGTAATGTACATATAAGTACTGTGTATATGGACATATATATGCTGGAAGGATGTTTGCATGCCTGCCACATTCGTGCTTAAAATCTGACTCTTTTCTGAGATTTGCGTTAAACAAAAATGTTGGCGTTCTGCTCCGCTAAGCACATGAAAATAATCTGGGCTGCATCTTTCTTGAGGGGCAGTGTTTTTGACTGTTGGAGTATTATACAGCTTGATGGGGTTCAGAAGTGAAGTAATCTTGTATCGATGAGATAGCATTGTAATAGCAAGCCCTTCAGTGAAGGTTTACTGTGAATATCTGACTGGTAGGGGAGCTGGTTTCAGGAACAGTTGTGCTTCTACGAGATTACGAAAATGGAGAGAAAAGAAAGGGCTGAACTCTCATTTTCCTGAAATTGGCGCGCGGTGCCAGAGTGGTAGCCAGCGCTGGTTGGGATCTGCTGTGCGGAAGCCTGCAGCCCCGGAGTTCACGTCCTGTGCGCCCCAGCCAGGGATGGGAAGCTGGGTGTGTTGCTAAAAAGAAGAAAGTGGGGAGAAGGAATGGCTGTGGCTTGTGGCAGATAAATCTACCCGTAAATATCAATAAAAACATATTTCATAGGCATATCTTTTGATTGTCTCGATTGTGCATGTTGGACAAACGGCATATTTTTACCCAGCGGTTGAGCTATTCCCCCTACTATTTGTGTGCCTGGGAGTTCTCAGTTGCCTACATGTGAGACATCGTGCACTCAAGTATGCTTTAAAGGGATAGGCACTACATACGACTCTGCACATGCACTGTAATTCTGAATTAACGCTGCCTTGTTACTTAACACTCAGGACTCTCTTTGCCCTTCTACTTCGATAAAATCATCACTTGAATTTCAGGGAGGTGGAGATAGAGATGTGGATCATCCCCCCATCAGGACTCAGATCGCTTTTGTGAATAGTGAGGATATTTGACGTGTACCTGGCAGAATGTGTTCACACCTATTGAAAATAAAATTGCAGTGTGGCACGGTAATTGTCATTTACATAGGTGTTCTAGGATAGTGTGTGCAGCAGTGCTGAGAATTTGCTGGAATCCAGTGTGTGTAAATATGGTAGGCAGACTTTGGGGGCTTTTATCTTACTGGATTTCTAAGTTTCAAAATTGTGTTTTAATTTTTGTCAACATAACTTTCTGTGACTCCTGATTTCTATGAATTTGTGAAAGCTTTATATATATATATTTTTTTTTTTTTTTAGTTTCATGGTGAGAATTAGCAAAGACATTTAAGAACATGGTAGAGATGTGTGAATGAGTAAACTCTGCCTTCCTAGCCTAGCATTCTGTCAGCACTCTCAAATACCCATCTTTTTATATGAGTATGAGAATTCGCGTTTGTGTGTCCCGCTTTCTTTGAGGGGCAATGACACACCCCTGAGATAAGTTGCCAGAGCAGTCTTTTTTTATACGGGGGATTTTCATTAGCAATAACCTGAAAACACTCTTTCTTTAAAAATAAAGCTGCTAATACTAGTTGACACAGATTTTTTACAGCAAAAAAAACCCCACAAAACAAAACAGAAACAACCTGACTCTTTGATATCCCATGGGTTTCTTTTAAGAGCGTTGCCCTGTAGTTAATAATAACAATATCTAGCATAATATTTAACAGTTACTATTTTTCAGTCACTGTATAGTTCTGGTATCTCACAGTGTTCTCTGTGAAGTAGGAATTGCTGTAATCCCTACCTTCCAGAGAAGGCACTGATGTGTAAAAGAAGATCCACCGTCCTGGGTCCCAAAGCTAGTTCCTGGAGGACGTGGGATTGGAACAGCCTGCTTCTGTGGTCTCCAGGGGACCAAAGAGAAGGCTGGGGGTCAAGGGAGCACTTAAAATAAATTTCGGTCGCTACTGTGATGCTATCAATTCTTAGATATAAAATATCAGCTCAGTACATTGTGAACGACCTCTCATGTCTGAAAAATTAAGAGTTTACAAGAAAAAACCGGCACCTTTCATCGAATGCAGCTTCTTTGCCTCTGCAATAACGAAAGTAACAGAAAACCTTATTTACATTTCAGAAATCGTTTCCTCAAATTTCCTGTTTTGCCAGACTTGCGTGCCCCCCCCCCCCTTCTCTTTCTCTGTTGTGCCTGCTGCCCCTGTGCTTTGCTGTAAAGTGAGACTGACTAGTTGGTCAATTTCATAAAGATGTCTGTCCACCCCGTCTCTGCTGGGGAAGAGCTGTCGCCACCCCCCAAATACTTTAATCATCAAAGCAAGGGCCACTGGGGTTCTTTCCATGGATGTTCACTGCTTTCCCTCATCTTGACAGGGCTTTATGGCAGTGCTTTTTGGAAACCCTTTGTCCACGTTACTTTACCTGAAGGCTTGCTGTATTGTTGTATTAATGTAGTCAAATTGTAGTTGTTTGTAATAACTTAATTGAATGAAAAAGAACACTTGGAACTGAAAAGTAAAATGGTGGTGTTTATTAAACCATTCTTGCACAGCCCTGCAGATCTGCAGTGGCAGATAAAGAAAGCGTAAGTTTGTACGTGGCTCCCACGGCATCTCCACCCTTAACTATTACTAATAACGTTTTTCTTTTTTAGGTCACCTGCATCAGGGAAACCGAAACTGTTGGAAGTGCAACCCTTAAAAATATTTTGACTCTTCCTGTGAATAAAAAACATTTGGGCTTCTTTCTCCTCCAGATTTAAAACTTGGGCCTTTAAGAGCACAAAGTGAGAGAGGGACTCAGAGGCAAATGCATCTTCTTTTTCACTTTGCAGTCAGTTAATTCTTTGAAATCCCATCGCATGCAACATTTAAGAGTTTTCTTTATTCGTTTGATCCCGATTATGGCAAAAGTAGTGTGTTCTTCAACATTTAAGTGAGTTTTTACTTAGGACCCCTTTGAGAGCTAGTTTTCACGTTTTCTTTAATCAAAAGGGAAGGATGTTTAATGACAAAAAGCTCACATATAACGGGTTATTTACTGTTCCTTGTTAAATCAGTTGGTTTGGTCCTCGACAGAGTGAATATTAGATTTGAGGAGCACACTTGCATTCTGCAGCCGGTCTGTTTTTGTTTGAAGGGGTCTCCACACAGGGACATCCTCTCAGTTGTGTGCCTTAGTATTTCAGACGGGGGGATGTGTGCTTGTGCAGACATTTCCTCGTCTGCCTGTCATTTTCTGTGAAGAGCGTAGCACTAAAGGCACGTGTGTGCGCATGTATTTCTGCGCACACTTCCTTTAAGAAATTGACTGTTTGTAAAGGCATGTGTATCATTCATGAGAATTCCAGGACAGTGCCCCTGGCCCATTTGGTCTGGGGCATATACAAAGCTATGACATGGTTTTTGAAGTTTTAGCAAATTATACGGTGGCAAGTGCGTTGGTGAGTTTAGCAGGGGATTGAAATCAGCCCGTAAGTACAGCCCAGAAGTGGGTGCACATTTGAAACTCTGCTTCAGTTCTTAAACCACAGTGGACCCCAGGACTGCAGGAGTGCCGGCGATTCTGATTCAGAGGGTCTGAAATGGGACCCAGACATCTGTACTTTTTAGCAAACCCCTCTGATGATTCGAATCCAGGTAGTCTATGGACTTGAACCTGTGTTATTGAACTCGAGGAACCGTCCCTATCATCTCACCATCAAGAGCAGCTGCATCAAAATTCTTCTAGAGCAGTGCTGTTCCTCATCTCTTGGTGTGTATCGGGATCAGCTGTGAATTTTGTGAAAATGCAGGTTCTGATTCAGTAGATCTGGGAGGGGGTGCACTTGGGACCCTGCATCTTTTACACGCTCCTGGTGCTGGTCCATGCTGCCTGGACCAAGCCACACTCAGGACCCCAAGGTTCACTAGTTTGTGTTGCACAGAGTTTTGGAAAGAAAGGAAAAAATGTAAAGCAACTCTTGGGGTGCTTTTTGTTTCTGTGGTTTTCTGTTGAACCCGCATCTCTTGCTTGCTCTCGCACGCGCCCTCTCTGTGCCTCGCCTCCTGTTTCAGTGTGTACCCACGTCTGTGGACAGTAAGGGGCACTTTCACAAGTGAAAAGATAGCTGATGCTCGTCGTCTGTGTGGAGGCACAGAGATTCTAAATTAGCCCCAGTGACCCCGGCTCTGGCTGGCTCTGTAGGAATCCAGTTCTCTCTGCAGGTTGGAGGGGCAGTTAAGATTCTTTTGAGACACTTTTTCTCACCTATTCCACCACTGCTGTTACATAACAAAATAGAGCCCGTGTAGTTCTAAAGTCCAGGGTCACTGGAGAGGGGTATCTTGTGGGGGGAGGGTGAGAACAGTAAGAGTCTAGCTCTGGATTCTCCTGCTAAAATAGAAACATTTGCTTTATAAAGGCTTTGACAGCAGACCAGGTGGTTTGGTGGAAATACTGGAAGTCACAGCAGCTCTGTCTCAGAGTTGGGGGCCCCCTTCAAGCTTGGTCTGTTCGTTGTCATAAGCACAGGTGCCTGGTTCATGAGCTTTAGGACTTTCTCTCTCTCTGCATGAAAAGAGATGAGGGGAGTCCTTTGAACACTTTGTATCTTCTTCAGCCGTAGAAGGCAGAAGCTATTGGGATGTTGGTGTCTGAGCTGGGTGCATATTCGTGGATTCGCTTTCTACCTGGTCTTTCAGAAGAGGCATGTAACCAGTGGGCTCCACCCTAAATTTCATCAGCATTTGGGGCATGGTGTTTCTTTGGTGAAAATAGGCTTCTAGATCCTGAAGGTGGTATTCATTGTCTCAGTGACTTTGGACAAGATCTCAGGGATGAGGATGGGGGAGTTAGACTTACGTGAGCCTTATGAATCCAGCAGCGGCAGACATACTTTCCACCCTGTGTTGAAATCCTATTATAACTTTCCCTTTGATTCAGCCTCTGGGGCTGCCCGGCTCACACTGTGAATCTCCTTTAGCTGTTAGGATAACCAAGGTAAGCGGTTCTCAAAACACCCATTTGCATGTGTCATTCAGCTTGAAGAATGTACCTGATAATTCATGTTTTAAACCATCTAACTCCCATGGCCGGTAGACAGTATGAACCCAGGGGTTGGGAGGGATGAGATTGGGGGAGGGGCCCTGCTGTATTCTTGTTTGTGTTTAGCTGGCCAGTCTTGGCATTTTTTATGAAGCTGTGTGTATATCCTTATTCTTCTCCTGGTTCATCTTCGGAAGTTAGGAAGTAGGCAGTGTGGGAGCATTCACTGATAGTGGCCCCAGCATCACTGAGGGTGATAGGATTGTAGAATTTTGGCACTAGAAGTAACGCGAGGTAGCCTGCTGCCCAAGGGTCTCAAACTCAAATTGTGATGGGGTCCACACAGGTCATTTACAAAGAAGTAAGCAGGCTCAGCAGGGAGAGTGGAGAACCAGACGGCACCATCGATCCGCTGCATCCAGTTATCACCAGGGCTTCGGGCCATGTTGCCAGGTCTTCTGAATTTTCTAGAGATGCCAGAACGCAGAGTGGGCTCTTATTAGTACTTTGGAGATGTCTTCATCTTCCCCATGGGGCCTCTGTTGAGTGAAAGGGGAAGAGAGAGAAAGCCAGTGTGTGGAATTCATTTCCATTTTCTGGGAACACCAGCTGATTTTCTCAGTGATTGAAAAGCTATCAAACAATAACATCTCACTGCAGTTGACATGGGAGGGAGACGGGCGCTCCTGCTCTGTGACCATCAGCGAATGACAGGTCTTGACCAAAGCAGTGTCCACATTCAAAAATGTATGCCTGATCCCTCAAAGTTCTGCCCTCTCAGATGTTAAAATATAACACGAGCCTGCTTTGGGTCAGTAAGCCTGAACCTCATCGTTTATCCCAGAGAGAATAAAATTATATGTAGCAACTCATCCACTCTTGTGCCAGCTCTGAATTTTCCCTCTCTTGTCCTGCTGGGTCTTTGGATCTGCCCGTGTTATTAAAAAATAAGGTATCATCGCACAGGAATCACCTGATTTTCCAAGCTGTTTACCATTCAACAAAGCTGCCACAGAATAAACACCTTTACATCTGCCCCCTTGGCTTGGGGGTTAAGTCAGTACTTAAACTCCTGAGTACTTAGTCTTGCGACTAATTTCTGTATCTGAGAGCTTTTCATGTTCCCTTTAGAGTTTCCTTTGATGACGTTATTTCAAAAGATACAAGGTGGTAGGTATTAGAAATGGATATCAGTTCACCTTCTGGGGGCTCCAAGGGTGTTTAATCTTAGAGACCTAGCAGGTAACATTTTTGCAATTGCACACATGTCTTTACCCTATGGGCACCAACTTTTGCCACAGAGAGGTGTGTGGCCACCTACACAGGAGATGCGTGTGTTCTTAAATTAGAGTGGTATAATTCTTTTTTCTTGGAAAGCTGTACCCCAGAAACCTATTGTTTGACCTGTGGAATTACCAACCCGAAGGCAGCCTGGAGTTAGCACATACATTTTGATTTGGGGTTTTGGCATTTCTTCTTGTAGCTGGACCACTTTTTTTTTCTTTTTTCCCCAGTTTGGAAAAGCTGGCTCATTTTATACCTACACACATAAGAGACCCCATCTGTGTTCCTTTATGGTTCCGGTGTGTTTTCCTCTTTTGTTGTTGTTGTTTGTTTTTGACATAGTGTTTGTCCCGGTGTTGGAAAGATGGTGCCCCCCCCAGTGCCTTCCTGGCCCTGCTGTCCACCTACCCTGAGCGTTTCCAGACTGCTGGTGTCCTAATTACTGTGTTGTTCATCCGGTTCCATTGTATTTCATTGGCTTGGTGTTTTGTCTTTTTGTTTCGATGAAAGGATTATTGGGGGTGTGGGGGGGAACAAAGCCTGTTTAAGTGAAGCTTCATCATTTAAAACACATATAAAAATTCTTTAAGATGCCTTTTATTCAGGATCTCTTTATCTTCCTTCACAAGCTTTCTGAGAATAAGTAGTGCATGTTGAGGTTTATCTTTGCTTTTATGTGCTCCAGCCACATGCTTAACATTGAGCACATTTGAGTCGCATTTCACCGGCTTTCACAATCCTTTTATAAAGGGACTGATCTGTTAACATCACCCTCTTTAGATCTAGCAGACAGGATGTCCTTCCATACAAAGAAGGGCTCCCCGTCTTTCTGGCCGGCCAGTAAGTGAATGATTTCAGGCCTGGTGGGCAATACTCGTGTCCATGCGTCACACAGCCCGACCACAGTAGTAGGCAGCTGCATGTAATTTTGAACTCCACTCATTGAACTGTAATAAAACAATATAAGCACTGCTTGGGGGGAAGATTGGATGCAGTTATCCTTACACAAGGCTCGGGCATATGAAAGCAGTGCTGGCTGACAAGAGGATTTTGAGATTTGATTTTGATTGAATTGCAGAATTGAACAGGCCAGGAATGTCAGTGGAAGGCTAAACGCCTGTAGTGCCATAAAGTTTTATTCATGTGAGGCTTTCCAATATCAAGTAGATGGATTATTGGAAAAGGTGTCAGGGGACATGAAATGGAAGAGCCCTAAACATAAAAGGTAGGCAGGAGGGAAAAATTACTTCTTGTTTAGTATATAATTAGGCCTCCAAAAAAAATAATATTCCGTAAAATTGTTTATTCTTCCCTCTCTTCAAAGAAAAAAAATTACCCTCTCGTTATATCACTTATTATTCTTTCAAGCGAAACTGAATTGAGTATTTAAGACAGGACCTTCTCTTATGTCATTCTTTTCTCCCCCCTTCCAGTTTTATCGAGATGTAATTGACATACAGTGCTGTGTAATGCGTACAGGATAATGATTTGCCTGACATTCATCATGAAATGACCACAGTAAGTTTAGTTGAACATTCATCATCCCATGTAGTTGTAAAATTAAAGAAATAGAAAAAAAAATTTTTTTCCCCTTGCGATGAGAAACAAAAGATTTGAAAAATATCAGGATGGTGGTTGCCTACCATGGAAAATGGCGAGGGAGAATATTGTCGCATGGTGGAAATGTTCTGTCTCAACAGGGGTGTCAGTTACACTGGTGTACGCGTTTGTCAGAATCCCTTGATCTCTAACATGTAAGATATGTGTGTAAACTTTACGTAAACTACACCGCCGCAAAAATTGTTAACACTCTGCTAGCCAGAAATCTCCTCTATATGCGGATGTGTAGAATTCATGACGAAACATAGATTATTTGGAATGGACAATGAAAGCACTCCTTATCAGAACTTAAGAGAAGCAGTCGTACACCATTCTTTTTTGATTTTGTTCCGAATTAACGTAGGGCAATAGGCTTTCTTGAAAAGGGAGGGGAGGGTGAATCCAGAATATCACTGTGCTCTAGACACCAGGAACTCTTCAGAAATGAGAGAGAGGCATGTGTCCACACATCCTAGCACACTGGCTTGTTTCATAGCTTGGCAGTGCACGCAGAACCCCGCACGCATTTGCCTTGGGCAGCTGATAGCACCATTCGTGTGACGTTGGAGAGTCGTGTTCACTGGCCGTGAGCGGGTAGTTCTCGGTCGAAGTCACACGGAAGGTTAGGTGGGGGGGCCGTGTTTATTGCATTTACTGTCCTGGTTCTTTATCCATGTGCAGTGTTTCTATTCAGACCATTAGTGAAGCACATCTAAAAATTGCCAGGGCGGAGATAAAGAGACACCTGTAATTTTTCAGTTCTGAATCTGTTTGTTTAGCATTACCAACCAAAGCAGTTTCGGTTAAATAATCGAAATTAGGAGTATATACACTTCGACTCTAGCATGCAGGTGTGATTTTTCTTCGTCCTCCTCCTACCTCTTGTTCTAATGTATTATGTATTTAGAAACATGTTTATTTGTAAATGAGGCTTTGCGAGGTTGAAACGGAAAACCAGAAAGGAAATTTCGAACCCTGAGGGCCTTATGTTTTTCAAGCCCTGTTTTTCCTTTAATGCTCAGTTTGAAAGAAAGGGCCTGCCTTCAGGTTGACGTTACCTCCCTGAGATTTGTAAAACTTTCCTGTACCCTATGTTCCATAGATCCATATTAGAATGTATTTAGTTATACTTTATTATTGTTTAGTTTTCCTAAAAATAAACTCCATGAATATTTATCTAATCAAACAATGATTCATTTACAAGCAGCCCTTGGGAAGAAAAAGCAGTCCTCAATTGGAGTGGTCAGATTGCATGATCCCAAAGTGGCCCCTTTTAATTTGACGTTGCACCCCGTGTTCCTTTAGAGTTGCGGCAGAATCGATATCTGAGAGTACAGTTTTCTGCTGTTGACAGAATTAATCCTAATTTGTGTGAGACAGGAGGGGAAAAGGTTGTTTATGGTGGATGAAAGGAAGTTGCAAACAGCTGCCTTTGAACTTGCTGAGATTCTGATCTTCAAGACAGGGATGTGTTACAGTGTTACCCATCAGTTCACATTGTGGTTCCTCCTTGGGAGTTACTGATACACACACACACACACACACACACACACACACACACACACACGCACACACGTGCGCGCCCAAGTCCCCTTTAACAGTCTACTAAGGTGAAATAAGCTAGGTGCCTGCTGTGTAACGTTTAAGGAGGAACACACGGTCGGGTGGACGCTTGGGTGCTGACCTTGAACTTGGACGGCTGTGAGAGTGAGGGCCTCCTCACATCTTGCACTTGAGGCCCCAATGCTTGGCCCTGCTGTAACACTTTTGGAAGGCTGTGCTTGGGTTGTATTTTTTGCAATAGAAAAAAATGTTTGGTCTAGGTGAAGGATATCCACCTTTTTTGCTATTTCTGTAAACTCGCCTATTTTTTTTTTACCTAAATTTAAAAAACAACGAGTGTGATTGTACAATATTATTTGATTTCTGTTTCCCTGCAGCCTCCCTGAATTGGCAGGCTTGCTGCGTCTGAACTAAAACGCAGTTTTGCATCAGGTCTGGTCATAACATGTATTTTTTTCTTTGATCCCACCAGAGCTGGGTTTGACATTCACGAACGGATTTACACGCCACACACCTTTTTAAGTGGTACAGTCGCAAGTGCCCTCCGTTAAAAAGACATGTGCTGGCATTACCAGGTTTAAGTTTGCTAAGCAGGTTCCGAAGGATTAATACTTGGCAATTATTTGGCTCTGAAATTGTGGAAGTGGTAATTTGCTGTTCAAAGGAGAGAAGTTAACTCAGGACATTAAAGCAGTTGACAAGAACGGTCTTTGTTTCTGGCGCTACAACCACCCCTGCTAGTCACGGGGACTCTCAGGGAGGACTCCCCTTGAATTCCTCCCATTTCATCCACAGGAAAACCTAGTTTGGCAGGTGCCATTATTACCTACTGGTTGACAGATGAGGGAATCACCGCTTGGAGAAATGAAATCATTTGCCCAAGTTCATAGCTCAAAAACAACAGAGCCTCACCCTTGAACTCTTAATACCAGTGCTCTTCACCACTGCATAACCCTTCAGTTTATGGTGCAGAGATGTTATTATAGGTACAGTCTGCCCTTTGGAAGAGGTACCAGAATTTCCTTCGTATGTATTGCTTATCATTACAAGTCAAGAGCCTTCGTTTGCAGAACTGTTAAGGCATTCAGTGCCCACACTAAGTTTTTGCAGACTTAATGGAGCAAGATTTTGTACATTTCTTTGTGGAAGCCATTCAAAGACGAGTGTATAAGCAGAAGCAGTGGGAATCCTTAAGTGTGGCCAGGAGAGCAGGCTGTCCTGATAAAGCAGGAAGTAACTGTCAGTCACTCACTAAGACTGAAGTCGTAGAAGGAGCCCATTCTGCACTGGGGCTCCCCCTGCCCGCCCCCAGGCTGGCAGCATTCATCTTCCTAAGCAGGGAAACGTTCTTTGGATCTCTGAACCCATGAGGGGTTCCATGAGGTCTGGCACTGTCTGATGTGTGGTGTGTATGAATGAAGCCTCTCTCCTAAAAGCTGAAATCAGTTGAAGAAAACTGGAAGAATGAGTCATTTCAGGTTCTTCTCTCAGAACATGTCTACGCTTGTTTCTGGCTGATTCCAAAGCGTTGAAATTTCTCTGTGATCTCGAGTAGGACAAAAGGGAGAGAAACAGATATTCACCTTCCCCCCAGTGAGTATGCAAGTTTAATAGAAGCATATTGAAAAGGCTCGATGCTTTTAGAAGGAGCCTGTTTACACTGATGGTAACCTGTGTCTTCACAGGTAAAGCGCATGGCTAGCCTTCCTCTTAATAACCTTGCTGTTGGCATGAGGCCTTGTCCACACTTTTGTTTGGTAGTTCTTCTCGGTTCCCAGGTGGTAACTGGAACACAAGCCTTGATGGTTTCAACTCTCCCCAAATGAGGTGTAGAATGGACGATGGAGCAAAGTGGCGGTCCGCACTGTGGAACCAGGCCACTCACAGGTTTCCTTTTGGCTGCAGTGATTCCCGTTTGTATCTGACTCTAACCTCATAGCGTCTGCTTACTAGTCACTGCCCAGGTACTGCCCTGCCTCAGTTTGTTCATCTGTTAAATGGGCATTCCTCTCTGTAAGCTCTCGGGGGAACCCCATGAACTCGGTATTATTTGCTGCTGAGGGCTGGTCCTACGGTAGCTAAATATAGACAGCGATCATGATTGACGTGTGTAGACGTGTGTGTAGGCAGAGGTATTCAGGCCACAGATATGTTTTGGTTGACTTGCATAGTGTTCTACCTAAAATATTTGAATTTATCACTTAGGTTTACCGAGATTTCCTATGCAACACCCAGATTTCTGGCTTTTTTCACAAATCAAAAGATGTGGGAGCACCAGCCTTTCTCCCAGGCGGCTGGGGCCATGGTGCGCACTGAGATGGGGCTTGTCCAGCTGTCTGGTTAGGGATGCTTCCCCACACTCCCTGGTGTGCGATTCCCCGTCTGCTTCATTCGCGGAAGCAATTGCCTGGCCCCTGTGGGCGCTCAGGTGTGCAGCCCTGGTAGAGTGTGTCCTGCAGCGTGTGGACCAGCACCGGCCAGTGTGGACATCATGAGGATCGACCGTCTCCTGTCAAGGCTTGTGCAGCGAGGTTTCTGGAAAGTGCCAGATTTTTTTTTTTTAAATGCCTGAAATGATTTAAACTTTCTGGAAGCTGTGCATCCCCTATAAACAATGGGACCCATAGAAAAACACACTCATTGGAGAAATTACGAGGCATATAATTTTGTCTTTAAATTCTTACGAGTGAATTGTAAGAACATGACTTCACAGGAACCTCAGAGACATTACAGCATTTTAATAACACTTTGCTGCTCCACGGGATGCCTCATTTTTCCTCTTATTAATTTAATTCTTGTCCCCCATGTGTGGCAGTGGGTGCCCTGTCTCCGGCTCCACCCTTGTGTACCTTGGGGAGGCCGCCTGGTGCCCTCCCTCCTTGGGGCAGAGGCTCCAGGGGCATGTCCTATCTGCGAAGAGTTTATGAGGTTTCACCCACTCCGTCATTCCTGAACATGCTTTTTCCCTGCTCAGCATCCTCCCTGCTTCCCCTTGCGCTGCCAGCAGCGCATTGTATCACCCCCATCTGCAGCCGGAGCCACTACCACCCCTGTGCCTGCACCGGTGTTTCCACAGTGACTGAAAAAAGAACCACATCATTGGGTGCCCACGAGTGGCAGCAGTTCATGGAAGCCAGTCTGCACAGCCCCTATTTCCCCGTGGGGCCCAGGCTTCTCAGAGAAGAGCAGGAGCTGTCCTCTGCTTCTGTCCCTGTGGCAACCAGGGTGTCCACATTGAATACATGAATCCATCCATCATCCATCCATCCATTCACCTACCAGTTCTTTTCAACAGATTTTAATTGAGTGCCTCTGATGTACCACACACCAGTGTTTTCAATACTCTGTGAAAACAGGCTTGCGATCTGGCCCCATGACACAGACAAGGATGAGAAATTAGAACCACAGGGAATGCAACCAAGAAAGGGGGAACCGACTTATAAAAGGGGGAACTGACTTTGTCTGTTGAATACCGTGGAGTTTAAACAAACTTAGAATCTTAGAACTTCTTGAGAAACTCTCTGGATGGAGCTCATTTTTCTTTTTTCAGAAACTTCAGGAGGCCGTCTGTTCCATGGGTGACATGGTGTCTTCTGTATCAGCCCTGTTCTTGTTCCAGGCAAGATACAGGGGGGCTGTCGTTTACATTGCCAGTGATGTGGGTGGCGCCCCTTGAGTTGGGCAGTGCCCACCCTTCTCAGCCACCCTTGGTGGCCTTAATTCAGACAGACCTGCGTTTGAGTCTTGCTTTTACCATTTATTTGTGAGCCAGCACACGTTTCTTTAGCTTTCCCAAATTTGCTTTCTTCGTCTGCAAGGTAGGGGTGGGGTTATGGTACCTGCCTTACAGGTATCACAGGGAAGACAGAGGGGAGGAGGCGTGTGAAAGCGCCTGAGTGCCTGCCACATGGTCTGTACTCAAGAAATAGTCACCACTGCTGTTAATGGAATGAACCATCACCTTTCCCACATAGTCCCCCCTTCCCCAGCCACGTGGTGCACTTTGAAAGGGATATCCTTCACATTCGTCTTCCAGAAAATTGAGGTCACTGACTTGTTTCCTTCTTGACCCCTCCACCCTGCAGTCCCCACGCCATCTCCCCCTCCTCCCCTCCCTCGGGCTGAGCTACCGCAGGGGCAGGTACAGAGCATCTCCTCCGTTGCCTTTCTGTCTGCCGTGGGCCTGGGTGATTTTGGCTGCTTATCTAATCCAGGGAAGGAGCAGCCACTCCTCAGCCTTGGGGAGGCCGGTGGCGGGCTGGCCCGTAATAATACAATTATGAAGGTTAACAGGAAAAAGTGGGGTCCAGGAGCAATTCCAGGCAGCTGGCAGCCCTGCTGAATTGGAAGCGCCCCACCAATGAAAACTGCAGCGAGAAGCAAATTAAACCTCCTATCTGCCATCTCACGCTCTTCTCTCCCCTTTCCTGTTTGGACTTGAAAGGCGATTGGAGCCAGGGCCGTGACAGTTGACGGAAGTGCTGCAAGGGGGGAGTATTTATTTACAGTGAGTCGTGGCGATGCTTGTTCAGGATGCGGTTTCTTGCAGGAAGTTCTGTCCCCACCCCCGGGTTTGATCATTTCTCCAAAAAAAAAAAAAAAAAATCCTTGATTGTTTGAGGCCTCCGCACTGACATGGAGCAACACGGAGTAACCTGTCTGTACTTGGAGGGTTTGCCAAGTGCACCCTTGGAGGAGGGCCTGGAGTGGGGCAGCAGGCCACCAGCGGGCCCCGCTCCCCCGAAATGTGTTCAGGCGCGGCAGTAATCATTAGGCATTTAAAATAGGGAAGTAGGCTGAGTACACGTGCTGTAAGCTGTGGTTGGCGCGGGCCATTCCGTTCGTTAACAGAAACCAGTGCCAACTGAGGATGTTGTACTGGGCGTTTCAGAGAGAAGTCACTCTGAGGCGAATTCAGAGGTGACAGTGCTTAAGAAGCAGATATCTGAGTTATAAACCAGTTGGCCCGGGGCTCCTGAAGCCTCTCTGAAGACAACAGCGAAACTCTGGGTCCCAAGTTCGGGATGCCTCCTGCCTTTTGGAGTCTTATAGAATGATGGGAGAGAAGGGTGAAAAGGGAAACAGGATTCCATCGAAGAGTTTATTGTGATATTTTCTTAAGTCTTCAGAAGATCCTGTGATACTATAGAATTTTCTCATAAACCCACAAATATCCTTCACTTTTTATTTAAAAAAAATACAGGAGGAGAGGAAATATTACCAAAGGATGTAATGGAAATTAAATCTCCCTCCCCCAGGGTCTCAGCTCCCTTCTTAAGTCTTCTAAGTCTCAAGGGACCAGCTCCATCAGCACCACCTGGGAACTTAATAGAGGTGCAGGTTCTGGGCCCTAGCAGACACGTACCGAATCAGAAAGGACCATGCAGCACGGAAATCTGCGTTTTAACAAGTCCTCCGTGTGGTTCTGATGGTCACTAATGTTTGAGAAACCGCACACTTAAGACTGTGGCTTTCAGACTTCAGTGTGCGTCAGAATCTGCTGGAGAGTTTGTTCAAGCTACAGGTGCCCGACGCTCAGAGACTCCGATTCCGTAGGTTGCTAGCGGGGCCTGAGAATCTGCATTCTTTATTTTTTTGAGGGGAGGGGGCAAGCATCCCTTCCCACCATTTCCCTCCCATCAGTGGTTCTGGTGCAGTGGTCCTGGATCTTTGATAAACCCTGACTTTGGGAGTGGGTCTGATCCTTTAAAAACAAACCAACCAAAAAACCATGGAATGGAGGAAGCAGCTCTTATTTGTTGAGGCCACGGCTAATGTAATGCATGATGATACTGACAATAAAGAGGACCTTGGCACCCGTGTAAGTTTCCCCAGCTGTCCCAGATGCCCAGCTCATTGCAGGAGACTTTTTTGACTAATTTCTGCAGCTAAGGAATTCATCCCTCTTCTTGAGAAACTCTTGTCAGTCTGCCAAAATTACTTGGACCTTGTCAAGATTCAGAGGAAGTTGCAAATGTTCTCCTATAAGTGTCTCCCCCAGTGTTTTACTTGATCTCTTCATATATTTTTTGGCTTCTAAAGGTCTTTAACCCTCTTTGAAATGTGCTAGTGGTTGGGTATAATTTTAAGCTGATGGACTTTATTTGCAGAATATGGTAGATACAGGTGACAGGCTTCATTTTCCACCCCTTTGAGGGTCTGTTGCAATAGACAAAGTGTTTACAAAGATGTATGGTCCTTGTGTCAAGGAGCTTACAGTCCAGGTGGCTGATGGTTGATATAGAGAAAGTATGCACAGAATAGAAGTGCATTACAGTGTGGAACTGGTGCAGGAGGAATGACAGACTGCAGGTGCTGTGGCACATAGAGGAGAGTTTCACAGAAGTGGAACACCATGCTTGAGCAGGGTTTGGAAGGATGAATGGAGCTCCCCAGATGACTCAAGGTGAGGAACATTATTCTAGGCAGAGGCAGTAGCTGGAGTTGCATCCAGCTCTGCCTCCTGAGATGTTTCACATTTGGGAATCCTTCACAGTGCTTTAGGAGTGACTTCTGAGTTGGAAGATTCTGGGGTAGATAGCAGTTGGAACTTCGCTAAGGCCCTCTTATCGCAAATAATATTGGGCAGTATGAAAGAATGTTATCACCTACAAAGGGCAGTAACCTTTGTAAAATATAGAAAACATTTTTTTCCCCCGAAGTTTCCCCCTTGAATCCCAAAGTTCTTCCATAGTCTGGGTGGGGTTGACAGGCTGCCAAGATGCTTGGGGGACTTGGGTGGGAAAGGGAGTTGGCTGGTTTCACAGTTCCCTGCGCCAGCCTTCTCCGCCGCGTGTCTTGTTGAGCATTCGTCCGTTGACATGCTTCTCGCTGAGTCGGAGAATGTGAGGATTTCGGCAGGAGAAGTAAGAAAGCCCCTCCAGAGGTCTGCACAGCTTATTTAAAATTCCTTCAGGGACCCTGACTTTGCACACACTCTTAACCTTTGCCAGTGTGTTTTTCCCCAGTAAAGCTGGAGTCATAGTACCATCACTCTTGTAAGAGTGAAGTAGTGAATGATGAAGTAGTGTATAGCGAGTATTTAGCCTCGTGCCTGGCAGTTCAGTAACCACTTACTCTGCTGGCTGCTCAAAGGCAAGTGTAAGAGAAAGAACAAAACACACCACAAACTTGGTCTCTGAACTCCCAGGCCCATCGAAAGCAGAGTTTTTCAACCTCGGCGCTCTCGACATTTGGGGCCAGAAAGTTCTTTGTTGTGGGGGCTGTGCATCGTGGGATGTAGAGAAGCATCCCTGCCCCCACGCGCTAGGTGCCAGTGGCATTCCCTCCTGGCCCCCACTGTGTGACAGCCAAAACTGTCTTCAGACACATCCCCTGGGAGGACACAGAGTTCCTCCTGATCTTCCGTCTATCTGGGGGGTGCTCCGTGATTTGCGAAGGTATTTACCCTGATGGAAGCACTGCAAAATCAAGTCTCTAATTTAGAATATGGAAACAAAATACACAAAGGGCAGCTTCAGGAATGGTTTCATACTGTTTGCAACATGGAACATGACTTTAAGAAAGCCGTCAACCAGGACTTACTGAAGTCCTAGCACATCTCGCAAGGAAGAATTCCCGACATACACGTGGTCATTTTCTTGGCATTTCATTTCATACCAATTTCACTTTAAAATATGAGGAACAGGGTCTTGGGCTGTTTTATTTTTCCAAGGCTTTTTTTCCCTTCTTTAAAAAAAGCTGGGCTTCCAAGGTGGCGCAGTGGTTAAGAATCCGCTTCCCAATGCAGGGGACACGGGTTCAAGCCCTGCTCCAGGAAGATCCCACATGCCACGGAGTAACTAAGCCCGTGCGCCAAGAAAAAAAAAAAAAAGCTTTAATGGTGGTAAAACACCCATGATATGAAATTTACTGTCTTCAGCAGTATGAAGTTCAGTAGTGTTAAATATATTCACACTGTTGTATCTCCAGAACTTTTTCATCTTGCACAGCTGAAACCGTGTTCCCATTAAACAAACAGCTCCCATTGCTGCTTCACTCCAGCCCCTGGCAGCCATTGGACTTTCCGTCTCTATGAATGTGGCTACTCTAGGTACCCCAGAGAAGTGGAATCATACTGTATTTGTCTTTTTGTGACTGGCTCATTTCACTTAGCATAATGTCTCAAGGTTCATCCGTGTTTTAGCACGTGTCACAGTTTCCTTCCTTTTCAAGGCTAAATTCTATTCCAATATATGTATGAGTATATACCACATTCTGTTTATGCATCCATCCATCAGTGGACACTTGCTTTGCTTCTCCCTTTTGATCTTATTAATGATGCTGTTTTGAATATGGGTGTAGATATGTCTTTGAGACCCTGCTTTTCATTCTTCTAGGTATATACCGAGAAGTGGAGTTGTCGAATCACATGAGAATTCTATTTTTCTCCCTTTCTAGATGTTCCTGCCCTTTCTTAGCTGAGGGAAATGGAATCCACTGTCCTTCGGACCCATCCCCGCCCTTTCTTGAAGCTTTTCCTTACGTCCCTGCTGCCCTGATTCTTTCTCTCATCCCCCTGCGTGCATGTGGACACGCTAAGATGTTGCCAGGGACCAACGTAAGGCCATCGTTTACATCCATAAGCCCATGGTCCATAAGCAGCACCCTGGCAGCTGTAAACAACCACACCTTGATCACTCTGTCTCTGGGAGCCATGCTGCTTGCCCGGGCGGTGCATCTGCTCACACATGACCTGGCCCCATCTATACTTGTGTGCCATCTGCATAGACAGTCACATCCTTAGGCAATTTAGTGAGGCAGTGAAGAGGGAGATGAGTTGTGAGAAGGGCGAGGTGGTGTCTTCTCTCCCAGTGGTGCTTTGGGTAGCAGGTTGTAGCTCCGACCTTCAGACTCCATTCATTGCCCGCCTCTGGACAGCTCTGTCTTCCAGCTACCTTCCATGCCGCGCTGCAGTCTTCAGAATTTCCAGCTGGGTGTCACCCGTCGGGATGCGGAAGGATGGGTGGAACGCGTAATTTACTTAGAAAAATATTCCGGTTCTGCATTGACATTCTCAGAGTAAGAAAACAGGAGGGCAGAAAAGCAGTGTGTTGAAAAGCTTGTATCTAAGGAGACTGCTTTTTTCCGTCCATTCTCTGTCTTTTTTTTTTTTTTTCTAATTAGACTGAAACCTCCCTAAACCTATGTAATTTTATTTGCAGAATGGGCCTACCAGGCGTTGTGCCTGAGGATGAGATCTTGACCGTCAGGACTTGGGATGTGTAAGGGAGGTCCAAAAGGCCCAGTGGAGGGCCAGTCTCAATATCTGGAGATCAGAAATATGTGAGCGGAGGTGAGCCTGCAGAAGGTGGTACTAAGTTGAAATCCCCCTGTGCGGTGATGTGTGGTCCTTCTGTGAGCCAGGGCTTCCTCTGCTGACTGCAGAGAGGATGCAGAGTCAGCAGAGATAATGAGATGCAAGGGGATTCATGCAGCAACAGGTGACTTTTAAAGGTGGATAAATAAGTGGAAATAGGACTAGTCTTGCTGTTTCACATTTTTAAAAGTAATCCCCAAACACCAGCTCTTTCAGACCAGGGTGGCTTGTATGAAGCTAGGTTGCCAGAAAATGAAGAATATGGGGCAACATTTATTCATTCATTCAGATTTTTAAAAAATTATCTTATTTATGTTTTATTTAGCTGCACTGTGGCAGCAGGCGGGATCTTAGTTCCCCGACCAGGGATTGAACCCGCACCCCCTGCAGTGGAGGCGCGGAGTCCTAACCACTGGACCACCAGGAAAGGTCCCATTCAGATTTTTTAAGAGCCAAGAATCTAGTGCTAAGCAAAACCAGACACGCCGTCCTTTGAGTCTCCACGTTAGTGCGTCCCCTCTAATTCCTGTATGTGATTACACATGTGAGATGCGTATGTTTTCCTGAAGGTAATAAATTGTTCTATTTTTTTTTTTACTTGTCTTCATCCAATTATTTTTGTAGAACTATTAGAGATAGGTTCTAGTGCTGGAATCACACAGTAACACTTTTCTTCTGAAAATAAGCCCTTGTTACTGTTTTAATTCATTTTCATTTTCTACCCCACCCTTCAGAAGATCACAGGAGCTTTCCTTGGGTTCCGTTTGAGGCGTTTCACCTCTTGGGATCGAGCTTTTTCTTTTCTCTGCAGGAGGATCCTATCACTCTGCGGCAGCTCCCTTTTTCTCCGATCACCTGTTGGGTTTGGGTCTCCTGTGCTGCAGCCAGAGAGTCACCTCCTGTTCCCAGTGGAGCAGGGTTTCTTTCTTTTTAATCCCAGAGGTCTCGTGGGGATGTTTCTGTGAACATACGATAATCCCAGACTTGCAGTTCGTGCTTTTTCACATGCTAGCCTTGAGTTTTCTGCTGGGTTGACAGAGAGCCTGGTGGGCCACTGGTGAGTTGTGGGGTGCCCTGTCATTTGGAGAACACGGAGGGAGACCAGGGGTGTTTGTGTACTGAGAGCCTCCCCTGCTCCCCGTCTCTGCCCCATCCAGTGCCTCTGCTGTGCCTTCCGAGCTGGGGGAGCCTGGTGGAGAATCGTTGTTGGCTTTTGGTACTCTTAAAACCTGGGTATGTTCATGGCTTGTTTTCTTAGCCGTGCATTCTCAGAAGCGGAATTGTTGCATCCCAGAGAGTGCAGAATTTAATTGCCAGCATTCTGTTTTTCAGAATGGTAATATCAAGTGTGTTTCCTATCAGCTTTGTAAGTGAAGGCCCGTTTCCCTAAGGATTATAGGGTATTATATGTGAAAGTATTCCCTAATTTAATAGGTGAAAAAATGGACTTGTCTTCATTGGCGTTGTCCTGCTTGGTAATGGGGCTTCAATCTTAGTTTCCTGTGTTTTAGATGGATATCACAGTTGCATAAAATTAGATGATTATAACAGACATTTCACATTGTTTCTGCTTATGAATCTCCGCTCGGTGCTAGTAGAGACTCAAAAGCAGAATTTGGTTTCTAGGTATTTCGATGTGTTCTTGTTATTACTCTTCGAGGACGGGGTCTAGACTTGGTTTATGACTGCTGTTGGTTTAACGCTCTTGTGGTGCTGAAGTTAATTCTTGAAATTTTTCCCTTCTCTTCTTTGTATTATAAGAGGTTGTGCGAAGCGATTCGTAAGGGTTTTATGGAAATACATGGCATTGTAATAGGGACCATATTTTATGAGTCTAAAATGAAGATTTCTCATTTTACGTGAATGAGTCAGATGTATGGGGACAGTGGGGTGGAATATTTGAAATGTGGACTCTAGTGTTAAATCCAGAAGATCATAGGGTTGTATGAGCCAGCGTGTTCCACACCGAGTTCCTCAGTGTAGTAACTCTTTTCAAGCAGAAACCATTCTCTGGTTAAAATAAGCTGGGAAACACGGGCTTCTACCAGGTGGAATCTCTGTTTTATTTTATTTTTAGCTATAGGACTTTTTAGACTTTAAGATAGTAATGTGCACTGTTGACTCTGAACATATGTCGAGTTTTCCAAATGAAACCTTTCTGGTGTGGGTTGGAGACGGAGTCAGGGGACAATGCATTTTGACATAATGGAGACCCCACCCAGGAATACAGTTTGGGAAAAGCTCTGTTGGAATAATTATAAATTTCTTCATGGCATAAGCCCTCACTCTTGTAGGTTAAAATCCAGAGATGGTTTTTAAATTGTGGAATAAACGAATGTGAATGTATGTAAAGGGTTCCTTCCTTCCCTTTTCTTCCCCGCCCCCCCCCCCCCTTTTTCTTTTGGCCTTAAATCTATTACTTTAAGTTCTTAGGAGAAAGATAATGACATAACTAAAAAAATGTTGTGTGTGTGTGTGTGCATGTACAGCCAGAAGATAACTCTTGCTGTGGAAATGAATATTTACTGCTTTTCAGAATAGATTTTTTTTTCCCAGAATGAAAGGTAGCCAAACCAGTCTCATTGCTACATTTTGTTTGATGTTTCTTAGTCTTAAATATCGCTTAATAATACCATTTTATTGACTGTTTTGTGCAAGGCAGTGAGCTAAGGAAGAAGGATAGATAGAAGTTATGTTTCTTGGCTTCAAAAAACTTATACTTTAGTTGAGGAGGAGAGAGAAAAACAGTGGGAAAATGGAGGGGAAAAGGTGATATGTAATTACCAGTTTAAAAGCTGAGGGACTTCCCTGGCAGGCTGGTGGTTGAAACAATGCGCTTCCGCTGCAGAGGACACGGGTTCGATCCCTGGTCAGGGAAGTGCATGCCGCACTTTGAACTGAAGAAATGTCACAGAACTGAACATAGTGGGTTGCGAATTGAACATTTAATGCCTGGCTGTAGGAGATCAGAGGAGGGAGAGATGGAGGCACAGGGGACTGTAAGTCAAGGGCTACAAACAGTTTTGGGGTCATGATCTCCTTTGTGAAACTGAAAAATCTCTGCATGCCTCTCTGGGTGTTTATGAAACAAATGTCCAGGTTTCATCACTCAGAATTAATAACTGTTGACATCTGATCATATTCACCTCTGCTGTGTTACCTTTAAGAAATACAACATTCATGCTAAAAGAGGTCTCCTCTAACCATGCAGTTCAAGACGGATTTCCCTCCCCACCCCCATACATCCACACAAAGGTCCCTCTTTATCAAGTTCATCCATAACCTCCTTCTGGGGTGACTACTTTATATACATAAGTAGCCATAAAAAGGATCTCTCGTGCTTTTCCGTAGATTTCTTTAGTTTGCATAAATGGTATCCTAATGGGCACGGGCACGAACTTTTGTAAATGTCCAGCCTCAGGCACTTCCTGGACCCTGGAAGCCCATTTCCAGATTCCTGTTTTCAGAGGAAATTGGGACTTGAACCCAGCGAGCAGATTCCAGAAGGTGCAGGGGGAGGTGCAGCCTGCAGGTGGGCTCAGTGGAGCAGATGCAGGAGGGAGGGGTCTCCCGAGGCGGTCATCCTGCCCAGGGGTGGGGAAGGGGATCCCAGGGGCATGGAGGGGTGGGGAGTACCATCCCCTGAGGCCTGGAGAATCTCATTTGCAGCCTTCCTCTTTCCTTGCCTTTCTTTTGGCAAGTACTTCCTCAGAGTTACTTATCTTTTCATATGCATATGTCCTGCTTCTTCACCTGGACTATGAACTTCTTACAGTCTGACTCTCATCCTTCATCACTTTGCCTCTCCCCTTGGTGACTTACCTACGAAATCCTTGGTGGGTTTTTTTGTTTGTTTTTCAAGTCCTGTGCGGTAGAAATGTTCATCATGGTGTTAAGTCTTTACATAATTCTCAGAAACTAAACTTGAGACATATGAAGATAAACGATGACAATTTAAGCCAGCCAGGAAGCTGTAAGGTGGGCTCGGGCTCTCCCTTGGCGTGAATCTGTGTCTGAGGGTGGCTAAGCGCCCCTCCTGCCATCGGGGGGTGGCAAACAGTACAGGTAAGTGCAGGCACACCTTTGCTTCCCTGCAGACCTGAGCCCGTTCAGGGCCCTCCAGCCTACCAGTCAGGGCAGAGAAAGCTCCTATGGGGACTCGGAAGCTGCTTTTCAGAGTCAGGGGAGTCAGGGTGAACTGGGCTGGCAGGGTCCGGGATGCATTGCCAGCCGGGGAGAGCTTATCGCACCAGAGAGGAAACCACCGCCCCGGTGAACCTGTTTTATTTTCTGTTTGTACAGCATGCACCTTCTTAAGGTGTGTTTTTATTTTAGTTTGCAGGCCTTTCTCCCGGCAGAACCAGAGAATATTGCAAGCCTCCGCGCCCGCGCTCCCTCTGATGTGTGATGTCAGATACCGAATGTGTCAGGCAGTCTGAACCTTGTTGCCTCTCATGGTTGACCCCGTAAAGTCCTTCCCCTGACTGACTGTGTGCGTGCACGACGGTAACACACGTGAGACCTTGCCCTGTTCTGATGCACACGTGTGGAATGCTTGTATAGTTTGAGAAAGAAGACTGTATCAAAAATCAGGCACCTACTACTTGGTTGCATAGCTTTAAAAACAAGGTCTAAAGAGGTTGGACTAGTTTAGGCTGACTTGGTCTGTTATCTTCGGGGTCTTTGAATATCCACAGTCTATGACTTGACTTTGCCTATTTGGTGGGTGAATTCTTACACAGGGACCTGCCACCATCACTGATTTGTTCATTATTCGTCCGAGGGTGGGGGATTCAGGAGCAAGCAAGTCACGCGTGTCACCAGTGTTTTTTTGTTTTTTTGTTTTGTTTTTTAAATACCTAAGGATCAAAAGCACCCATGCAGGTAGAAGACGATCAGGGTGTTCTGGCCATTGGAATCATTCAAACCCCCCAGTGTTTTATTCATCTTACAGCTCAGACTTTGGTTCATCCTTGGAAACAGTGCAAAGAATAGCTCCTCAGCCAAATCATGTTTTCAGAAAAGAAGATTTTTTTTTTTACATGTTCACATTTCCTGTCAGAGTTGAGTGTTGAATTGCTTTGAAGGCTAGACTTAGGAGCTCCACACTTCAGCCTGAAAATGAATGTAAATGCTGAGATTTCCGGGGGTTTTTTTTTTGGGGGGGGGGGGGAGGCGAGTTGCGGAGAGGGAAGGGGCTGGTGCTTGAGGAAGGGGCTGAGGCTGTGATGAGTAGCTCTGTGCTGTAGGCACCCAGTGTGCCTGGTGCAAAACCCCCACAGCCAGAGCCGAGATGCCAGAGCCAGCTCAGGCCTGGCCCTGCGAGGCGGAGCGTCAGCCCGGGGGACCCAGTGGAATAGGAGCAGATTATTAGACAGGGAGGGACAGGAAAAGGAAGCTTCCACAGGGAGAGAAGAATGAGGGTCATTGGGCCAGGGCCCGGGAGGGGTGCGCTGATTGTGCTCTGAATGCAGGGAGGGGTGCAAGGTCAGAGCCTGGCTCGGGGTGGTGAGGCAGGGACGGGCAAGGGGAAAATGCTCTGGGCCGGGCTTGGGAGGAGACGGAAAAATCAACTAGACAGATGCAGGAAAGCTGCGGGGGCAAACGCCGGGCCGGGCCGCTGGTGCGCGTGGGCCCTGCACACCGAGCTCCTCCGGGGCTGATGCTCTGCCTGTCACAGTGGGGCCTCCTTGGTGCCCCACGGGGTCTCCAGTTCCTTGAAGACAGGGGTACAAGTACCAGCCCTTCTCAGGCATCACTCTGACGCATGGGTTGGCCCTCAAGAAATACTTGCTGCCAATAGGTTTTCTAAGAGTAGCAGCCTCAGGGAACCCTGGGACCCTGCTGAAGGGTCTCTCAGTTTCTCAGGTGGCTCCAGGGATGCTACCCACGTGCCCACAAGGGAACAGGAATTACAGAATGATGGGGTTCAAATTGAGTCTTTCTGTTCCCCTTGATGGCTTCGATTTTCCACGTCACACACACACAGTGAAGTCAGAATAAACACATGGAAAGAAAAATATTGTCAGGAAAAGGTCAGGAGGTTTGGGTTCTGAGTTTGCCCCAAGCGCCTAGGGTGGCTTCGTGGAAAAGTCAGTCTTCATTTCTCATCGGGTGTGGTTGTTACCTATGAAATGAGGACTTGGCAGTGAGGAGCTTTTAAGTTGCTATTAACTTTTGTATGTACCTTTGGACAATGTATTTGCTTGAAATAGCTATCCCAACTGCAGAGTAAGGCTATCTGGGACCAGGTAGGCCAGGGTTAGAATCCCTACTTCACCACTTACTAGCTTGGTGACCCAGGCAAGTTAACCTTATTTCTCTGTACCTCAGTTTTTCCATCTGCAAAATGGGAAAGTCATTGTGAGAATGGAGTGGCTTACCCCAGTGCCTGGTGGGCTGTGAGCACTGAATCGTGTCAGCTCTTACTAGCAAGCTGTACTCTACTGGAGTGAAACCCACGTCACTAAGAATATTGACCACACAAGTACTTCCTGGGCAAGCAGATCCAACCGTGTTGTTTCTTGTTCTTCATGGCCTTTCTTTCTCTTGAAATCCTCCCTGGTTTCCTATTCATTAACCAGAGAAATGACCTGAACTTTTTGCTCCCACTGGAGTGACCTGAGGCCACTGGTTTCTTCCTGTCTGTGTTGTCTTTACACGGCTCCTCTGCATGTCCGTCTTCCTCCCTAGATAACAGGAGCTACTTGCAGGCAAGGGATGTGACTCCTGGGTCCCCCCTCCAGGGATCCCCTCCCTGCATGCGTCGCGATGTTTGGTTGAAATGAGATGAAAGTGTTGAGGGAGGTGTTTCATGTACGTAGGAGGGGCCCCTTGGCACAGGTTCGCAGTTCTCTGGTGGTTGTGGCCGCTTTGTTGCTTCAGAGGCAGCTGGGCCAGTGACCTGTAAGGCATTGCCCTGCGGACGTTCTCACCCCTGAAACATGTGGCTACCTCCCCCGCAGCCCAAGGAGCTTGGGTGACAGACAGACACCATAAGGCTGAGTTCTGAGCCTCTCTTCCAAAGTGGCAGAATGCAATGCTTTCTCTCTATTTCCTTGGAATCTGAGCAGGTAGATTCATCTTTAAAGACATAAGCGTGAGAACTTAAAGGGTAAACCACCCCGAGATTGAAAATTAAAAATGTAATGTTGTTTTAAAGAAAAGTGCATTCACTAAGGAACCAAATAATTTCTAAGGTTAGTGGCAAAGGATAGCTTCTGCTCTAAGTGAAGTACTGGGCTGGTAACTACTCCTGGGTTTTTGTTGTTTTTTTTTTTTTTTCCCTTGAACTTGGGATCCCTGCATATCACAGACAAGCATCAAAGCCCAAGATTCAAATCTGTTACTGAATCCATTCCAGGAAAGCGGGGAAAAGCTACCAATTTGTCATCTGTTATAAAATTTTATAACCTTTCTCTCTCTCTCTTTTTTTTTTTTTTTTTGATATTTTTGTACTATTATTCACTCGGCTTGTGATACTCTGCCAGATTTGTGCCTGCTCATTTTACTGTGTGTACACGGCTGTGGTCTCTATTTTCTAAGTAAGGACTGTCTGGTTGAGTTAGCAGCGCCGAAATCGAAATCGCTCACGCTGCACTGTCCTCGAGGCAGGCTCTCCGTGGTTTGAGGCTGGCTATTTTGGGGCGTGGTCAGGAGGGAGCCTCCGTCCCAGGGTGGTCTTTCTCTGTCAAGATTGTGGTCAGCATAGCAGGAGGGCAATCTGACCAAGCTCTCATGTCACTTCCTGAATGAGTTTGGATGGAGAAGAAAGAGGACTCTTCATTTCTCCAAGTTGCCAGTTTTTATAGCTTCCCGGTAGAGCAGACGTAGCTTGGAAAGATTTCGAATTTTGTTTTTCACTGGATATGCAAATATGTGTTGAGGAATACTGGTCATGGGCTCGTCTTGGGGCTGTGGAACGAGGGATACACTACACAGCGTTTTGCAGTTTCTTTAATAGAGTGGGTGAGAAGCCAGCGGTCAGGTGGGTCAGAGGAGGGCACTGCGGAGCCCGTAGCTGTCTTGAGATGAGGACGATTCTCGAAGACGCCGACGTCCTTGGAAAGGCTTATTTTGAGGGTTTCACCAAATTTCAGCTCAATATTTAGTTAACACAGACGAATCATTATGGAACATGTTAATTCTGTTTTTCCATTTTTGTACAATCCGTCGAACATTTCCTTTCGAAATACAATACTCTTTCAGGTTTTGCTCCGAAGCATTTTTTTCTAACTTTCTATTTCTATTTCAATATTTTCTGCCGCCTAGACATCAGCAGATGGACAGGGACATGTCAGGACCCCCCTCCTCCCACCCCCACCCCCCAAGTTCTCACGAGCCACACACACAAGTGCTGAGTTCCGCCTGGCTGCCTGCCTTGGCACAGGCCTTTGATTCCTGAAATGCTCAGAGCAGACCAAAAAAAAAAAAAAAAAAAAAAAAAAGTGGTTTTCAGGTGAGCCTGTCCAAGAATGCCTTTTTTCCCTAAAAAAATAGTTCCTTGTTGTTTGCTCCTCCTCCCTTTCCCCCCGGTCCCACCCACCCCAAAGCAGTAACGGCAGATACAGTTCAGACTCCTTTATCATTTTTCCTTGATGTCCCCTTAGAAATGACATCTCCTGGGTCTGGCGGCCCCCACCACGAGCAAGGTTGTTGGGCATCCGTGGACCGCACGATGCACCGGGGCAGCCCGCGTGCAGCCGGACCCCACGTCCACCCTCCCCCTCGGCCCAGGCTGTAGTTTCCACGTCTGCTCCTCAGGTTTGCTGGCTGTAATCACAGAAATAGCAAAAAATGTCAGCCTACTACTGTCTGCGAGTCGGCACTAGTCCAGGGAGTTTCAAAGGGATATTTTATTGATTCTGTAAGTGCGCAGTAGAGTGGACGAGCTGAGCTGAACCTCGGGGCCAGGAAAGCCCCTGTTCCACCAGCAGCTCCCACACGAGCCCAGCTTTGGATGGAGCTCACAGAGCAGTCTCAGTTCAAGGTGAAGTGTGCACTTAACCCTTTCTCCAACGCACCCTCCAGGTTTCATTTGGGGGCACGTGTGTCCAGGCCACGTCTCTTTGCAGTAATTTCAAATGTCTGATTTCCTTTGCATCTTGTAACGTGCCCCGTCACTGTTTTATGGCTCTACCTCTTGAAGGGCTGTTGTCAGACCTTGGGTGTGAAAGGCAGTTCGTACAGGAGCCTCTTCAGAACAATGCGCTTTCAATAGGAACGTCTCGGGAGAAGAAAAGCATAAAGCAGGCTTCTGAACAAGACTCGCTAAGCTCCAGCAGGCCATTCTCTGCTAATAAGCTGATTGCTTTCCAGACCTGAAGGGGTGGACCAAGCTGTTTTGCCAAAACAATTGAAAATTAGCTCTGTAAACTTTCGCGCTGCCATATTTTGCACTGGCACTCGTATCTGAATGGTTCCATTCATTGGTTAGAGCTGGAAACAATTGGGACGAGGGCGTTTTTAAAACCAAAAAGGAATTGTGGAGTGTCTCAGTCGGAGGCGGGCTGGAGGCAGCTAACAATTTTCTAAGTTGATTCACAAGACTTCCCCGGTTGCTAAAGTCCTCTTGGGTGGGATTGATTGATCTTTTGCTGCCTTCTTCATCTTCTGGAGGATATGAGGACTTTGAATGCAGATGGGACGGTCTCAGTCTCTGGCAGGAAGAAGGAAGCTAGTCCTCTATCATGTAATATTTCTCAGCCCGATTAAAAGCTGTGATACTCCTGCCCGAAGGTGGGGCTGTTCTCTGACTTAATGAACCCTCTAGGCCATCTCCTCCTCTCTTCACCTCAAGGTGGAAGACTCCACCTTGCTTTGAGCTAATCTTTTTTCTTAGACCCCAGGCACTCATTTTCAGGTTGCTGAAAGATATCTTCACAAAGGGATTCCCCTCCCCCACTCCACCCCAAATCCCAGATCTCTGAGCAGGCATTTCTGGAACAGAATTTGTCATCTCCTCTCCTGTAGCTGTTCACCCTCCTGCATTTCCTGTGTCTTTTAATTCCTTCACCATCCTTCTAGTCGTGTCTGAAACTTAGGATGGTTCTTCTGCCCCTCACTCCTCATGTTCCCTTAGTCACTAAGGTCTGTGACTTGTGTCATTCCTGTGTCCTCCTTGTCGTCCATTCTCCTTGTTGGGCTTGTTGTCTCGTTCAGGCCTTCGGTGTGTTTCGTCCGTACCGTTGTGGCAGCCTGTGGCTGACAGCTCCACCTCTGTCTGCTCTTATTGGAGCAGCCTGAATCGTATCGCGTGTGTTTGTTCAGAACCTTCGTAGCCCCCTTGGTTGACCACAGAGCCCAGTCTCCTTAGCGGGGCATTCCCGGCCTTCTGTGATCTCCCTGTGAATTCCGTCCACAACATGGTGTCTGCTTCTCCTTCATCTCCTTGACACACCCTCCCCTCTAGCCAGACCCTCTACCTATCACTCTTCCAACATCACTTGTTCTTTCCTGCCAATGTGTTGCTCCTCTCACTCTACGTGAAATGCTTTTTCTCCCTTCTTAGTTTTCTCTTCATTTGTTATTCACGTATTCTGCAACCATGGGTTGAGTTCTGTCTTTGTGCCAGGCCCTGGCTACGTATTAGCTATGTGGAGCTGATGCACACAGCTGCGGTTGCTGCCTTTATGGTCCTCTAAAGGGAGAGTCTGATAATACATAAACCAAGAAACATGTATGAGTAAAATAGGGTGATGATACGAAAAAATGCATCTGATATTTTAAGAGACAGTGGATGAAGGGAGGCTGTTTTAGTTTGTGTGTTCAGAGAAGCGTTTTCCAAGAAGGTGATATTTAAGTGAAGGTTTGGAAGACGAGAGGGGGCCTACCATACACAGAGCTGGGAAAGAACCTTCTTGGCAGATAGGACAGCACGTGCAAAAGCCCTGAGTAGGGTGAGCATACGTCTTAAATGAACTGAAAGACTGATCCTTCATATGCTGAAGTTTTTGTTTTTATTTCATTTGTCCACTGTTCCTCTTTCTAGACGCCACCTTTAGTCAGCTCAGCTAGATGCATGTCTACCTCCCCTGAGCATCTACCACTTTGGTCTTCCCTTAAAACATTTCTCCATGTGGGTTCTTACTGAATTTATTGAATGAGTGTCCTTTGAATTCTTTGAGGATGATGACTGTACACCATACATTCCCATTGTTCTTCCTGTTATCTCCCAAAGGAGAGATTTTCATCTAATGAGAATTTACAGATTATTTGATGAATTATTCATTGATGTTGCAAATACAACTCAGAAATTAGCTTACCTTTAGCCAGCAGTGGAGCTCATCTGGTTGCCTCCCTCTCCTGATTGTTTGCGGACCCTTCTGGACTTTGTAGCATCTTTTCAATCCTCAGACTTACCTGCGTTTCCAAAGAATGCCTCGTCTTCCAGCTCAAGAGGAGTTGGTGTTAGTTAGTGTCCTCTTTCAGCTTCCTAGGGGATCAGAGAGCTGGCGTGATCTGAGGATCACGCATTGAACTTGGAGTTTCTGTTCGGGTTTTTCCAGTTCTGGCCAGAAACTCGGGTGAGCCAGCATGTTGGTGCAACCCAGCTGGCCTCCAGGCTCTGGTCTTGAAAAGGCCACGCTGTTGATTGATGTGGTTCAGCAATACGTGGATGGTCGAATGTGGTTGTGAGCCTGGAAATTTGTTAAGAGTTTGAATCAGCCCAATTTAGTGGCCCTTCGTGTTGGATGAATGTCATGGTAGGGCAAGAAGTGAGGCCAAACGTCGATATGTTCATACATCTCACGTCTTTTTTTGGTTCTTTTTTTAAAAGTGGTTTGGCTGCCTTACCCAAGTGAAATCTTACTTGGAACTTCCCCCAGCCCCCATTTAAAATAAACAAAAGCTGAGTTCTAATGGTTGACGAGGGGCATGAGTTCAAAGCGCCTCCTTCTTGTTTTTTCATTCTGCAGATACTTCTTAAGCACTTATTTTGCCAGGGACTCGGCGAGGCGCTGAGAAGACAGTTATGCACCAGGAAGCTGAGTGACTTCCAGCTCAGAGCAGCTGGTGCGCCCTCCCCACCTTCCACACCACAGGGGCCCCTTGGAACAGAGTTTGCAAACCACAGTCTGTAATAAGAACAGTAAAATGAGGACACCTTGTAGGTTATTAGCTGACATTTACAAGTTAGTATATTCCCGGTATATTAATAAAAATTCAAAATAGTGCTTTTTTTTTTTTTTTTTTTTTTTTTTTTTTCCCTTCTCAGTAAACACTTGGAGTAGAGCAGCTGCCATGTGCATGTCCCTCTGCCTGGAAAAACTTTCCGTTTTCTTTTTAATCACTCCTGGCCTCTTCCATGTGATGTCCCTTCCTCCCGCTCCCAGCCTAGGACTGTTTTGTTTCCCCACTTGTTTCATAGGACTGTCTCTCCAGTTGGACCTTGGTTTTTTGTAGGTAAAGGCTGTGTGAGATTTGAAAAACGTTCTAATTTTAGACTCCAGTTAAGAAATCATTGGGATTGAGCAGCCATTTTTGATTCTTAGGCTTGGAGGTCCTCACTGCTGTTGGTTAAGCCCCCAGCACACCTGGAATGAGTGGTGGAAATACCATAAAGTCAGAGTTGAGAGAACCGGACATGGAATCCTGTTCTACCTGCTGTGGGGTACTGGCCAAGGGGCGTCTCAACTCCTTTCCCCTTTGGTGATGTAACAAGGTTATGGTGAGGTCTGTGAATGAGATCAGGAATGTGTCCTACTCAGTACCCGAGACATAGTCAGAACTTACACAAGAGGGACATTTTCCTTATTATGATCTGAAAGCGCAAGAGGGAAATTGAGGATCTCCTCAGTTAGACTGCAGGGGAGGTGGTGCTTCGGTGTGCCTGGTTTCCAGGATCATTGTCCCTTCTTTGCTACCATTGGTCAAACAGTTATTAAAGCATCTCTCAGCCCTGTTCATCATTACTTATTGAAAACGGTGCTTGTTCCGGCAGAGATATTAACTTCTGTTTTTGCTGGTTTGTCTTTATAGACTTGTGGGTATATCTAGGGCCACACATAAAATCCTGTGACCCAGGATAAGCCAACTGAATGTAGCTGAAGACATGCCAGGCTCAATTAGGTCCCATGTAGAATGGGGTGGCGGGTGGGAGGAGGGCTTCATAGTACTTTCCTGCCAGGTTCCAGTAGGCTTCCGTGAGGGAAGAGGGCTCAGGCACAAAGGAAATGACGGTGAAATACACGCAGGCCAGCCCTGGATGCCCCTGGCATGGCCCTGTGGGCAGCTACCCCTCCAGCGCTGGTTCTCGTCTTCTTTGTACCCATTTTAGAAACATGTACGAGCATGCCAGCCAGCAGGAGATGATCCCTGTGTTAGCAAAAGCTTGCAAAAATCCTGGATGCCCTATAAAGTGGAGCAGTTTGTGAGGCGAGGCAAAGGGCACACCATCAGGATTAATGGTTTTTTTTTTTCTTGGCGGAACTCCAGGGTGCACCTCTGTCCTTTCGAAAGGAACGTCACCTCCAGGCCTGTGACTGGGATGTTCCGAGTGGCTGGTTGGCCTTGGGGGAGGGAGCCAGGAGCCTCCTTCTCATCGTTGGTTGCCGGCTGGGACTTGCCAAAACTCATTGTGTCTCTCTTCTTCCTCATCTGTAAAATGGGCTTAATAACACACAGAGAAGGAAGAGCTCACAGGGTTTGTGTAGATTCATAAATTCACCCTCAAAAAGCACTTTGAAGATGTGAAACTGTCTCCAAAGGCTTGGAGGTGTGGTAAACATGCGTGATCACAGGTGCTGCTGTCTCACATCTCATGGTTGGCCTGTGATAACCGGGGCATCAAAGGCTTCAGATTCTGGGGCTGAGTGTTGAGCCTCAGATTGCACTTGCCTTGCTCGTGGTCAAGGTTTCTTTTTCTCTGAGGAAATCATGGCTTGTTGTCTTAGTTTAGACAACAAAACTTTTATTGGAGTTCTGGTTTCCTTTTTCTCCATATGATAGAAAGGGGTGTGTTTGTATGTATCAACCCATAATGTCTAGGTAACTTCTGTTGAAAGTGAGATGAAATGATTTCAAGACTCACGCAGCCAAGAGAGAGGGCGGTTACCTTTTTGTCTTTTACGGTTAAGTTTGGTCACTAGCTCCTTCCCACAAGTGTGATAACTCCACAGCCGTATGAACGAGCTCCTTCCACGTCTCATTGGAAAGACGTGTTGCAACTTGGATGATTTTTCTTCTTGCTTTTGGTTTCAATTATTTTTCCACACTTCAGGTCCATTTGAAACAGGTTTTGAGCCTGAGTCCAGTGGAAACCTGTTTTCAGTTGTGGACTCTCCTGACCTCAGTGGGAGGGTGAGAAGATAGGTGGAGATGAGGGGCAGGGACCCTGTGCCCTCACTACTCAAAGTGTGGTCCCTGGACCAGCAGCATCAGCATACCTGGGCACTTGTTACAAACTCAGAATCTTGGATCCCCCGACTCCCCTCCCCACCACTGAATCAGTCTCTTTTTACCAAGATCACCAGGTGATTCATAGCTACACTAAGGTTTGAGAAGCGCTAGAACATTTTAAATTAGATGTATGTGTTTCTAATAGGACTCAACCATGTTGTGAAGGGGGATGGTTCTAGGTTGAGAAGTTCATGTTTACGGTGATGCTGTTACATGCTCCTTTCTTCCGAAGCAACTAGATCGTCACTCCCTTTGATTTCTGACTTCCTTTGTGTGTCGTCCTTGACGTGTGTTAGAAAGCTGTGAAGTGTGACTGAAACTAGCAGTGAGTTAATGTTTCCTGTTCCACATCACACCATTAAAATGTCGAAATGTCTCAAAGGAGAAGATGCTGGGGACCCAGACCGCTCAGTGACTGCAGGCTGCCTTAAGAGTCTGGGCTGGGCGATTTGAAAATCTCAAGAGGAAGCGGCTCATGAAATGATGAAACAGGGAACCGAGGCCACGTCAAGAGGGGATCCGATTAAGACTTGTGCTCCTGACTTGCCCGGATGGAGGTGCTCCATCAGCAGTGCGGGGGCAGCCAGGATGCTAATCATAGGGGGGGTGAACAGGGCTTTGGTTTTGTTTAAGAGAATCGTGGTAGGTGGGGACGGTTTTAAGAGTAAGTCTGCCTTTCCGAGAGTGGGCTGTGGGTACGTGACTTGGTGACATCATACCACTCGGATGAAAGAAGCGTCAAGCCAGCCTTTCTTTGGGCAGGAGGTCCTGAGACCAGTGGCTTTCCTGTTTCTAGGGGGAACCATTCATTATGCAGGTGTCTCTGTCCTGAGTTGGGCTGGTGACCGATGTTTGCATATTGTGGTTTTCCTAAAATAGGATGCACTGCAATTTATTGTCATGCACTGGGGAGGTGGCCCTCAGACAATTTATGTGTCTTTGAAAAAAAAATGTCAAATTGTATAAGTTCAAGATTATTTAGGAAACACGTGCAATTTTGGTTGCCTTATTGAATAAAAAGATAACAGGATTGCCCTAGCCCAGAGAAAATATTGAAACCATGTGTAGCTTTATTCTTTTTTGTGAAATTATGAACAGGGCATAAGTTTACCTGAGGGTAGAGATGGCATTGCCTTGCTAGATTTACCTCTAATTAGTTTCATTTTTTTTAATCCTGATGTCAAAATTGAGGAAGATTATATTCATTCACTCTCTCCTGGAGTTTCACTCTTCCTTTGCTTCCTCGCATGTGATTCTTCCCAAAGAATATGTTACTCAGGGGTCTCCTTTAGGAAACACCTGACTTTGGGAGTGATGGTGACGTGTTATCCTTTGGTGTGTCTGTCCCTTGCAGATTCGTAGTATCCTCTGTGACATGGGCGTCTCTAGGCTCATCTCCAAGGTCTCTCCGAGGGTGAGGCTTCCTGGAATATTGACATTGTGGAGCTGGATGGGCGTGGAAAGCCCCTCTTAGTCCTGTGATTTGACTTGGTGGGCTGGGGCAGGAGGTGGAAACTTAGAGGCACAGTGTTAGGGAAAGCGAGCTTAGTTGCTGCTGTCTTTATTGGTCACGGTCTGCTTTCCTGGTCAGCTACCACCTTGCTTAGGGTCTGGTTTTACATACACATCTCTGTAGCTAGGTACAGTGTGTATACACACCTGACCCTGGAACAGCGTGGGTTTGGATTCTGCAGGTCGGCTTATTCGTGGGTTTTTCTCAGTAGTGAAAACTCTAGCCCCACGCGATCCGAGGTTGATTGAATCCACGGACGTGGCGGCACCTCCGACACGGAGGGCTGACGGAGGGTGAGTTGCACTCAGACAGACCCCCAAGCTGTTCAAGGGCCAACCGTGTGTATTTACATGTCTCCTTGTAGGTGCGTGTATGTCTCTGTGTCTGTTGATATGTAAATGTGTGTGACCTTTAGAGACATACGTGTATGTGGCACTAGGTCTATGTGTGTGTGTATATTTTTAAAGCGTTTTGAGGGCGTGTCACGATAGAGACGTTCGGGACCCACGTGTTGCATCTGCTGTACAGAGGCGCGCGCCCGAGCACTGAGCGGGGGAGTGCCTCTGCGGCATCATGGCGGAGTGGGCGCCCCTCGGCTTTTCCTCACTTGCTCTTGTAATTTGTCACCTTCCATGTCACCTCCTTACGCAGCTGCACGTCAAACGCCACACCCTCAGTTTTGCCATATCTGTCCATAGTTGGAATATCATGTGCTTAACATTTTTCCTTCACATTGCTTTTTAAATATTTATTCATTAGTTAGTAATTTTCATAAAGGGACAGTGCAGAATTTGTCCCTTATTGGACAGCCAGTATGATGGGGAACCCTGAAGGAAAGAAAAATGTAAAAATAAATATGTGGGAGAGTGTGTGTGTGAGCGCAGGCATGTTATATCTCCCTTTGCCACCTAAATCCACCCCGTGTACCACCCAGGGCAGTCACAGTGCCCTTTGGGAAGCACAGAGTTAGACCAGAAACCTCCACATCAGTGTGCAAATGATGGGGCACGTCAAGAGACCAGTCTGTAAAGGTCATCGCCCTGAGAACGCTCCTGGCTGGGATGAACAGTGTTGAAGCAGAGCCAGTTTCTCTCTTACCTTTTGTTTTTTTTAATTTTAATTTTTTTTCTTTCTTGACTGCATTGGGTCTTCGTTGCCCGGCTTGTGGTGGCTTCTCTTCTTACAGAGCACAGGCTCTAGGTGTGCGGGCTTCAGTAGTCGTGGCACGTGGGCTTAGTAGTTGTGGCACATGGGCTTAGTTGCTCCGCAGCATGTGAGATCTTCCTGGACCAGGGCTCAAACCCGGGTCCCCTGCATTGGCAGGCGGATCCTTAACCTGCACCACCAGGCAAGTCCCTCTCTTACCTTTCGGTAGCAGGTGCTAGGTGCAACCTTGAGTGAGATCAGCCCGGTCTCACCCAGGACTTATAATGTCTGTAAACATCCACTTTCGAGTGTTTTCTTCACAGTTCTGCACGAGGGTGGAAGCTGTAATTTGGGATATGGTTTTTCCTTTCCCCTGATGGATCACTGACTTACAATTCTTCAATTCTTCCATTAGCCTTTTAAACATACACACAGCTGATTTAGTAGACGCTTCCTTTACGCTTCATCGTGATCTTGGCCTCACGTGAATAACTGGAATAAAATATTAAGATTGTGGTTACCCCAAATTAGTCTTATGGTTGAGAGGGTATATGCTATCTGGATTTGGAGATCCAAGGTGGGTATGATAAAATGTTGTGGTTCTGACAGTTAATAACTTCTTTTTCTATTAGCTGTTTTGAGTAGAGGAGAGAATTGAACTCTTTTATCACTTCAAAATAATAATAAAAAAGAATCAGCATTACATTTTATATGTTATATAAAACAGAAGATAGAAATAAACTGCTGTTTTTTTTTCCCCCCTGTCATTTGAACCCAACTCCCTAAAATGAATGGTGCCTTTAAGTTATAGAGCCCAAGAGGGAAAATTCAAGAAAAATGCTGCTTTAGCCTCTGCTTTGCTGTGTTTCATTTTCCTGTGGAGGAGAATATGCAAATTGCCTTTCTGTGGAAGCTCTGTCACACCCTTGTAAAGGTTCTGTGGGGATCCATGCATCTTGCTGAGTTGAGCCTCGTGCCAGCTCGGAGAGTTTGATTGTTTTTGCTAATAGAGACAGATTTTGTCATTAGAGGTACCCAAGTGTTATGCTGCCTGCATTCTTCTTGAGTTTCTGGTCACAGAAATCTCTTTGGCTTTAGGTGCAGTATAGTGGAAACAGACACACACACACACACACACACACACACACACACACACACAGAGAGTTTGACTGTGGAGTTGGCAGGGAATACGTGAGCCAAATTTGGCCTGTAGAAATTAACACTGGCAACTTCGTGAGTAAAAATTACATGAAAAGCACTCATGAGGGAAGGAAGAAGAAGGAAAAAAAAAAACTAGGATAACAGTGCAACAGACCACATTTCCTATCCAGTCTGTGTTCTCGAGGCTGTTTGTCTAAACAGCATTGCCAGTTTTTCTAAACAGTACTGCTGGTGTCCTCGATCTGTAATATGAAGTGAATCGACTACGTGGACCAAATGCTCGTTGAGTTGAGAGTTCCTTTATTTGGCCAAATTAAACCCAACAACCTCAGCTCTGTCCAAACTTGCGCTAGTACAGGGCCAGCTAAGATGCCTGTCCGCATCTGTGGCTCTGCAGAGAAAATGAACTGATATGTTAACTGTTTCCTGTCCCTTGGATGAAAAGGACTTTAGCTCTGTGTGAAATTTAATCACTTTTTGTCTCTGAAAAGCTGAAAATGTAATACTTTGAGATTTCTTCCCATATGAAAAAAAAAATCACAAGGGGCTCCATGTGGTTTTTAGAAAGGTAGGTATTACTGTTATAATTTGTGTGGATGGTCGCTCTGCCATTCTTAGCATCAGCTAGAGAAGACAATCCAGAAGCAGAGTGCTCGTTTTTAGGAGGACGGTTTGCGGTGGTTTATGGTTTTGGTTTTGGTGTTGGGTCTTAGTTCACAAGATCAGATACAGAGATAATTGGAAGTCTAAAATCAGTAATGATGGAACACAGCCAGTGTGAAAAGATGCCAGGATAAACCATCTGTAAATTCCATGGTGGGCAGGATTGGGGCTCACGGTGTTTATTTGCATCCCGTGGACCACTGGACCAGCCCTGAGGATGCTGTGTATCTGGACCATTTGCCTTCAGAAACCTGCTTCCTCCCAAGTCCAGTTCCACCTGTTATCTTACATGTCTTCGAAGAATTGCTTTGGGCATTTTTAAGAACCTGCCCTAATTTTTGCATATGTTGGGAATCCCGTGAATAAGGTTGAAGAATTTTGTCATAGACTGACCGGCACTACTTCAGTCTGACCTCCATTAGGCAACTTGAGTGATCTTTTCAAAATGCAGTTATGATTCTGTCCCACTCAGCCGTTCACCAAACGGAGGTCCCTGCATTGGCCTGCCACTACTACCCCATGACAAAGACAAAATTCTGTCACAGAATCTAGTGTGGTTTCTGTCTCTCTTCATTCTATGCTGCCTCCCCCCTCCTTTTCCTGCTGTAACCACCCTGGTTGTCTTCCTCTGATCCTTGGTGCCACAGGGCCTTTACATATGCCGTTCCTTCTGCCTGTTGTATTCTTTCCTCTATTCTTTACCTGTCCTTCAGCTCTCAGCTCAGTCCGAACCTCCTCAGAAAATCTTTCCTTGGTCTCCATGCCTTTGTCAAAGCCCCTCTTAAACTTTTCTCCTGGTCCCATTTGCTTATGTGGCATTCATCCCAATATAGTTTATATATGTCTTTGTTTCTATAGTGATAAATGCTTGTCCTCTCACCAGATCTCACAGGCAAGAATATAACTTTCCGGATACTGTTGTATTCTGGTCTCTGAACACAATGCCTGGCACAAAGTAGATACTTTGTAAATAATCCTTGGGCAAATGGCTGTAGTAGTTGGTCTGTTGTTTCTGTTTTGAAACATTCTATAGTCTCAACTTTTGATTATTCTGAGCCCTTTTGAAGTCCTGTTTTAAAACTAAACCAAATGGTTTACTTATAAACTAAGTGGTTACTCTTTAAGTGGTTTGCTTTATCAGTTTTCTAAAGTTGCCTTTATGTTGCAGGGCTGAGGTTCCTTATTTGGGGCAGAGGGGTGATTATGTGTTTTGTGGGCTTAAGGAGTGTTTGTGGTCATGATTATTTTATAGTTAAAGACCCAAATGTTAGATACTAAAGCCCATAATAGGGGAAAAAGAAAAGCTAATATTTGAGTTTATTCTGCTTATTTTTGCTCTTCCTGATAACACCCTCCCTCCCTCTCTTCACTTGGTGTTAAGGGACCATTTGTGGCCCCACAGCCACACATAAGCCACTTGACATCCCTCAGCCTCAGTGTCCTTATCTGTAAAATGTGGGAGTTGAATTACATGATAGCTCAGTTCCCTTCTGGGTCTGACATTCTAGGTTTTATTTATACAACATTGGCTTTCACATCAAAGATGCAGGTTCAGAAACCTGTTTCTGTGTCTGCATCTTATAAAGTTTCATGGAGGTTTGAAACATTCTTTGTTATCAATAAAACTTAAAATTATACTCACAACTTATAGATTAAAAAAGTGTTATTTGGGACTTCCTAGGAGTTGCAGTGGTTAAGAATCTGCCTGCCAATGCAGGAGACACGGGTTCAAGCCCTGCCCCAGGAAGATCCCACATGCCACGGAGCAGCTAAGCCCATGTGCCACAGCTGTTGAGCCTGCGCTCTAGAGGCCGTGAGCCACAACTACTGAGCCCGTGTGCAGCAACTGCTGAAGCCCACATGCCTAGAGCCCATGCTCTGCAACAAGAGAAGCCACCACAATGAGGAGCCCACGCACCACAATGAAGAGTAGCCCCTGCTCACTGCAGCTAGAGAAAGCAGCAACAAAGATCCAACACAGCCAATAAAAAAATAAATCCAATAAATAAATAAATAAATTTATAAAAATTTTTTTGAAAAAAAGTGTTATCCTACTTAAGGATATTCATTTCTTAAAGAAATCACTGGGATCGTCATTTCCTCATGACTTTTCATGAGATTTTAAATGGGTGATCTGTGAGGAAATAGAAGATTCTCTAGACAAACCAGTTTGGGCCACACTTGGCTTCTTCCTCAGAGTCTCTGAAATACACATGTGCCTTATGAATGTCCAAGGAGTGGGGTATAGAATACTTCTTACTTGATAACAAACCTACTTCCATGGCAAGAAATGCTAATCTTTGGAATACATGGGTTTATGTGTGTACTGGGGATGGGAGGAGAAGGCTCTAGTACAGATGACTTAAAGATGTGAATGAAAAGTTAATGTAGAATTTCCAAATACGTGGATTTCTCATAGTCTGCAAACATCGTATATTTTGGGGGTGCCTTTTCATTCTTTTTTTTCCCTTAAACGAACAATAACAAGGACATGAGAAAATGCCAGGAGAATAGAGCGTTCTGAATGAAAACATGGTGATGGGGTGTTAACGTGAAGCCAGATGCAGGATTTGGAAACTAAAGCATGGCACTGTTAGACTTTGCTGATCCGTCAGCGACTACTGTTTAAAACTTGGAGGGACTTCCCTGGTGGTGCCGTGGTTAAGAATCTGCCTGCAAATGCAGGGGACATGGGTTTGATACCTGGCCTGGGAAGATCCCACATGCTGCAGAGCAACTAAACCTGTGCGCCACAACTACTGAGCCTGTGCTCTAGAGCCCATGAGCCACAACTGCTGAAGCCCGAGCTCCTAGAGCCCCTGCTCTGCAACTAGAGAAGCCGTTGCAGTGAGAAGCCCGCACACCACAACGAAGAGTAGCTTTAGCTTGCCACAACTAGAGAAAGCCTGCGTGCAGCATCGAAGACTCAACACAGCCAAAAAATAAAATTAATTAAAAAGAATTACAGAGCTTAAAAAAAAAAGCTTAATCTTTTTAAAAAATAAAAAGTAAAAAAACTTGGAGTAGCTGATCTCAAGTATCATTTTTATCTTGTGTGCTCCATGACTGTCCTGTTATTCTTACCCATGGTGTTGTCATAAGGACAGCCAGTCTTTACAGGCAAGGCTGCAAAGAGATACCTTTGAGACTTAAGCCTCCAGGTTCTCCTTTTGACCTGCTGGGTCTTCTCGTGCTCTCCCCTTTTGAGTTTCATCGGAGGGCTGGAGTGTGTCTAGAAGCCTCCCTCCAAGAACTGCCGTCGGAATAGTCCTTGGGGCAGAGGAAATGCCCCCTCATTTGCCCCCCTCTTTCAATAATTGGAAATGAGACCTTAAATCTTATCCAGTGAGTCCTTAAATTGACAGACAAGTGCATTGGTGGAAAGATGAAGGACTGGGGATGACATAAAGTGATGTGTGGGGTGTAGGAGGTGATGCTGAGCTGGGGAGTCCTTCTGTGTTTGAGATGTTCCTGGCTTTCCAGAGCCACAGGCCAGGACCCAAGTGGATGCTGACCAAGTGTTTTCTGATAAGAAGGTCCCCAAACTGGGTGTGGAGGCCAGTGATGGGGGTCTTTTAAACTTCTGTGTTGGAAACCTGATGTGGTGGGTGGTTTGTGACAGCAGGTGCCCACATGAGCCTGGGATCAGGGAATGCCCATCACGTCCCACGGATAGTCTCAGGGAGGAGATTGTAAATTGTTCTAAAACTCTGTGGGAAAAGTAGTTAGTCTGATTGTTAATGACTTGGGTGGCCAGTAGGAATGGTAGTCAGGTTACTTCTCTGTTGACTTTCTTTGCCCTTCTTGGTCAATGTTTCCACAGGTGGGTCAGGCACCTAGCTTCTCACAGAGCTACTGCTGTCTAGGGAGGGATACGGTGAGGGCTTTGAGTAGTTCCTTTCTGCCCCGCATCCTTCCTAGCTGTCTGCCCTCTTCTCATCCTTGTTTCCTTACCTTAATTACATACCTGTTTATTTCACAAGGAATAAATGCCTCTTTATTATTTGTAAGTGCTCAAGAAAGAGAGAAAATAAATGCATGTAGGTAATGAGGGAAAAAGATAGCAGAACTGTTACTAGTAACACTTTGTGGTATTTCCTTCCATTGTTTTCTCTAGGCGTGTGAGTGTACACACCCATGTATATTTTCAAAAATGAGATCATATTGTGCATGTGCTGTGGTAGTTTGTGTTTTCCCTTTAGAATATGGAACTTACCCTGATACCTAAAATACAATAGATGGATAGAAATGTATGGTAAATGAAGTAGAGGAAATTGTTAATATGTAGCGTCTAGGAGTTGGGTGTATGAGTGTTAAATGAATAGTCTTTTTGAACTTTTCTGAATGGTTGCGTATTTTCTTTGAAAAATGTTGCGGGGAATGGCAATAAATCCAGTGAGGGATGAGAAGACAGAAATTAAACAAGTAGTAAAGGTACAGTGTATATAGAGTGGATATCTTGCTATACCGTTAATATAGATGTATGTCTTACATTTTAGTGGCAGCCCAGCATTGTGTGATATGGATGTATTGTCATTTATCTCACCAGTTCCTTATTGGTTGGATATTTGGGGGTGGGGGTGGGGGCGGGGGTTAATTAGCTGAAGAGCTACCTGACCTCTTCCTCCTTCTCTCCATCGCCCTGTGTTTTCAAAGGAAGGGAGCCCTGGTTTTGAGTTTGGGAAGCCTTTCCTATCCATCGGGAGACAAAGCACCTATTGAAATTTCTGCCTTGAGTTTTTACTCTTACTAAGTGTGTGGACAGGTGGCACATTAATTCTCCAGTCAGTTTGCCTATATTAAGCAGGACAATGTTTTTAATTAGTCAAACATATTTAACCCAAATGTGTTTCTTCTCCCTTGTCTTTCATTTTTTAAAATTATGTACTCTGTGAGTTGGTTGTCATGGTGCCCAGGTGACCAGGCTGGAGGAGAGGTGGGGTGTTCACAAGATAAGAAGGAGGGAAGCCCCGTCTCGTTTGGGATCACAACCCCTGCATGAGACCCATCTTTTCTTCCTGTGGCCTTTCTTTCTCTTCTTTATTCAAAGAGAGGGTTCAGTTGCATCATTTTGAAGTGTTCAGAATGATACATCCCTGTTGGTTAACATTCACTCCCCCCGGGTAGATGGGCTCTCGTGTGCCCCATCTGTGGTTTCCTTTTGCCTTATCTTTCAGTCTTTGGTCTAGGCTTACTCTGACTGGAGCACCATGTTGTTTTTACCCCCTTAACAGGGTCATTGTATTGAGAAGGTGACAGACAAAGCATTAGGGTCCCTGTGACCGGAATGGGACGTATGACAGGTACTTCAGCCTTATAAACCTGCCCTTCACCCCACTGTGTACATCTTGTACTCTTATTGCAGAAGGTAGTTTGGGAGATGGTTATTTTGAGCCCTTGTGGAGTTTCAGGCAAGGCATTCGAGACTTGGAGACATTAACTAACTTGTCCCCAAGGGTGCCCAGGTGCAAGCTCCAAGTCTAAGTCTAGATAGCTCCAGATCCCGGAAACCATGCTGCCTGCTCCTCTCCTGCTTCCAAGGATTTTGAATTCATTGCCAAACAGGAAAAAGAACCATTAGTCCAGACAGCACAGGCCATTTCAAAGATGGCAGAAGGAGACAGGTGCCATCGGGGCAAGAGGCTGACTGCTCTATATTGAATCACTTCTACTCTCTCTAGGAATAAGAACATTCGTGGTCAATTTTGAGAATTTGGAGCTTTACATAGCAGTCATAGTGCTGGGCATTCAGCAGAATGTTATCCCGCCTCTCAGTCAGTGAGATGGATATTTCGATGCCTGGTCCCCAGACACCCCCCACCCCAACCCTACACCCCCCCCCCACCCCCCGCAGGTTATCCATGGGAAATCCAACAAGATGAAGTGACTGGCCCAGGATCACAACTGTGAGTGACAGAGGCCGTATTCGGATGGAGGTTTCTTTCACTCACAAGCTGGTGCTCATTTGCTCAGCCACATTGGAGGAGACCCGAATTGCTGTTCCTTTTTTTGGGTCATTTTCTGTACGAGGCTTTGCCTGCCACCTGATAGCATCAGGTGGTCAGAAAATATGATTAAAAGGTCACTCAACCTCTCTTGTAATTCCAGGACAGGTATATCTCCTCTGGAGGGAGACCTGGAGCAGATTCATAAAGTATAAATAAATGGGGCAAGGTGTTGCAAATTTGTAGAAATCCTGTACATCGTGTTGTGCCGAGATGGAGATGTATGCAGCTATTCTTAATCTCTGTGAATTAAAAAAATTATTTTACATCATGTGGTACGCGTCCGATGGTACCTCAGTTCTGTTACATCTTCACACAAGTCAAACCATGGAACCTCTAAAACAAGCCTTCAGAACTCTGCCTCTCTTGGAGTAAAAGGCTGGTTGTGTTGCCTGTGACATGTATGAAGCCGCACGTGATGAGGGTCACTATACCTCCAGTTGACCTTCAACATCAGCAATTGGCAAGAAAACAGACAGATGCCAGCCCTTCTTGAGAAAAACCATATCAAAGATGTTTGTTCTGGGGAAAATACATTTATTGCTTTTTTATGCAAGGGACAAAAATAAGATGTGTAGTTCAGCTTTGGAAAGGCGAGGTGTCAGGAAGCAAAGCATATTCTAGTTGAAATCCCGATTTTTCCATGATGCATTCCTCAAAGACTCAAGAAGCACAAAAGTCTGCATTGGGGAAATGTTTTAAAATGTGTTTATAGCGGGGTTGGGCATTTGTTTGCTAATTCTGTTGGGAGTATATGCAAAACATTGATTTAGGTGTGTGGGCAGTTTTAAACACACACAAATGAATTTTGTGGCACACAACCACAAGGATGCATCTTTGGGTGAATGAAGAAGACAGCACCTCTTGACAGTAAAATAACATCAGGAAAAAATAGAAGCTATAACAGGAAGCACACCATAATTTCTTGCAATCGAAAAAAAGTTTTGAGACGTAAAGGTAATAATCCACCCTAAAATTTATACGTGCTATAAATATCTCAAATAGGGAAACAAACTTTTCACATTTTTAAAAAAAAATTGTAGAAAATAAAGTAGGAAAAAATACCAGAAGATCCACAGTATCTGCAAATCTCCTTTCTAGTCTCTTAATAATTTGTGTTTTTGAAGTGGAAAATCACTTATGGGTGTAATTAGTGAGCATTATTATGTGCCTGACATGGTGCTTATTTTAAGTCTCTAACTGTATCCTCCCAAAACTCTGAGTGCTGAAGGCCTATTATTGACCATCTTTTACAGCCATGGGAGCTGAGGCTCAGAGAGGTGAGGTTACTTGCTGGGGCCACACAGCTTTTTCTAGAGGAAGTGAGACTTGAACGCAGGCATTCTGACCCCAGAGTTAAAGCACCTAACTACTAGATTGTATTGCTTTTTCAAGGTTTTTGTTTTAATTTTTCTTATTCATTTCAGAATAGCTTGAGATCCCTTTCTTTTAAGGAAATTAACTCAGACTCAGGTCCCTCTTCATTGAAATGATAGGTGGGCGTGAGTATAATTGTACTACTGTAGGTAGATTAGCGTGCTTCTTGGCCTAGGGCCTGCTGAAGGCAACGTAGAGGCTGTTGTATTGATACATTCATTCATTCACTTGTTCATTTGTTCTCTTAGGAAGTATCTGTGTCAGTTACACTCCACGTCCTGCTTCACACACTGGGTATACAGCAGTGGACAGAACCATTCCCTGGTCTTAGCATGCTTTCATCCTAGTGGAGAAGACAGAAACCAAATAAGTTTATGATGTGTTTCATGGTGGCAAGTGAAGAAGAGAACGTAAACCTGGGTCAGGAAGTGGGGAGTGTGAGTGAGGGATGTACAGTTTTTACATTAAAGAAGAAAAGGACAGTGAGATCTAAGGGGGCCACATGGAAATCTGGGGGAAGAGCATTCCAGGAGGAGAACAGGAAGTGCAAAGGCCCTGGGGTGAGAGCCTACTCATAAAAGAAAGCCTACCATGTATATTAACCTGCACTTAAATCTTTCTCCTGGATTGGACTATCATCCACTTCTCTGGGGAATATCACTGTCAATCTGTATTAAATGAGAAGATGCCAGATAATTTAAACGTGGCACTTCTGGTTCCAAAGATTCAGTCAACATGGAATGGAGCCTAAAAGATTTGTTCAGTGATTCTGCTTCTAAGATACATCCTTTTGTAGCCAACTGTGTGATTTATTTTTAGTGGGCTATAGTCTTATCCTAGATACTGGAAACCAAGCCTCTGTATGTTCAACTGTACCATGGTTATGAGAGGTCTGGTCTCTGTGGCTCTGGTTACCCACTTAGAGCAAATGAAAAGGATTGCCTGTATGATTTGAAAATGGGTAACTGTTGCATCATGGCAGAGTAAAATATCCTTGAACTGTTTTAATCTCTCACCTAAAAGGTTCCACATTAGTCAATAAAATGTTGTCAGATGTTACATTCTTCAAATTTACTTTGCAACACCATTGCCAGTTGTCCATATCAATCCACTGGAAATTATATTTTCTGGAGGAAAAGTCTTCTGAAAGCTGCAATTTCTTGCTCGGACATTTGTAGCAAAATGTATATTTAAAACCCTTGTGAGTGCACCTATGGTGACAGCTCTGCAAAAGCCTGATTAGCTGGTTTTCAACTTGCCGAATTATTACTTTAAAAAAAAAAAGTAAACTAGCCTTTCCAGCTAAGGAGAGTATAAAGGCATCCGAAAGGCACTCACAGCATATCATTTCTCATACCCCTCGACATGGAATAAACAATTAAACAGAGTTGAGTATGAATTGTCTCCGAAATATTTCCTTTCTGCTTGGCAGCCCTATGCAAAAATTTCCACCCATGGCAAATTGAAAGTCTTCCAGTCGCCAACCCTCCTGAAGAAAGGTCTTGATAACAGTGACAGTGTCAGACTCTGAACTCCGTGCACGCCGCTGGGGACCTCTAACGTTGGCTGTGGTTGTCGGGAAGGGGTCATTGCAGCTGTGAGCATCCCTGCTCGAGTGCTCCCTTTCCTGACGAGGAAGAAAAGGATGGTGATCAAGCAGAGGGTCTCAAAGGAGGTCTTAACTCACCGGGTAACATGGGGAATGGATGTATGCAGGCTGCCAGGGAGGCGGGCACAAAGCTCCTGAATTGTACAGAGACAGGTAATTCTTGTGTGAACACCCAGATCACCGGCGACCTCTTCCTTACGGATTAAACAGGACCCAGGTTCGCTGACGCTAATAGGAAATGCTGAAATGGAGATATTTTTGTGCTGTTTGTGATCTGCCAGCAGGAATATTTCACGACATCAAAGGCATGGCCAGAAAGCAAGAAAATGTATCTATATACATATATATGTATGCGTGCGCGCGCACGCACACACACACACACACACACACATTTTCTGTATCTTGCAACCCTGCTATCACATATGGCCTTTGCGGACAGAGTATTGTGTGTTGTTTAGTCTTGGAACTTCTTTTAAAGATAGGATGTCATTTACAATTTTCAGGCCATATGTTTACTCAGACTTAAGAAACACGGGCTAATCTTTTTCTATTTTGAGGAGTAATAAATTGAAAAGATAATTACATAATATGGTGCATAATGTAACTCTGGCTTGAGCCATATGTGTTTAATTTTAGAGAAACATGCGTGATGACAGGTTATGAAAGGATGAAACTATTTTAGTCATTTTAAGGATTAGAAGCATGATTTTTTTTTTAAATAAGTGTCCCTTATTTCTCCCCACCCCCTCAGAAAAACAACCCAATACACAAACCTTGTGAAAAACACCCCTCTGAAAGCAATTTGTTTCTGTGGTGGCCACTGGCAAAGAAGATTCAAGTTCAAGGGCATATTATTTCCAAGCTCTTGTAAAATTAGATGCAGGCTTCTGTGTGCGTGTGCTGGGGGAATGGGTGGCATGTAGTTCCTAGTGCAGGAGGAGAGTGGAGTTGCTGCATTTAGAATCAAGCAGCAATTTCTCTTGTGAATATCCAATTAGAAACCACTCTGGTTATCTCTTTCCTTATTAAACTTGAGAGTGTATCTGATATAAAATGCTTTGGCGGGAGAAATGCAAGATCCTTTCTTTTCTTTCTTCCACAAACATCTCTTGAGCGCCTTTTGTACTCCAACCTCTACACTTGGTACCTAAGATGCGCAGTCAAGCAAGTTATTCCCCGAAAGACTATTAAGCAAGCAGGAGGCTCATATACCAAGACCCACTTTCAGGTCACCTTTACAGTGTATCCGTTTAACCATGATCCTGGCCCAGAGGCAGAATTGTTGGGCGTGGTAGGCAGAATAAGGCCCCCTCCCCCCCCCCCAAAAGATGTCTGCATCTGGATCCCTACAGCCTGGGAATACATTATATGGCAAAGGGGAATTAGGTTTGCAGATGGAATTAAGGTTGCTGATCACCTGACCTTGAGTGTGGGGAGATTATCTGGGATTATCACAGTGGACCTGGTGTAACTACAGGGTCCTTAAAATTAGAAGCGGGAGATTGAAAGGATAGAACCAAAAGGAGGGCAGTGGGAGAAGGCCCTGCCCAGTGTTGCTGGCTTTGAAAATGAGGGAAGGAACCACATGCCAAGGAATGCAGGCAGCCTCTAGAAGCTGGAAAAGGCAAGCAAGGAAACAGATTTTTTCCTAAGAGCCTCTGAGAGGAACACGGCTCTGCCAGCATCCTGATTTTTGCCTGGTGAGACCCATTTTGGACATCTGACCTCCAGATCTGTAAGACTATAAATGTGTATATTTTCAGTCCCTGCATTTATGGTAATTGGCTACAGCAGCAAGAGGAAACTAACACATCAAGAAATGACCACATGCCTGTGCTGGACGGTGACCAGAATGGTGCTTCTCAAACATGGCTGCGTGTTAGAATTACCTGGAAAGCTTTAAAAATGCTGATGCCTGGGTCCTGGACCCCAGCAATTCCAATTTAATTGGTCTGGAGGGTGGCTTGGGCATGAGAATTTTGCATGTTCTCCCAGTGACTCAGATGTGCCACCAAGGAAGCGGAACACTGGTTTAAGGAATGAGCTTTGGTCTCAGATAAACCTGGCTTCCTCTCCAGCGTCAGCCTGGGACCAGCTGGATGTGTGAGCAAGTGCCTCGTGGCTTCAGATTCCCCATCTGTAACGTGGGGTTGCTGGGAACGTCCACCTTGGGTTGTAGGACCCCGACACGTGAAAGGGGCATGTGTCTACGGCATGGTGACAGCTCAGGAAAGGGAAGCTGCATGATGATGATCTGATCACACAGAGCTAGACTGCCCGTGAGCTCACAGTAGAAACAGAGCCTGGCTGACTTACATGCCTGTGTTCATCTCTGCACTCTGAGGTCGTGTCTATTCGTAGACCCATTCCACGGAGGGTCGGGAGGATCAGAAAAGTTAAGCAGCTCTTCCACAGTGGCACAGGTAATAAGCCCGAGAGCCTGATCTTCAACCCCTGTCTCGCTCTGAGTTGGAGGCTGTGTCTCCTTGCCCCTGGGCAGACAGACCTCCGTGTAAGGCTTGCTTGCTGGGCAGAAGTGGAGGGTCTTGGAAGGTGGCGGTGGCGGCAGGCTCTTGCCTTCGGAGGCATCTCACAACCCATTCCCCGTGTCAGCCCTAGGGCTGGGGGTGGCACTTTGCACCGGGTTCAGTCTCTGCACGATAAACCACGTTGCCCTGTTTCCTGCCGTCAAGGCACAGGAGGCTGAAAGCCATGGGAATGATGATTCTTAACAGTTACAGGCTGTTTGCCTCTGTCTGCCGTTTAATCTAATCTCAGGTTCAGTTGATACTATTGATTAGGTTCTTTTCAAAACCGTATGCGGTGTATGGGGCTTCTCTGCATGGGGTAAAATGTTATTCTTCTCATGTGTGAGTTGAGAAGAAAAGGTGAAAGTATACAATTAATTTGCCTGCACTTTCTCGCAAATTGTATGCTGGATTTCTGTGAAATGCCGTATGGAACAATATTCCAAGCAAATTATTGTTATTTACTGTGACTTTTGCCTGCATATTTAAAGTCAACAATTATGTTTCCCTTCTGTACTTAATGGCCTTTGTACAGCATTTTTAGAAACCTGGTCAAGTGTCACTAAGAAAACCTGCGCTTTGACCCTGTGATTCTTGGGGAACAAGTTAACACTATCAGGAGTAACAACCAAGTCCGATTTCCGAAAGCAGTCACCCAACACATGGGGGTATCCTCAGCGGTCCCTTCCTTTGAGGTAATTAATTATCTGTAGGCCATTGCTCTACGTCTCATTTGTTTTGGAAACTACATGGTCTCCTGTCACGGGTATCAATAGTATTGAAAGCAAATAATGAAATTGACTTTGATCATCTTAAACTCTTTTTTTCTTCACGGAGCATCCATTTGGAGGGGTAGTTTGGTTGTCTTCGGAATTCTGTCATTCCTTGGGACTTTCTCATAAAGGTGGGGCGTATATATATATCACATCGGTAACCCCCTCCCTAATCCCAGTTCAGACCTTGAAATGGTGCCCTTGTTTTTGTGTGGCCCTTACTTTCATCACCATTTAGCAGCCATCGACCTGCAAGCATTTGCTGGGGAGCCACGTATTTTTTTTGAAAGCTGTCTCCAGTTTGGAGGTCCAGGCAAGCGTTTCGTTTTATCAGGGGCTCATGGTCCTCACCCCGACTGGACCTGAGAAGATCAGCTGATGGTCAGCCACGTGTGAATACACTACGGTTTTGTGGATTTGAAGAGGTCCAACTTCTCTGTTTCCAATTTCCAGATACTGTGGGTTATGACATTTCCACCAAAACAAAACAAAAACTCCCAGCAAATCCCCCAAACTAGACTTTCTGTTTCAAGAAACGAATCTGGCTTTGCTTGTACAGTCTCTTATCTAGCGAAGAATGTTCTCGGCCAAGTGTCGGTAAAAAGACACCCTAATTGAGGGAATGATTTTCAGACCATTCTCAGGATTAAATTGACAAGGGGCTGGAAGAGGAGCCCCGGACATGTAAAAGTTAGAGGAAAGCGCCAAGATGAGCAGTCACCTGTGTGCTCTCCAGCTTGAAGGAGAGTTGTTGACTTTTTGTCCTGTTTGCTTGTAGATTTATTTAAAAGGAATAAAACATTTCAGCTCTAGCAAGATGCCCTTTAATTCTTCCTCTTCCCATTCCTGGGAAGCACATCGTATCAGGGTTTTGGGGTGCCTCATTCCATTCCATTCTTATACATGTACTTACACAGCTAGTGTTTTTTTGAGAGTGTTTAGTTTATACGTTTAATATCAAAACGTATTGTATCCTAACTCCTTCATGCTTTCTTATTCAACCTTGATTTTGAGAAAGATACGGTGATAATATGTATAGATCTAGCTGCCCCTGCTGAATGTCTGCACTGTGGGCTGTCAGTTGACAATGAACTGTGCTCCTTCATTCCAATGCTGATGTACGTTTTATACTTTTATTTTTACTGCTGTAAACATTTTTGATTATGTACGAGAGTTTCTTTAGAGTAAATACCCAGAAGCAGAGTTACTAGGACAACTAATTGCACTTAGTAAGGTGTGCTGCTCCCCAGTTCAGAACTTGCCATCACACCACGTTGAGGAAGATGTTAATGTGTCGTTCCTTTCCTCAGAAACTCTGTTGTCTGGTGAGGAAGTGGAGGGGGGATACTTCTGTCTTCAGAAGAGCTGCACGTTTCAGCTGGACGGCATTGGGGCCTTCGAGAGGAGAGGATGGTCCGCTCAGGTCACTAGTGTTGATATTTTACAACAGATGATTTGTCTTGTCTTGTACCTATTGATTTCATCTATTTGAAGAGAAATATCCTACTCCATTGATAGACTAGCAAGAGCCTCATCATCTGTTAGAGGCAGGAACATGGTTTAGAGAAGGATAGGCATCAGCCAGTTACTCCAGCAGGCGAGTGGAGATATTTAGAGATGCCCAGCAAAGGGTGAACCATCACAGGCCTATTTTTCAAGTTTTCTCAGTCTTCAGTTTCAAGAGCCTAATAGAACCCCCGGGACGAATGTTTGAAGCAACAGCATACAAAAATACAATAAAGGAAAAGAAGAATAGAAGAATAAAAGGGAAGAAGAATTTCGACGTGAAGCAGACTTTCCGCCGCTCCTTCTCATCCTAAGGTCTGTTAGGTAGATCGGTCCCGTGCTGAGGCCTGACAGCTTGTGGGGACAAGATGAATTTTTCAGGCACTATGAGAAATGCCATCCACACTGACTGATACCCTCCCCTGGCAGCTGCCTCGTTCTCTATCTTTTATCATTCCTCTTGATCCATCATCTAGAGAATGCTAGAAGGCAGGAGAATGTAAGTTCCAAATAGGCATTGGTGCCTGTTTTCTATCTTGGTTTATTTTCAAAAACCTTTCTGAACTTTTGAACTGCTTGGTACCCACGGGGCAGTGTGCAGGGGAGTTGATAAATAAAGATAACGTTGATGTGCGTGCAGTTTCTTTCATATGTAACTCAAGATGCATGGGAGTTCCAGATAAGCTTTTCTTAGGAAAAAAAAAATATTCTAAATGTCAGAATTTTTTGAGTAGGGGTAGGGAGGACTCGAACACTAAAAGACATTCTTAGTTAGACCTTAGACGGATGAAGAGAAAATCAAGGCCATAGCTTTGCAGGTAAATTTGGCTGAAGGCGCTTTGGTTTTCATTGAGTTTAGACGCCCCTCCCCTGATGTGTTCTCTTAAAGCCTCTGTTTATTATTGTAATTGTACTCTCTGTTTTTGCCTGTAACGGTCACTTTCTGATTCCTTCTCTGGCAAATTGAAAAATGGGGGTGTCTACATCTTACACAACGTGTAGTGTGGATATGGGACTTTGTTCTTTTCTAAACAGAACTTCTGAGGAAAAAATTTAGCTTTTGTTATTTCCCAAGCATCTTTTGAAACCCGAGGTTTTGTGTTCAGATGAAATTAAACATGAAGCAATACTTATATGAAAATGAACAAAACAGAAAAGACTGTACTTTATAAACACCCAATCCAATGAAGTACCTGGTTTTTAGATTGCGTATTACCGTTTTGAAATAAATGGTTTCATTGCATTTCTGCCATTCGTGAGTTGAATCAGCCTACGGATGATATCGACTAAGATTTATCCCAGTATTAGAGACGTGAGCATCATGGTTCACTTGCCAAAAAGTGTTTTTAAAAAACAAACTCAGCCTCCGACCCTCCCAGGAAAACATACACTGCCAAGTGCAAGGTGGAAACTGAGAGCTTATCATATAAAAAAAAAAAATCCCAATCTCTGCAAATCAAGCTTGTAATTGTTAACATTAGATGAAGTAGATGTGGCATGAGTGTTTCAGATTTCAACTTTCTGCCACCATGTCTACATCTTCATTATCTTCGGATGAACAGATCGATGTGGAACACAGTAGACATTTTCTAGATAGTTGTTGAATGAATGAACAGGGAAATTTCTAAATGAGTTGCTTCAAAGCTTGTCTCATGTAGAGATTTGACAGTGAAATGAAGGTTTGTAAGAAGTGCAGAGGTTGAAGTGGCTGACTGAGGTTCTGTATAAGATGACTTTGCTCTTGCTGAAGTTTAGCCCCGTGCCCTTCTGATGCGTTTGACTTATGTATCTCAGGTCGGTGCATTTCAAGTGTGGAGAAGCGGTAAGGAGAGGACTTTCCACCGCACCGTGTTCCGTGTCGGTAGGCTGCAGGATGCTGAAGGTTCTACCCTCCAGACCCCTTCTGCCCTCCCTCTTGTTACTGGTGCTTCAGGCTCGATGAAAGGTAGAGCTCCGGTCTGAGCAGAATTAGGTACCTAATTTTTATTGACATTGGAGAAACACATAGGGTTTTACAACGTTAGGAATACCTAAATAGTTACTTATTTTAAAACTTGCTGGGATTTCTTACTCCTAAATGTCACAGTGGGAGAGAGAGTGGGAATTTCAGTAAATGCCACATTTTCTTGAATCTCTCTTTGGTCATTTTTTACCTTCACGATTTGGGGTCCTTAGAGAAAGTATCACACTGTGAAGTTGCTTGAGTCCTGTACGAGTGTGCACACATGTACAACACATACATAGATACAATGTGTGTGTACACGTGGAGAATACGTACATATATAATGTGTATGTGTACATATGCACAATACATAATATATGCCCCCACATGTGTACCAAAGTGTATACACGCACACGCACGCATAGCGTCGTGCGTGTGAGTGTCCGTTACATTTTCTCAACCCAAATAACTCAAGTTTCTTTCCTAACACAAAGTCACTTCTACGAAAAGTTGAAAAATAAATATTATAATCAGTGAGGCATCACAAATAACTTTTATGTCTCGATCAAGCTATTAAATGCTTTTTTATTTTTAAGTAGATAGGGGAATAAAATAGCTGCATAGTTCATAAAGTGGTATGCCATTACTGCCTGCTGTGCCCAAGAATTATGCCAGCTTTTTACACTCATGAAGTAAAAGCGGATTAGAACTGTGATCAATGTATTATCCTATATTTCTTATTGTGCATTCTCGTTCCTCTCAGAGCACCTTTGTAGACTAAATGGCTACTAATGACATAATTACAATTGTTTGTCACCACCATAATGCGTGATTTCCGATCTCATCATGAAGATGTAAGTTAGATAAAGGAGGAGTTTTGGCAGGAAGACAAAGTGCAGTGATTTATTAAAGGCCAGATGTGGTTGTTAAAAGCTTTTCTACAGAAGGCTCAATTGAGTGATGGGAAATAGGAGTGGAATCGCTCTGCACACCCAGCCCATGGTCCTTGGTGTGAGTGACACGGTTGCTCCTGGAGGCATGACAAATGAGCCACATGTTTTATTGTTGTGTACAAGTTTTATGTTGGAATTTAAACAGGGTGAGAAAGGTTCACATTAGCTTACACGCGCCAAGTAGGTGTTTAAAGGAAACTAATGAGACTTGAAGTGCTGGCGATATTTTCAATTCGCTTCGTGTCTCATAGCAAGAACTGAAATATCTTACGTTTCTGTCAAGTTTCAAAGAGGGAAAATCCCAGCACTGTTAAAAAAGAGACAGAGAGCGCGAGAAAGGTTAATATGAGAATTCAAAGAAATCAGAAGCAAGTGGAGACAAGATATTACTTAAGCACTGTTGACATACATATCATACACATAGACTTGACACATATACAATCAGATTAGAGACACTTTTAAGGAAGGGGCACAATTTCTGGTTTTAGTATTATTTGCACACACAAAGCTCTGTTAAAATAATGTTAAGACCGTGGAGTGATGGAAGCTATGAGTAGTTCGATGAAGGTTTTTGAGCTTTTAGAGGAGGAAGGAGGAAAAAGAAGAAAATGGTTCTATTTTAAAGCCATCCTCTGGTCTCTCTTTTCCTCCTGTCTTTCCTGTATGGTTTTCTGTGGAGAGTGACACTGTAAGATTGGGTCTGCGTAGTTTGGAGCCTGGAACTCTCCTGGGAACTCTGTTCTAGGGTGGTTAGCAAAATCACTTTAAATAGTCTAAGTTGAAGACCTCGCGTTTTTTAGGTTCACTCTTGAGTCCAGTGAGAGCTATGGTGTGGTGTTCGTGATACTGTGACCCGCCCTGTCCCGTCAGTGGAAACTCCAAGTCCCTCTTCTTCTCTCTCACGGTTCCACAGGCTTGATAGCTCTCACCATACTTTGTGATTACACATGTATTTGTAATACAACTTAACACGTGTCCCCCAGGGTCCGGCCTGTCAGTTCCACAGGGGCAGGCACTGTGTCCCTGGACCTATCACATGACCTGGCACGTGATGTACATTCAGGAAGTATCCGTAGAATGACTCAAAAGAACCACATGGACAGTAGCCTACAATTCAGCATGTCACTCGGAGAACCCTAGCAAATCCATGCCGATAAAACCTTCCCAGACTGTAAACCCTTGTCCACATGAGTAATGGAGCAGTTTAGATGCCCCGCTTGCCATCCCCTGAACGTGCAGAGCCTTGGAACCCAGTTAGATCCGCTCCCTTCCAGCTTGGTTTTTGCCTCCTGGGACTCACCGTGCAGTTCCAGGGACTGCCACTTGATGGCTCATACCCGACCCTTGGACAATTGAAAGCATAGTCAGAAAAATACACATGCCTTCTCCACCCCAGGCTCTCTCGCTCCCATGTAAAATATTATATACCCTTTATGACTCACATCGTACTGGACTTTATAAAGAGATGACTGCAACTGAAATGCAGGGAGTTACGTTTCAAAGAAACGAGACCCGTAGAACCTGGGCTGCCTCCAGGGGCAGGCGTGAAACCCCCCCAACCCCCCCCCCCAACCCCGCGCAGGCGCAGAGCTGTCCTCAGAAGGGCCCTGCCCTCGCTTTGATCCTCTGCTGCCGCCATCTTGAAATTCTTAATAATTTTGAACAAGGGGCCACATGTTTTCACTTTGCACTGGGCCCCTGTATTCTTGCTTTCATTTTAGTCACCTGTGACTTTTCGGTTCCTGACTTTCCTTACCCCGCCAGAATCTGTGTTATCTGAAGGTAGGTTGCCTGGAGCCTGACCTTACCTGACCTTAACCTGGCTGTATGGCTTCTAAAGGCTTCGCTGAGTGCTTGGGCGGAAGCCTGAACTCAAGGGTCGCCAGCAGATGGCTAAGAGCTTGGGCTTTGACTCGGATTTGTGGCTGCAAATCCTGGCTCTGCCATAGGCTGGTTACTTAAACTTTCCAGGCCCAGCTTCCTCATTTACAAAAAGGAGATGGTGGGAGTGTGCCTACCTCTTAGGCTGGAGATGAGGCTTAATTGAGGTCGTGGGTGGAACGGGCTTCCCAGATGCCGGGCTCGGGGGCGAGCCCTGCATCACTGCCGGGTACTGGTGTGATCACTGGGCACCACAGTTCTGCTTACACCTGACGCTTAGCCAGCTTCCTGCTCTTTGTGGTTGTTGCTCCATTGAAGTTGCGGGATTCTCTCCGTGCTTTGGTGCCGTGACATGCCAGCAGTCAGGGTTCTGTGTAGCCTGGTGCTGGAGTTCAGGGGAAGAGTTGACTCAGCTCTGCTCACTCCCTTTTCCTAACTGAAGCCCAGGCTGCGCCCCCTCCCCGATGCTTCCTGTTTTATTCAAATAATTAACACAAAAAGGATTTGTATAACTAAACTCAGCATTTTGTAACTCATTTCTGTTTCCCAGTGGTTCGAAGATGTCTCTTACTCAATATGTCATTAAAGGAACCAACCTCTTTTCCATAGAGTGTTTAGAGCATATTTTGAAGCAGCTCAGTAATTCATATGTGACCTCACCCTCCCCCGTTCATCCAGGAAATTTGTGAAACATTGGCCATGTCCAAGGGACTTGTGTCCTCAGGGGGAGAGGGTGTGTTCTTGGGGACTTATAATGATGTGGGATATGATCCAGTCATTGATGGAGCAAATATCTGATAAAGACTGTGTGCGAGACAGTATTGTAAGGACTGGGAGTTCAGCTGTTCCCGGCACCATGAAGAAGCTTGCTCTTGTGTGACTGATATTGTAGTTGGGTCAGATGTTAGACACCATAAAGAACAGTATCAGATACAAGTGCTGTGCAGAGATGTAAAATAGATGATAGGATAAGAGTGCCTCTGGGCCACTTTGGAGGAGGTAGACAGGAAAAGCTAGCCAGAGGGCGTGATGTTGCAGCTGAAGTTTGAATGGCAGGAGGGAGGTGGCCAGGAGAAGGTTGGAAGATACGCATTCTAAACTTAGGAACAACCACTGCTCAGACCCTAAGGTGCCATGAGCGTGGTGGGTTTGAGGAAGAGAAAGAAGACCAGTGTGGCTGGAATGAGGTGTGTAAGATGGAGAGAAGAAATTGGTTGGGCAGGAGAATTACTTGGGGCCTGATCTTTGGATTCTGTCAGACAGTCTTGTGATCCCTGAGCTTTACTGCTCTGGCTGTCATTTTCAAGGTAAAAGGGGACCAGGAATCTGTTTAGTCACAAGCTGAATAATTGAGTCAATGAAGCAGTCTCTGGGTGTTAAGCGAGAGGGGGAAAGGATTTTACCTGGATTTCTCCACTTCATTTTTCTAATGAAGAGGCGTAACACTGAAAAGAGCACTAGAATTAGAGTCCCAGGACAAGTCTCAACTCTACTGGGACAAGCTATTTCATTTCCCTGACGAGTCATTTCATCCATAAGGCGGGTAATGCCTTTGACACAGCTTGGTATAATGAATTAATGACTGAGGGCTTGTGGCAACCACTTGACAAATGCAAAATCATATATGAATATTAGATAGCTATTATTATTGATAACCCTTCATTTGATCACCTTACCTATTAAAGATACCTAATTTTCTTAATTACAAAAACTGCATTTTTCTATCCACTAAAAAGATTTTATATTATGTATGGACCCACTCTCCACAGCTAGAGAAAGCCCACACGCAGCAATGAAGACCCAACACAGCCAAAAAACAAGAAACAAACAAACAAAAAAACCCAAGCAGATAAATTCTTGATGGATATAGTTACCTTATTCCTTAAATGGTTCCCAGGTACTGGTTCACACTCATAGGTAACTTTTTAACCTTGTATTTTAAGGCCTGTGATGTTAAAACAAATGGCCACCACCCATGGAATTTCGCCTCCTAGATTTCATGTCTCTTAACTGGACTGACTTTGAAATATGGGAAAGCTTAACAAGAAGGCTAAACTGGTAGTTTTAAAGAACTTGCCTTTAAACAGGACTCTCCAGAGTTCTTACGAGACAAAAATCCCATACCTCCAAAAATAACTGCTGATCACCTTGGATTTGGGCTTGTGGAGATGAGCAGTTTACATGCTGTTCCTTCCAAGGAAGCTGGTAATTCTTGTGGAAATTGGGTCTACGTAGTTGACACTTTTGATAAAGGAGTTATCTTTTGTCTCTGTCTCCTCAGAATCTCTTGCTCTGCCCAGCAGGACATTTGTATGTGTCAAAGAATCAGATAGGATAACAGATTCCATTGGTCCAGTTCTCCAAGATTAGTTTCCCAGGAGCCATGTAAATGGCCCCAGGGAATTTGAATTTTAAAATCTTACATTTCTTTGATTTCATAGATACCCCTTGGAAAGATTATCTCAGGTTACTGGAAGACTTTATTGTTAAGTTTTAGAGAATTTTGCATTCTGCTTAGAAATCATTTTCAAGTTTTATTAGAACATTTACTAGCAATGGCGCTAATTATTTTAAATATGACCCTGGAAATGGGCTATGTCAGCTTGAAAAGACTATTTTTAACAGGATTTGGTTTTAAAGGCAGGTTTTATAGACATTATAGTAATACCATTGTTATCTAATTAGCATCCACTGTGCAAATGTTCGTGATATTAGAGGCACGTATACATAAAATTATAAATTGTGACATTTTATGAGTTTTTTTTATCATGAGTCTTATACAGTCATCATTACTTAACAGTGTGAAATGTGGCCTTAGACATTACATCATGTAAAGACCAGGAGACAGAAAAACTGAGGATCAATTTTTGATTATAATAAAGTTTTAGTATGAGGCATTTCTGAATATGTGTCATGAATATGAGTCATGAATTTCACACCAAACCTGACCTATTATGATTATGTTTCGACTTCAAGGGGTTTTCAGTGTTTAAATTCTAAACCTAATTCTAAGGTTTCAAAATGATTCACATTCAAATCTACTTTTATGTTTTATAATTAAAGAAGAAAATATTGCTTATACCTACATTTTTACTATTCTTGGGCATATTATAATTATTTCTTTAATTTCACCAATAAAAGAGCCCATTTCTTCATTAGTAAATTACAAGGCTATCTCAATGAAAAAAATTAGTTTGAATGTGGCTTGCCATCTCAAATAGTCATTTCAGTTTGGAATTTTCTCACTTCTTTCATTAGTTCTTTTTGTAAAATGTGAAGATACTTTCTAGGTAAATTAATCCCTTCCAAGCGGTAAAATAACTTCCTTTTTGGAAAGAGTTATTAGAGTCTTATTCTTTATAATCTCAAATACCACTTATGTTACGAGTGAACAATACATGAAAAAATTACACCAGTTAAAAAAAGAATGATTACGACCTAGGCCAAGTACATTGCAATTATACGTTCATGGAAAAGTGAGCTTTCTACTGGGAAAAGCATGAGTATAGATGCCCATGAAATTTCCAAAGTTTAAGTATTTTTGTAAATTAGGTTGTTCCTAGTTAAACAGGTGGCTTTAAAGGCTGGTTTCACTGTTGTTTTAATCATAGTTTAGTTACCATGGAGAAATATGCAAGTTAGCATTTATACACAGAAGTGAAATTTATGCTGCATAGATAATAGCCTAAATTTAGCTTGACTTAAGTTTACCACTTCCTTTTTTTTTCAACCCAAAAGAATAATAATATATCACATATATCCATTAACAAGTTAATTTCTTTAAACGCTACTGTTATATTTTTAGAGAATTTCTTTTCTTAAGCTTCAATGGACACTTCTGGCAATGTGACTTCTTCCCGTGCTGAGCATAATATAACATATTACATTTGATTTGCTCTAACTGTGTCACTCTTAGGTTTAATAAAAGACTTTGCTAAGTTTAAAATCGGTCGTGTGATGAAAAACTAATGTTTGGACACATTGTGTCTCATGGGGTTTTGCAAAGAACTATTATTTTATACCGAAAATCTTCAGAAAATATACAGTGGTATTGGGACCGACCTGCTTTCAGAGCTCAGCAGTAGTTTTGATGACCGTTCGGCTGTAGTTTCTGAGACAGTTCTTCCTAATGTACTGTTTGGATCTCAGTGTCCTCTTAGCTGGGTGATAGATTTTTCACCCTAAATTAAGAGGTTCGTGCGTGTGGAATCCAACACCCGGGAGCTGCCTTTGCTGCCGTTTGCTCTAGCCAGTCCCTCAGAGCGAAGGCTAAGTTTTCAAGGACAAATGTAGTAAAAGTGTCCTCATCCAACACGAGGTCCCCCAGCACGGGGAGAGAGCAGCAGATCCCTTTCAACACCAGCTGTTCTCACAGATATAGATTGCTGCAGTGAAATTTTCTTAATATAATTCAGGAAGCTCTAGAGAATTCTCCAAAACAACTGTGCCAACAAGGAAAATGTTGAATTTTTCATCAGCTGCCCAATGCTGAGAGTTAGTGGGCAATCCGTTCATTCATGACCAGATGTTCAGTGTGGTAACGCTCTGCAGTTAACTTGAACCCTGTGGCCTGTTTACCATTGGCTACAAGGACATTGGCAGCAAGCTGGCGTTGGAGAATTGAGGCCCGAACAAGCAAAAGACCGGAGTGTGTGTCTGTGGCTTCCTGGTTTTCACCAGCGACCAGACAAGGTAGGGAGTGATGAAAGAAGGGAACGCCATCACATCAATCATCCTGGAGGCAAGGAGAATTTGCTGTAGGATGGTGTCTTGGGGGAACAGTTGGCAAATTCTTACACTCCTTTTCTATTTGAGAAGAAAGGCGGTCTTTGTTTAGTTGGATAGATTTTTTTTTTTTCAACCTGTGTCTAAACCATCAAACTTTTTGTGGTAGGGGCAGTAGGCGTGGGTGGTTAAGACAGTAAGAAAAAGGTTTCTAATTTTAAACTAGAGGAAGTCAATAAAGTTGACTCTTAATATTGAAACCTTATGAGGTCCAATCTGGAATTGGAAATATGTGATATTTTTGCCCTGGGTAAACTTTATTTTTATAGGTGGGGAATATTTAGATCTTCCATTCATACAGATTCACCATTTCCTTTATATACATGTTTTGGGCCCATGACATTTTTGTGAGCTGTTTTAAGTCATAGTATTTGGGGAAAGGGGGGACTTAGGTAAAGTAGGGGTTTTTGAAGAAAATATAATTTTCCCCCTTGAAAAGGATTCTTTCTTAAAATGGTGAGCTGTGTTTGGTTCTGGAAGTGAGCATGCCAGGCACAGGGAGGCAGAATTTCACAACATATAGTTTGTCTCAGATGGAGGACGTTTCTTCCCACCTCCATGGCGCTGCGCGGTAATTTATTGTAAAATATGCATCACATGAAATTGACCATTTTAACCAAATGTGCAATAGTTTAAAGTATTATTTCAAAGCTGTATGGGGAAAGGAAAGAAACACATTTTCTTATTTGACCATTTTTAATTTGGGGCTGAAACAGTGCCATCCCAGCAAGATGTTGGCCTTTGTTTACTTGAAACTAGAAGAGAGAGTAATCATGGAATAAACCTTTGGTTTTGGAGACTTGGGCTGTTTTCTCTTCCTATAGAATTCCTGACTCACCGGGGCACCTCCTTAGTGATACCACCCATCAGTCAGAGCACAAAGGGAACTTGGAGGGTCTTTGGAGAAGCAGAACCCTTGCAATAATGATGTTTGCTTTGGCAGAGCTTTCTGCCTTTGGTTTACAAGGCTGCAGTAAACACTTCCTTTGCATTTCCTGCTTACAGAGAAAGCAGGTTACATGTTGCACTGAGATATGGAAATCTCTCAGTACTCCCCTTTAAACCTATATCTCACTAGCCCTTCGAATCACACCAAAGGAGTCTGTGTTTCATTTGTCTGGGTGATTTCTTTTTCTCCTTTTCTTTCTGAAAAGTCCCTTGGCTTGTTGACTTGGAAAAAGCAGGTTTTGAATTACAGCAGGTACTGATGTCGGGCTGCCGGGCCGTGCTGTTTTCTGGGATGCTAACTTGCTGATAGAAAATCGAGAACCAGTTTACAGTAGCTCTGACACCACTGTTACCTTTCTTCAGTCCTCTCCAGCTGCTCCCAGCCCTTCGGATGCCTTCGCCGTGCACACAGTTTGTTCTTGGGTGTGAAAGCAAACAGTATTTGAGTTGGCAGCAACTTCTCTTTCAGTGGAGTTTGCTGCCTCGGCAAGAAACCGCAGCGTGAGCTTTCTGCTGCTGAAGGTTTCCACTGGCAGGATGGCCTTTTCCCACATTTCCTTGGTTTAAGGAAACAGATTTCTGAACTTTTTTTTTTTTAAAGACAAAATGCCAACATTTAACAGCTGGAGTTAGTATATAATTTATGATTTTCACTTTATGTTCTTGTGGATGTATCAAAATTAAAAATCTGCAATTATTGTTAAATTATGCAAGGTTTTGCAAAAAGAGTGATTAAAAATAGACCCTCTGTTATGAGGAATCCAAGAAAGTCATTGTTACCCCAACAGGTATTCTCAATTATCCTATCTTTAATGGTTTTTAATTGTTGTAATTTACTCATATGCTATTACATCTCTCAGAGGAGATGTTTCTGAAATCTCTTTGTTTTTCCTTTGAGGAACAAGTAGGAGTTTGTTCATTTGAACCACTTCAGCTTTTTTTTTTCCCCCAAAAATTTTATTTTTTATTTTTTCTACATGTCAGTGTTCATCCTTGCTTTAGGTAATCCTTCTTGTCACAGTGGTTTTGTCTGGAGAATCTTAACTGTGAGAGCAAAGCAGACTTAGACCTGTTGCCTGTCAAGGTGATAGTCTTTGGCAACGTGCCGCTCAAGAAAGTTTTCCAGGTCTTTGTTATGCCAGAGTATCTACCTTTTAGGCGAGCATCCACTTTCTTATATTCCCTTCAGGAGAAATTTACAGCCACACCTTACAGATTTAGCATATATATTCCTCATTGGCTGGAGGCCTTGCTAAATTGGTAACATATCAGAATCAGGAAACGAATGCAGTCAACCAATAAAAAAAAAAGTGACCGAATGTTGCTTCCAGATAGGTAGTATTTTTGTCCTATCAATACACAGAGACTGGTGGTTTTGTTGTTCTTATTTCTCTTTCTCTGGATAGAGGCAAAGATTCTGAGAAGGTTTATTAGCATCTCCGAAAGCCACACCTTTAATTAAAAATTGGCTCTAACGTGTATGTTTTCCTGATTTCTCAGAAAATAAAATAGGAAGTGAGGAGGCCGTTCTCCTTGGTACAGTGTGTTACTATAAAGATCATTCGATCTCCGTGTTAGATTTAGGGTCAGAACATTAGCTGTGATGAATAACAGGGGACAAAATTTTTCTTTTCTTTTCAAGGATAGTGGCAGTTAATCATTTTTATCTGCCCGCCTTGTAGACTTGATTAGATTTATTATGTATGCCGAGTGTTTATGGCATTTTTATTATATGTTGTTAATTTGTTGTAACTGCCACCACATTTTTTTCCTCCTTCCCTTTTCTCCCTGGAGGACCCTTGAAAGCATCTAGGTGTCAACTGTTACCTTGTGTTTTGAGAAACTTTAATTTTTAATGGTAAAAAAGGCACGATAGTCTACCAGTTTAAAAAAAATACCAGTGTTATAACGTATCTTCATGTAAAAGGAAAATTTGCGGTTGTGTTCTGCTAAACACTTATGTTTTTTGCTGTTGATGAAGTGCTACACGTTTGGGATGAATTTAGAGAATACACGTTTTTTTAAAACTCTTCACCTGAAACCCAGAAGGGAGAGCCGTCAAACAGGCACTCAACTGCGATTTTCTTTATTACTGGAAAGTCATATATGTAGTTTGCAAATCACTACTAGGTAAGACATTGCAACGTGCATCACTTCATCAACAGCAAAACATTTAAGCTGCTTAAAAAAGTCAGGCAGTCGAAAGATGCATTTTAGAACAACACACTCTTTTTTAGCTTACTAGCTCTCAGAATGGATATGGAATTTGTTAAATATAGAGGCAATTCTTTAAATAAGGCCGACAGTTAAAATTGGGAAGCAGGAGAATTAGATTGGATATGATTTACGATGAGTCTACAGGACATTCAAAAAATAAAGTTAGCAAAGGAAATCCACTGGCTGTATTGGCTACATTACAGCAAAGGATTTTTACTTTTCCTCCCTTTTGAATTGGCTGGATATACAGGCCGTGCAGAGAAACAGACTTTCAGGCGGAAAAATTGACAGCGTTTCTCTCTTTACTGTATGTTCTGGCATTGGTTTGGTATTGGCGTTATAAGTCTCTGACTACAACTAAGTCAGTTTCTTGTTTTGACAGTTACAAACTTTTTCAATAACAGAGAACCACCCATTCTCTTAAGAGCATTAGACATTGAAATAAATAGAAGCTGGATTGAACAGCAGCTTTGTTTTTGTCATGCATCGTGAACATATGGGTCCTTAGGAAAAAAACCATTTGAAAATGACACGGGTGTGTCAAGGAAGGGAGGGAATACGGGGATATGTGTATAAAAACAGATGATTGAACTTGGTGTACCCCCCAAAAAATAATAAAAAAATAAAAAATAAAAAAAAAAAACCACCAAAAAAAAAAAAAAGAAAATGACACAGGTGTGGTTGTTGAGCTTATAGTGTGTAATAATCACAGATGCATAGGTCACGTTTAAGAATTGGTATACATTTGTTCACACTCCACTAGAAGAAGTTTGTACATTTCTGTGGAACAAACGATATGAATTCAGAGAGACAGATTACAGACAAATATTAAGTTCTTTAGCTATGAAGTGGTTCCAGTGACAGTTAAAAATTGTCCTTACGGTGGCTTATTAAAGCAATTAAAATTCTTATTTTTAATGGGAAGAGAAAAGTAGAATTTTAGAAATTTTAGATATAAAATCACTGATTGTTTCAATTATAACAGTATTCAGTTAACCAAGAAATGGTTGTATGTTTACTAACTAATAGTAAAGGAGTTCACAGAGCTGAAGTTATTAAGCCAGCTTTTGACTTGAGTGTGATAAGAGATGCCTGATGCCCCATAGTGTCTGTGAGAAGGTTGCTTGATTCCTTCATCCTCTACCCTATTCACCACTTAGCTCAATATGTGTTTAAAATTGCTATAGGCAATTTTGAGAAAACAAAAGTTCACACTCAAATGCTGTACTTAGGAATAAAGTGCTAAGAGAAACAAGACATTTCTTTACCCCCCCCCCCCCCCCCCCCCCCCCGGAGAATTTAAGCTACGGCTTGCTGAAGATGTGAACTTTAGATATTTGGGTTAGGGGAAGAGAGATGGTTTCCTCGCTCATGGAAACAGAATGAATACACAACAAAGACCAAAAAGCTTGGTACTTGAGAACAACAACAAATAATTCCCTTTGGCTGGGACCATAAAGTTTGTAAAGGAGAAGAGAGAAAATGAGTTGGTAGGTAGCTAACGCATGACCATAGAGGACTTCAAATTTGGGTTGAGAAACAAGGAATTTATTCAGTAACATTAATTCGTATTAAGAATAGACAACATTTGCTGTGGGCAAGACATCAAGCATAGTAATTTCCAGTTCGTTATGTTTTGCTCCTTATAAGCATCCAAGGAAGGATACTATTATTATCCACAGTTGACCATACAGATGAGATTGAGTCTTGGAAAGGAAAAGCCATCTTACCACAGGCACAGAGTCGTGAGGTGGAGTCAGGGTTTCAAATTGGTTCTGTGACTTAAGGACCAGCCTTTTGAAGACCCTGACGACACAGCCAGTAGGCATGACCAGGGTTTTTGTGAGCACAGGAATCACTCAGTCCGAGCTGGGCTGCAGAATAGTTTACCTGTCATCATTTTATAGAATACATTGAGAAGCCCAAACTGGAGCAAACGGTGCCGTTTCTGAAGAGCCGCAATCAGAGTCTTTGGTAGGGTTGTTGAGGAGATTGGGAAGGACATGATAGAGGGATACAGACACCCTTGACGTTTCATTGGCTGGACTTGATGTGAAAGAGATGGATGATTGGAGAATCCGGCGGGTGTTCCCAGCACTTGTTCCCAGAAGAGGAGAGAGGGCAGGCTGAGGTGTGGATGTCCTTTTAGGCACAGGTGTCAGTCTCAGGTGGAACCTTACTGGAAGATGATGAAATACACATTGAGCAGGAGGCCGGGAAGGTAGTTGGACTGAAGGTGGAGATCGGAAGCCAGGGGAGTGAGTGCAGAGAGGCGGACTGGTACATTGAGTGGTGGGGCGGGGGGAAAGGGAGGGGAGAAGAAAGAGTGGCTGGAGAAGGAGACCAGGAAATAAATCAGCCTCACAAGATAAAGACAAATCTCTCTGCACACTGGAGATGACAGATTTGCAGGCCATGCTTCAGACGCGTACCTATGCATATTCATATTTGTATACATATTCATGTACATATTTATATATGTCTTCCTATATGCATTCATATGTATCGCTGTGTGTATTTGTATATGTATCGTGAGCATGCTCCATTCTCTCAAGCACACAGATGTATACTTGGGAGCCTTTCCCACCTCCGGGTAGGCTAGGTATCCGTCTCTTCCCTGAGCCGCCCACTGGGGACGATTCTGCTCCACAGTGCTGCGACCTGAGACCCGTACAGGGAGGACGGAGTTTTCTTCTAGAGGGTGTGAGGTTGAGACCAACACACAGAATTTTATACCCCACTCTGCCCAATGTATTCCGACCCAGAAGCCTGGCTGCTTTAAATGCTATGGTAAATGCTAAGTGATCTATAATAGGATTGTACAGAATTCAGCAAGATTACCATTATGTTGTGAAATATGGGCTAAGAGTGTGGTCAATAAATGTGTTAACTTTTCATGCGGGGTGATATTTTTCTCCTTTGAAAATCCATTCATCTGCTGAAATGCATTCGGGAAGCTCATGGCTTTCGTTGCTTTGACCGTTGCAGGATGGTGGTTAAGAATTTTTTTTTGCTTCCCTTCCTTGGGCCTCTTCTTAACTCCTAACAGGTTTCATAGCGAATAATTTCAGGTGTTTATTTAGTTAGCTAGCTATTTTCCCCAGCAGCCAATGAAATACCGTGTTATTGCTAGCGTCTGTTTGTGTTATTGATTGGAGAATGAGGTAGTGCTCTTTTTTCTTTTCAAGATGCCACTTAAGTGATTCCCTTTTGGGATTCTTTAAAATGTCACCCTGATGAAAATTGCCCTCCCATGTTAGTAAACTTAATCTTCTCCTGCTTGATTCCTTACATGGACTTTGAGTCACGGGTTAGCATGGTTTGGGGAATTCCCTGCCGGTCCAGTGGTTAGGACTCCATGCTTCCAATGCAGGGGGCGCGGGTTCGATCCCTGGTCAGGAAACTAAGATCCCACATACTGCACGGTGCAGCCAAAAAATTTTTAAAAGGGGGTGGGGGGGGGGTGGAATGGTTTGGAACACGTTAAAAAGCTTTTGTGCCACCCACTCCACACTCTGTGAAATTCTTGCAAACCCTTTACAGACAGTGATATTCATTTTAAGAAAATAGATTTAACAACATTGTACCGGTCTTCACACCAGGGTCACTTGGGATATCCGCCACCTTTCTCCCAAGGGTCCACAATTGGCCATGTGGCTGAGGGCTTTGTCATCATGGTTTGAGAAGTCATTTATCAACGGAGGTCACCCTGACTTTTGAGATCCTAATAAAATTGGCTTGAGCCTTTATCTTACTCCCTGTGGGACTTCCGGTGAGAATTTCTGGAGGCTTCATTTTCATGATTGATTTTGGTTAAAGAACTCTTGATATTCTCTCTTCTCGTTGCTGTGTGCTTTTCTCCTCTCAGGGTTGGAAATTAGCTACTTTCCATAATTTCCTTCCAACACAGCTCACACAGGGCATTAAACTTGAGGGAGTTCTAAGAAATTTGCATCAGAGAAACTTAGAATCGAATGTTCAACAGGCTTGTTCTTAAAATATATGTTTGTCCACTCTGAATCTGTCCTTGGATAGCTTTCTGTGTCGACCATAACCTCCAAACTTGGCCTTTCTTCTCTCTTCCTCCTCTCTTTCTTCTTGCCTCTCTTTTTTTTCCACTCTCTCTTCACTAGTTCATATTTCTTAAAAATAGGAATTTAGCTTTCTCTTTCTGTTCACCATCTCCTTCCAAGCTGGATAGCTGGGGACCTTGTCTTCCACATTTCAAGCAGTGTGTCAAGAAGGACTGCCGACATACTGAGATGGACCTAGAGGCTGTCATACTGAGTGAAGTAAGACAGAGAAAGACAAATACATGGTATCACTTACATGTGGAATCTACAACAAATGTACAAAGGAACTTATCTACAAAATAGAAATAGAGTTACAGGTGTAGAAAACAAACTTACGATAACCAGGGGGTGGGGGGGAGATAAATTGGCAGACTGGGATTGATATATATACACTCCTGTGTATAAAATAGATAACTAACAAGGACCTACTGTATAAGCACAGGGAACTCTACATAATGCTTTATAATGGCCTACATGGGAAAAGAATCTAGAATCTAAAAGAAAGTGGATATATGTATATGTATAACTGATTTACTTTGCTGTATACCTGAAACTAACACAACATTGTAAATCAACTACACTCCAAGAATAAGAATAAGAATAATAAAAATACCTAGACAAAAGGGGAAAAAAAAAAAGGACTGCTGTGCTGACCAGTAAAAAGATCATCTTTTCACCTCTACGCATGCATAGACACCACTTCCTAGACGCCCCCCTCCTTCGCCTTCACATGTAACAGAAAACCAAGACTACTTTGCAGAGAGAGACATATTAGGGTCTTGTTCCAATTTTGGCCCTACCCATCCAACTCCACTCTTTTCAATGGCTCCCCTTTAGTAAGCCAAATAAACAGGTTATGTCTTGAGTTGCACAGAGGCCTTCAACGTGTAGGCCCTAAATACCAGCATCTTTCATTGATAATTATTTTCTTATACTAGGTCAACAAGTCTGTCTCTAAATCCTGGGGCAAAAAACCAAAATCTCAATCTTACAAACACCTAGTTTATAAGAATATTTAACAGCATTTTGTTTGTTCCTTTGATCATCTCATTTTCCTTGTAACGTTTACTATTCATCTGCCAATCTTTTTTTTTTTTTTTTTTTCCTATTTATTGATTGCATTGGGTCTTCTTTGCTGGTGCGCGGGCTTTCTCTAGTTGTGGTGAGCAGGGGCTTCTCTTCATTACAGTGAGCGGGCTTCTCATTGTGGTGGTTTCTCGTTGCAGAGCACGGGCTCTAGGTGCGTAGGCTTCAGTAGTTGTGGCATGTGGGCTCAGTAGTTGTGGCTGGAGGGCTTTAGAGCACAGGCTCAGCAGTTATGGCCCACGGGCTTAATTGCTTTGTGGCATGTGGGATCTTCCCAGGCCAGGGATCAAACCCGTGTCCCCTGCATTGGCAGGCGGATTCGTAACCACTGCGCCACCAGGGAAGTCCCATCCGCCATTCTCAAAACACATCTTCCGTGATAATGAATTCTCCCTATTCCCCTGGAAATGAAGGATGTTAATGAAATGGTTAAGTGGTGCCTTTCGCTACAGATCTAGCTGAAAGCATTTGTGGTTACTGAGCCACCTGGAGCTGGCACTTCTCCTCATGTCACTTTCACCCTAATAGTGTCAGCCAGCATGGCCATCTTATAATTAAATGAGGAACATCAGGCAATTTCTTGATGTTGTTATCTTTCATAGTTTTCACGGTGATTCCCCTGACCTGGGTTACAAAAACTCTGAAAATTATCCACTACCCTCGAAATGCACACTTACTGGTGATTTTATACATTCTGATATTCTCATCTAACTCTATCACTGGAGTGGTGGTCCCCAGTGCCCGGGGTCTTAGAATTCCAGGGCTTTAGGGAATCTAATCGTGGAGTTTTCCAGTATTTAAGTTAGGAGGATTTAGGTTGTAAGCAATAGAAGGTCCAGTTTGGGCAGCTTAAACAGTGTCACTGGCAAGTCCTTAGTGGGTGAGCTGCAGGAGAGATTTGATCCAGCTCTTTGCTCTGTTTTCCACAGTGGGGCTGGCTTATCTTTAGACTGACCCTATGTGCAGTCATAAGATGGTTCCTCGTAACTGCTGAGCTATAGATGTCCGTGAACATGCTTTGCAGGAGAGAGGAAAGGGGCATCTTAAGATTTTCAGAGAGATTCTTGAAACCCTAATTGGAAGCGTTTTCAGCACATTCCACTCTCCTGATGGCCAGGGAGATGGGATGTATTCATTGGCATATCGTAGGTAATATTTTTCCACCACTAGAGCTCAGTGGAGTCAGCCTCCCCAGAGCCCCATGACTCCTCAGCTGTCCCTTGGTCCTGTGTGAGAGGGTTTGAAGGAAAGGATGCTGGGGCCACAGCTTCAAATGTAAACATCACTGAGCTTTTTTTTATGTTTCAAAAGGCCTGAAGTTAATTCAGTAATTCGCAGGAGATAACACTTAAGGGGTTAACCAAAATGTCAAGTTCCTTTGGCTTTTAGCTGTAAATATTTCAGTCTGTGAGCTCTGATTGGTGATTTAGTAGATATTATGTATTAATTCTTAAATAAATATCAGTTGGTAGAATCTTCTGAAACTTAATGTCTCTGTAGGTGGGACTGCTTAGAACTTGATAAAAGTAGTTCATTGTGGTTAAAAAGGAAATTGGGAACCTCAGCCTTCTGAGTCAATAGCAGATGAAACGAGTTGTAATCTACCTAAGAAGTGATGACCAGTTGAAATACTGTGCAGATGTGGGGAAAAAATGACCTCTGGTTGTACTAGTCTTATTTCCACAGTTTAAAATGCAGCATTTCAAGTGCTTTTTCTTTCAGATATGGTAAGTTTTATGTTTTACTAGCATGTTTTAAAAACATTAATCATATGGAAAGAAAAAGCTGATGAGTTTTAACACCGCCGTGATAGTGTCTATGACTCAACAACAGAAATTGTTGTTGGTAGAACCACCAAAAAATATTTCTCTCTTGGGGGAAAAGTGTTTAGTTGAAAGGCGGTAGAAAGAGATGCATATTCAGTAAGAGTCATGAGAGGCAAACACAATAATCTAAGATTGTCTTACAGAAAGGAATCTCTAAAAAGAATATATAGCCAAGCTGTTGAGGAAACTTCATTGTTAAAGAGTAAACATTGTGGATCTCAAACACTGAAGAGTGTAGTGTCAATGGTAATGTGAACTTACTCTAAGATGTAGGAAGTCTTTCATGCTCGGTGCATCTTGGAAGCGTTTCCATCAGAGTGAAGAAAACTATGGGAACCTTCTTAAGTCATACTGGATGTTCTATCAGTGCAATGTGATGTTTGCTGTGAAGCATTTGGCCTAGACTCATGCTGAGCTGCTTGGCCTTTTGCTGTTGTTTTACCTGACTTACCCAGCGTTGGTTGTTTTGGACTGACTGTCTCACCAATTGCCAGACGAGGAATTCTTGGCCAATGTGTCAAGGTCTTGTCAATGTAAAATAAGAGCCTGCTCCTCCCCACGGGGAGGCTAGCCAAGTTGATATTCTTGGGTAGCCTGCCTGACCTCCTGTCCACTAGGGGTCCACAGCTCAGACTCCACGCTGACCTTAGAAGACAGATCGCTACGTCTGGATGTCCTGTTTACATAGTCTTCAGTTTTGTATTCCAGCCCCTCCCTGCCTGCACCCATCTTCTTGGTTTCTTATTTTTCAAACGTCTTTGCCTTTCTTAGGTGTTTTCATGACTTTGCTTATGGTTTCCCTGATTTGGATCTAAATACCACCTCTGCTTTGTGAGCTTCTATTTCCCTTTAACTTCCTTCACTTGCTGGAATATAAATCAGTCTATTTAAAAGGGAGATTTTACATTATCCCTTTAACGAAAAAGTAGTATCAGTTGCCAGAGCTCGATGGTAACCTGAGATAACTGCTATGAAGGCAGGATGCTGGTGAGCACAGGGGTGGGCAGGCTTTTTCTGTAAGGAACCAGGTAGTAAATATTTTCAGCTTCACAGGCCTTATGGTCTTTTTGCAATTGCTTACCTCCACTGTAACCGCAAATCAGGAGGAAACAATACAAAAATGAGTGGACATGGCTGTGTTCCAATAAAACTTTGTTTATGGACATGGAAATTTGATTTTCATGCGACTTTTTTCATTTCATGAAATATTACTCTTCTTTTGATCCCTCCCCAACCCATTAAAAAATAACAATTCTTCTTATCTCACTGGCTTTACAAAAATCAGCAACAGGCTAGGGTGGCCCACATACCATCATTTGCTAACCTCTGATAAAAACTTCTCACTGTATACTGCTGTCTACTTCTTCTTAAGGTATTGAGCTAGAGGGGTTCTCTCTTTTTTAAAAATGGACTTCAGCATGTATGAAGTATCAGACCAACACCCAAATGAGGCTTTGATCTGGACATAATTAGAAGGGTTGCAGTGGAATTCGAAAGAGAATAACTAAGGATGCAGTTCAGTGTAATTTGTTGTCATGTCTCTACTACCCAAAATCATTGTAGTGGTTTAAGTCCAGAACTTCAGGAAATACTGCCTTTGTCTCTTGGTTCTACGCAGTTTTTCTTCTAATCATCACTCAGATAACATTAAGATAAAGATACAGGTAGCACAGGAGTGAGATGAGAGACAGAGAAAGGGAGAGGGTTCTACATCATAACTAGAAATAGCCAAGATTAGAGATGGGGGAGGAGGAGGTGGAAGAATGGCTTTTTTGATAAGGGAGCAGATACCTGAAAGAAGAAAAGAACGTATTAGACCGGAATTTGGCAAGAATTTGAATATTTTGCCAAGCAGTCCATTACTCTCTCTTGTCTTGCTGATAGTGTCATGTAGTATCATGGTATATGATCCTACGTGTTACCCGTCCATCTCTCAGCAGTAGAGTCTTTGGTGATTGTGTGTCACGTCATTCTTTTCCAGAAGTTTCTGATGTTAGTATTTCCTCTCCCTTGGCAAAAGGAACAAGGCAAATTGGTGACCTATCCTAGGTCACCAAAGGGACTACTTTCTGTCCCTTTGTGGTGGCTCATTCAGTGATTAACTTCAAATACAGGTTTTTTATGTTCTTGTCTTGTATTGATTCTGTTTTGCATATGATTTGGACAGGAATCCTTGAGTTATTTCTTGACCAAATTCTGTGTTAGAAAGCTAGAACCAGTGTGGCTTCATCTCATAACGTGAGATAAACATCTGGAGGGTACAAGAATTTAGATGGCATCAGTATTGGAATATTTTGCTTTATATTGTGATAGACAAACCCACCAAATTCTGGAGAAGCATTTCTATATAGCATTCGTAGGGAAATAATCATTACTGCTATAACCTGAAACATAATCCATCTTCATGTTACCAGCAAAAAAAAAAAAAAGATTATTTCAAAACAGACTTCTTAAAACAAAGTTGTTTTTCTCAAGTTGCTGTGCTTTCCAGGATCAACACCAACGAGGAAACCTTATACCGGGAGTCTTAGCTGATATGTTCTTAAGAGTGGTAGTGTAGTTGTTAAGTAATTACCCACGTTGGGAAGAGAGATCTGGTTTCAAATTCTGGCTAAGCTACTTAGTAACTTTGTGACCTTGGGAAAGGTATTTAATCTTTTTAAGGCTCAATTTTCTCATTTGAAAATGCAGATGAAAAATCACCTCTACCTCACTTCAGGAATTGAAAATTTTCTAGTTTATCGGATGCTTAGGGGTTGAATGGGCTTATGCAAAAACAGTTCTGAACACAGTGCATAGTATGTAAAAAATATTTCCTTTATGTGGTATTTACCTAATTAAAGTAGTTCCAATTATTATTGTTCTGCTGGATACCTAACGCTGAAGAGAAATAGTAGAGGATATTTAAATCTGAATCAGTAGTGTTTTAAATATCCATCTCACCTTTCTACATTTTTGATGTCTGATTTAAAATTATGTTATGTAGAAAGGCAGCGCGTGAAGTCCATATAAGATCAGAATTTGGGTACTTTCACATCAGTGATTGTGGCCCACCGAAGTCTCTTGAAGTTGCTTAAACGCAGGAAACATTGACTCACACATTTTAACACCTTAACATCAGTTCAGTTGTTCCTGCTTACCTATTCACCATTTAGTTTTTTCCTCTGCTTTTTATTAATTTTGAGAATGAAAAAGGGTGAAGAATCTATTTTGCGTTTCGCCCAGTTTCAAGTTTCTATAGGTAAAAGGTGAATAAATATGACAGGTATCAATAGATACTTCTCTGTCCTTCCTTCTTTTGCTACCTGTCACCTTTTTTCAATTTCTTGCATCAGCTTCTACATCTGGAGGATGTATGTGACCTGGAAAAGTCACCCTCCAGCCACATGGTTCTCAGATTCTGTCTGGGAGATGAAAGAGGACCATAGCACGATGCCACTGAAGGGTCAAGAGGAAAAGGTTAAAAGAAAGTGAAGCCAAGAACTCATTTATATAAAACTGGAAGTTGAAGATGGTGGTGTGGTTTTTCTTGAGTCCTCTTTTAGGGATAAAGTAAATTCTAGACAGAGCTGACTACTTTGGCGCTTTCGGGTTCAGAGGGTCGCAAGCTCTAGGTTGGTGTTTTGTTTTTGTTTTTTCTAAATGGCTAAGCCAAAAATTCAAATCAAAACTTTTTTCCCAGCGTGGGTGATTACCTAATAACTTGTAGTACCATTAATTTGGGACATACTAATCAGTTTGCCTGGTAATTTTAAGGTACACATTTTAAGATGCAAGTCACAACTGTGAGTATGAAGGCGAACGTATTATTCAAATACTGTCTGTGAATGGATTCCGTGGGGCCAAGGGACATATTTACCCCATTCCAAGAAGAACAAATTGTTCCAGTACAGTAGCTTTTGGGAACTCAGCCATACTGGTTAGCTGCTTCTGGGCCTTACTTTACTTGTCCATAAGATGGAGTTAATCTTATTTCCTCAGTGGTTTGTGAGGATCCAGTGATAGAATCGATGTGAAATAGTTTTGTGATATTTTGTAATATTACATCACCCATCAGATGCCATCCAATGTAATCTTTGAAATAATTGCTTTTGGAGGTTTCATCCTCCATAAATTCACCCAGTGAACAAGAACAGTGTTGACTGCCCTGTCTTCTTTGGATGTTTCTCAGCATCGGAGAAATAGTTTGCAGTCCATGAAGCTTGCATCAGATCCCCAATTCATGCCCCCTGCCCCGCCCCTTTCCCCTCTGCCCCTACTGTAATTAGATTTAGCATCTTTCTAACTAGGAGAGTTTTTTTTAAGGTTTATTTTCTTTTTTTCTCTTCTGGTTTTGTTGACACACCACACTAAGGTGTACAGCATGATGATTTGACGTCTATACATCATGAAATAATTACCACAATAAGTTTAGGAACATCCGTCATCTCATATAGGTACCAAAAAAAAAAAAGAGCGAGAGAAAAAAAATTCTGCCTAGTGATGAGAATTTTTTGGACTTACTCTCTAAGCAACTTTCATGTAAAACAGCCATGTTAATTTTTAATCATGTTGCAGAGTAAATCCCTAGTGCTTACTTATTCTGTAACTGGAAATTTGTACCTTTTGACCACCTTCATCCGATGCCCGCTCCTCCCACGTACCCACCCCCACCCCGCCTCTGGTGACCACAGATCAGATCTTTCTTCAATGAGTTTGTTTGTTTTTGAGCTGTAATTGACAGACGACACTACACTATTTCCTGGTGTACAGCGTAGCTATTTGATAATTCTGTGCATTACAAGATGATCACCAAGATTAAGTCTAGTTACCATCTGTCACCATACAAAGATATTAGATTATTATCGGCTGTATTCCCTTGCTGTACTTTTCATCCCTGTGCCTCATTTATTTTGTAACTGGAATTTTGTACCTCTTAATATCCCTCAGCTCTTTCACTCATTCCCTCACCCCCTCTGCTCTAAAAAAAAATTTAAAAAGTTCATTTTAAAAGTTAAATACTCAAGTGCCTGCCAGGTAATGTAAGTTCCAAGGATACTTTTACAAAATCCTCTTCCCTGCTGTGACCTGCTAGCTTTGTTTTTATCAACAGCTAGAGCAAGTGAGTTCTTCATCCTTGTCCTTTTAATATCAATGTTATTATTGCCAAGTGTGAAATCAGAGTATTTTAGTTGGAGAAACCATTTCATTTCCTCATCATGTTTCAGTCTAGAATGTCTCCTTGTACTTTTTATTCTTTACTTGGGGATACATCCAAGTTCTCAGATATAGAACACTTAGGACTTTGGCAAACTGAGGATTCACTTGAAGGTGCCTTTAGTTACGTCTCTCTAGATGTTTCTATCTCCCAAGGTAAAATATGCTATACAAAAATGTGAAAACAAGCCCAAAAGCAAGTGTATACATCATTAAGTGACACTGAAATCATATACCATTTCTTTCCCATATCACACTGTTTAGTCTGTCTGGATTCCAGCTGTTTCTTTACTTAGGCCAACTTGTTGTGTCTTCCTCTGAATTTATCTGAGTAGAAGAATTAAGAGAAAACCCCCCTGGGATTTCCTTCTCAAAAAGGACCCCTGACTCGTTCCCTATTTCTCCACTTAGGTATCAGTGAGCTCTACAAATTTAGAGGTAACCGCTTTTCCCCCTGATCTAGTAACTGATGCCTTCTTTTTCTGTCCGTCTTATGGCAGTTCTGGTTTAATTTGTTTGGGCGTTTGACTCTTGACGTGGCTAGAGATGTTCTCAGACAGATTAGCAAGGATGTCAGCTTTCCTTCAACTGAAGGACCAGGCAGGCTTCTAGTTCAACATGTTAACCTTTGGGTCTAAAACAAAAACAGACTCACAGACATAGAAAACAAATTTGTGGTTACCAAACAGAAAAGGGGATGGGGGGATGAGTTAGGAGTTTGGGATTAGCAGATACAAAGTACTGCATACAAAATAGATAAATAGTAATGTCCTACTAGATAGCACAGGGAACTAAATTCAATATCCTGTAATAAACCATAATGGAAAAGAATATGAAAACGTATATATATACACACACACACATATATATATGAATCACTTTGCTATACACCAGAAACTAACACAACATTGTAAATCAAGTATACTTCAATAAAAAAAAAAAAATTACTGGTAGACACAGGAAGAAACCAGAGTAAAAGATAGTGAAGCCAACTCTGATACCATTGTCTCTCTGTTCAAGGAGTGCCGGGGAGTTTGCGTCTACTTTATTTGCCCAGGGTGTGTTTAGTATCTCTAGCACTTTAACATTGGCAAGTAGATAATCATACTGTCAGGTTATGGTACGTGAGAGCAGCTCTGTTACTTGGATCGTTGCACAATAATAACTTCTCAGCTTTTCGCTGCTTGCTGTCATTTAGGGGTTCAGATCCTCCTGAAGTTCATTTTCTACTTGTGTATGTGGCATAAAATGCAAATGTTTAATAAAATACTTCCACAGGAGACTCTTGTCTTAATAGTATACGTACAAAAATACTTCTGTGTTGTAGTGGGAGTTACTCCATTATAACGCTTTATGCACGCTCCCTGCTGAGAAAGCGTTCTAGAAACGGATGTCAACCAAGGGAGACTCATTCATTCCATACGTTTTCTAATTTCCAAAAATGTACACCGTCAATATTTTTTCTTAATTGAACAGTTTGTTGAACAGACGGGTGCTTTAATTATGGTGGTCTAAATTTACACACATTGAAGTGGTATTTTGCTACATTAATTACCTTACTTGTCAAGAGTAACAGGTAATTACTACATCAACTCACCCTCCTGCGGTACGTGGAAACAGAACTTTATTTGAACAGATACAATAAACCAGAGTATAGCCACCCCACACCTTAGCTTGTGATAAAGGATAGCCGTTCTCTCAGTATTTGTTTTACAGTGAGGAGGGGAGAGGTGAGCTGGCCCTTTTCCTTGTGTCTGTCCACCTAACATGGAAATCCAGAAGCTACGTCATGGATTCAAAGAGTCTGGACTGGAATGAACCTTTGGAATAATTGAATTCTTTAAACCTTCTCCTTACAGTGTGTTTCACAGAGTGACTTTTCTAAGTCTGCACAACAGGTAAATTAGTGTCCAATCCAGAACTGACGCTGATCTCACCCCACCAGGCTGCTAAAAACCTTTGAAATGTTAACGATTTTTAAAAAATAATTACAGAAAATTGTTTGATATAATACACTTTGAATATTCTTTCACTTCATCTCCCTCATTTGAACTTCTCACCAGTGCTTTGGCTGCTTTGTGAAGAGTATTTATCCTGTATTTTGTTGAACTGCCAGGTACAACTCGTGTCATTTAATTTCCTCTTCAGTGTATGGGTGTCAGCTTTTATGACAAGTTGTGTTAAAATTCTACTTTAACATGTTTTTTTTTTTTTTTTTAAAGGCGTGAACATTTTTGAGCATATAGGATGCCCCTAGCAAAATTATGCAGCATTACCTCTCTTGGTTGCCATGGCATAGAAAGGAAGGATTGTGTTAGCTTTTAGGTGTGGCACGGAATATACACAATGACATAATAGAGGCGGACTATCATAAAAGGCTTTGTCCCCTTTTTAGTCAAACACCTGTGACAAAATTACGAACTGTGGTTAACATATACTACTTACAAGTGGTTTTTCAGAGTCGACCAGGGTAGAGGAGCTCAGCTTGCAAAGAACTTTCTTTCCCTTTGCACCTGGCAGCAGGCGTGGAGTGACATTAGAAAGAAGTTCAAGACGTCTAAGGTTTATGGACACAGCCTTACAGAAACGGTATGAGATGTCCTACAGAGGACAGAGCGGGCCTCTCAAGGGGTGTTTTGAGATGTGTGACCAAAGATCTCCCCAGCCCTTGATCCACTTCAGTGTCTCAGCCCTGACATCGCGGCACAGATGCTTCATTCATGTCATCTGGTCCTGCCACGTGCTGTTACACATCACTCGGGCCTCTGGAACTTGTGACGTTATAGTTTATAATCCCTGGCGTTTCCTTTTTCCTTAGGTTTTTTTTTATTTTTGTGTAATTAAAAGATAGCAAAAGATAATTCAGTCATTTGTGTATCCGGCAAATATCTCCTGAGTATCTACCGTGTGACCGTCACTGTGCTGCATGTGGCAGGGGGAGGGGCGCAGAGTGCGGGCGGGAGCCCAACAGGTCCTTACTCTCATGGAGTTTGCCTTTGAGTAGAGGGAGGCAGAGAGAGTCAATAATGAAGTAAAGGAGCAGTGTATTTACATAGAATAAAAATACACGAAGGGAAAACCATAATCCCAAAAGAAACTTGTACCATAATGTTTATTGCAGCACTATTTACAATAGCCAGGACATGGAAGCAACCTAAATGCCCATCAACAAATGAATGGATACAGAAGATGTGGCATATATATACAATGGAATATTACTCAGCTATAAAAAGGGATGAGATGGAGCTATATGTCATGAGGTGGATAGAACTACAATCTGTCATACAGAGTGAAGTAAGTCAGAAAGAGAAAGACAAATATTGTATGCTAACTCACATATACGGAATCTAAACATGGTACTGATGAACTCAGTGACAAGAACAAGGATGCAGATACAGAGAATGGACTGGAGAACTCGAGGTTTGGGAGGGGGCGGGGGGTGAAGGGGAAGCTGAGACGAAGCGAGAGAGTAGCACAGACATATATATACTACCAACTGTAAAATAGATAGTGGGAAGTTGTTGTATAACAAAGGGAGTCCAACTCGAGGATGGAAGATGCCTTAGAGGACTGGGGCGGGGAGGGTGGGGGGGACTCGAGGTGGGGGGAGTCAAGGAAGGGAGGGAATACGGGGATATGTGTATAAAAACAGATGATTGAACATGGTGTACCCCCCAAAATAATATAAATAAATAAAATTAAAAAAAAATAAAGAAGATGCAATAAAAAAAAAAATACATGAAGGAACCAGCATACAGCCCTTACTTATAGAGGGTCCCTTAGATAGTCTGATCAGGGAAGGTAGCATGGAAGAGATGGCTTTTGATTTAAGGTCTAAAGGGTAAAAATGATCTCCATATACAGAGAGCAGTAGGAAGAACTTTCTAGGCAGAGAGAATAATGAGGGCTCAGCCTCAGGGTTAGGAGAAAGAGTGTGGTGTAGGAATGGAAAGCCATGAGCAGGAATAAGAGTGGGTGGGTGGGGATGGCATGGGAGAGGCTGGAGCTGTACGTCGGGCCCTACATGACATCGCAAAGGGCTGGGCCTTATTTTGAGACTGGGGCAAAGTCCTTGAAGGCAGCCGCTTCTGATTGATGGCTTAGAGCAAACCACATGAGCGACTGTGGGGGACAGGATTGCAGAGCCTCAGGTATTTTCCTGAGAGTTCAGACTTCCTTGGGAGAGAGGCTAAGGTCTTGGTCCCTGGGGGTTGGGCCAGGACCCCTGGAAGAGGCCTCGCCTAAGACAGACTCGGCTGGTCCTGGTTAGGAGAAGGCCATCCTGCCTCTGGGGCAGGTGTCCGGATGCGCAGGGACAGGCGGTTTGGCAGCAGAGGACTTCCGGGCACAGTCCTCCAACGCTGGTGGCTGAACCCGCAGCTGCAGCAGCATCATCACCTGGGGACAGAAATGTAAATTTTCTGGCCTTACCGCAGCCTTAGCGAATCAGAAACCCTGGGGTTAGGGCCCAGCAGCCCTGCTGTAAAGAGCCTTGCGGGTGATTGGGATGAGCACGTGAGTTTGAAAACCCATTTAGGAGATCTTCGTGCCGGAAAGGACTTTCCACGTCTCCAGACTCACTGTTCTCAGTCTGCAGATGAGGGGACCCCGTTAAAGGCGACAGCTCAGTGGGGATCGCGTGCTGATGAGAACCTGGGTCTCTTGACCCTATTCTAAACGCTCTTTCCTTGTGGTTTTATGGATTTAAAGAATAAACAAAACCCACCTTTTTTTTTTCTTTTGAGGGGTCATTCTGATATTTATAAAAAGGAGGAGACGGATGGATGTGTAAGAAGGAATAGGGCCGCAGTCTGTGAACGGCCTCGTTTCTCCTCCTTTTATTTTCTCAGATAATTTAGAAAAGCAATTTTAGTGTGAATAACCCACTCCTTTCTCCCTGTGAGTGGTAGAAAAACAAGTGTCTTGTCTTAAGTTACACCATTGAGACACTTAGCAGAGGGTAATGGCGTTCTTTTATTTCTGTATTACTCAATGTGTTTGGCCTCTCTGTGGTTTGGAAGTCCTGACACTCCCAAGTTAGATTTGTAAAGTCATCGTAGAAGGCAGAGGGTGGACTGTGTTCGGGCCCAGTGCTTGCTCTCGCTGTCTTCAGCCCCCAGCAGCCCCGTGTCCCTGGCTAAGTCCCGCTCACCTTTTTAATGTCTCAGGCTTCCAGATCATTTTTAACCTGCAGCCTTTCCCAGCCTCTTGTGCTTAGGTCGAATCTGTGTGTGTGTCTTTCCCACGTGCTTGTGTTGTGGTTTTCTCACAGACTGTGGGCCTCCTGAGGGCAGAGACCTCGCTTGTCTCAATTTCAAGCTATACACAGCTTCAAACACAGTGTCTGGCCCAGGTGATGACTGAAAAAGTTAACTGTCACGTGAATGCCTTCCCTCTTAACCGATTAATCATTAGTCATTCTATCAGCAACCAGTTATTGGAAGACATGGTAGTAGGTCTTTTCTAAAAGGGGATACACAGAATGTGAAGACATGATCCCATGGTGAAGACTGTACCAAAAATAAGCATATATTCCAGGAAATCCTAATGAAGGCTCTAAGGTAGATTAGTCAGGAGGTGGTGTGCTAGCTGCTGTGACCGACAACCTGCAGATTTTGTTAGCTTACCATAATAAAGGTGTATGTCGTGCTCCCTTCATGTCCGTATGTGCCCGTGAAACCTTCTCCATCCTGTACTTGCCACAAGAACACAGGGTCTCCAGAGTCTCAGGGGATGAAGAACAGCTGATTTTTTGGTCAGGCTGGGGAGTGGCGCACCTTGTTCCTGCTCCCGTCCCATGGACCAGAAATCAGACGCATGGTCCCAACCTGAGAGTCAGGAAAATAGGGCAGCATTGTCTTGCTGTGTGCCCAGAAGAGGGAAATGAATTGGCCCTAGTTATCACGTGATAGTCTCAGCTGTTATGTTACTTTGGTTTTGGCCACTGCGGTTTGATCACAGTGAAACTTGGCACCTCCTGCTGTGAGGCCTGCTCATCAGTAAACACCCTTGTCCTCCCCGAGATCAGGAAGAGCGGTAACCCTCAGAGGGCCTGGATTTTTGCATGTCATGGGGAAAGATGTCTTTATTTCATTCCCAACTGAAAGCCCATCTTCCTCTGGGATTGGGTGGGGTGATTTGTTGGTGAGCCAGCTGTGGCATGCATTTATTCCACTATAAGACAGAATATTCTCTCCCGAGCGCACGTCTGACTACACACAGGTCGGCTTTCCCATAGTGGGACCTCGTGGTATTCTGCAGCTGGCTCCACCTTTCTCTTTTCCTCCTGGGGTGGGCAGGTTTGGAGGAAGGAGCTCCCTGGTGGTGAGCCCTAACAAAATCTTTCCCAGTTGTCATTGTTCTGGGCTTGCAGACGACCTGTGGGTGAATGGTTATGTCTTAAGGAGAAAACTGAACTTGCTTTTAAGGCTAAATTTTCTTGTGCACTCATCTCAGTTTATTTTTATCCAGAAGATATTATGGGAAATTTTTCATAATACATTAAGTGGAGGAAAATATATAATAAGGTGTTTAAGATGCCATTTTTTTTTTTTTTTTAAGAAAGTTATGTTTCTTCCCCATAATCTTCCTGACCATGGTGGTTCTCAAGAAAGAAGCTGGGATCTTCATCTGGTCCTCAGTCTCCCTTCCTCTATTCTTTTAGCTCAGTACAGAGGCCCAGGGAGAAGCTGGGCAGGGCTAGTGGAAATGTGTAGTTGAGTTGGAGGCTGGAGAGATCTCCAGCGGCCAGATCATGAGGGCTTTGTAAGGGCCAAGGGCAGGTTTTGATCTCTTTCCCTGAGAGTTCTGGGGAGCCACTGAAAGTATGCAAGCATGGAGTGAGAGAGTGAGTGCAGGGTGAGTATGCAGGCACATGTGAGGGGTGGGGGGCGGGGTGTGTGTGTGTGTGTGTGTGTGTGTGTGTATGTCTGAGACAGAGATTGACCAAGAGAGAGAAAACAGTGATGAGTGATGATGGTGTTTGTGTTTTTTGGCTGCTGGGAAAGAGCCTCCGCAGGAGAGAGTGAGCCCGCAGACAGCATGGCACCCTTTCCCTCGCTGACATGGGAGGTCTCCTCCCTCTTAATGCTCAGAAGTTACTTGTCAATCAGGAGCTCACCATCCCTGCTTCAAAGCAGGGTAGGGCATCGGGGTAGATATTTCTGACATGCCAAGCTTCGTGATCAAGATGTATTTTGTTTTTAAGGAGCCAATGACTCAGAATTGTTTTAAGTTATCGAAAGACGAAGTTATTGTGTGCCACCGTGGAAAAAGGAAAGAGAGAGAGAAAGTATAATTTTTGCATCCAGCAATAGATTTACAGCTATAATCTGCAAGTGATCAAACTCTTTCAACAAAATTGTTTCGGTTTTTTTTTTTTTTTTGGTGAAGACTTAAAGTATAAAAATTTATTTATAGAATCTCATTAAGGGGACTTTCTTAAAGAAAGGTGGACTATTGAGTTGCTTTAAGGAATGTTAAATGATTGCATGAGATGCTGTAACGCTGTGTCTAGGACATGAGAGATGACATGAATCTCTGCTCTCAAGACACTTCTGGTCTCAAAAAGAAGCAATCAAAAGCCATTAATAAATGAGTGTCAATAAACGTACAACAAATGTCTTCTTTCTGAAGTTCAGATAGCTACTTCAGGTTCTCTAACCAATATTTGAGAAATTGCTTTGTTTTAGAAAATCAAAAAATACAGACTTCTAATGAAAAATAGCATCTAATCCCATTTCCTCTAAGGCAAACTTGTCCCTTTTATTTTTTCGTCTTTTTTGATGCACATGTGTACGCAGTTGAGAATCTACCTTAGGTCTGATTTTTCTATCCTGCTTATTTCACATCACATTGTAACTAGCATCTGCACACATTTACCTATGCCTGGAATTATTTTTAATGACTACAGAATATTCCTTCATCAGACTGGGCTATCACTGACTTGCTTTTTTCCTGTTGGGGTTGACATTTTAGGTAAAACAGATTCATACAATTTATCCATTTTATGTCTCAAATCATCTTGTATACTTCACTGTTGAAATAAAACATTAATGGGGAACTGAGATTTTTCTTTTTTTTTTTAAAGCATGTCTCTGTCTGTATATGTCTGTGAACTTTGCCATCCAAAAAAAAAAAAAAGTGAACTAAAACCTTGTAACAACAACTTTACATTCTTGGCAGAATATGTTTGGTGCGTTTCTTCTGGCATATTCTGTCATCAGACACACAGCTCCTACTCTGAAATTGCTTAATAAAGAATGTTTTCCAAATCCAAGAAAGCTGTTAGTTTCTAATGTGAGGAGACTTTGTACCTGATTTTTTTTTTTGAGTGACATCATCATATTTAATTTATGCAAATTCAACTATATAGGCTCAATTAAAAAAAGAAAATTGGAAAATAACAATTTAGGTAGTATAGGCAATTCTCCCTGTTCTGCTGATTGTATGCCTGGTACAGAGATGGGAAATTAATTCCTTTGTACCTTTAATCCATTTTAGTACTTAAGTACTCCTCTGTAATGACCCAGGTACTTCTTTTTTTTAAAAAAATGTACAATTTGATGTATTTTTTTCTTATTAGTAACATTTATGTGACAATCCCAATCTCCCAATTCATCCCACCCCCAACCCCCACTCCCTGCCTTCCCTGCTTGGTGTCCATGTGTTTGTTCTCTATGTCTGTGTCTCTGTTTCTGTCTTGCAAACTGGTTGATCTGTACCATTTTTCTAGATTCCACATATATGCGTTAATATACGATATTTGGTTTTCTCTTTCTGACTTACTTCACTCTGTATGACAGTCTCTAGGTCCATCCATGTCTCCACATATGTCCCATTTCGTTCCCTTTTTATGGCTGAGTAATATTCCATTGTATATATGTACCACGTCTTCTTTATCCATTCATCTCTTGATGGACTGTACCTGATTTTGAAACGTCTAGATGTTGTTGTTTCTTGCTCCCAGCATTCACTCCTCCAGTGACATTTTAAATCTACAAATTATTTTGCTTTTTTTTTTTTGAAGTCCTTATTATAAGGTCACTTTAAGGTGACTATTGCCTCCATTACCTTAAGACAGGGACTTGATTGTACTGGCTGAGAAAAACCATCAGCTTTTTCTTTTTGTTACAGTGGTACTATTTCCCATTATTTTACATATGAGAAATCATAATGTGTTATGTGTCAGTTCATAAAACCCCCAATCAATTTTCTAAGGCAGAAGTTAGCAAATGATGGTGGTGATCATTCTGTAATGGATAAAAATATTCACTCACTATGTTGTTGTATACCCAAAACGAATATAACTCAATTATGCTTCAAAAAAGGGGGGTAGGAATGAAATTTAAAAACAAGAGGTTGACAAATTATGGCCCAACCCACTGCCTGTTTTTGTAAATTAAGTTTTATTAGCGCACAACACCCATTTGTTTACTTATCCCCTTTGGTTACTTTCCTACTGCAGTGACAGAGTGGAAGAGTTGCCACAGAGAATGTACCAGCTGCAAAAGCTGCAGAGTCTAAAATATTCACTGCCTGGCCCTTTCCGGAAAAAGGTTGCCAACCCTTGTTCTGAAATATGACCAAAAGCCTTATATATAGTTAACAGTCATCACATTAAGAATGTAAACATGTCTAAAACATTGATTTCTCAACAATTAATATGGTCTCAACATGCATTTGTTTTGTTTTTTAAAATGTGGCTTTTTTTTTTTTTTTTTTAATCACCGAGAACATCTGCGACACATCCCCTTTGTTGCTGGCTTTTCAAAACCTCTACAGAAGTTTCTGACATTCTACCCCCTGTATTGTCACTTGACACTTTTTCCTCACGCTTTTCATTGAAAATGCTGTATTACATTTTAAAGCACATCATGGACTTTTTTCTTTTATAAGCAACCACCAAAATATTTGATTTAGAAGTAAGCATTTTCTGTAAAATCTGGATATGAAAAGCCAAGAGGCATTCAAATAAGAAGACGTCCACTGGATCTGCACTCCCTGGCATTGGCTCACATCTCACTCCTTAGAGGCTCAGGGTTCTCATTCATAAAGTGGGAACTGGACCGCCTCAGAGGGCCACGTGAAGAAGAGGCGAGGAAAGATACACCTGAGCTGTTTTAGGAACCCCTTAGCTGCCTTTCCCCTTTCTCCCCCCAGCTTACTTAGAGGAGCAAACAATCACAACGGTAACTCACCTTCCGGGATTTTCCCAAATTTCCAAATTTATGTACGGTGTTCCCGAAATTCAAGTATAACTTTGGAGCCAGGTTGAAATTAGAAAGGTCTGCATATTCGGGTGAAAGATACTGGCAGTTGTCACAAACATTCCTGAGTCTCGGAGGCATCACTTAGTGCAGGTGTGTTTGTGAGGCAGCTCCGTCTAGTGGCAGGTGGGGAACAGGTGTGGTGATCTGCCCCACGTGGTGTTTCACGGACCTTGGCTCAGTGCACCCAGTGACTCCAGCATCTTGCAGGACGTGGAGTTCTGCCCTGGACCTCTGGGCCCACAACCAAGTGAAGAGAGAGGGCATTAGGGATGGTTCAGGAGGCTTCTGGGTCAGGATGAAAGTAACATATCCACTTCCATCTATTTGGCCAGAACTTGGCCACAAGGACCCACCCAACTGGAAATACATCCCAGCTGTACACCCAACAAGTAAGAGATTTGATGAACATTTAGCCAGTCTTTGCCGCAGACTAACCACATCTTCTCGGGTTATTCTGGAGGACACATGCTTACCCAGGCATGAACTGCACAGAGATGCCAGTCATCTGAGAACCTGTCTTTAACAGGTACCCGTGTAAGTAGCATTTGGTGACAGTAATGCTGGGTAGAGACAATCTGTATACGTGTTTAAATGCATTTTTTTAAATTTTTTAATTTATTTTTGGCTGTGTTGGGTCTTTGTTGCTGTGCACGGGCTTTCCTTTAGTTGCAGCAAGCAGGGGACTGCTCCTTGCTGCAGTGTGTGCACTTCTCATTGCAGTGGCTTCTCCTGTTGTGGAGCACGGGCTGTAGGCTCGTGGGCTTCAGTAGTTGCAGCATGCAGCCTTAGTACTTGTGCCTCGCAGGCTCTAGAACACAGCTCCGCGGCATGTGGCATCTTCCCGGACCAGGGATTGAACCCATGTCCCTTGCAATGGCAGGCGGATTCTTATCCACTGCACCACCAGGAAGCTCCCTAAATGTATTTTTAAAATTAGCCTGTGATCTGAATCTGCCTCTTGCATGTTGTGCGCCATTTACATGCTTTGGCATTCTAAAATCACAGATCTATCATAGAGTAAGTTTAGAGATACATGCTTAAGAAATGTTGCATTCAGTGACATTTTCATGCTCGAAGTGGTCTACATGGCCCCAGATTTATTTTGCTGTTCTGGAAAAGCAGAAGTCATACACAGTACTGAGTGGGATTTTTATCCACGAGGGCAGATAGAACATTTGTTGAAATACTACCATCGTCATTTAATTCAAAGTGCACATCTTACAATGAACCACATCAGGACCATTTTCAGTTTCTCAATACCTCTCATGGAGCTAAGCACACCTTTTTTTAAGTTATTCATTTTAAATTATGATTATATGAATATTTTAGGATTATAATCACCATTAAATGAAGGACAAAATTTATCATACCAAAATAGAAATTTAATTTAAAGTAGAAAGAACTTGATTGCAAGGGTTAGTAGACTAGAAACAACACATATAAGAGTATATTAACACTTTTAACAAGACCCTCAGTAATACAGATTTACAATAGATTTGGAAAAAACACAGTTGCATTCAGTCATATTTGTGAAGATCGTATTTGAGGGAATCTCATCAAAGATGAGACTTTCGTAAGATTGAAAAAACACACTAAAGCAAAACAAACCTTTTGGTCATTCCATGGAAAAACTAACTTCAAAAGAAATCTTTATTCAGTATCGTAAAGTTGGTGAAGTTTATTTGAGATATGAGTTGCTCTGGACCTTAAGGTGATCCTGTGCTTTGGTCAAGAGTCAAGATTGTACATGGCCGTAGGGGATAAAAAATATCCCTTTCACTTTTCTTGATATTCACAGCATTTCCTACTACCTGTCACTTTGTCTTTGATGAAATTTGAGGCCGAAAACAAGTTGACAAGGATGGTTCTCCAATCAGCTGTTCCTCATTTTTTCTCGGGTGCTCCTTTGTTCTACTCGAGTTGAGATTTACTATTCATGAACCACATTTTAATCAGTGACCATATCCGACAAATGGAAGCTAAGCGCTGGTTAGTATGTTGAAAATAAACACGAGGGCTCTCATTAATGTCGCTGTCTGAATAATTAGTTGAGCATCGTGTACCGAGCGGCGGCGAAAGCAAGCTGGCTTCTGCCTGGAACGACAGGCTGACAGCCACGTCCTGGAGTGTGGTCATTAGTGTGCCCCACCATCAATGTCATGTTCCTGTGTCAAATTAGTTAGTGTCCCCTTAGGAGAGAAGCCGGACCTGCAAATTATCCTCCCACATCCCTGGAAATTGTGTTTGCGAAACCCGCGATCAAGTGTGGGCAAATTATTAACACAGCTCATAAATTAACTAGTTTACAGGCTTATAACATTTTACAAGTAGATAATAAAGGGCAGAAAAGTTTTCCAATTGCTTTGCCCTGACGTGAGGGCTGTGATCTGCCGTCGTTTCCTGGAGGAGCCCAGCTGATAGATTTTGAAGAGGAGCAAACACATGGAGTGTCAGAACGAATGTTTGGAAGATGTAGACTCTGAAAGGAAGCTAGGGTAAATCCACTGGAAACAATGTAATTATCTTGGTTGTCTCATTGCTCTGCTAAGTCCATGACAATGTCCTCTTTCTTGTGGTGGCAGTTGCTCATTAATGAGGTCACCAATTAAGTTTGAACTTTGCCAACTGAAATTATCTGGAAAAATATTTTAGATGCATCCTTATCGTGCTCTTAAGCTGCCCTGTTAAAGGCGAATAATGCTAACACAGCACGTTACACTCATATGAGATGACGATTCTTAAGCCGTGACATGTTTGACAAACAGGTGACACATCGATAACTGATATCTAGAAAACAGAGTGTGGACCACACTGTGCTGAGTTTCTCTCTTATCAAGAAAAGGCACCCACTGAGAGCACCACCACTTAACTCTCTTCTGAGTCCTGGTAGACAGACAGCCCACATAGTTTCCGGAGATACATGACTATTCAAAGCATAAGACTTCGTACATCTCCTTTTCGGTTTCAACTTCTCTGATTAGATTAGAAGACACGTACATGCACGGAGTTTTGTCTGAGTTTACTGTTGCAAAGGAACACCACCACCGCCCCCCTGCCATGGGAAGAGGTCATGTGTTTTGTGCATCCTGTAGTTCCATTTCCCCATCTCACAGCGGGTCCCTTCTGTGTCTTCAGGGCTATTACAGGTGTCATTATCATCTCAAGGGTCTAAGCAGAAGAGGCCTGGTATGTAAAACCTTGCTACTGACTGCTGTTCACAAAAACTTTCTGAAACTGCTTGAGGATGCGCTGACTTGTCTGTCAGCAACTTCAACTTACTTGGCATTGGATTTGGTAAATACTTATAACCCAACTAAGCCGTGGAAACGCACAGCCTCAGCACACAAGAGCACGTGCACAGGCTGCCTGTTTGCATGCGAGGGCTGTGTCACAGCCTCCTTCTGCAGTTGAAATGCAGTGGAAAAAGGACTGTAACCTTTGGCAAGGAAGATTTTGTGCTTGGCTGACAGGGGAGATAGCTTGTCTTTTTTTTCTTTTAATAAAGTACCCGTGTATGTGTGTGCACAAACGTTCGCGTGTATATTTTCTCTGGTCGCTGCTACTAGACACATTGAGGGAGACTAAAGACCAAAACCCGAAGGAAAATCTTCACCGGGACTCAGGGATCATTTTACCCTTATTTCTCAGGATGAGATAACATTGTAGTTCTGAGAAGTTATCCAAAATGAGAAATATTGGAATTTAAAGGAACCAGACTTCCTAAGTGAATGGCAGTGCCTTCAAGAGTGGCAGTTTTACTTGCCTCTGTAACGTTTCACATCTTTCTACTATAATTCTGTAGGACCGAACTCACATTATGAGCTGCACGGAGTGCTGATTCTAGAAAAGAAAGGACAAAATAGATGCTTAGATACAGATTGACACAATTATATATTGAATGTAAAAGTAGTGTGTCCACAGGGAAGACTTACGGCTTACCTTTTTTTAAGGACTTTTATTGCGATATGATTGACATACAATAAAAAGCATGTATTTGAAGTGTACAATTTGATTCTTTCTTTCTTCTTAGTAACGTATATATGGCAATCCCAATCTCCCAATTCATCCCACCCCAATCCCCCTCCCCCCCACTTCCCCCCCCCCCGGTGTCCATATGTTTATTCTCTACATATGTGTCTCTGTTTCTGCCTTGCAAACTGGTTGATCTGTACCATTTTTCTACATTCTGCATATGTGCATTAACATACAATATTTGTTTTTTCTCTTTCTGACTTACTTCACTCTGTATGACCGTCTCTAAGTCCATCCGCATCTCTACACATGTCCCAGTTTCATTCCTTTTTGTGGCTGAGTAATGCGAATATGTTACTTTTGAAGCATCACAGTTTGTTGCTTCGCTTAACCTCTTCTGTTCTTTTTGCTTTCAGTGTCCCTCTGTGTGTTGCAGTCCTGCGGCATTATGCATGCCCCCAACCAGTGACCTCCAGACTTTTTATGGCTGTGCGACACGTTAAAAGTTCAGGGTGAGTGGAAAACAATGCTCGTATTGTGTACCGATTGAAAATTGCCATCCGCCTTTGCAGGTGACATGATACTGGCTGTGGTAATCCCTCGGAAGATAGTGGAATGCCTCATTATCAAGCATGAGTCCCAAAGCCAGCAGGAATGGGTTTATTGCCTTCCACCATAGCTTTATGGCTTTTCAGAGTAGAATTCGTAACTTGAATCCTATCTGTGGAAAGGTGATCTAATGAAGGGCAGGTAAACTTTGTCTCTAAAGGGCCAGATGGTAAATATTGTTAACCTCACAGACCATAAAGCCTCCTCTGCAACTAGTCATCTCTGCTGATGTAGCACAAAAATAGCCATAGACAATAGGTAAACAAATGGGCGTGACTGCATTCTGAAAAAACTTCAGTTGCAATAATAGGTAGTGGGCCATATCTGGGCTAAAGGCCGTAATTTGTGGACCCCTGATTTAATGCATCAGAGGGGGACAAATGACCTGGAATCTCACTGGGCAGCAGTCTCTTTGATGTTGAGCAAACCATATATGAAGAAGAAACGGGAATTAAAAAAAACTCATGCCCTTACTAGTGAGGTAGGAGTAGGCTGTAGTTGTAAGGATGAAACAAGATATAATGTAGAGGAAAGCACTTTGAAAATTTTGAAGCTCCTCAGAAATGTAATGGATGCTCTATACCATTATTCTGGCTCACCTAGTGGAATATACCTCCTTCACCCTTTTAATCACATCGGGCTTTCATGAGCTAAATGAGTGTGAGGGAAAGCTCTTTTGTTTTCTAAGTCATGTGGTTTGTCTGTACATTCCTTCTGTTTTACAGTTGATGGACAAGCTGTTGAAATGTCTCTTTAATATCAAATATGGATGAAGGGCTATACGGAGAGATTATGGCAGGCTAAAGATCAAATGCCAATGAAGAACTATTAAATTTCTTTTAATCATCAGATTCTGAGAGAGTTTTCAGATCTTCCACCTTTAAAATAGGCCTTAGTAAATAATAATGCTTTGGATGTCTACAAGTGTGTTTGAATTTCACAAGTTTTGCATGTCAAAACATAGAGACAGGTTCAGCAAATATGCTTCCGTGGACTAGTGGTACTAATTAAGAAGGAAGGTCATACTTAAACAGCTTCGTGAATAGAGGGGGAATCAGAATCCCAATTCATGAATTTTCTAAGTTTTTTTTTTTTCTGACAAGAAATAGTAGGATAGTCTTTAGATATGTTTTCCTGTCTTTTTATCGTTTAAGAACTATTTTCTGGTAACAGAGATGACACTACATAAGTTTAAAATAATTAGTTGAGTATTCAAGTATCTCTTGCATAATGGATGTCTGGGTGAGAGCAATTTGTGCTTTCTATCTTTGTGATCTGCCTGCCTGTTGAAATGTTGCTTCATTTTCAAGGTCACATTATGGCTGCTGGCTCTCCAGCCATTGCTTCTGCATCCTGAAAGGAAGCAGCTAAAGTATAAGGAACAAAAAGAGTAGTCCTCCAAACTGAGGAAGTCCTCTTTAAAGAACTTTCCCTGAAGTCTTGTTCAATGGCTTCTAGCCACTCCTAATATAAGGGCATCTGGGAATTGGATCCTTAGACTTGAGAAATTTGATGTCCCAAATAAATTCTAGGTTCTGGTAGTAGTAATGAAGAAAAGACGTATGGTTATTGAGCAGCAGTTGTGGTTACTTACATGAAATCATGCGATCCATTTTTCTTCCATGTCTAATTTGTATTTCTTTTGATGAATGCCTTCTTTCTTCCATTGATTTGTGTGTATAACATCTTATTTGAATTTTACATGTTGGAATTTCAGCTTATTGAATTTTCAGCAGAGATACATATCTCAGTAAATATTTTAGGACCATAATATTCTTACTGAAAGTGCCACAGCAAATCTGAGAAAGAAATTTCTGTCTCAAGAGAGCTGTCAAGCAAATTTAAACTCCCAAATTTGTGAATGGATTTTCTCGCCTCTGGATGGAAGGTTTTGTTAAAGCCTGAGTACTAGCATGAGGTCCTAGGATATGCAGGCCCACACCCAATTGTCTTCTTCCCAGTATGTGTGAGGGCTGCCACTGATGCCTTTGTGCTGTCCATCAGTGACTGGACAGTGCTCTCTACCCTGCATCTCTGATTTTCTCTTCCCCATATGTCTGCTGACAGCTTACCTCGAAGGGTGGAGGAGACAAGTGAGTCGCTCTGGTCCAATTTCTCTATTCCAGATTGGCCTGTACTTTGTTGTTGTGAAAATTACCATCTCACAGGATGAGACTTCCCTTTACTTCATAATATTGTCTCTGCCTATACCAGCCTGTGAGAGATGCTCACGAAACGTGGTAGCTGATGCATTCCCAGGCGTGTCTTGAATGCCTGCTGCAGATATAGGATAGCAGTGTGGGTAAGAGTGTCTGCGTTGAAGTTAAGTCAGTTCATGCAAATTCCACCTTTTCCATTTACTGGCTGAGTGTCCCTGGGTAAGTTATTTAACCTTTCTGGGCCATGGCCGCCTCATCTGGGAAATGGGGATACAAATAGAAGCTAGATTCCTATAAAGAATTACTGAGATGATGCTTGTAAAGAGCTTAGCACAGTTCCTGGTAGGTAATAAATGACAGCATTGTACCACGCACCCTGGGTGATGTGCTGGAGATTCCTGTCTTGGAGGAGTTTTTACCATCCTCTGGCTGGTTCACTGGTTGTTGTTTTACTGGTGACAATGCATATTTCACAATCCATTGCTTCTTGCCTGGTTGGAGGTTTAAGTAAAGTCCTGGGAGGCAGCTTTAATGCCCGTCTTCAAGGACACTGCAGCCACGTATACAGCTGGACAGCCCATCTAACAGGACTTAGATCTCTAGGTCCCATTTTGACGATTTCCCCTGAGAGGCGTGCAGTTCTTTTTTTATTCCGTTTTTTTACTTACTCAGACAATGGGCCTGCCGAGCAAGCAGAATTCACTAACTGCTTTCAAGTTGGTATTGCTGATGATAATCTGAAACTCAGGATTTCACTCATGCAGGCTGATGCTACACGAGGTGGGTCTCGCCCTGCTTCATCCCAGTCCCTGCCTCTGTGCTGAGTTTGCAAAGCAGCCCCTGGTCCCCCACATGTCCTCTTGGGACTGGCCTTCAAAGAACAGTGTCGTCTGCAAACAGAAGCTGCTGCGTGACTGTGGCAGAGATTGTCAGCTGTGCTCATGGACGGCCCCGTTGGCAATGTGTCCCAGAGACCGAGAAGCCTTGGTGACCGCTTGACCATGGCTGTCTGTTGGGTAGTGGACTCTGTGGAAGTAGTGGCTCGAAGTAGTGGCTCTTTTTCAGGAGACTCTTGGAAACTAATTTTTGCTCTATAGTTTCAAATATTTTATTTAGACACTATTACCGTGCTCAGATGCCGTACAATCTCCCTGGCCTGTGGACCGTGGGATTCTCTGCCTGGAACAATTTCTGTACATGACAGAGCTAACCCCTTCTCATCCTCTATTATTCAATTCAAATATCACCTTCTTGGGGTGGCCTTCCCTGACTACCCACATTAAAGATTATTTCCCTTGTCCCCCTTCTTGCTCTTAGCCATCCAAGTGTTTTGTCTGTTTCATTTACTGCAGCTTCTGTCACTTTCTGGATATACCTGTTTACCAGGTAGTAAGCAAGGGGCAGGTCTGTCTGATTCAGTGCTGCTTCCTCATGGCTGACAGTGCCCAGTGCAGGCTGGCAGTCAGTATTTGTTGAAGCAGTCAGAGGACATTTGGCATTTCCCTGTGAATTTCTGTATTTCACGGTACTAAGAGGACTGCATCTTGGTGAGCGAGTAAAAAAAGAAATAAAACAATTCATATCACCTTTAGTATAGGAATAGAATCTGGCCCGTGGGTTTTCCCTGGAAAGCTTCCTCTCTACATTGTGCAAATAGATACTCTGTGTGTCCCATCTGGAAAGGGTTATACACCACCTTCCCCATGTAGACAGAATCATTTGCCATTTGGTCCTAAAACTTACAGTGGGTGGGACAACTTAATTAAGGACGTTGGATTCCAAGCCCAAATCCCAGCACTCTCACTCTCTGGTTCTTTGTTCTTGGACAAATTACTTTCTCTCTTCCGTCCTCAGTTTACTTACCTGAGGCAGGGGAAACGGCGTGACCTAAAGAAGCCCATAGTGTTCGTGCAAGCACTAAGTGAGATGATGTGTGTACAGCGCTTTGCACAGGATCTGGAACAGGATAATGATGCTATTGATTTAGAAAGATCATCAGAAGGGTATTGGGAACCACACGGACAAAACTCATAACGCACTTTCTTGCGACCTTCATTTTAAAGGAGGTGAAGATGGCGAAGAGCCTTGATGCCCTGTTACATGAGCTCATTTCATACACGGAATTACCTTTAAAAAGTGCAAAATGAGCAAGCAGTGGGATAACCTGTGTTGCAATTGTTGTCGATATGTTGACTGTTGGATGTGAGGGATCTGTTTCAGAGAAGGCCAGTTAGGAACCTCAAACGCGGGGATGGCTCAGTGTTTGGAGCCCAACCCACATCCAGAAACACCTCGCGAACTTGGGGTTCAGGGTCCTGCACTGTCCTTATGCCGCCTGCCTGGGGAGACATTTCATCCTTAAGTCATCAGAGCTTATTTGATTTCCTGCCTCACAATAGACCATGTCTTAAGTTGCCTGGAAATTCTAATTTTAAAAAAATTAGGGACTTCCCTGGTGGCCCAGCAGTTAGGACTCCACGCTCCCAAGGCAGGGGGCCCAGGTTCGATCCTTGGTCAGGGAACTAGATCCCTCATGCATGCCTCAACTGGGAGCCTGAATGCCTCAACCAAAGTTCCTGCATACCGCAACTGAAAAAAAAAAAAGATCCCGTGTGCTGCAACTAAAGACCTGGACCAGCCAAATAAATAAATAAATATTAAAAAAAAAAAATCGTACCGTTGTTGTGTTGGTCTTGAAAATTTACATACCTCTTTTTTGAAAGAAAATTCAAGTCTGTATGGATTGAAAGGAGGTAGATACAAATATCTTTCAGTGTGAACTCTGACTTCTGTCACCTGCTTAAGGCAGAGGGTCTGTTACGGTTGCAATGTTGTGTTCCTTTGTGCCTGGTTGAACTATGCTGCTCATTGTGTACCTGCTGTGTGAAAGCCGCAGCACAGGGAAGGACTTGTCTCTCCCTCTCTCTATCCCACAGCTTTTGGTGGTAAAAAATGAAATATATCAAGTCACATACTCTCATTGATGTGATTTATGAAAGAGCTAGGGTTATCTAAGAAATTAAAAGGCCATTAATTTTTGTTGATTTATAATTTGTACCCTCAACTTATTTTAAAAACGAGCATGGCTAAAATATAGTTTAGGGCATCACATTTGGTTTTTAATACCTTTTTAGAAACAAAAAAGCTAAGGATTCAGGAAAAACTTTTATTAGGCTCATAACAGCCTTCAGAGTGGCAAGGACCCCGCTTTTTTCCATCTCTAAAAAATATGCAACACCCCTGTATCCAAATACCATTTCAGAAGCTAAACGATAATCACGAAAGAGGAAACAGATCTGTGTAATGGGAGACTTGGTTCGTGTTGTTTACACGGGAAGCCTGATAACCTGGATCAGCCCTCGTGCAGCCGTCTTCTCAGTATCCTGATGCCTGAGCATCAGCGGCAAAGATTAGGAGCGTTCCGAGGAGTTTTCTCTGCTGTTTCGAAATATTGCTGCGTTGTCTGGGTCCAGTTCAGTGCACCTCTCAGGGCCAGATGAGTCTGGTTACCATGTGCTGGGGCTTGAATCTCTCAGTGACGCCTCTTACGGACCATCAGTTAACCTTCACCCTGGGTGTTCGCATCGAGAGAGGCGTGCCTCGTCTTCGTCCCTTTCTGTCCCAGATCACTCGTTACCGGTGACATACATCCTTGCCTCCACTTCTAGCCCACTTTTTAAACATGATAATTTTTTAAAAATTCTCCTAGAATAAAGCCTGCATAGACTTCTTGGTTTTCTATGGTCGTATGTGCCTAAAAGAACTTGCATTTCATGTTACCACCGATCCGTGTGTGGGTAGTGTCCCTCTTCTCCCTTCCAAGTAATGAGAGAGTAAAGTAGAATTCTCAAAACTCATGAAAAACCTAGTCCTGAGAGAGTCCAAAAACCAGCAGTGAAGAGAAACACTCTAGTTTGTGAAAAGTCTACTCTGTAATAGCTGCTTTTACTGGAAGTTTATGTATTAACTCACAAAAACTATACGATGGATATGATTCTAAAAAGTCCACTTTACAGATGAGGAAACTGAGACATAGTGTCTCAGACTTCTCTGCTCATTATAAGTGGAGCTGGGATTTGAACCCAGCCACTCTTCCTCTGGTGCCATGGCTCCTAACCAGAGCACCATGTTGTTTTCACTGGCTAAGCATCTTCCTAGGGTGTTGATCTGCAAGCATGGTTTTGTGTGAACATTCGTTTTTCACTCTGGGGCTGCTTGTGCGCTGTGTGTTGAGACTTTATACTTCAGTGGCGTCTAACCGGCTCTGTTTGATCTTAGTAGCCTTTTTCAAATGCTTTAATTCTTTTTGCTAGTACAAGAGCTATGGGAAATAAAAGTATGTCCCGATGTGATTTGGAACAAGGACAGCCACTTAATTGGTGTTCCTCGGTCTCTAGTTGGACGTGCCTGTTAAGACATTTTCTCTAGATCTTTGAGTCATTTTTCTCTGGTACATTATTCTAATTAACCTCATCTCTGCAGCCCTCATTTTACTTCATGTTAGCCTGTGACCACTCAACGATTGATTTGTTCCACTCAATCACCTGTGTGGAAAAGTGTGGCAGGCGAGAAGGTCCCCTTCCCAAAGCAGCAGTCCTGTACCTGGGGCATTTTCCCAACAAGCAGGTTCAGAATGTTTCTTTAGTTCTTGAGATGCGTACACCTGGAAGCCTTTTTTATTTATTGGAGGGAAAACCTGGGTAACAGATCTTAGAGGTAACTCTGGCTAACAGAGTTCGAAAGTCTTTGGTTTCTTGGTCAATAGGATTCCAGATTCATAAGCCGTATGCCAAGGACTCTGACCTTCAAAAATAAAAATAATAGGTTTTTTAAAAAGTAGTAAAATATTTGGCTTGAGAAAAAATATATAAAAGCCAGTTGCAAAAAACCAACAAATAAGCAGTTTTTACTTAAGGAGTTGGAAGTATCCGTATCTTCTTGTTAACACAAACAGCAGGCCATTTTTAGTGTGTCTGGGCCTTAAAATACTGAGCCCACTATTTGGTAGGTCTCTTGGGTGACTTGTGACCAGCTTGGGCATAAAGAGGAATGGATTGGCCGATGATGCGGAAAAGTTGGCTGGTAGAGTGAGTTTCAGGGGCATATGGGGGCTGGGCTCATATCACGCTGTTAAGTCTTGGTCTCAGTCTCTTGGTCGTGTCACGCTCTGTGTTGGATTCATTCACTGAGTTGTGGACCAGGTCGTTGCAAGATAACCGTGCGTCACTCTGCTTTTGTAGCAACTCCAGCAGAAAGGAATCTTCGTCTGCGAGTTCTAGCAGCTCTCAGAGAATTTGAATCTTCCTGGTTCTGTGACTGGTCCCTTGTGTGCCATGTGCCTGTCACGGAAACAGTCTCTGGGGCTGGGGCAGGGTGGGGTGGTGGGAGGCGTGAAGCACATGCTCGTCAAGAGTGGTGAATGACCTTTGACCTGCACAAGACAATGGAAAGTGGGTGAAAGGGGTGCTGGTTTCAGAAGAAAGGGACAGAATTCTAGGAAGAAAGAGTGCGCATATATATCCCATAAGGCACTGTACCTTTTTTTTTTGGGGGGGGGAGGGAACAAAGGCCCCTTTTTATTTCGTAATAATTTCAAACTTATGGAGAAGTTGTAAGAGTAATCAAGGAACTCCCCAAAAGGAGCTCTGCCTAGGTTCAACATTTCAGTCCTTGGCTTTATCATTTCTTACCGATCTACCTATGGAATATGTGTACACACACATGTCTGTACTTATACGTAATTTCTTTGCAAAACCATTTGAGAGTTGATTGCAGATGTCATAACCTTTTATTCCTAAATAAATCAACAGGTTTTTCCTAAGAACAAGAACATTCTCTCACATAACCACAGTACAGTGATCCAAATTAGGAAATAATGCTGATACAGTACTAATAAAATATAGTGTAAACCTCAGTCCCTGTTCAGATTTCATCCAGTTGTCCCAATCATGTCCTTTATAACTATTTTTTCCTGATCCAGGATTGCTCAGACAGGCACTGTACTTGATGCACAGTAAAGATATAGGATTACAGAGTTGGAAGGAATCTTTAAATATCATGTAGCCCAGCTACCCAGGACTGAGTGTCACTGGAGATGTTCCCCTTTGAGTTGTATGCCTAATACTTGGACATCTCCAGTGACATTCACAACAATGAAGTGGATTTTGCCTCAAAAATACTACCATGCCTCTGTCCTCAAGGAGCCTGAGCTTCATTCACTGCTGTACTCCTTGTATCTGTCCTTCTGTCCAACCATCCGCCAACCATCTGTCACTGTTGTAGGTCTTTGATTTCAACATACTGACATCTACAAGGTGGACAGAAAGGTCGATTATATTACAGTGATAGAGGAGCTACATGAATACTGATGGATTACCCAGGAATATATGAGGTTTGGGAGGGGGCACTGGAGGAGAGAGATTGGAAAGCTTCACAGAAGCAGTGAGATCTGGTTGGGACCCTGAAGGATGAATAGGAGTTGCCAGGTGGCCAAGGGCAAAATGATCAGATTGGTGGACTCTCTCTTCTAGGATTAAACCCTACACTTGGGCTTGGATTTGAATTACCTAGGAAAAGGGGCTTATAAAATAGCTTCGCCCCGTTGAAAACTACACGTCTTTTAGGCCATACCAGTGATGTTGGTGATGGGAAAGTCGGCCGCCGAGGGAAGATTTCTGTACAGGCTAGCCATGTGGCATCTTTCAAGTCACCCCGGTTGCCTTTCTCCCACTAAGTACACAGTGAATGAATGAATGAAGCTTCTGTGGGTAAACTTCTGGTGAGTTAAATTAGAGAAGTGTTAATAACACTTCTCTAAGAATTTTGAAAGGATCGGATATTGTTTGTTTTATTCATACCTTCTTGTGGGCAAAAATATTCTGAACTTCAGTGTTTGAATCTGTTACCTAAAGATAAAAATAGTACCTTCCTAAGGGGTAGGGTTCCTGTGAAGAATAAACATACTGATCCATATGAAACACTGAATATGGCACCTAGGAAGCCCTTAATGAATGTCACTTATTATCCGAGGGTGTCTATGATTTTTTACCCCATAGATTGTCAAAGTCTTCAAAAAAGTAACTTATTGTATCAGTGACTAATACATAGCCGATCTGAAAATATTTTTCCATATACCCTGAATGTAATATTTTTATTTTCACATATTACTTCTTTTATAAAAATTAAGGATATTAAAGATGGTAAGATTTAGCAAAGAACTTTAACTCCACATGCTTTTAATGCTTCCCTGAATTAATAATTTTCATGTCCATCATATTTTCTCCTTGGCCCACAATTCATCCCATATTTGGATCTTGGCAAATGATGACTTGGTTAATTAGGCAGTCTGTTAACTCTGATTACTAAGTTATAACAGATCAGTGTGGAAGCATCACTGTGCAATTTGGATTAAAAGGCTCTTCATTTTATCAAAACAAATTTACATGTAGGGATAAGTATGTTGAAATGCATTAGGTTAAAATGATGCATTTCGTCAAGAAAATTTTAAAAGGATAAAGAATTATTTCCTCCTGCTAAGTTATTTTTTTATTATGACATTCATCACATTATCTTTCACTAGGAATAGACTTAAAAGCTTGGAATTTTCTTTTAAAGCTTGAAAATTATAGCTGATTTAATCCCTCTATTATACAAATATGATGGATGCATTGCATCTTTATTTAAGCATAATTTACTGTAGCGACACATGGTTATATTCCAATTCTGACCACTGTGGCCTCTGATACTGGACTTCCTTGTGGAAATGAATCTTGATTGTGTTGGGGGGCGGAATTAGTGGGTTACATTAAGGCTCGCTCTCTTTCACAGCTGAAGGCATTGACAGTTATTAAATAAGATTGGGCCTCTGTGGTCCTTTCTCTTTCTTGTTTAATGATTCATCATCACTTAAGGGCAGTTGGAGTAGAAAACCTTGCGTGCTTACTCCATCTCCATCTCTGCCTGCCTTCTTTCCTTTCCTAGCACATAACACTGAGCCTTCGTGCAAAACGAACAAAGTAAAGAGAAGAATAATTGTCCAGATTCAGTGAACCCTGACATTTGTGTGAATTTCCCCTCAAGATTCTATAGAGGTCAGTAGCATTCAGAAGATGGCACCTTACCCTTCACTCTCTCCCCGCTCAACACACAGACCCACATGTGCACATGCGCGCACACACACACTGAACTCAGTAGCGGGCACGGAGGAGGTGCTGAATAGGTGTTTGTTGAAGACCAATTGGTGGGAAAGTTGAAACACTGACAGCCTCCCACCCTCAAGCTCCCAGGCTGCTCTTAGAGCCAGTCCAACTCCTGGGACTGTCCGATACTTGCAGCCATGAGAATAAATGGAGCTGATGAAGTTAATATTTATTTTTTCAATAAGCTTACTGAAGTCTGACCTTTATGAATTGCTGTGTTCTAGTTCCATGGGAAATAGAGCCAGAGAGGGAAAATAGTTTTCACATTCAGTGAATTTAGTCGCTTGTTGATTGGTCACATCGAGGTGACCATAGGTCAGAAATCGGAAACCTTAGTTCTTTAACTTGATTCAGTGAAAGCATCTAGTTTATGCAAAACTAGCTTTTTTAAGGCTGGAAGACCCTCTGACTTTATAGACAGAGCAGAACTTTGCTTCACTCAAAATGGAAGTTGGGTTTTTATGAATTTGATTATTTTCTCTTAATTGGGAACATTTAGTAATAATTATAGGTGACACTCATTTTGGAGGGGCTTGTGGTTGTTCAAAGGTAAAGTAATGTTTTGAGCTCCAGTTTGACAGATTTGAGTGACAGTCAGCCTGAATAATTCAGTTCCCCTACCTCCCCATTCCTTCCAAAAGAACGAACCAAATAAGGAATTTTTAAAAACCCAAACCATTCTGGAGTATATGAATTTTTAGTCATTTTCAGAAGAGTTAGTTTGACAGAGAGACGTCCTCTGGGACTTTTATGTGTGAGGTAAACCCATTGGAACATTAATTTCTTTCTTTTAATGGGGCGTTAGTTAAATAATACATGTATTATAATAATAAATTGCCAATAGAGTAGGAGAACCTTCTGGAAAACGGCTGCCTAAGGAATGAGATAAGAAGTGAAGTCGTATTTTTTATTATTTTTATTTATTTATTTATTTATTTATTTATTTATTTATTTATTTATTTATTTTCGGCTGCATTGGGTCTTCGTTACTGCAAGTGGGCTTTCTCTAATTGTGGCAAGTGGGGGCTACTCTTCCTCGTGGTGCACGGGCTCAGTGCGGTGGCTTCTCTCGTTGTGGAGTACGGACCTCAGTAGTTGTGGTGCATGGACTCAGTAGTGGCGTGTGGGCTTCGTTGCTCCACAGCATGTGGGATCTTCCTGGATCAGGGACCAAACCCCTGCCCCCTACATTGGAAGCATGGAGTCTTAAACACTGGATCACCAGGGAGGTCCCAGTTGTGTTTCCAAGTATCCCTTAAGACAGAACATTCTTACCACACATCAGTGGTCCCCAAGAAGTCTTAATGGCCACGTCAGGGAACTTTCTCAATTAAGTGCTTCTTTAATAAATAGGTCTGTGGGCAGAAGCAAGCAGCCTTATTGGAAGGTTGGGTACTGTGACTCTATGGTTTTATTAATTACATTTATTCCTTTAAAAGGACCCTGGATGAAAACAGCCACCCCTTCTGTGGTCATGGTTAGCAGATGTTTACCGTAATTCTTTGCTCGGTGAAAAAAAATGCCTCTTCCACCCAACAAAAACAGCCACGTTTGCTTGGCTAAATCAGAGCTTTGGCGCTTGGGTCTTACTTTATATATCATGGCTCCAGTCACACAACCTTTCCAAGTGTGAGGCTTAGGTCACTCCCTCCAACATCTGCAGGAGCGCCTTGCTCACAGTGATCTATTATGTGAGCGCTTAATTCTTATACTGTTTTTGGCGTTCGCCCTTCCTCATTGAAACCAATATCCTATATGCAAGGCTCTCTTTGTTTTTCTTGTAGAGGTATGCTCACCCCTCCTTAATTTTTAAAGGTTTCACCTATGTCTGATGGCCATTTTTGTGAGGATTTTGAGCATAGAAATAAAGGCAAGGTTCGCCTTCTCCATCTGCGAGCTTGGATTTTCCTGGGCTCTCTCTGAAGTAAAAGGCATCTCCTTGTCTCATATTTTTTGTTTGAAAAGCATCTTTTCTTATTGCACTTTGGGCCTACTTAACCGCCTAACTCCTTTTTTTTTTTCTTTTTTCTTGCCAATTCCTGTTTTTTACAAGCACTAAGTGATCATGAGCCTTTAGATTGTCCCTGCCTACACCTGCCGTTTGTGGTTCTAATAGGTATTTCAGAAGCAGCCCCCTCATCTGTCCTGAATTTCCACACTAAAGAATGCCTCTTGCTCTTCAGCAGTGCTGAAAGGAAATACAACAGCACAACTTTGCTTTTCTTGGGAAGCTCCTCCCTCTGGAATGGAGAACTCTGGGTGGCTCTTCTTATTTTGTCTCCATCGCCAAAATAAGCAGGGAACTTGCATAACACCAGGGTAGGAAAAAAGAAGTAATTTTAAGGGAAACATATGTTCATATTGAGAAAAAGGGAGTTAGAACTGGACAGAGGACAGAGGCCCACAATGCTAAAGACATCTTCTTTTGAATTCCGGTCGGAAACCAGGTTTTGATCATCTGGGTATATTTTATAAAATAAAAAAGTTGCTTCTGCACATCCCCAAGCCTTTGATCCAGTTAAAAATAAATCTTGAGATTTGGAAACCAAGGCTTATAGGTTAGTTAATTGATGTATGTGTTACTTGGAATAGGTCAAGTCTTGTATTTGTGAAATTATTTTCCTATGATCTTAGTTAACACTAAACGATTTCCTTGGAGATCACTTGGTTTGAGGTGCTTGCCCTAAGCTGAAACCAGTGCCAAAACTAGCCTAATAGGATTCTTATTTGGTCTGACTTTAGGAGCAGGGAAGAGACATCCGAGTATTAAAATGAACCAAGGATATCTACTCTAGCTGTTTGGCTGATTAGTGGACGTATTATTTGTCCTTTTAAGCGATTCCAAATAAGGTCTGTTGATAGAAACAGAGCAGACACTTTAGTGTTTCAGACTGTGGGTGGCAGGTTTTGAAAATGCAGCTAATTTGCAAAAAGAAAAAAGTGTAGGAAAAAAAAAGAGAAAGAACAAAAAGAAAATCTTTAAAGTTTCTGTTTCATCCATTCTCAAGGTTTGAAAATTTCAAAGCTGGAGGAAAATCCAGTGAGGTTTTTCTTTCCTTATTGTAAATTAAACATGAGTGTCCTTAAAATATGGCTGTGAAGGAGGTATGGCCCCAGAGCATTGTGGGTGCTGGCATATGCCTGCAGTGCCAAAGCCAGAGGGATCTTGGATGGGCTCACACAAACAGTTGACAGGAGCGTGAATAGCCCCCAGGTTGGAGAGCCTTGATGGTGCCTGGAACTGACTGTTTTTATGTGCACTTCTTTCTCACGTACACAAAAGTGCATCCAAACAGAAGCCGAGTCACAACCTATTTTTTTTTTTTTTTTATTAATTTTATTGGCTTTGTTGGGTCTTTTTTGCTGTGCGCGGGCTTTCTTTACAGTTGCAGTGAGTGGGCGCTACTCTTCATTGTGGTGCATGGGCTCCTCATTGCTGTGGCTTCTCTTGTGGAGCACGGGCTCTAGGCACGTGGGCTTCAGTAGCTGCAGCACATGGCCTCAGTAGTTGTGGCTCACGGGCTCTATAAAGCGCAGGCTCAAGAGGTGTGGCTCACGGGCTTAGTTGCTCCATGGCATGTGGGATCTTCCTGGTGCAGGGCTCGAACCCGTGTCCCCTGCATTGGTAGGCGGATTCTCAACCACTGTGCCACCTAGGAAGCCCAAGTCACAACCTATTATAGAGCTCGCTTCTTAAAGAGCCCTATATCCCTTGAGTGTTGACACAGGTAGGTTTGGAAACTGTAGCATGGTGGACCCTGACTTGCTTTCAATCTGTTTGATTAAACAACAAAAAATGTCTCATTAAGATTTAAAAACATACATTAGAAAAAAATTCCAAACCTACCCATCACCCCCCGAATAGGGAAGCAAAGACATTTAAAATAGATTGTTCTTAGATGCTGGCTTAAGGTTTAGCTATTTTAATTCATTAGTCCACTCCTTCCTCGCGCCCCCCCCCCCCCCCCAAAGGCTACAAAAAGCACGGTCAGTAGTACTTGAGTCATTTTACTGTTGGAAAAATGAAGTTTGAAAAAATCAGGGTATGTGCACACATGAAAAGGAATTTTGTGTTAGAGTTCCTTTTAAGGCTTAGAGTAGGCTATGTTCTGTTATTTTTCTAGTGTTTTTGTCCTTTGGGTTTAGTCAAACTGTAAACGGTGGCAGATGCCATCTCTATACTAGTGGGTAGTAAGAAAGGCCTCAAGAAATATGTCAGAACAGAACTAGAAATCCCAAAAGTCTTGTTTAATAATATAATCCGAACATTGATCGCGTTCTTACTGAATGTCAGCTACTACTGTAAGTAATATACTAGCACTAACGTACTGAATCCTTATGAATACTTTGAAGTAGCTACTCTTATTACCTTCATGTCACAGGTAAGTAAACTGAGGATCACAGAGGTTAGCTACATTAAATTGCCCAGGGTTACGACAAAAGTCAGTGAAACTGAATAAAGTCTAAAGTCTGGTTAACAGCAATGTACCAGTGCCGTTTTCCTTGTTCTGATATTGTACTACAGCTATGTAAAATGTCATCATTGGGGGAAGCTAGGTGAAGGATATATAGGACTCTACTACTTTTGCAACTTCCTGTAAGTCTATAATTAATTCAAAATAAGTTTTTTGCCAAAATGACAGATTTTATACTTGAGTCAAGGTTTCTTTGCTTTTGAAATCCAGATTATTCACTGTTATGCCTTCTTAGGTCATTTGGCTAGCAAAAAGATGGCTTTTGCTTCACTATCTTTCTACGTTTCAGGTTACCCAGACCATAACTCGGGTGTAGTTTTAGGAACCAGAATTTATCCTTTGCTCTCTTACTTTCTGTACTTATCACATTCCTCCTTTCCCTCCCCCTAACCCCAAATATATCCACTCTGATCTTGATAGAGGCAGTGGAGATCATTTATCTTGTCGTTGGAGTCTTTCAGTAAATACGTTGTTGAGGAGAGATGGTCTGACACTTTTGATGGATTTCAGAGTGGAGTTGTAATACCTGATGTGTACATGGAAATGCATGTGGACATCTAGAAAGGAGAATGGCAGTAGAAAGTCAAGTTTAGCAGCTTACAGCTTGTAAATATCCTAAGCCAGAAAAACTTATATTCACAAGGCTAGTTATTTGTGTAGCCGAAAAACTACTAGACTGACATTCAGAAAACTGATGTTTTAAAGCTATATCTTCTGCTAATTTGTTATGGGATCTCAGTTTCTTCATTTAGGGAATTATTGAGAATAGAATGGTGTTCTACCAAAAGCTTCCACATGTAAGTAACTTTGTGACATTGTGCATGACACAGTAAACCTGTATCTTTACTGAGTTAGAATTGATTGCTGTGAAAGTTGCTTAGTCTTCTGACTGGAGAATCAAGCTGTAGAATGTATTGGTGGATTTCACCAGTCGATTAACTCAAATAAGTCTTTATTTGAGACCTTACTTCTTTTTTAACATAGGTGTTTACAGCTATAAATTTCCCTCTGAGCTCTGCTTACCTGTATCTCATAAGTTTTGATATTTTCTGATTTATTTTGTGATTTCTTTTTTCCTATTGGTTATTTAGGAGTATGTTATTTAATTTCCACGTTTGTGAGTTTCTTATATTTTTTTTATTACTGATTTCTAATCCATTTCATTATAAATGGAGCACATACTTTGTTTTGTTTTAATCCTGTGAAATTTATTGAGGTCTGTTTTATGGCCTAGCTTATGATCTATCCTGGAAAATGTCCCATGTGTGTTTGAGAAGAGTGCATATTCAGTTCTTGTTGATGGGTGGGGCTTTTTATAGATACCTGCTAGGTCTGTTTGGTTCTTAGTGTTGTTTATGTCTTCTGTTTTCTTGTTGTTCTTCTGCCTAGTTCTGTCCATTATTGTCAGTAGGATATTGAAGTCGCCAGCTACTAGTGTTGAATTGTCTGTTTCTTACTTCAGTTTTGTTAGTTTTTGTTTCATGTATTTCAGGACTCTGTTTTTAGGTGAAGACTTTCTTAAAAAGAGAACACTATTGTTACATCACCTACTTTCAGGACTTCATTCAGTTTTAGGTTTTAAAAATTATACACACAGATGAAAAAGCTTAATTTTATAATGGGGCAACTTTCTGGCATTGATGGAGACATTTAGGCTATATTTACATTGGCTTATTTATCCCATGCTTTTTATTACTGTAGGCAACCAGTAGGGTCCAACTGAGGCCAAACCAACGTTGTCTTTGGTAGCAGGTTGACTGCGGGCTTTGACTTGCCCAGCTGTAAATCAGTGTTGCATTTCTATTCTTTACTTACTCTGTGTAGACATGGTCTAACTCAATATAAACATGTTCCATGGCAAAAAATGTGCTTTTTTTTTTAGCAAATAAGAATAAAATGCAATTTTCTCGTTGTTGCTAAACCTATGACTCTGTAGCCCTTTCTGTGTGTGGGTCACGTGGCAAACTCCAGGTGCATCTATCTTACAGAAATTGCTTTTCCCCCCAAATATAGAAATGTGAAATAAACCAATTTGGGCACAAGTAGTGTGTGCTAGATTTACTTAGTATCTATCAAACAGCTCCCTACACTCACTGTATTAGGACTAATCAAAGAGTTAGAACTGCCTAGTTTCTGCAGAAATGCACATATAGCTTCTACTTAGACAGTTATACTACTAGGTGATTGTTTTTGCTAACAATATTGTGGCCGAATATTTAATTTTTCTCTTTTCAGCAGTACTATAGATTTGTTCTAGACATATGTCATTGGGAAGGCAGGGGGTGGGGTAATACACACACCCATACACTTAGACATAAATAGGTCATTTTCATGGAATAAAAATTTTAAGTCATTTCTATTTGATTTCTTTATTTCTTTAGCCATTTTATTATCCTTGTCCACATTTTGGTGTTTATTCATGAGCGATGAAGTAGTTTAGTCATGATGTAAAATTCCCTGTGAATGAATTTGGTTTTTCAGAAGATAGTTTGCATTTAAGTTAAAAAGCCATTTTCTTTCCCTGTCATCTCTGTGAATAGTCCATAGAGTTGATTGTTCATGGAGGAAACCATGTGGTCCTGTATCTGAACTTTCTCCGGGAAAGGAATTATTGTCTTTGTCATTTTGTTTCCACGTGTGACCTCCTTACCTGCTGGGTTTCCCAACAGCTGGCAGCTAACTACTCTAGCACCATACTGCTATCTGCGTTCCTGGTTCACAAATATGAAGTAAACAGAAAATCTGGCTAATTTGAGCCCAGTAGGAACCTTAACACTGTAATGAGGGACTAATTTTGAAAGCAGACAGACATAGCTCACAAGATTACAGCCAAATTTTTAAATGATCTTAAATAACTAATTGAAAGTAAGAGTGGTACTTAAGAAAGAGTGAGATACTGACAGGAATACTGGAGGAATTAACAAACAGGAGAGAGGAATCCTCATGGAGTCTCAGTAATTATGCAATCTTCCTTGGGTTGCCACTGATGCTAATCTAAGTGTGGGAATGATAAGGTACCTTAGAGGACAGGTTTGTGGTTGAAAGGCTCTTGATAGATTTTGACAAATTAAACAGTGGTAAAGATGTTTGGAAGTTATCCATGTCCTTACCATTATTTATGTCAGTGAACTAGAAATCAGTGGTTAATTTGCAGTTCTTATAATTTTTATGATACTCCTGTTGTAAATTTAGCCGTGTGTGGCATCAACTCAGTGGGATACATTTTATGTTGTCAGCTACCTTTTGACATCATAATAGATTTCAGTTGCCAAGTCTTTCTCGATGATAGAATAAAATGTAAAAGAGAACTGTACAGAATATTTGGATCATATCCAGATACAAGTAAACATGTGATGGACTTTCTGAGATTAAAAGGCTCAGATTGGAATGGCAGGGGAAAGAATGAGACCCTGTCGATTTTTGTTTTTCTTCTTTTTCTTATTATTTGCCCGTAACCCATTCTAGATCATTTTCTAGATAGGCGTCTTTTATCTTGACTCAAAGCTAGCCTGCTCTTTGGTGTGTGGTCCCTTGTATGACAAGCAAAATGTAATTTGAAGTTAATGATTTTCCTCACCTTTTAACAGCTGATGCATCTTTGTGCCTTTTTTTATTGCACTGGATCACAGGTTGCATGGTCTTATATTTTCCTCATTACGTTTTAGCATTTATTACATTATCTTAAAGAAAATATTGACATAACATCTTATGGAAAAGCCCAAATGAACTTTTGGGCCAAGCCAGTATTTATATTTTCTCTGGATAACTGAAGACTTGATTGGAATGGTATTTTGTAGTTCAGATGTTTCTTTCCTCCCTCCCTTTTCTCTGGTTTACTCAGAATGCTTCCTTTATAATTATCCTCCTTTATAGCAATGCCCCTTGAGCTGCTGATAACTGGAGAGAATTAGTGGACACCCCTGCCTTCTTATGCATCCGTTCTCTGAGATTCTATTTTGACCACAAAATTATTATTATCTCTGCGCTGTTATGTCACCTGTTTTTGTAGCTCTCACTTTGATCTTTGGGAACATCTAACCTCCCATTTCTCTGATGTCATTTGCTCTGCTCGAAAACATGTTATGGCTCCACTGGCCAGGCTTTCATTTTGCCCTTTTATACACCTCCTTCGAATCTCTGCAAAAGAACTTCCTCCTTCATTCTTACTGTGAGCTCAGCAATAGTGCAGAGGTATGATGTCTTTGACCTAAGGATCTCCAGCCCAGTGGGAGGAGCACTTCCTTGTCCTCCTTCTGTGTAATTGGGTTACATATCTTAAGTACCTTGTTTGAAGTATCCATTTGGCAAGAACTCTTTTCCTGTATTTGGTCATAGCTTTGCCTGCTCCTGATGTCTAATAAATGTTTAATGATAATTGAAATGATCAGTTATCAATCTATAGTGAAGAAGAGCTTATTAACCTTTTCTAGGCATGACTATCTTGTCCTTGAGGTGGAAGCTTCTTGTGTTGTGTATCAACAACCTTAAGTCAGATTCATTGCACTTATAGGGTCCCTGCTCCTTAGTGCCCTAAAATGATGTCACATTATTCATCTCTCTTCTGGAAGGTGTACACCCTTGGCCATTGCTTCAAAGAATAGCCAATATTAGTGTATTCTAGATAAATTCAAATAAATGCAATTGGGTAATGTATTTTGGGGGCATGCACTATGAAATTTTCATTGTAAAGTAAAAAACAATTCTAGAAAACCACAAACGCACACATGTACACACAAATTGATTTGGTACACAATATGTTCTATTTTCTGTCTAAAAGGAAGCCACTGTCGATTGAGTACTTGAAATTTGACTAGGATGACTGAGAAACTAAACTTTAAAAGTTATTTAAGTTTAATTTATACTGTAATAGCCACATATGGCTAGTGGCTGCTGTATTGGGCAACATTCATATATATGTATATATTTACATGTCAGTTAGTTCATAGTGGATGTCTTTGTAACAATCACTTGTCAAGAAATCGAACTTTGCCAGCCACGCAGAAGCTGCTCAAGTGCCTGATCCCACTCACAGCCCCTTCCAAAAGTAACCAGTACTTGTGTAGTAATCATTTCCCTTTGTTTATTATTTTATCAATATCATCTACGTGTGCATCCTTAGATGTCATAGTTTAGTATTGCCCATTAGAAAAACTGATAGGTCTTTTAAGTTTCTTCATTTATAAGTTTCCCCTCTACTCCTTTCTTTTCTTTACACTATATCTCTTGGAGAACCCCAGCCACATGAGCTGTAGGGTTTCCAAGAATCTGGATTTGGCTGGTCGCCTCCTCAGTTCACATGTTCCTTTGCTCTGTTTCCTGCAAATTGGCAACTGGGTCCAGAGGCTCTTGTTTGATCCCTTTGGCAAGACTCTAAGCGGTGCTGAGTTCTTTCATTCAGGAGGGACATAATATCTTATTGTCTTCCTTTTTGTGATGTTAGCAGCCATTAGTGCTCACTGCCCAGATCCATTAATTCACTGGGAGTTGCAAAATTAGTGATGTTCTAATTCCATTGTTTATTAACTGGAATATATATTTTTTTAATTTGTTTTATCTTTGGCTGCGTCAGGTCTTTGTTGCAGTGTGCAGGCTTCCCATTGCGGTGGCTTCTCTTGTTGTGGAGCTCGGGCTCTAGGTGCACAGCCTTCAGTAGTTGTGACTTGCAGGCTTACTTGCTCCACGGCATGTGGGGTCTTCCTGCAGCAGGGCTCAAACCCGTGTCCCCTGCATTTGCAGGTAGATTCTTAACCACTGCACCACCAGGGAAGTCCCTAGCTGTAATACTTTTGTAATTTTACTCTTCACCTACTCCTTTGTTACCCAATGGAACTGCTCCTGTAGGAGATACAGGAAAAGTGCCTGTTTTTTTCCTACGTTGATCGGTTTTCACAATAACGGATTGGTTGTATGTCCTCCTCTGAAAGCAACCAGTACATTTTAATGTGTTTCTGAACCATGAATGTAAACGTTGGTCAGTTTCAATTCATTAAATTCCTTATTTTTTATTAAAGATCAAATTGTCCATCTTTGATGGTTAGACTTGTTTACATGGGCTCCTCTGTCCTCCTGAGATGATCTTACTGGTCTTTGCTTCTTTACTTACTGCTTCCATGAGATGCTTCAGACTCGAACATTTCTTGCCTGAGGACTGAAATAGGATATTTATCCAAAAAAGCTTGGTTTCTCTTAGTGGCAATTTTGTGTTTCAAGACAATTATCTTTGTGTTAACAATGCTTATTGTGCTGGATTGCTCTCTATGTCTAGCCCTCATGAATTCACCTGATATTTTCATTCCATATCCATGATAGAGGGCTTTTAGTTAGCTTCTTATCTGTTACTTATGTATCTCCTTTCTTCAATGCTAAGAATCCCAGTTCTCAAGAATATGGGAGCTGGTAGAATTACAACATTCCATAATTACCAATTTGCATATTTATCCACCTCATACCTACAACAGTCTCAGAACAATACTAATACTAGTCTCCAGTTATGATTACCAAAAGGTTAAACATCTTATTACATATACTGTTACTAATCTTTATTATTTTTTAATGGCATACTATGTCTGTCTTTTAAGTGCATATAGCCATTTATACTGTACTTTCCCCTTTTAACACGCTTTAGTCTTAGTTATAAGTAAGCATATTCAGAGCTCAACACTAGTCCTTATGTTGATGTCTGTGGTCATTTTGTCAAAAGCTCATTTTCTATTAGATTTCTCAGGAAGGGCTCCTGGGCAATACATTACCAGAATTTGTGCATTTTGGTGACAGTTTGTTGCTCTATGTAAACTTAAAAAGCAATTTTTGGCAGCTTCAAAACTGTTGGTACATATTTTTTCTATAACTATCTTGGCTATGTTACTCCATTTTCTTCTGACTTACATCTTAACCAGAAATTTTACTAGATTATGTCTTGCTGTTGATCATTTTCGTACAATATGCTCAAGTATCCAGTGACTTCTTCAGCATCTAGTCCCAGGTTTGTTTGTTTTTTTAATTGCAGGAAAGTGTCTGAATATAGTTTTAGGCATCTGGACAGGTCCCTTCCTTTTATTTCATTTTTAGGGATTCCTGTTCTCCATATGTTGGATCTTCTTTACCTAACTTCAATATTTGACATTTTCCCTTAAAATCTTTTTATATTTATCTTCATTTCTTCTTAACTTTTAAACTTCTCTTTTTTTAAATCTTCTAGTACTTTTAAGGGATTATTTGTTGTATTTATTCACTCTTATATCCTCTTAGTGTATTCCTCATTATGAATATGATTTTTTCTTTTTTTCTCACATCCATTCTTCCTTCATTTCTCAGTTTTTCCGAATCAGATTTATGTTTTTCTTTCATGCCTTGTATCATATATTTAACATCCTTTAGCTCATTTTAAAATAATAGGTTACAGTTTTGGTCTGCAATATGGCATATCTTTCTGGTGTATGCTTTTATTTTCTATAGGTTGTTATTCTTTTTCCCTTTTTACCTCTTATAATTTTGTGTAGTGTTTGATCTGAAAATTTTCCCTGTTGCTCATTGTAATGTGTAAGTTGTTTTTGCTGAACCTTTAATAGGGAGGCTTGATTTAGATAGCTCTTCTAACTTCATAGAGCTCCCTCTTCTGGTCTGCTTTCTACTGCTGGGCTACTGGCCTGCTTTCTAAAACATCTACACTCTCTTCTCCTTCCCCACTTTTTTTTTTTTTAAACCTTCTGTTTCTTTCCTCTTGATTTTCTGTATCCTTTTAAGTTTTGATTCTTCTATTTCTGGCCCTTTTTCCTCACTGTGGGTCCTGTCCTGGAATGGAGTCCTGGCAGATCAGTTTTGAAAGATTAACTGTGCTAGACTACTCCATACTCTTCAGGGTTTCTTAATGTGAGCCCTGTGTACTGTGCCTTTCTTAGAATGGGAACAATTCCTCCCAAGGTCAGCTGCTGTTTTAAATTGGTTCATCACACTTTCCATTTAATATTTATTGAAATGTGGGAAGTGTCTTTCTCAGGTCTTTCAATTGCCCTGTTGTTTCCCTCTGCTTCTCCCTGTACACATGCAGCTAATCTGCAGGAATTGTGGTTGGTATTGGCTTTTGCACACCAATTTCTTTTGCTGTAACTGTAAATGGAATTGTTTCCTTAATTTTTCTTTCTGATAGTTCATTAGTAGTGTATAGAAATGCAACAAGTTTTTGCATATTGATTTTGTTTTTTGCAACTTTACTGAATTTATTAGTTCTCATAATTTTTGATGGGGTCTTTAAGGTTTTTCTATATATAATATCATGTCATCTGCAAATAGTGACAGTTTTACTTTTTCTTCCAATGTGGTGCCTTTTATTTTTCTTGCCCAATTGTGCTGACTAGGACTTCCAATACTATGCTGAATGAAATTGGTGAGCATGGGCATCTTTGTCTTGTTCCTGATCTTAGAGGAAAAGCTCTCAGCTTTTCACAATTAAGTGTGCTGTCAGCTGTGGGCTTGTCATAGATGCTCTTTATTATGTTGACTTACATTTTCTCTGTACCTACGTTGTTGAGAGTTTTTATTATGAATGGATATGGAATTTTGTCAGATGCATATTTTACATCTATTAAGATGATAATATGATTTTTGTTCTTCATTTTGTAGTATATCACATTGATTTGTGGATGTTGAACCATACTTGCATCCTCCAAATAAATCCCATGTGATCATGGTGGGATCTCTTTAATGTATTGTTGAATTTGGTTTGTTGATATTTTGATGGGGATTTTTGCATTTTTGTCTTTGAGCCATATTAGCCTATACTTTTCTTTACTTTTGGCACCCTTGTTGTGTTTTTAGTATCTAGGTAATGATGGCCTCATAAAATTAGTTTGGAAGGATTCCCTCCTCTTCTGTTTTTTGGAAGAGCTTGAGAAGGGCTGATATTAATTCTTCGTTGAGTGTTTGGTAGAATTCACCAGTGAAGCCATTACGTCCTGGACTTTTATTTGCTGGAAAGTAGTTGATTACTGCTCTAATCTCCTTATTAGTAACCAGTCTGTTCAGAATTTCTGTTCCTTCATGATTTAGTCTTGATAGGTTATATGTTTCTAGGAATTTATCTTTTTCTTCTAGGTATTCCACTTTGTGTGTAATTGTTCATAGTATTCTCTTAGAATTCTTTGTATTTCTGTGGTATCATTTGTAACATCTTTTTCGTTTCTGATTTTGAGTCCTCTCTTTTTTTTCTTGGTGAGCCTAGCTAAAAATTTGATGATTTTTTTTTTTAATCTTTCAAAGATCTAGCACTTAGTTTCATTGACCTTTTCTGTTATCTTTTAAATCTGTGTCTAATTTGTTTCTGCTCTAGTCTTTTTTTATTTCCTTCTTGCTACTAACTTTGGGCTCCAGTTGTTCTTTTTCTAGTTCTTTGATATACAGTTAGGCCGTTTATTAGAGACTTTTCTTGTTTACTGAGGTAGGCATTTATTGCTATGAACTTTCCTCTTAGAACTGCCTTTGCTGCATTTCATGTATTGTGGTATGTTATATTTCCATTTTCGTTTGTCTAGGTATTTTTTATTTCTTTTTTGATCCCTTTTTTGACCCGTTGGTTGTTCAGTGGCATGTTGTTTAATCTCCACATATTTGTGAATTTTCCAGTTTATTTTATGTGATTAATTTCTAGTTTCGTACCATTATAGTTGGAAAAGATGCTTTATATGATTTAAATCCTTTCAAATTTATCAAGACTTATTTTGTGGCTTAACATATGATCTGTCTTGGAAAATGTTCCATGTACACTGGGGAAGAATGTATATTATGTTGCTTTTGGATGGAATGTTCTATAAATATGTGTTAAGTCCATGTGGTGTAATGTGTCATTTAAGGTCAATGTTTCCTAATTGATTTTCTGTTTGAATAATCTATCCCTTGATAAAACTGGAGTATTTACTTCCCCTACTACTACTGTATTGCTGTCTATTCTCTTAATGTCAGCTTTATATGCTTAGGTGCTCCTGTATCGGGTGCATAAAAATTGACAAATGTTAAATCTTCTTGTTGGATTGACTTCTTTATCCTTATGCAGTGCCTTTCTTTGTCTCTTACTTCAGTCTTTGCTTATTTAAAAAAAATAGACAAAGTTGACTTGTCTATTTTGCCTATTATAAGTATAGTTTCTCAAGCTTTCTTTTGGTGTCCGTTTGCATGGAATATCTTTTTCCATCCCATCACTTTCAGCCTGTGTGTGTCTTACATCTAAAGTGAATCTCTTGTAGGCAGCATAAACATAGATCTTGTTTTTTTATTCATTTAGCCAGTCTGTGTCTTTTGATTGGACAATTTAGTTCATTTACATTTAAAGTAGTTATAGGTATGTGCTTATTCTCATTTTGTTCATTGTTTTCTGGCTGCTTTGTAGTTCCTGATGTCTAATATCCTGGGGCAGCATTGTGTTGTGACATTTAATAGGTCTAGACGTTGTGAAAGGAGATGGCAGTGTTTGGCTAGATCAACCATTCCAACTGTTTCAACCATTGCAACCAAGTGGATCAATTAAGTCATGTTCCAGCTGATCAGAGACTCCCAGGCTGATGCTCAGATCAGAGAAACCCCAGTCAGCAACAGGTGGAGGATGTTGAGAACCAAACTGAGCCAATTTGGCCATTCTAAAACTGTCAGCACTTTCAGCCAACGTGAGAGCCACCATGATCAGTAGGAAACAGGGTTATGCATTTCCCACTCTCACCCTCTCAGTGTTGTGTGGCAGGTTGCACTGAAGGCATGTCTCGGCCACAATTCTGCCATAGGGGCAGAGATGCATCAGGAAGCAAGCCCAGAAAAGTCATACAACTTATTCCTTTGAGGGTTGAGGTCCCTTTATGCTGCACTCAGGTACTCCAGCAGGCATCTCATGTGAAAGGTATGAGAAGAAAGTAGTACTATTTTGGTGGCAGAGTTAGCCAACTTTCTAGGTGAAAGGTGACAGAGTTCTCTCATAATACCAGATGAGATCTATATTCCAAGTATAGTATTCAAGTGTATGAGTCTCCTAGGCTCCTCGGCAGTCACAGTCTTTTCAGCTTATGTTGTGTCTTGAACACTACTTATTTCATCAATGAAAAATAATTACAAACATCTCTAATGCTAGTGGACAGACTTTCTGATATAGTTTTAGATAACAATGTTTGCGGTGCTTATATGGTCTTCTCTCACATAGAGAAGGTTGAGAGAATATCCTGGAAGGATGTTTCTGATTCAGAAACATGTTTCTGTATCCTGGTAAGAAAAATATAAATATAAATGTGTGCATCTGATTTTGAAAGAGCTAATTATAATTGTCAAAAAAAGTGAGAATTAGATTAGTTGTACTTTGAGATTTAGATAGTTTGTCATCCGTAAACATACACATGCATGTACATGCTTATATATGATAGAATTGAACTTCCCTTTACAGCAGGCCATTTGCTCTGTTTATAACTTTGAGAAATTGATTGGACAGGTTTTGTGATTCGTGGGTACATATTTAAACATAGTTCACTTCTCTTGCAGTTGGCCAACTGAGAAGCAAAGCAGGTGACCTTTATGTTGCAGCTGGGAAACCTATTTCAGTACAGTGAGTTTGCCTCACTTCTCTCCTTGGAGTGACAGCAAGGCTGTCACTTCTTCCCTTTCAACTCTTCCTCCTGTAAGAGGAGTCAGCCCTTACAAGCATTTCTGAAGGCATCCTTTCTCTTCTCACCCCTGGTTTGGTCTTTACCTCTTTTTTTTCAATATTGCCTTGTGACATCCAACTTTGGGAGGCAGCATAGCATGGTGGTGGAGACACACTGAATTCTAGAAAGGACAGTGGGATTTAAATCTATGCCATGCCATTTCTCAGCTCTATGACTTGGGCCTCCCTATCTTGCTGGACCTTAGCTTCCTCATCTGTTAAATGGGCATAAGAACAGTATAGTTCTGGGACACGTTAAGTGTTGCTTTCTGATTATTCCTTTTCTTCCTACTTCTGCTGTTACTAGTGTGGGTTTACCACCTCTTTCCACCCTTCCCATGGGTCCCTCCAGATTTAGAGCTCATTCCCTTCCTGTATCAGACAGCCTCAGAGAACCCAGCTTCCCCAACTCCTTTGTTTTCTCCTTTCCTGTCAACTGCTAGTGGGATTTAGGAAATTGCTTAAAATTTATCCCCAAATTTACCCACGTAAGACATAGTGAGCATGACAAGAAAGCCTTTCTCAGTGCAGATAATTTAAAGAGGAAGCTTTTGTTACTTTTTACTTAGACAGACTGAAACTGTGTGCTAAAATACCTGGCTCCAAACTCTCCCTTACTCTTCTCCATTCTTTAAAAACACATTCTCCCCTCATGAATAACTGTTACAGATTTTTGTGTTACAAGCCAGGGCACCATCACCTTACCTCACCTGTGACATGCATTTGAAACCCATGTTGCTACCAGGTGTTTGGGGGCATCATTGGAAGCTTTATTATAATTGTTATTGAATTGTTGTTTTCTGTCTGGGCTTCTTTTTATGCTTTTACTCATGGATTTCTGCCCCCTGGAGTCCATTGGTTAGTACAGGACAACCTCCCTGAATACAGACTCCTCCTTCTTAGCAGTGCCTCTCCTTTGCACTGTAGCACTGGTTTTAAGGTGATCTGGTAGCAGAAGATCACATTTCATTTATGCTTTGAAGGTGAGGGTAATGGTATATTCCATGTATGGTTGGCCTCTTCCTGTTAATGTGTGCCAGATTGCTTAGTACTTCACATACAAAAAATAAAACCAACAGTATAATAAAAAGAGAAGGTTTTTTTTCCCGTTTGAAAGCAAGAAATAGAGTGATATTGCTGCTAAATAAAGCATTTTTCTATTCTGAATACACTGAGGGCTATTGGCTGCTGTCAGCAGAATATAAATCATCACATTCTTATCTTGAAGTGTTAAAGTCCACCTGATATTTGGTACACAAAGAATTCATTTATCAGGGCTGCTCTTCTGTATTCAAACCCCACACAGACGTTTCATAAAAATTAATGTATTTTGTAGGGGATTTTATTGTAGGCAGTGAGAGTAAAGGTAGCTACAAGTCCTAGGCGGGTGGAGTTGGTCTGACTCGCTTACACTAAACCCAGTGGTCTGAACTGTCATAGGGCCTTCTTTCTTACTTTATGCATGCTTTATGTCATCAGGTGTGACAGTCACAGAGGATGGTATGCTTTGGGGCAGGGCACAGTCTTACAGCCTCAGGCCTGTTGACTTTGTGTTGGTTGCCAGCATTTAAATATCAAGAGCTTATGCCTTGAACATCCTGGGTTTCTGGGTTTTGTGAAAAAAGTGAACAACACTGGGTCCACAGTGGAGTGACTGCCACCTTTTGCTGGGACATGGGCTAGAGTTTGCCATTCTCCTCTGGGCTGCTTTACTCACTGATGTGATCCTCTTTCCCTATACACACTGGAGATTGCAGCCACTTATTTCAGCATTGCAAAGGAAAAACAACAACGAAAATTGGTATTCAGAACTAAACAGTTTGTTGAGTGTCTTTTTGATGAACAAATTTAAGGCGAAAGGAAATACGTTTATATAACTTTTTTTTACAATCTGTATAACTTACGAAATGCATGTATATAATGTCAGGAATATATAAGATTTCTAGAATATAAATGAATATGTTATACAAATTAATGCATATATAATTAATGCATATACAATGCTAGAAGTTATTGTAAGTTATATGTATAATTTCTGTTCTTCAGAATGTAATAATGTATCTGTAGAATCTTCAAACTGGAAGGACCCCTCGGTAGCATCTAGTTCTAGTTCAGCCCTCTCCTTTGAGTGTTAAGAAATTGAAGCCCAGACCCAGAGAGTCCAATGATTTGTTCAAGGCCATACAACCAACAAGTGGTCTTGGGACAGGATGTCTGTGGCCTGTTGGTGATGCCAGGCTAATAGGGGCATTGATGTGCAGTGTGGAATAGATGGGGTTAGAGCAGAGCTTTAAACGTGTATGTCTTTTCTGTTCTGAAGGTTAAAGGTAACTATTTTCCTCTGCATGGATTCTGCAGGCACTCTTTACAAGTCCTCTGTGCCCCGCGCTCTTGCCTCCTGCTCGAGCAGAAGCCAGACAGATACTTCTTCTGACCTCCTTGACTTTTCTACCACATGTTCTGAGGAATTTAGCAGCCGTTGCCTCTAAAACTGAGCTAATTGTCACTTTTTCCCTCTTAAAACTGCTTAATTTTCTACGTGCTTGATCTTGGTCATTGCCATGGGAAAAAATTGTCGTACTGTATTCTGTTTTTTCTTTTCTGATTACTCATATTCTTGGTTTCCAGGTCGTATTAATTCTGTCTTTGAAACTTCTTCCAAAACCAGCGTTTCTCCTTCCTCCTTCCTGTTCCAGTGTTAGATGAGGTTCCCACCACCTGTTGGTAGGACTGTTGCAGTAGCCTCTTCGTCATACTTCTTCACTCCAGCTTAACTACAACGCCAGTTCTTTGTCATCTCCGTTGATTTTCGACTCTGGCTGCACTTGAGTCACTTCGGTATTCTAAGACTTACTGAAGTCTAGGCCCCGTGCCCAGAATTGGATTTAATTGAGTGAGGGTAAGGGCTCTGGCATCAGCAGTTTCTGAAGTTTTCCAGAGGAGTTGTCTTGTGTATCTCTAGAAATGACAACTGCCTGGTTAGTTTTCTGTAAAGCACGTCCTGTAGGTCACTCTTTCTGAATGAAGTCCCAGTTCTTTCTTTGGCTTGCAAGGCCTCCATCATTGGATCTTAGTCCTCCAGTTCTATCTCTGACCACTGCTTCCCCATGCCAGTCACCAGGAAATGCTGACCTTTCCCGCCTAGAATTCAAAATGCCTCTTCAAGTGCCTTTGTGCTTGTGATTTGCACTGCCTGGCTCCCCCTTTCTGCTCCAAAAAATTAAAACCTATCTATCTTTCAAGAATATCATATCCAGTATGAAATCTTTGCTGCTGCCAAATTATCCCTTACTACAATGTGTTAACATACCTATATACTTAACTGTCTTGTCCCTGTAGACCAGAGCTGTTCAATAGAACTTTTTGCAATAATGAAAGTATTCTGCACTTTCCAGTATGGTAGCCAGTATATAACAGGCAGCTACGTGTAGCTGTTGAGCACTGGAAATGTGACTTGTGCCACTGAGGAACTGGATTTTTGGTTTTCGTTTAATTGTAATTAAAATATCCACATGTGACTCCTGACTCCTATTTGCGACAGCACAGATCTCGACTATGAGCTCCTTGAGGGCAGGGGCCAAGTTTTGTTCTTCTTTACTTTCCATGTGGCAGGGTGGTGTCCTCCAACATTTGCTAGATGACTGGATGAGTAATGTCGGGGTTGAATCAAAAATCACTCTCTTCGCTAGTTCACATACCTCGACACACACATACGCAAGTCAAAGTCCTACCTGTGAGCCTAACACATTCAGTCATGTTTAACTCTCACAGAGATTTCATGGACTCATTTTACAGAGAAAGAAATTGAGGATCAGAGAAGTTAAATGACACAGCCAGGTCATAATTATGAAAAGTGAGATCTGATTACATCTGCCAGTTAGCTTGGAGTACATTATAAACCATGCACTTTTTTCTTTTTCATTTTTTATGTCTATTTCTTTATATTTTTTCCTCCACTTTTATTGAGATATACTGACATACAGCACTGTATAGGTTTAAGGTGTACACCACAATGCTTTGATTTACATGCATCATGAAATGATTATCATAATGTTTAGTGAATGTCCATCATCTCATATAGATAAAAATGGAAGAAGTCAAAAAAGTTTTTTTTTCTTATGATGGGAACTCATAGGACTTCCTCTCTTAACAGCTTTCATATATAATGTATAGCAGTGGTAATTACATTTATTATGCTGTATGTTACATCTCTTGTAGCTCTCTGTCTTATAACTGGAAGTTTGTACCTTTTGGCTACTTTCATCCAATTCCCCCTCCCCCACCTACTACACTTTTTTCCTGATGTTTTTAGTTCTGGGTCTCTGAAAATATCAACCCCAGAGAGAATGTTCCATGGCCTTATTTGTTGTTAATAGCCCATCTGGTCATTTCACTATTTCCAGAGGTTGGCTTTTATCCTTTCATCACTTAAGTGATGCCGTTTCTTGAGTCTGAGGCTGTTGCTGGCTGGTACCAGGTTTCTTGTTTTAACACCATTACCAAATCTGCCAAAGACTGCAGTTCACGGGTTTGACCCATTATGGCTCATTCTTTTGTGCTGTTTTGAAGACTGCCTGCAAAGTTTGCAGTGCTGGAGGTGGGATGCGTGATGATATAATTAAAGCTGAAGTTTAGCAGACCACAGATCCAGGAGAGGGAATGGTATTAAGGTTCATCTAAGACCTTAATGTAAAATTGTCTTATAACCTGAAAGCTTTTCTTGTGCAGAGTCTAAATTAGGGCACTGTTAGTAGGGGGAGGGTAATTGCATTTTCGGTGGAGAGTGAATCTCAATTCTTATTTATAAGAAATCTATTTGATTAAGTCCTTATAGCTTCCTTGCTCATTCTATTTCCGTCGCGGTGTATTGTGAATAGTGAGGTGATTTTACTTCAGGGGAACGTAAGATTTTTTGTTCAGATTATGTCTCGGTCATTCACATAATGATCAGCCGTGGTAACATTTCTTCTGTCTTCAGAGTTGTGAACAAATACTCTGCAGATGCGACCTGCTTGACCTCACCTTGCTGAACGATTTTAATGGGGAGTAGGATTAAGAAGGAGAAGCGTTGATTTTATGAAGGAACCAAAGAATTGTCGTCATTGACTTTGTTTCTAGAATTCATCAACTTTATTCGTTCGAGGAGAGATATTAGTCGTAGACCTGAAACTAGTATAATGTATGTCAATGATGCTGCAATAAAAAAAGTTTTTTTTTTAAAGCTATATGAAGCTGTTTTAATAGAATGGGCATCCAGGTTACCAGGTGGCACTATCGATCAGGCATAGCACTGTCATAAAGTGGAATCATTGCTGTATTAGGACAAGCACTGCATGCACATGGAACCAGTAACAGGGGCATAGATCTTAAGAGAGATTAGAGAATGCTTCTTGGAGGAAGGGGCATTTATTTATGCCCGAGTCACGTGGGACAGGTGAGCCTCTCTAGGAGAAGCAGGGCACAGCGCTCGGGGGGCTGTGTGAAGGCTCAGGGGTGGGAGAGTACAGGGTGTGTGTTATGGTGCATTATTATAATGTTGGTGGTAGGGTAAAAGTCAGGAAGCAGCAAGAGGTGTGACCAAAAGACCAGGCCGGTCTGCCATCATGAAGGGCCTTCTGAGTACCTTTGTACATTTCACCTTGACTTTCTAGCCCTTAGGAAGCTAAGAGCTTTTTAAGCAGGCGTGGGGCGTGCATCTGGGAAGCCTGTGAGGAGAGCAAGTACAAAAGCAAGAAAAAGCCTCCAGAAGGCCCTTGTAGGAGTCGACACAAGGCTCTCTCGTGGGGGCTCGTGAGTCTTGATTGGGATGAAGAAAAGGAAAAATAGTGGAACGGATTTTTGGTTGTTGGATGTGGTGGGGGCGGCATCGGAGCGGCCTCCACAGTGTTTGGCCTCGTTTGCTGGGTGGGTGGTGGGAACAGGGCCTGAGGGGGGGACTGTGGGAGGGGGCCTTGTGTGCTGAAGCTGGCGGGTGGTGCACGGCCAGGGTTCCTGGGAGCACCCTTGCAGGGGGGAAGCGTTCAAGGAGAGAAGAGGGTTGGCAGATGGAGCCAAGGGACCAAATCGGGAGGGGCTTACAACTCAGTAACCTTGGCAACAGAGCCATGGCAAGGGCCCAGGGAGGTGTGGGAGGTGAGGGAGGTGAATCCACGGAGGACGCACGTGTAGACAGTGCTTTCTGGAAACTCGTGAAAGGGAAGCGAGAGAGAAGGGGACATGGGACTGAGAGAGGAATCTCCTAATTTTGTTTTGTAACAGAGATTTTAAGGTCTCACCAGAATCTTTTCCTTAAGGCTTTATTTGTTTATTGTTTATTTTTTAAATAAATTTGTTTATTTATTTATTGGCTGTGTTGGATCTTTGTTGCTGCACACGGGCTTTCTCCAGCTGCTGCAAGTGGGGGCTACTCTTCGTTGTGGTGTGCGGGCTTCTCATTGTGATGGCTTCTCTTGCTGCAGAGCACGGGCGCTGGGCGTGCAGCCTTCAGTAGTTGTGGCACGTGGGCTCAACAGTTGTGGCTCACTGGCTCTAAAGCACAGGCTCAGTAGTTGTGGCACACGGGCTTAGCCGCTCTGCGGCCTGTGGGATCCTCCTGGAGCAGGGCTTGAACCTATGTCCCCTGCATTGGCAGGCGGATTCTTAACCACTGCGCTACCTAGGAAGCCCCTCCTTAAACCTTATTTAAAATATCTAAGTTTCAGAACTTTCGATGTCCTTCTAACTGGCAGTTGATTAGCAGCAAGTTGGAGGCTTTGGGGAGGGAAGCAGAAGCGGCACGTGGAGGCCGCTGGGATGCACGTGGGTGCAGTCTTTAAGGGCAGGACCCACAAACACAAATAACAGCCTCGTCGTGGTGGTCTGGGGCTTTTGGTGTAAATAGTTAGCCCCACACAATTGAAAAACTCTGAGGATATTGTGGCTATAAAGCACGCAGTGGTTACTGAAACTTTATGTGTCTGACAGAGATTTCCATCAAAATGTGAGGGCCAAACAAGTTGTGGTGCCAAAGTGGTCAAGTGGTTTTCTAGAAAATTCACTCAATGGCAGTATCACGGCCCCCAGTACCACTGTGAGAAATACAGTCACTTTAAAATGTCTCTGCCCTCCTTTTGGTCACCGTGTAATTCTATCCTTTTTATGAACATCCTCCTCACCCCTGAATTTGTGTGTGCTTCCCTAATGGAACCCGTCTGTACACTCAGGACCCATGTTAATTTATGGTGTATTTTGGGATTCCAAGAAGTGAAAAATGGGTCGGTAATACGGCTTCTCTTTGTTTTACTCTGAAGAGGTTTTTACTACCGGGTTCTTGACATCTTCCACCTTAGTTTATCTTTAATTTATCTTTAACTGGAACCATTTTGTCCATTAGCTCTATTCTAATTACCTCTCAAAATGGTCAGATTTACAGGCAACACGTGACAGAGAAAATGCACAAAAAAATCGGCCAGGCTCTCCTGACATTCAGCAGCAACCCACATCTAAATAGTGGACAAGTTTATTTGCTTTTTCTGAGGATGTGCTAAGTGATTTTGCAGTGCGAGTGGTATGGCCTTCTAGCTCTTAGGTCTGCATTTATTAAATAAATTTGTTCTCTAACTCAAGTGTTAAGTGTGTATTATGAAACCTCAAAGCCAATTTCGGTGATTGCAATGTGCAAATATTTTTTACATTATGTAATTAAATAGGACTTGGCCTGCGAGGTCCACTGAAGTAATTTATTAATTGAACAGTCTGATTTAATTGTATGTTATTTTCGTTTATTCAGGGAAGGGCCTGCATCTCTTGCAGAGAGAGGAGCTTCTTGGGCTCCTTGTCACTGGAGGTGCAGAGGTCTCTCCAAGAAATCTTTAGCACCCAATTAAATATTACCAAGGAGAGAGGACTTGTTCCTTCTGTCCCTGAAAATCTGTTTTGATGTCAGAGTCTGGTGATTTTAAAGGAAAAAGTAAAGAAAAAAATCTTGCTGGGTAAAATTATTTGTAATTCGCTTGGTTTATCACGAGTGAATTTTTCCTTCTCCTCTTAATTGTGCCAGTGTACAAGGTTATATAAAGTTAGCTCATGAAAAGAGAAGCCCCTTGAATTCAGCGTTTGCTTCATCCAGCTACGGCTACAGCCTTGCCGTATCTGTTTCCTTAAAATGTCATTTTAAAGGTATTGTGGTTTTAGAGCAGCAGCTGTGACTGAAAAGTATGTAAACTAAGCTGTTCTTGCTCATATCATTTTTATATTCTTATGTCAGACCAGAAGGCTGCTTTAAATTTATTTTTCATTGTGTATTAGTTCTAGAGCCTGTTTTTTTTTCCTTCCTTGGGAACATATGTTCTTTGGGACTTGTGATACTCGAGCGCTTAAGAAAATAACAATTGTTTGGGGGGGGGGGTAGAAAAAGGTCTCAAAATAGTTTTTTATTTGAGTATTGGATTTGGGAGAAGATAAATGTAAAAAATGAACTCTCACAAGGTCCAATCGGGGGGCCTAGCATCTGTGCTTTAGGAAATGGAAGAATTCAGACATACTGTACTAAGTCACGTGAAAGGCAGTAACTTTTAGAAGCCCAAATTGCTTTCCCAAAAGGAAAATATTTTTTGTTGCTATTAAATATGGTTTATACTGCTACTTCAGAACTTTTTTTTTTTCCAGTGGGGCCATTTACTTAAATTCTTAGTTAATATTTCTATATAGAAACGTCTTTGTCTCCGGAGCTCGCCTTTGCGAATTCCCATTTAATATGCGGTTGTGGATAAGTATTTATTCATACCGTGTGGTACCCCACACCTGATCAAGTGACAGCATGGCGTCACGTCAGCCAGCAAAATGTTGGAATGACTTTTGAGTCATGGTGGCAAAGAAGGTACGGAGCGTTGAAGGAAACAACGGTAATGAGAAGGTTTTTTTCCCTTTCCTGTATATTTCAGCATGTATCATGCTTCAATTCTGCCGTGGAAATTTGGAACATGGGCTAGAGAAATATTCCTTTTCCTAAAGAGTTGTAAAAGCAGATAGAAAGTCTGAGCTATTAGAAATTCCCATGGTAAATATAGTTTGATTACGTGTTCGTAATTTCCCTGAGAGCTCAGGATTTCACTTTGAGAGCTGTTTCACGATGATCGATTTCTTTCCAGGTTTTGAAAACAAATTTAGCCCTCAGGATTTGCCTGAGATCCCAGATTTGCCTCCTGACTATGGGCCCACGTCTAGATGCCCCAAGTGGGGAAAGTCACTTGGCGAGGAAAGTGGTTCCCTCATGGGTCTATTGTTTTGCTTGTCCCAGGCCTCCTGTCTCTCTCTGGGTCCCAGGTAGTGGCTTCCTCCATCCATAAGCTAGTCCTCGTGGTCTCTGCATCATAGCCTTGGAAAAGGGCCTCTCAGAGCATCTGGGCTGATGGCCAATGTGGCTAACAGGTGCAGCACAGGCATTGGCCACCCAGGAAGGACACCACGCATAGCCCTGGGGCAGGGTACGAGGACATCCCTTCTGTGCCTCTGAGGATCCTAGGAAGTTCAGGGTACTGGCCAAGGGTGTACTTGGATAGCTTGGGGTTAAAGGCTGTTTCCCAACCTGGATACAAATATTTCAGTGTTTTAACAACTCCATCAGGTGACCAGTGTGCACCAGTTGAACTGCATCTCTGAGTATCACTCTTTTTCCCAATAAGGAGACTGAGGTGTGGGAGAAGGGAAGGGGCTTACCAACTTCTAGCCGAGTGTCTGGTGGACCCAGGAGTAGAAATGCACTCTCCTTCTAGTGAAATGTTCTTTCCACTTCACTATGGCCCCTCTTATCTAGGGTGCGGAAAAATCGCTTTTTCCACTTACTTCAAACCAGAGTTGATTAAAAGGCATTTTCTTGAGAATAAAACTGAGAGGAAAAAACAAGATACCTGGAGCACTAAAATGAATGACTTTCTAGCGGAAAGTTAGCTTGTTGAGATTCTAGTTCACGTGTGATTCTCATGTCCCTTCTCTTGCCTCCTTGCTAATTCACGGGACCCTGCTTGAAAATTTCCTTTCGACATGACTGGTGTTCTTGAGCTCTTACTTTTGCATGTTGGTTGGGAGTCAGGGGATCTTGTCTCTGCTTCCTCCACACCACCTGCGTGGTCTCAGTCCCACGCTGAATGCACTCCCCAGGAGGGAGTGCCTTGACTAGACCCCCTCAAAGGCACCTTTTCAGCTCTACAATGCGCTCGTTCTTGTCTTTCATCCGAGATATTTCCCACCTAAGCATTATTCCCTCCACTTAAAAGTCTGCACCATACAGTGGCTATAGAAGAAATCTGAATTTTGGTCACGAAGACAAAAGACATCTATCTCATTTGATAGCTGGTCTTATTGGGGGACACTCTTTTGTCGTTGGTAAGACTTGGTCAAGGAATTTCTGGTAAAATAAATCTATCACTTCCTATTCTAAATGGGGTCTGTGCTTTCTTATTCTTATTCTTTTATTTGTCACTGATAAAGCTCCATGGTATGACTGGGTGGGGGTCCTATAGCCTTTTCCCCACCCCACTGAAGAAGCTCATGAAAGATTGTGTGGTATGGAAAGCGCCTTAGCAATTAAATAAAAAAAAGCCTGGTTCATATAAAGAGACATGTTTCTATATGGAAAATATGAGCCTTTTTTTTTTTTTTTTTTTTTTACATGGACCAGGTGTGGATTAGTTCACTGAACCTTTCACCCAGCAGTATTCCCGCTTGTAATTCTTCTGAGGCATAGTTCAGCCAAGTCAAAGAAACATGTTATTAAAGGTGAGCTGAAAGGCATTTAAAAAATAAACAAACTGTTTAAGATCCTAAATCAGTAACAGAATCTATATGCACAGACTTGAAAAGTACGAGAAATGTGTTTCAGTACCTTTGGGTTTCAGGCCAGATTCTTGTCTTACCTTCTTTGAACGTCACCCCAAAGTCCCGTCTGGTCGTTGGCTGGACGAGCAGCTTCCGCTCGCTTGGACCATAGCTATCTTGTAGCTGATGATTTACCCTCCACTGAGGTAGGCGAGACCCCAATCTTAAACCTACGATTCTCCAGCTAATATTGAGGGAGGAAAATAAGTACTTTGATTTTATTTTCGCACTGTGTTGCTTAAACTCTGATGTACGTTCTCTCTTCTTTCTAGCCTGTAGCGTGGCACAGAACCAGCTATTATTAACAACTTGTAGACATGGTAGAAATCCAGCATGGGAAGTTTTAGATTTACTTTCAGTTACGGTATCCCTGGTTAGAATAACAGCGGCTATCATTTCTTTATCGCTCAAAGTGTGCCAGGCACTTTTCAAAGCACATGTTTTTAATGTTAATGCATTTATTCCTCAAAAGCACACGATGTACTATCATTCAGCCCATTTTGTGGATGAGCACACTGAGGGACAAAGAACTGAAGTAACTTGCCTGCATTTGCCAGCCCAGGAAGCAGCAGAGCTGAATTTTGAACTCTTGGACTTGAATCTGTGCTTGTCAGGTCTCAACTATCCTAGGCTCAGCTCTACTGTGCTATTTTGTGGAATGCCAAGGTGTAACTGAAGCAGCCCAGGGAAACATTAAGAAATAAAGATATTCATCCTGCACATCCTGGGCCTTACCACCCCCACCCCGACCCTCCAACACTGCCATCAAGGTTTTTCCCTATTTAAAAAAATTCTTTTTTCTGTTTTATTTTGGTTGTTTTTAACAGTATAGCCTCTTCTCAGCTAAGGACTGGGTATCATTTGTGTCCTGTTGTGCTGCTTCTCCCTTGTCTTCAACTCTCCTTGTGACTGTGGGATTGTGGAAAGGCATTCTCCCATTTTTAAAGCAATTCCAAAAATCTGGAACAAAGGAGGAGAGGTATTTTGGGGGTATCCTAGGTGTCTTCCTGGCCCACTTTTTACAAGGTGAGCAGTTCCTTTCCCAGTGCCCCACAGGGTGGACGCAGAGCTCCTTTCAGAAACTTAAGAGGGAACTGAAATGAATCCCCCCCACCCCCACTCCTGCTGCTTTACATGACAGAAAAGGGAGCAGGTTCAGGCAACAGCTTCATCTAGTGCACTTCTGAGTAGCTTTGCTTCGTTGAAGACCATATGCTGAGCTTGTCGAAATCATCTGCCCGTTTCAGCCATTCTTGTTTTAGGAACGTTAGCTTGCTGGATTGGGGAAGCAACATCACATGCAAACAGCCAGGCCAGGCTCCTCCCAAATGTCCCTCCTTCTTTGTCGAGTTCTGGGGGCATTCGGCGAAGCTTTATGGTTATCAGGATTAAAGGTTTCCTAGCTTCAGCATTACTATAGCGTCCTGCACATATCAAAAACCTTTCCAGCTAAGGAGCCGAGAGGGTGAGCCCCACAGGGTTCTAAATTATACCGGCTTTTCTGAGTGTATTTCTAGTGGGAGCCAGAGAGATGGTGAGCTTTGGAAGATGGGAATGTTCTATGTCATGAACATTGTGGTGGCGGTTGCAAGATCGTATGCTTTTGGCAAAGTTCATCAAATTGTACACTTAAAATCGGTGAATTTTGTTGTATGTAAATTAAGCCTAATACTGATTTAAAAATACCACTCCCCCCTCCCCCCCCCAAAAAAAAACCCAGAGATGGGTCAGAGTTGAATGTAGAAGGGAGCTGGGATCTGCAAATGTCAGGGAATTCAGGAAGAGAGGCCTGGGAAAGGAAATGGGATGAAAAGGAGCCAGGAAAAGTTGCCTCATCACTTGGCATTTCTCTGGTGGCCAAAAGGTAAGTTTCTACTTTCGAGTCACTCGTGAGCACTGTGGGCACGTAGCTACCAAGGTTTGCAGTTTAAAAACGAATAAAGTCGGGATGTGGGTAATACTGGGAGAGGGCTGTTTTCAGGGAAAGACTGCTGGGAGGTCTCCCCACCTATAGTGACCAGGTGAGTTGGGTTCGTTCTTACGTGTCTTTCTTCCTGGGTCAGTAGGCCCACAGTAAAAGGCAACCCTGGAGCCACGTTGAGGGTCTTTTCTGTGTGCACTGTCTCAGCTGTTTGTATATATAACAGAGGAAGAGAGGGGCTGGAATGAGACACAGGATTGTGTTTATTCAACTTACAGCCCGATTTGTGGTGTTTATTGCATATATATTTACTGAACAATGACCATGTGTAGCTACTGTTCTGTATTAAGAGACAGTGCATGCAAGACAGATGAAGTCCTTGCCTTCATGGAGTGTGTATTCTGCTACTTTGTCCCCAGCTGAAATGTGCATAGTCAAGATTAATCTGCCTGGTTTGATCTGTTGCCTAAACTTTCCCAGAAAAACCAAACAAAATGTTTTGCTGCAGATTGAAGCTGCCAGGAGCCAGATGTGGCCACGGGAAGAATGTCTTCAAGAGCTTGTCATCTGGCTCCAGCTGTGCTAACCTAGGCCTGGTAGGCAGCCATGGGTCGTGTCTGCGAACTGGTGGCCAGACACGACTGCAGGTTTAAACAATTAGCGGAATCCCTCACCCGGTGGCTGAATTCGCTGTGTGTGTCCTGAGACACAGCCGCGGCTGTGGAGACCAGGAGCCCCTGTGGTCCCAGGGAAGAAATACCCACAAGGGATCTGAAAATCAGCCCCTTGAGAAAATAGCCAAGGCCTTCTTATCCTGGAACGTGGAGAGGGATGCAGGGCAAAACCATTGTCAGCAAGAAAGCAGAAATAAACCAGATGTGGCCCCTGCCATGCAAGTCTTCATTCCAACCAAGAGCTCCTGCCTGACCCAGGATGCCTGCCTCTGGTCTGCCCCTGCAGAAGAGTAGAGAGGAGAGTTGGCCTGTGAGGCTGTCTCTTTGCTAGTAATTGTGATTTTTAACTGTTGCCTCTTTGTGAGAACTGCTCATGACCAATATTGATTCTACCCAAAAGAGATTTCCATGAAAAGTCTTAATTCCTACCTTTGAAAGCAACTGGGTACCTACAGATGTGCCACGACTTTTCAGATGTCTGTGTACATAAATACATACATAAATACTATGCTTCAGCCTACCTGATGTGGAAGGTTTTTTTTGTGTAAAATGTGATGTGCTGGTTTCATGCAGCAGGCAGTCTCTGTTGTCATATGGGAGTATAGTGATTTTGATCACCCATTGTTCAGCTAGTTCCTGATACTGCAGTAGTGGCTCAGTAAATGTAGAATGAACCGAAAAAGGAAAAATTCCAGTGGGCATGCTGACATTCAAGGATAGTGATTAAAAGTGAGCGCAGTTATTTCAACCAGTAAGTGAGGGAAACAACCCACAATTTAGAGCAAAAAGACAAAAAAAGTAAAGGTGTTATTGGAACAGTTTTAGGGTGCTTTTTTCAAACATCCTTATCTAGTGTTGATTATCTCAGAAGACACAAGATAGTGGAGATGAAGGTTTCCAAGGGGGATGCTTCTGAGCCTAAACCATAGATCCACGTGGAGACATCTCTATCACAGTGAAGTTCCCAGTGGTTTTTCAAAGAAGCCCCGCTCTGAATAAGTAACAATGACAATAAAATTGTTCAAGTGAGGAAAAATGTCAAGACACTAGTTTATGTGTAAAAATCAACTTTTGCATTCTGAGTGCATTGTGTAAATTTGCCGTGCAGGAAACATAAGTGAAGCCATTTGGTTTCGTGGCATTGGTGCGGGCTGGCTAAGGGGGCGGGGGAGAAAGTTGAGGCATTGATAAAGTATGAGGCGAGCCAGATGGTTGCATTACACATCTTTTGTGTTCTTGTTTGCTTCTTAAAGCAGTTGCAGAATTTGGCCCTTGGCGATATTTTCTTCGTGCTTGTGTGTTCTGCTACGAATTTACTTTTGTCAGAGTCCTTTGAAAGAAAAGCCTTGCTCTTAAAAAAAAAATTTTTTTTTTTTTTTTTTTTTACTTACGTTATAAACTTGTGAAGTCAACAGTGCGTTCATAAGAATATTTGTTAAGTGTGAAGTCTGTTGGTAAATAGCGGAAAGACCAGCTTTTCTTTTTTCTTAGCGCGGTGACTTCAACCATATTTTACTTCCATTCAGAGATTTTTTCAAAATTCCGAAGGTAATGGAATTGATGGCGGATGGGCGGATGGTTGGAGACAGACAGACAGACAGACAGAACAGCTGCATTGTTATTCCAGTAGTAATGGGGCTTATCTGACGAGAGATCTTAACTTTTTCTCCTGTAGCAGGTTGTCAGGTTGTGGTTTGCCTATTGTGTTTTACCTGCAAATCTGACTTGGTGATATTTAAGTTAAGTGGGAATGCTTTGGGATTGGTTGGTGGGTTTTGCCTGCATGTTTGCTTGGCATTTTTTAGAACTGTTTATCACACCATCATTGAAATTTATATTTATTTCCTACAAAAAGCAAATTATATTTTGCAGTCACCAGTGGAAAGGGATGTTTAAGGTGCTCTAACTGTCTATAAAGGATGATATTTTATCACTGAATGCTTTTAATAAGGAATTGCTTTGGAGCTATTTTTTTCCCATCATGGTGGAATGCTTTTCAGGATAATTTAATGTCCTTTTCACAGTCCCAGTTTGTCTCTCTCTCTTTTTTTTTCCCTTCTTCTGCTCAAACGAGAGCACAAATGTAAGATCCTTGGGTGATGGTTTATTCTTGTGCTGTGCACAGATTTCCAGTTTTAGTTGGAACCTGTGGTCCCAATGAGAAAACAGGAAACTTAGAGTCCTAACCTTATTGAAATCTCTGCCTGGTTTAGTCACAAGTCTGAGGCAACTCCTCCCAATAATGAAGCCATTGTACGCATCATATCTGATCAGTTCTTGAAATGTTTTAGTAAGTCTATCTTACAACATTATAAGAAGATAATCAGCAGCCTTAGAAGGTCCCCATCTGGACTGTAGAGTTCTTTTACTGAAAGATGTTTTGCCTTTTTGAGATAGCTCTCGCGTTTCATCATCTGTTCCGCCGAGATGAAGTGCATATGAAAAGTCAGTGACTCTGAATCCATCTGTTGTTATTATTTTCCACTGATAATTGGCTTGAACAATGAAATGTCTGTGTCTGCAGCCTTTGAAACTGTACACCCTGTTTATTTTCTGGAGGTCTCACTGCAACTCCCCCCCCACCCCCATCCCCCCCCCCCCACTTCATTCTCTCTCAAGCTTACAGCGAGTGGCGCTTGTGTAAGGATGACATCTTTGACTTTGTGCACCAGTATGTGTCACTCAGCATCTAAAGCTTGCATGTGGATTTTTGTCACAGCCCCTACGTCTGGGCTGTTTGCTCGGTGATCCAGCGCACTGGCGGCAAGGAGCTTAGCTGGGGCCACAACGCGTGGATCCCTGACCTGGACTGTCGTCTTTATTTCACGGTCCTCATTAAAATATTAATTTCGAGGACAGTATCTAATACCTATGGAATTAGATACTACCTATAATTGTATAATATATTCCGTGGCATCCAGGTTTGCACGATACAGAGCATTAATATTGGATTCCACTAACAGCATTTCCATTAGCTTGCTCAACCAGGATGAGATATAGATGAGCTGGGAAGCATAACTACCCACCAGAACTGCCAAAACAGTCATTAGAAGCTCCATTGGGATGGACAGAGGCTTTTTTCACAGCGATATACTGATTAAATTTTGTTCTATGGTTTATTTGCATCAAGGTTAGATCACTATCATCTATGGAAGTGGGTTATCTAACACCTGACTTGGAAGGTCATTTCAAGACAAAACAGCGAAGAGAATAGGCATCTTTAGTTTCTTGGGGACCCCTTCTTAAAGAGCTTGTGTTTTATTTCACGGGGTGGGGGGGGGCTTTGGGAATTTTCGGATTTTTCTTTTTGTGTTATACCATAATATGTGTTTAAGATTGGCTTTTTTGTTTGTGATGCAATTAAAAAAAAAAAACTTTTCAGTAATACTCTTTTGCTTTTGGGGCAGAATGATATAGCCAGGAAGCAGTGTGGTGTTAATAAAATAAAACTCGCTTTGGAAATTAGAAAGCCACCTTATTTCCCTTGGCAAGCGCGATCGTGACACATCCTCTGAGGCTGTGAAGGATCTGCGACCTGCCCTTTTTCAGTCTAAGTAATAATGCAGACACATCCTATAGAACAGCAGTGCTGGATTTGCCCCCAAAGTCCTATGTGGCATTAAAAGGAAGTAGACGAACATAATCTTATTTATGTTTCAATCGAAATCATTTAATACTGCAAAAGTTATTAAAAAATAATGAAGTTACTAAGAGCAACACGTAGCTGGAACATACCGTAAGAGGTTAGAGGTGAGTGGGTGTTGACTCCATAAGCTAAGAAAATGCTGGAGTGAATTCCTAGCGCCTGCATGTTTTCCCTCTTGCTTAAATTCCTCGCCTCTAAGGACAAATTATGTTGAGGTATGGCATATTTTCTGCCGAAATGGAGAAAATTGTTGACTGTAATTATGTTATTTAATTGAAATTGTAAGTGGTTGAGGCCACTCAGTTAAAAGCATTCTTTCTAATATATGGGTAATGTTTTTAAATGAGTGGTCACGGTTCGATGACATTTGAAAGGCAAGCATTTGGGATGTATTTTTGGAAAACTCAGATTTTTTTGTTAAATCATTAGTGAACTAAAGAGTGTAAAGGGCCACTTTTTAAATTTATTCTCTTTAATTAGATACGTGTGAATATTATATGTGAGAGTCCATATACACATGTATATGCACGTACATATATGTGTATTATGTGTGTATATATTTTATACGTGCAAATATTCCTATATAGATGAAGCAGATCTTTCTGTAGGCACAGACTCACAAGGACCGGTTCACAACAAGGCAAAAAGCACAGAAACAAGGGGTGTATTTCTGACCTTAAATTGTGGCCTGAAAAAATGCGATTGTTGAAACCTCTCACTGGACATTAGAGAGCTAAATTCAAGCTCCAGTAAAAGTCCGCTGATGTGTCTTACGCCAAGTTCTCTTTGGAGTAACTGGAGATACAACAATAGCCCTGTGTACACCCCCCCCCATACGTCCCCCCTCCCTCCAGGAGTGAGTTCTTAACTACTAATGAATGCAATTCATTTTAATTGTTATTATAGCAACAGAACATTTAACTGTCTCCTGTTCAGCCCTTGTCCCTTGGAACAGGCGGTGTCTCCTGTCAGAGAGAGGACAGGTAGAAGGCACAGCGGGCGTCTGATTGAACCAGTTATTCATTTGCTGAGTGTTTGTGTTTATGCAAAGGGGCCTCTTCCTGCATATTTAATCTAGAGTAAGGCAGTGGCTTTTGTTGTGTTTAGCCCACATACCTTCAGTCCTTCCTCACACTGCCGCCAGCCTGGGAGCCCTGAGAGCCCGCAGGCTTCCCAGCGCCTGTACTTTCTCCCTCACAAACTCTCAACTTTCTTCCGCGGTGTGAACATTGCCTCTCCGGCCCCCAAAGCCTCCCTTCCTCACCATGAACGGGTAAGTGTGTGCGAAGCCAAGGCTGATACTTTTGTTTCATTTTCCAAACGTTGAGAGGCTACTTTGCCGGCTCTTCTGGTCCTGGTTCCTGGGCCGTTTGTCAGTTGCTGGCGGCGTTGAAATAGACAAGTACAGGTGCCTCTTAGGAAATGTGGCTGAATTTTCCACCGGCAGAGAGAGGCTCTTGGGAACTTGGGGGGGAAGAAAAAAAGAGAGACAGAGAGAGGGAGATGGAGAGAGAGAGAACAGCTTTATCATTCTTTGTCCTAACAAATCCTGTTTTGTAACTATCCTGGAGATAATGCTGCCATTGTTTGCTAAAAGCCTTCAAACAGTGTGCAAGACTGAACTGTAAGAAAGCAGTGAAACTCTGCGGCTGTATTGTCTATACCCGGGCCAGGGTCCTCCCCGAAGGTCTGTGCCGGAATAGGAAGGGTTTTCTTCAGTGGAAATCGAATCGTCTCTTCATTGATATTAATAGCACACTGGAGATGTTGGCCGGGCTGCTCAGAGAGGCGGTCGGGAGGGAAGGAAATCTGATCTTGCTGGGGGGAAGATGACAGCCTCTTGGCCCCACAGTGGAGAGACATCCATCCAGGCTCAGCCTGCATAATGGCATCCTGGCTTAACTGTTTGCTCTAGGAATTTTAATCTTGAGCTGTTTGTTTTAGTATCTGGGGTCTTGCTATTTTTTGTTCCCGTACTGTCTTTAGAAAAAGCACGATATTCAGGGTCTAATCCAGTCTTTTTAAAAAGTGAAATAAAAAAAAAAAAAGACCTAGAGAAATGGATACAACTGTGCACTTTGATCATTCTGGGATATGACGGTAGAAATCGTGTGATAAATTCAAACATAAATTGCCACAATGAAGAAGGATGAGCCGTCCAAGGGAAGCTATGTCCTATGTAAAGATATTTCAGAGACGAGGAATTGTGTGCAGGGTCTGAAGGGAGTTTTCATTGCCAGTTAACTGTTGCCTCTGGTTTGAGTAACTCTTTTCAACAGAAGAGTGTGCTGTTACCCCGCAGGTTGGAAACCGTGAGAATTTAAATAAAATTTCATCAACCTGATTAAAATATGTAGGGACTTGGGTCTTCTTAGGTACAGATCAGTCTAGAGACTTAGAAGCATTTATTAACAGCGAGGCTGCTGAAGGTTTTTAATAATAAAATTACAAATACCCTATCTAATTGTAAGTATATGACTTTTATGCTCGGTTTTTAAGGGGAAAAATACTTTTTTTTTTTTTTTATGAGGAAAAGTAACTCCATCAGAGCACCTTCTGTGATTAGCGCTATTGTATTCTTAAATTTTGATTGATAGAGATAATAGTTTTCACTTAAAAATACAGACAGGTACTTTAACTTTCCATGACAATAGCTATTTGCATTTCTTTTATCTTTTTGTTTAACATTTGTGGGGGTTGGGATGGATTTGATTATTAACTCTTATTGCACACACTCAAGGTAAATCTAAAACAAAGGCTTTGTTAGAGCTTCAAAGAGAAAACAGCAAATATTGTTTTTAGGTTTCAACATTTAAAGCCTGCTAAAGGATACCTATAAAATATTTTCACATGACCATGCCCAGGGTTACACTTTCCTTTAAGGTAGGAGAGGGTGTTTTTTTTCCAAATGAGATGGGCCAACATGGAGTTGCTGGGGGCCTGCCAGCCTGAAGTAATTTCACGGGCAAGCCTCGGCCAGGTTTGCCTGTACCACGTGGCTTACATTGTGTAGAGTATTTTAGATTTTTCTTACTAGAATGGACCCCAAGTTAGGCCCTCTGATTTAGTTGAGAGTCCCAGAGGGTGGGGAGAAAGGAAGTAGAATGTTCCTCGCAGCAACAGGAACATACCAGCAATAGTGGTAGATTTCTTTGATAAAGAGAAGTGAAAGAGATGTGGCCCTTGTAAACCAGCAAACGTGGTTGATGGCCAAGGTCGCCTCTGGTCCCAGAGACCTGTACAACACAATAGTTTTCTTTCTTTTCTTTCTAATTTAGTTCCTTCCTTTTCCTTTCCCCTCTGGTGTGCTCTCCCAGTTTCTTTCCTTCTCTCCTTCCTTTTTTTCTCTCTTCCTTCCCTCCCTCCTTCCTCTTTCTTTTTATAAACCTGACTCAGTATTCGAAGTTATTAGAGCATAGAGAGAAAAAAAAAACAAACAAACACTTTGGGGTTGATTTCTAAGTGGGTTTTCTTGTCTTGAGTGCAAGAAAATGAAGTGAGCCTTGTGTTATCATTTCTCAGCTAGTTGAGTTTGTGTTGAGATAGTTATGTTTTTCTAGGACATCTTTGAAAAACAAGACAGAAAAGCCCAAATGAATTAAGATTTACAGGTTAAGGAGACAGCGATCTCTTGGAAATTGGCCCTTTGAGACTTTCTCAGATGAAGTATATGTCGTTTCATGGGGATATTTAGGAGGAGAAGTTTGAACCCTGTTTCTGAACTTTGAGAGGAGGGTTGCTCTAGCCAGAGATGAAACCCCTAATTGCCACTTTCGTCATGGGGCAGGAGCTGGTGTTCTTCATTTTCGCATCCCAGGGACACTGACACACAGTAGGTTCTCAACCAGTATTTGTTGGACTGAAGGTTGAAATGAAATATGGTGGCCATCCTTCACAGTCTCTTGTGTACTTGTACAAAATGAAATATAATGCTGAAATCCTGATGCAAATCAGTTCCTTGAGCTGCTGTGAAAGAGGAGGGAGAAATACTTTTAATGGGAAAGGATGGAGCATATATTGTTCATTTTTCTTCGTGTGAAATAAAATCACACCTCTGTTTACCTGCACCCCGGTTGCAACGAGGCCATAACAACTGGCATGATCACACAGGTTAAATTAAGGGCAAAATATACTCACAGAAGGTATGAAATTGAAGCACTGTAGTAACCTAAGGAGTCTAGACAGTGAAATTCCTAATGGGGAATGGGGAGAGTCGGGGAGGTAGAGGAAGGGGAAGGTACATTGTTTCCTAACCTAGGAATCTCAGCTGAAGAGTAATGTGTTGGTCAAGGTCTCTGTGTTCATGAAATAGCTTTAGGGAAATAACATTATCGCAAACAATAGGTAAGAGGCCACACTCATAACAGTTTATGGTGTTCGCAGGATATTAACTGTATAGAGAATGACATAAAGGAAAATAAGTAATTTGTATTTACCGTATCCCTGGCTCACTTTTTAAAAGCCCAAAACAGAGAGGAAACTTAAGAAAGAGAGGAAAAGAGAAAAAAAAAAGGAAAGAAATTGATTTGGTGACAGCTTTTTTTTTTTTTTAAAGAAGAGAAGTGGGCTGCAGGACTATTTTTCTTTTAGCTTTTTTTTTTTTTTTTTTTTTTTAAACTTAAAAGCATTACATAATCATTTAATTTTGGTTTTGGCCCTTGTACTTCCAGTAAATATGCAGGTATGTAGTTGATGTGTTTGATAAGGCAACGTGTATGTTTTTTTTGGTTTTTAAATAGCAGTTTTGGAAATGGAAGTTTTATACTTTGGCAAAAAATGAAACAACTAGATTCTTCTCCGAGTTGTTGGTTTCTGATTCTTCTAGGCTGGTCATGATGTACACTGAGGCCCCGCTACTACTCACTGCTCTTCTTGCCTGTTATATTGACACATTTCATTTAATTTAGCACGATGGCAAACAGCTGTGGAACTATTCATCGTTTCTCTGCAAAGCCGGGAAAATATCTCTTAGATTACTTTGCTAATGTATACTAATCAACAGAAATAAATTAATGAGTGGTCAAATGTAGGTAAGCATTCAAATTCATGGAACTTCACAATGGAGGAAAATAGGGTTTGTACCCCACTGCCAACTTTTTGTGTCGAAGGAAAAATTAAATGTAGCCAAATTTGTATTGCTTTAGTGATTATAAGTTGGAGGGTCAATTGTATAATATGGTTATTATTATTTATTTTTTCCTCCCGGGAAAAATTACGCTCGTGAAGTCTGTGAGGGGGAACTAGCTTATACTTTTGCTCTCTGTTCACTTGCCTACTGTTCTAGGTAGAGAGGTGAGTAGCGAAAGAGACCCAGTACTTACCTGGAAATGTTCTGCAGGTTGGACTACAACACTAGAGTTAACTTTATTCAAAGTGGGCATTTTCAGCATTTTTTTTTAAATGAAATTTTAATAAAGTGTAATTGTTTGCCAGGCCTATATGATCTTTGCAATGCAATCTTATCTGCACTGCAGAGTCTGATACTGTAGACCTGACTGCCAAACATGCAAAAATAGATGCAACTCAGTAGAAAAACGTGAAAATTAACTTAGAGTGCACATGTTGGAGAACACCTCAAGTAAAAAGGAGGGAGAAAGGGCATTCTTGCCCTGAATTGAGTAGAGTCTGCCAGAGTTCACTTGCTTCCCATTTGAGATTGGATGAGTGGTGGGGATGGAGTTTTCTGTTGTGTGAGAAGACTGCCATGCCTCCTGTCTAATGAGCTCTTAATGGCGTGGGGCGGGGCCACTTTGTAGATCTCAGCAGTACCTTGAGGACCTGACCATCATAGCTCTGTTTTCTTATCACCATTTGCCCTCTAACCGAGTTCTCACCACTGGAGAAACCAATCCCTGGCAACACACCTCAGCAGCAAAGCACACGATTTTCATTTTCAATTTGAATTGTTTTGTGTCAAAACAAAAAGGTTTGGGGCAGGTTGCAAAATAGTAATTTCAAGTCCCAGAGCTAGGGTTTTTCCCCACCCAAATGGTGAACATTTATGGTGAAAACCTCCAGTTTCCTCTCACAGTAAACATGAAAATTATGATTTCACTCAGAGCCTGCATTTTTTCCCAATCTTAATGGCAAGAATCTGCATACACTTGCTTGTGAAAATGTCATAAATTGGCCTCCGATCAATTCCTCAAAGATAGTACACACCAAAGTACCACTTTCAAATTTTTCGCCCTAGTGAAATAAGATTTAACTCTTCTCAATGATGTTTGCCTTTCCACATTCAGGGCCAGCAGCTGAGGGATAGCAGAGATATATTCTGTGTAAAATTTAAGCCACTTCGTTACATATTGTTCTGAAGAGTAAGCAAAAGGATATTAACATTTTAGTAAAATGATGGTGATGACTTCGCCATCTTGAAAAAAAAATTATATGAGCATTTGGTCAATTGATGTGGAATGAATCCTGTACCCTGTTGGTAACTTGATCTAAATTAATAAACAAATGTTTTTCTTTTCACTTGTGCCATATGTTGATTCCAGTTACATGGGCAGAGAGAGGCAGCTTGTAATGTTTCTTACAGGATGACACACTGTTTTGCATAAGGGAGTATGCAGATGCAGGAGTTAGATGTGTTCCGAGCTTTCTTTGTGTTTTAGGAAGCTTGATTTCAGTTGTTTATTTCATCTGACATGAACCATTTTTATTGAACTTAGTAGATCTGGTAGACGTACGCTAAGCGGAAAACATTGTGTGAACAGCTTTCACCCACCAATGACCCCCCCCGCCACAGTCCTCCCCAAGCTGAAAATTGTGGTGCTTTCATTCATTTTGAAAGGTCCAGAGTGTCATAAAGCATCTTGTCTATAAGAACCACTCTCTTGCAAGGGGAGAAAAAAAGAAGCCTCTGCTTTAATGAAATTAGAGATGTCGTAGATGTTAACCAAACAGAGACACGTTCAAGTGGCAGTCTGGTTTCCAAAAACAAAGGCCTGTGACTCACATGTTATTCCACATGAAATCAACTGATAGACAACAAGATGAGAAAAAGTTCATAGGCAGAATGTGAAATGCTTCACCTTGACTTTTTCCATCCAAGTTGTTCTTATTGTCTCGAAGAGCTCAAAGTCATGTGGTCTTTTAAGTGGCAGTCTTGACACTGGTTTTTATTAACTCTGAGAGTCTTTTGCCATTAAGTAGAATTGAGTCCTTTGGTTGTTTTTCTTGAATCTCTCCCAGGCAGATAGGTGGTTGCTCCTTTGTCTTGACATTCAGATTTTGATATTCTCTTTTGTTTTCAGGGTAAGAAGTGACCTTTTGAGGTGACTATAACAGAAGATTGCTTTACAGAAGCCAAAAAAGGTAAATGCAAATATGATTAGAGGAATGACATCTAGGACTCTATCTGCCTCCTTCTAGGCATCTTAATTCAGTTCTTTTCGTATCTACATAATTATCAAATATACATGTATGTATTTGTGTGTAAGTATGTATGTGGCATACTTTTGGAGGCCTTTAAAGAAAAGATTGCTGTTAAGAAATGGTTCACCTAGTCATATCCCCCCAACCCCCGAATATTATCAAACTTTTTCCCGGTTTGTGGAAGTTGAACCCTTTTTTATTTTTGGTTGTTGACTTGGTTTAAAGTTAGAAAGGAATATTCACATCACAAAAGTAGTGATTCATAAAACTAACTCGCTGCAAGCAGGAGTAACACATGTCTGTGCTCCGTGCTGAAGTAGTGTCACCTGATGGGTGTTCATCTGGCGACCTTATGATCCCCTTCTTTCAGAAATTAATAGTCAGGCACTATAGCAACACACCACGTTGATGTAACTGCCGTGTGGCGTGGGGCACGTCCCTGTGATGTCAGCGCTCAGCTGCCTTGTTGTTTTGACCTTGCTTGAAAATCACATGAGTACTTGATTTTAAAATTAGAAGTTTTCAGAGAGACTAATGTAGCTTGATGAAGTAAAGCTAAATTAAATTTTCTCAAACTCACTTTTGGGAGCAGGGGCAAAAAAAGCAGTCTCGCTAAAATGGTTATGGAGGCTACATATTTTTTGTCATTCCCACAGCATCTCGCCTGTGAGGGCAGGGGTCACCTCACTCAAGTTCATCTTGCAGGTCATTTTCAAGTCTGCTGTTTCTCCAGGAGCAAGCGTCTTCATTTTGTTTTTGAGTCTTGGCCAATGGTATTTCCATTTGATTGAGTACACTTGTGTCTGCTTTAAAACAGGTTACTTGCTAGCCTGGATGCACAAAGCCTTTGCTTCGTTCTTACCGAATTGAAGTTTATGAATTTGTAAGATACAGACTTCTTACTCCTTAGTTGAGCAGGGTTTTTTGTGAAACTTTCATAATGTGAAGATTCTTAGATGGGATTTGTTTTGAATCTCACCCGGGGTTTGGGGGTTCTAGAAGGCATTATGAAGGCAGAGATTTGGTTTTCTAGTTGCATTCTGGCACATTTGATTTGGGACAAAAAAAGTCCAACCAAGCTGCCTCATTTCACCATCTTTACTGTTTAAATTACACTGCGTGGGATGCATCTAATTGTCCTCCAAAGAGGGTATAGTGGCTGTCAGATGTTCCAGCATGGATAGGTGTGATGCCAACCAGTAACTGGGGCTCTCAAGTCATACCTAGCATGATTTCTGGCAAAGCACTTCCCAGTTCCCCGGTCTTAGTCTGTTTCAGGGATCTGCAGCCTCTTTCTGTAAAGGGCCGTCCAGTCACTATTTCCTGTTTTGTGGGCCATTTTGTCTCTGCCGCAGCTAGTCAGCTGCACGTTGTATGTTCTGTTCTCTATGAATCCTACACGATCTCAGTCCAAGGTGTTCCTCATTCAGAGCCATGCCGAGTGCTGAACTTATTTTGTGCTGTTAGCAAAGGTTTCTGGTGAAGCTAAAAATTATGATTAAACAAAGCTGAAATAGTGGTTGAAAAGATGAAATATTCAGCTTGAGAGCTGCATTATCCCTACAGCTCCAGAAATGGGCATAACTAGTAGGTTTTTGGTGGTGGTGGTGGTGGTGGGGTTTTTTTGGAATCTCCTGTAAGCATAAAAATTATTTTTCTTCTGACTGATGTCTTTATGATGAACGTGCTTACACCCATGACCTGAAAAATGTTTGAATTTGTGCGGTATGATTTTTCCCAATTCCATGATATTGTTAAAGATATCTTGAGTCAAGGGCAAGTTTGGGAAAAAAAAGTTTCCAGGAATTTGTCATTACTGTTGACTAAGAAAGGTAGCCCATGGGAAGAATAAATGCTTTTTTGTAATTACTGTCAAGAACATGGTGTATTATGTCATACACTATCCTGCAAATCAGGAACCCCTTGTCAAATTTCAGGAGCATAGAAAAATGTTGTCCTTCTGATACCTCCTTTAATAAAACAAAGAAGCTGAACAACAAGTTCATCTAATTTTTCTTTTTGTCTTGACTGCTAGGAATCTCAGAGTAAGGGTTTTTGCTTAATCTCAGTAGTCTTTTCCAACAACTTCAACTTTTTGTTGTTGGTAGTCTATTTTTAAGTCAACTTCATTTGTCCTACTCCCAATTAACATTTTATCATTTAACTGTTTTCTACAGTATTAACTCCATGTATGTTTTGACTCCCTTTTCCATTTTTTTAAGAAATAAGATATAAGGGTAAATAAGTTACATGTACTTTTTTACCTTTTAACAAACTCAAGGAGCCTTCGAAACGAATCCTCACATATCTTGATCTCGTAATATATAAAGGAAAAAATTTTGTTAAAAATATAAATCTGAAAAAAAATGTATAAATTGGATAGAATGCAGAATGTTTCTTCCCAGTGAATACATCTTAAGCAAAGAGACCGTGCTGTCCAGCAACAGTCAAGAAACCAGCACTCTCTTCCACAGTACACGGGCGATGTAGACTGTAGATGCCAGCAGCAGCCCTCAGTCAGTGCCATGCTCACATTTGAAATCTGGGAATCATTAGCAGTCAGCATAAATGCAAATAAATGTGCCGACATTGGCACTCTGGGAACAACTGGTTATGTGCATGGAAGTGGCTAGGCAAATTCTGAAAACCAGATGAAGCCATTTTTCAGCGTTAGATTCAGAGGTCTGCAGGATCATAAATAACAGTCATCATACTTAGTACTGATATAACAATTTCTTCCAAGTAGATGTGAACACTATAAAATGTGTCTGGTTGCTGGCATTCCTGAGGTAGCTGGTAATTATTATAATCCCCACTTGTTACAAACTGGGACACTGGTCACATCAATGATTAGTAACTTATCCCAGGCCATGTAAAATGTCAAGACTGGAGCTCAGAAGACAACTTGCTCTGGTCACAATTATACTGATGTCATTCTGTTGTGGCTGCCTTGGTTTGATGGTTTAATATAGGTTTCAATGACATTTTTTCCCTGCTTCCCTCAAACATTTGCAATTCACCCACATCGATTTTTGCTAAAACTTCAAGTCCAATTTGTGAATTCATTGTCTGAATCGCACTGGGAGTAGCTGATGCTAATCATCAAGCCCCTGTAGGTTACAATTAAATGGTTATTTTTAAGCATCGGTTATCTTCAGGCTTCATATTTTGTGTTCAGTTTTATAGTCCACTTGTTTATGAGAAAGTTAGAAAACAGTCTAAAAGAAAGTGTGATCATTGCAATTTTTCACCCACCCTCCCCTTTGAGCTATTTTTTTGTTAGGTGCCTTTATAGGCTTTGCTCATTGTGTCTTACATGTTATAAATTATTTCTTGGTTACAAATAAAGTTGAAAATAGCTATCCGGCTATTTAAAATATATTCATCAGTTCTTTTGAAAGTGTATATTTATGTGATTTAAATGTTTACTCAGTGACAACAGTATTCTGTGTTAAATCCATTTAAAATGACCTCTTTATAGCACTGAGCATTTGAATTATTTGGCTATTCATGAAGTTGTTATAAAGACACTGGAAAAGAGTGTTTTCATTGAGCTACCAGCTGACCACATTGGCTGAAATGACTAGTCAATCAGATTAGTTAAGCCTTGAATTTCATCCTGCCTCCCCTTCACACTCTTATACCCCTGCCTGAGTTGTAACAGTCAGGGTTGAGACTGGGCTGATACAACATAAAGACTCCAACATACAATGGCTTAAATCAAATAGAAGTTTACTTCCCTGTCTCATCTAATAATCTGGCCAGTCTAGCTTGACTGGATGGGTTCTTTTTCTTTTGTGCTTCCCTACTTTGGACCTTTGTCCTTATCTACATGGTTGAAATACAGTGAAGTCCGAGGCAAGCAATTCTCTTTGAAGTAAATGATTTAAAAATTGCACACATCACATCCATTGACGTTTAATTGGTAAGATTATGATCATTTCACAAGAAGCTGCAGCGGCTGCTGGGAAATGTCTGTAGCTGGGTAGGAGCATGACGGGAGAATTGGAGAACAGATTTAAGGGGACAGGTAGGACACCAACAACTTGATTGGGTGAATTGCCCCAATCCAGTGATTTCATTCATTCATTCATTCATTCATTCATTCATATGTACATTCAGGTGTACATACTACATACATATATACATTAATTCTTACTGCAGATATTTGTTGATGATTGTGTGCTAGCTGCTTGGATCGTAGCGCTACATAAGAAGGATACCGTCCCTGTCCTCCTAGAGTTTATGTTGTAAAGCGGAAGACAGACATTTTGAATGATGACGGTGACAGGGATTTGCAAGGGCAGAGACTGGTTGCTATGAGAAGGTGGTCTCTAACAGGGAGACCAGGGTGTCAGGGATTTAGGTATTTTAGCATAATGTGAAAGCTATGTTAGACTAACTTGATGTCCTTGTATCTTTCATACCAGTGTTGCTGTGGATGTTATTAGGCGTGTTAAATTTTTTTGGTAATAGCTTCATTGACATGTAATTTACACACAATACAATTCACTCATCTGAAGCGTACTGTTCAGTGGTTTTTAGTGTATTCACAGAGTTTGTCACCATCATCATAGTCTAGTCTTAGAACATTTTCATCACTTCAGAGAGAGATCCCATAGCCATTGGCAGTTACTCCCCTCAACCCAGCGCCTGGCGACCACGAATCTACTTTCTGTCTGTAGAGTATTACCTCTTCTGGATATTTCACAGAAATGGAGTCGTACATTATGTGGTTTTTTGTGACTGACTCCTTTCCCTTAGCATGATGTCTTCATAGTTTATCCAAAGCGTTTAAATTTGTAACTGTCTTACAACCTCAGAGTTGTATGAGTTTTAACTTCTAAATCCAGCAAAATGGTGGCTTGAGATATTCTCAGAAGGGATGAAATTGGGGGAAAAATTACCGTTTTCATGTTGTTTATATTTCCATAGAAATAGACTTGGCCTCCCAACAGTTAAACTTCAGAATTTAAATGTTTGCATTTTAAGTTAGCTGTTTTTAAACATTGTTAACCATAATGCTAAACTAAGTAACTCTGTAAACAAGAGCTGTCTCTCTTGAATGTTCGTTTCAAAGAAAAAAAATTTTTAAATATTGATTTCCAGAGAAATATGCTCAATAGAGTTCGTTTTCAAGCAGAAGTCACTTGTTGAAATGTACATGAAGGCATGTTTTGTAGTAAAGACAATATTTGCAACAATTATCAAGTAGCCATATTTTGCGCAGCGAACAGTCAAAAACACAAATAACAAATGGTTTTAGTCATCTTTTTTCAATGACGTTTTTGCTCTTCCATCTGCCAAGGGCACACATATTCAAACTACCCACCTTGAGCATTTTCGGAAGTATTGCCTTTCTTTGGCAATTCAGAAATCTCAGAGAAAATCTGAAGCTCAAAAACATAAAAAAAAACGAAAACTCTGTTTAGGGTAGCACACCTCTGATAACCTGGACTGCATACTTGCTAGTATCTAGTAACCATTGAAAGGAGCAAATGGTATACCAATGGTAGAATCCTTATTTTGAGTCCGTTTTAAAAGTTGACACCTTCTGCCCGGGGGCTGAGTTTGAATTTGAAGTTGATGATATCTTTTAAAAAGTCTGTTGGTGAGGGTAGGGCTTTCATAATTAGAAAATGAGATTAATCATTTAAGTTTATACTTCTCTGCCCCTGATCTGAACTATTGTACTTCCATGGCCTTTGCATGGGTTGGGAGTGAGGGGAGAGAAAAATGAAAAACTTGCAGCCCTTCTGCTCTATTCAGGTGAGTTTTTTTTGAAGTGTAAGGATCATGCAGATTTTCCCTTGAATCTTGTATGTTAGCATGTGTATGGTATATAATTAAAGGTAAGGAGATATTTTGTGAATTATCTGACAGTAGAGTGAATTATTTAAAATTACCTTTGAATTAAAAAATTTTTTCCATCATCGGGTGGACTGTGATGATTTCAGTTCATGGACTGGCGTGGGTCTTCACTTCCTCCCCCTTTCCTCCAGGCCTCTCTTTTCTGGAAGTCTTTCTCTTTCAAAGGATCCTGAGCAGTCCCTGGAGGCCAGAGGACATGTCCTAAAATCCATTTGTTACTGGTGACATTCTTTAAAGCTTATTTAGAGCAGTGATATTCAAAGTGCCCATTGGGACCCATTCATGGGTGAAGAAATCAGTTCAGTGGGCTGTGCCCAAGAATTAAAAAAAAAAATAGAATAAGTATACAACAGAGTAGAAAAAGAGTAGAAGAGACCTGTCCTGTCCGATATTGAAACCACTGACCACATGTGACTCTTGAGCCCTTGAAATGTGGTTAGCCCAAACTTATATGCTGTAAGCTTAAAATCCACAAAGCCTTTTGAAGACTTGGTATGGAAAAAAGCATGTGCAATATTTGAATCATTCTTTGTTATTGATGACATTAAAATAAGCATCGTTTGGATATATTGGATTAAGTAAAATATTAAAATTAATTTCAAGGTTTCTTGTGACTTTTTCCATTGTGGTTATAATTATATATGTGGTAGGCATTGCATTTCTAGTGGGCAGTTTTGCTCAAGCTGATGGGGAATAGAGCAGTGAATAACACAGCAACAAGACCTCTGCTCGTGTCTCTAGGGGGTGTGAACAGGTAGGGAAACGCAAAAAATAAATAGGATGTGATAGGTGTGGTGGAGAAACTGTAGGCAGATAAGGGAGGCCAAGCTGTCAGAGGAAAGGGGTTGCACCTGTAGGTAGTAAGTCTGACTGAAGCACAGGCATTTGAGCAAAGGTAAGGCATGTTCTGAAAAGAGTAAGTTGGCCACTGTGGCCAAAGCAGAGTCATCCAAGGGGGAGAGTAGCAGTGGACAAAGCCAGAAAGTAACAGGGCCAGACCTAGTAGGGCGTCAAGGCTCTTTGGACTCTTAGTCTCTTAGTGAAGTAGGGAGCCGTGGATGGGCTGCGAGATGGGACATGATCTGAGTGACGCCTTAAATGGATCACTCTGGACGCTGTTTTGAAAGTGGACCGGGGGGTGGGTGAGGTGATAGGCAGGGACACGGGTTAGGAGTCCACTGTAATAATCCCAGGGAGATGTGATGACGGCCAGGATCAGGACACGGTAAGAGGTGGCAGGGGATTTCTTAAATGTTAACACATTTAGTTTGGTAGCTGAATTTGGAACTTATCTGTGGGTAGAAGTCAAGGATTTCCTGGTGGAATAGATGTGGAGTTTGGAATAGATGGGAGCAGGATTGAAGGTGTTACAGGAAAAGATTATTTATATAAAAATTATGTAAATAAAGATGGTAGTGCAGATGTTTTTCGGGACCTTCATGATAGGTGTAGGGACCACTGCAGTGGGATGGTGTAGGAGGGAGGAGAGATTGAGCTCATCTCCAGATACAACATGGGCAAGTGAGAATTTACAACCAACGACCAGAGTGGGGGGGTCAGTAGATGGAAAGTTTCTGGAAGGAACCATCAGGCGTAAGGGTGGGATTCTGGCTAAAATGATCTAACCAGGTTCTTGCTGAAGACAAGCTCAGGTGGCCGCATATCACCCAGGGGATGGTGGAGGGCGAGGAACCCCATCAGATATCAAGGGTGATGTGATATCAAAGGGAATATGGGGATATGTGTATAAAAACAGATGATTGAACTTGGTATACCCCCCCAAAAATAATAAATAAATACATAAAATTAAAAAAAAAAAAGGTGAGTGGGATCTGGTTAAACTGACTTAGCAGGGTTCTTGCTAAAACTCAGCTTGACAAGGAAGTGCACAGATGGGTTCAGGAGTCTGATTGAAGTTTGGTCAAGCCAAGCATCTTTGTCGAGAGTGGATGAGGAAAGCAGGGGAGATCAGGAATATAGTTGTAGACGTGTGAGGCTTGAGCTGTTCATTACTCACCCAGATTGAGATGTCAGGTGGGCATTTGGTTATGTGGGTCTAGAAATGTTTTAGCTAGGGCTATACATTGAGGCTTTATAAGAACATAAGTAATAAGTAAAGGCATGAACCTAGATGAGCTCATCAAGGGGGCAGTGGTGTCGATAAAGAAGAGTAGGGCTCCAAGATGTGGGTTCTGAAGCCAATGCCATTAAGAGGTTTGATCACAAGACACGGAGGAGGGGTCAAAGATGGGAGGAAATCTCTTGGACTCTGGAGAACTGGAAGCCCATTGAGGACGCTGTTTAGAGGAGGAGAGTGTTGGCACTTGTATCCAGTGCTGCTCAGAGGTCAAAATGGATGACGGCAAAGAACTGACCATTGGGTCTCTCAACATGAAAGTCGTCGATAACCTTAACAGGAGTCAAAAACGGTTGAATCTTGCTGCTGGCTTTATACGACTACCTGTCTGCTTATGGAAATTAGGCAACTGGAATGATTTTTTCCAGGAGTAGTGCCTGTTCAGTACTCTTATTTGTTAAGGTCATCGCATGTGCCTCCACCTCTTGCAGGCCCACACAGACAGGGTCTAACTTTAACCTTGAGGTCACGGGACAGCCTGTGGAAAGTGATCAGAGAAAAACTCACTGTTACATGGTGGAATCCTGTGCATTTTGCCCCTTGCAATTCATTCTGTAATCCAGTAGTTTGGGTATTAAATATAAATAAAAGGCAGGGGTAAAGGGGGATGTATATTTACATCTCAAACTTAAAATATGTTGTCTTTAATCATCTAAAGCACATCATGGCTTGGTGTGGTTAACCTGATCTCTAGATTAGTAAAGTACTAGCTGGTGCTTGAGCCACACATAAGTCTATCACCTTTACCTTAAACTAATATAGGTAGTCTTTGATGAGTTCATCTGTCTTTCAAATTAACTAAGAGCATCAAAGATTCTGGCACATTCAAAATTTCTGAAACAGTTGAACATTTTCGAGATTTCTAGGCTGATCCCAAATCTTCGAGAGTCTAGGAAATTGTAGGTAAAGTAATGAAAAACGTACATTGTTTCTATTTAGATATGAAATACCATTAAGGCGGTATGGGGTGAGGTAAGAATATCCCCTTTTTGTGGAAGATGATAAATGTACTTCTTAATATTTTTTCAGCATAAAATGACATTCAGAGAAATTAGAAGAGCCTGAAAAGATAGGAAGAAAACGTAGGAAGAAAAATTTCACTGGTGACCCCACCTAAATAGTTCAACATTTTATCTGCATCCTGCCAGTGTTTTGTATATATGGATTTGTTTATATGTACTTGAACTGTATATACTGTTTTGTTTCCTGCTTTTACCCTTAAAATATCATGAGTATTTTCCCAAGTTATCACTATTATATCTCGGTCTTATTTTTAGTGTCCCTTGGTGACTTCCATTGTCATGTTATCTATTCCTGCAACCATGGGTCTTCTGATTCCCTCCAGTTACTAATGATGGCCAGTATGCCTGCGTAGGACATCTCAGGATAGCCCAGTCTCTTGAATTAGTTTTATAAATATGATGTTGGTATTTTAAGTTATCACGCAGTTTCTCCCTCTATTTTTAAGTAACGGTAATGTTCATTTGAGGCACATAAAATCAACCCCTGGCGTTGATTGTTTGCATTTTCCATAATGAGGTGAGGTACACTTTGCGTTAACTTTGATTTCACAATTTCTGGACTTTAAGTTGCTCGGTTTTTTTCTTTTCTGATCTGAATTGTCTCTTGATACTTTCCCACTTCCTCAACTTGATTTTCAGCACGGGAGCAGGGAACTTTGCGTCATTGCAACGAACAGCCATCCATCCTCTCTTTGTGTCATCCCAAACATCCCTCCTTCTCTTTTCCCAGAGAAAGCCATTAATTTGCTTTGTCTGCATTTGCGTCTCCAAATTTTACTTTGGTTGAGTTTCGGTCAGTTTACCCTGGAAAACTCAAATGTCTTTACAGCTTTTAGAGTATAAAATTTAAGTTTTCTTGCATGCGATACCTCAGCGGTATTGTCATTAATTGTTTAGGCAACACATATTTATTGATTTCCTGGGGGGTTTGCGATGTGTTTAAAATTGAGCTGTGTACCCTTATTATCTGCGGCCGTTCCCCTATCTCATTCTAAAATCTCCAAATGGCCACTCAGTGAAGTATCTTTAGATTTATAACATCAGAGAGAACCAAGGAAAGTTAGCTTCCCTGATCCATTCCTTGTAAGTTACTAAAGGTGAAACTGAGACCCAGAAAAGGAAAAAGACGTTCCCCTGGCCGCCACGTAATTTTAGCCGTCTGTGTTGGGAGTCCCTGTCTCTTGTAATATACCTCTTCCTTCCTTTTATGATATAATATCAAAAACAAGTGGAAATATTAAAATTTCACTATTAAAAAGTTCACTGTTAAAAAAATAGACCTGATGAAAACCAAAATGTACTTTTTTTATATAGATGGCCTTTTTAAAGTTTCGTTTCCAATGTGTTCTCCTTTTTCCAACTATGTTAAAGGAAATTACACCATTTACAAGTGTTTAAAAATATTAAATATGAAAAGCATCATCTAAATATGTTCATTTCAGAAAAATGCCCACTTTTCACTTTCCCTTCCTCCTTCATTTCCTCCTTCCCTGCTGCTCAAGCTTCTAAATCTTCTTTTCCTCCTTCTGCCTCCCTTTCTCCTCTTCCTCCTTCCTCCCTCCCCTTCCCCTTCCTTGTCTTCTTTCCTTTTCCTCCTCTTCTGCCTCCTCTTCTTTCTTCTCTTCCTCTTTGTCCCTCCTCGTCCCTTCCTCTCTCCCTCTCTGTCTTTCTCCTTCCTCTGAAGCCTGATTTTTTTTTAAGAACTTTTATTGAGATACAGTTAACAGACAATAAACAGCATATATTTAGAGTGTACAATTTGGTATCCCAATCTCCCAATTCATCCCCCCCAACCCTCCCCACTTTCCCCACTTGGTGTCCATGTGTTTGTTCTCTACATCTGTGTCTCTATTTCTGCCTTGCATTTCCTCTTTCATAGTTGATAGCATTTACCTTACGTATTGAGGTGCTCCTATATTGGGTGCATATAAGTTATCTCCTCTTCTTGGATGGATCCCTTGATCTTTTTTTTTTTTTTTTTTTTTTTATTTTATTTTTTTGGGGGTACACCAGGTTCAATCAACTGTTTTTATACACATATCCCCATATTCCCTCCCTTCCTTGACGCCCCCCTCCTTGAGTCCCCCCCACCCTCCCTGCCCCAGTCCTCTAAGGCATCTTCCATCCTCGAGTTGGACTCCCTTTGTTATACAACAACTTCCCACTGACTATTTTACAGTTGGTAGTATATATATGTCTGTGATACTCTCTCGCTTCTTCTCAGTTTCCCCTACCTTGATCTTTATATAGTGTCCTTTCTTGCCTCTTGTAACATTTTTTATTTTGAAGTCTCTTTGATATATCGCTACTCCAGCTTTCTTTTGATTTCCATCTGCATGGAATATCTTTTTCCATCCCCTCACTTTCCGTCTGTATGTGTCCCTAGGTCTGAAGTGGGTCTCTTGTAGACAGCATATATATGGGTCTGGTTTTTGTATCCATTCTGCCAGTCTGTGTCTTTTGGTGGGTGCATTTAGTCCGTTTACATTCAAGGTAATTATTGATATGTATGTTCCTATTACCATTTCCTTAATTGTTTTGTTTTTGTTTTTGTAGGTCCTTTTCTTCTCTTATGTTTCCTGCTTAGAGAAGTTCCTTTAGCGCTTGTTGTAGGGCTGGTTTGGTGGTGCTGAATTCTCTTAGCTGTTGCTTCTGTGTAAAGCTTTTGATTTCTCCGTCGAATCTGAATGAGATCCTTGCTGGGTAGAGTTTTCTTGGTTGTAGGTTCTTCCCTTTCATCACTTGAAATATATCACGCCACTCCCTTCTGGCTTGCAGAGTTTCTGCTGAGAAATCAGCTGTTAACCTGATGGGAGTTCCCTTGTATGTTCTTTGTCATTTTTCCCTTGTTGCTTTTAATAACTTTTCTCTGCCTTTAATTTTTGTCAGTTTGACTACTATATGTCTTGGCGTGTTTCTCCTTGGATTTATCCTGCCTGGGACTCTCTGCACTTCCTGGACTTGGGTAGCTATTTCCTTTCCCATGTTAGGGATGTTTTCAACTATAATCTCTTCCAGTATTTTCTCGGGTCCTTTCTCTCTCTCTTCTCCTTCTGGGACCCCTATAATGCAAATGTTGGTGCGTTTAGCATTGTCCCAAAGGTCTCTTAGGCTGTCTTCAGTTCTTTTCATTCTTTTTTCCTTATTCTTTTCCGCATCAGTAATTTTCACCATTCTGTCTTCCAGGTCACTTATTTGTCCTTCTGCCTCAGTTAATCTGCTGTTGGTTCCTTCTAGTGTATTTTTCATTTCAGTTATTGTGTTGCACATCTCTGTTTGTTTGCTCTTTAATTCTTCTAGGTCTTTGGTAAACTTTTCGATCTTTGCATCCAGTCTTTTTTCAAAGTCCTGAATCATCTTCACCATCATCATTCTGAATTCTTTTTCTGTAAGGGTGCCTATCTCCTCTTCATTTAGTTGTTTTTCTGGGTTTTTATCCTGTCCCTTCATCTGGTACAAAGTCCTCTGCTTTTTCATTTTCTCTATCTTTCTGTGGCTGTGGTTTTCAGTTTCACAAGACGAAATACTGCTGATACTGCTTGATACTGCCATCTTCCCTCTTGTGGAGGAAGCTGTCTCAGAGGCTTGTGAAGCCTGATTTTTTTTAACAAGGATATTTAATGAAGATGTGTGTAATGTTAACACGTTTCTGCCAGTTGACAACTACTGTGCATTTTTTAAATAGTTGAGTATTTTACATAGCATTTAATTTAGGTGTCCACTCTGTCCTCATCTGACTGATTCATCCCAGTGTGCCACTCCCATGTGACGTGTTTTTCCAAGGACTGAGACACAAAAAAAGGGTAATAAGGTATGTTGGCCATTGTTGTTGAGGTGCACACTGTGTAAATGACTGGAATTTCTTAGCTCCAAAGTGTCATTCCCCCTAGTTCTGGAATGACATCTCTCTTTATTTCCTTATGTGGGATGAAAACATGTGAAGACCAATAGGGAATTGTCATCTGGAAGAGTCATGTAATTTCATTAGATTAGTTCTTATAACGTTATTAGTAATACAGCATAGAATAGGAAATTCTTGTGAACTCCATTTTTTTTCTGATTACAAGTATGAAAACCAGCTCATTATAGGGAATTTGAAAATATAGGAAAGATCAAACAATAAAGTAAAAATACTCTAGAATCCTGACCCCAGGACTAACATATATTTTCTTCAATTCTTTTTTCATTGGATGTTCACATATTTAACAAAGTTGCAGTCATACAGTATATAGAATTGTGCATCTGTTTTTTTAAATTTAACATTACATGGCAAGCATTTTCCTGTGTCATAAAGGCATCATAAGTGACTGCATACTACATCATTTTTTGGTATAATAAAATTTAATCCTTCTTCAGTGTTGATTGTGGGAGTTGTTTCCAGTTTTTCTATGCTGTGTTGCAGTGGGCATATCTGTGCACAAACGTTTATCAGTTTCCTTTTCTTTAGATATATTCTATAGGGGGAAATTTCTAGAAGAAAAATTATGGAATTCATTTATAGATTTTTCTTACATGTTGTCATTGTACTTTTCCAAATGCACCAATTTATGCTTCTGTCAATACTGAATGAGAATGTTTATTTCACCTCAACTTTGCCAACACTGAGTTTTATCATTTTTTATCATCACTTAAGTCACAGAGAAAAAAAAGTGTATTTAATTTTTTCTTGTTCAATTCAATTCTTTCATTACAAATGAAGTCCAGAAGTTTTGTTTTTTGAGGCTGTTTATATTGCTTCTTTTAAGTTTTCATAATTTGGGGAGCAACCAGGGTTTGGAGGAGTGGGGATGGGGGGATCCAAGGTGCTGGGCAGCTAGAGAAGGGATCCCATCATTGGGAGGTTACTTGACCATTGGTTCTTACACCAGAATTTACAGAGTAAATTCACTGAGTGCTACCTTGCAGCTTAGATCTGAGTGCTAAGACCATTGGCATTCTGATGCTCCTGAAATCCCATGGAGAGATCTGGGGCTCACAAGCTTTTCAAAAACCTTGATGCTTTAAACTTACTCCTTTATTCAGTAAAATAATTATTGAGTGCTTACTTGTTCCTGGCACTGTTTGGGGCCGCAGGGAATATTTAGCAAACAAAAAAAGAGAGGCTCTTCTGCAAATGAGGTGGATGTACCTCATTGCTTTATGGTGTGGACAAATGGACATACAGCACTTAGCACAATAAGAGCAACTAGCTGCTGCACATCTTATCGTTTCCTCTAAAGCTCTGTTATCATCAGCATCTCAAAGTAAAAAACACAAAGAGAAAAACCAGTGTTCAGCTAGGTTCCATCTCTAGCCTCCTTATCACCCAGGGGAGAGGGCCTGTGCTGCCCAGCCTGGGACGCGTCTCTGTATGTCTTTTAGCTCTTTTACCCACTGAGCTAGTGTCTTGCAGCTACACGCTTCCAGAAGCTTTGAGAGAAGCACGGCTTGTCCAGCTAAACAGTGAGCCCCTGGGGACAGCCCCATGGGCTTCAGGGAGCACCTCCCATTTCCATCAGTTTAGTAGGGGTGTTGCTGAAGGTTGCACTCCAGAGGATGTGGGGGCACTGGCAGTTACACTGCCCCCCCCCCCCCGCCCCCATCCCAGTGTTGGCTCTGTTAGTCTGTAAGCCCAACCAGCTGACTCTCATCAACCCTGAACCTAAGGATTAAAATACATACATACATACATATATATATGTGGAAAGAGCACTTCCTCTCGCTTTCTCAGTCCTCACTGAGATTTCCCGAGCTTAGCGCTGATGGAGGGCAAGCAGACCCCTAGGCCAGGACCACACTGGGCCCCCTCTTTGGCTTTCCCCTCTCCCCAGAATGCGCTTGGAAACCGTGCTCCTGTCTGTGTACTTGCCTGGTTCCTGTCACCACCTTTTCAAAATATGACCGGTTTCTAATGGAAAAATAAACATTTCTGATGCCAGATGATGAAGGGGTAGCTCATTGTTTTGGACCAGTGTGTCCTGCGCCTGCCACCAGAGAGGTGTGGCTTAGGGGAGGCTGCATCTGACTTGGAATGTGTCAGTTCCAGGGCCTGTTTTTGACTTGCTCGCTCAGTGATCCCCATCTGTGACACAGGGACATTGAAAGGCCCATCTCCTAGGTGTGTGGAGAAGATCACAGAAAGAACAGTTTGGTTAAGTGTTCCTGTTTAGAGTTCTGTGTTGGAGGCCCTGAGCTGCTACTTTCCAGCCTTGTGATGTTGAGGAAGTAACCCAATATCTCCAAGCCTTTCTTTCCTTATCTAAGAAGAGGGGAGAAAAAAAAAAAAGGGACTAAAGTAGTACCTCCTCTTTGAGGTAGTTGAAAGATTAACTGAGTGATTCCAAGTCAAAAGTGCTTAGAGCAACACTTCGTATACAGCGAGCGCTCAATAATGTCAGCTCTTTTTACTCTTAGCACAGTGCGTGGAATATAGTAGATCTGTAAGTATGTTAGTGACTTTTACTATTGATTAATTTTAAAGATAGTGAAAATATTTTTAAATGGCCATTTTTATCAGGGAGCCTAGCGAAAACAGGAATGAAATGGCTTCCTAATACCCTCCCCAGGCCCAAAGAGAGAACCAAAACAAAAACTTGAAGATCCTAAGTAGAAAGAAATGGTTTCTGAGTTTTTCAGGGTAGTATTTTCTTCCTTTCTTTCTGTCTGTCTCTCTCTCTTTCCCTCTTTATTTTTTTGGCTGTGTTGGATCTTCATTGCTCTGTGTGGGCTTTCTCTAGTTGTGGCAAGCAGGAGCTACTCTTCATTGTGGTACACTGGCTTCTCAGTGCAGTGGCTTCTCTTGTTGCAGAGCACAGGCTCTAGGTGCACGGGTTCAGTAATTGTGGCACATGGGCTCAATAGTTGTGGCTAGTGGGCTCTAGAACGCAGGCTCAGTAGTTGTGGCACATGGGCTTAGTTGTTCCGCATCAAGTGGCATCTTCCCAGACCAGGGCTCGAACCCATGTCCCCTGCATTGGCAGGCCGATTCTTAACCACTGTGCCACCAGGGAAGTCCCCAGGATAGCATATACTTCTAAATCATCTTCCTCTCCTTCTCATCCCCCAGCTGTCATCCATAGGTAAGGAGTGGGGCCACCCAGAGAGATCCACTTGCCTCATTTTTGCAGATTTGAAGTATCTCCTGTGAGCGTCGTTGCAGCTTCAGTCTGAGTGCTGCAGTTGTAAAAGTCCAGGCCACGGACACCCAGATGCTCCTGAGTTCACATGGACAGATCTGGGACCCACACGCTTTTTGAAACCTAAACCTTGTGACTAAAACAGTGTGAAAAGGTTTTCGAGGGCTGTGCATGGGGTTCGTTGGCTCTGGCATGATTTTATTGTTGCCCTTATACATGGAGACTGTGTTAAAGGGGCCTTAGCATGTGTCCCCAGCACTTCACACTGAGGAACCTGGGTAGACGCTGCCCTGAGTGTTCACTGTGTCCGTGGCCAGTGAGAGAGACAGAGACTGGGAGGCAGGGAGGGAGGGAAGGAAGGAAGTGTGCAGGGCAGGGAGCAGGAATGCCTGTCTATCTGGAAGAAAGTGAACTTTCCCAGTACTTAGATGTGTTTTGAGGGAGCTGAGGGTTGGCTGTTTGGGATACACTTGGCTGGAATGACCTTAACCCTGCTGTTATGCCAAGGAGTGCATGTGTGTGTGTGTACACGCATACATGTGCACGCAGGGGAGGTGGCAGCAAGCCCTTTCTCTGAAAAAACTCCAGAATACATCCTTTTCACCAAGGACTCGGGAAGTGATCGTGAGAGGGCAGCCCCGTGTTCATGAAACCCGACAAGCGGTCTCCTCTCTCTGTTCCATCAACTTCCATACAGCGTGATTTTTTTTTTCCTCTGGACTTAGACATGGTAATTAACATAACAAGGGACAGTAAGAAAAACAGAAGTAAGTAAACATTACTGCACATTCACCCCCCAGGATCGGGACTTGGACCATCTTAGAGACATTCCTTCTAAACATGTCTCTCGTTACCCGTCTGGTACTGAATACACCTGGGCTGTCTGATACAGTGAGCAGTCACCAGCAGCAGTTCTTGAGCAGCTGAAATGTGGCTAGTCTCAGTTGACACGTGCTGGAAGTGTCAGAGCCGCACCAGATTTTGAAAAATGACTGTAAAATAATCTCTTAAGTTTAGATATTGATTACAGATTGAAATGATAATATTTTAGATATATTGGATTAAATATACTCTTACAATTAATATGTTCTGTTTTACTTATGAAATGTATCTACTGGAAATTTTTAAATTACATTTGTGGCTCACATTGTATCTCTCTCTGGCAGGTGGATGTAGGCACATCGTAGCTTTAACAGGATCGTGCTACATTTTCCCTAATTTTTTTTAGATATAAAAATATTTATCTTTCTGTGGCAGTCGATACAGGGCAGCATTATTATCAAGACCTTAGAGCTGTGTGTCGATATATATAGTTTATTTAACCAGTCCCACTTTGGATGTACAGAGTTGTAAACATAATGCTGCTGAACGGGCTTGTGTATTCATCTTTGCAAGCCTGCCTGATTATTTCCTTAGGATAGGGTTTCTCAACGGGAGCATTGTGGATGTTTTTGTCTGGATAACTCTTTGTTGTGGGAGACTATGCTGTACATTGTGGGATGTTTAGTGGCTTTCCTGGCCTCGACTCACTAGATGTCAGCAGCACGTCTGTCCCCATGTGTCCCCCCCTCTTCTCAACCCCGTGCATGACAACCAGAAACATCCCTGGATGTTGCCATGTGTCCCCGGGGTGGGGGCAGTACAAAATTGCCCCAGTTGAGAAGCACTGACATAAGGCAAAGTGCTAGAATGGGAACTGCTGGGTTGAAAGGTATATGTATGTAAAATTTAGATAGATTGATAGATATTGATGTATATTGAAAATTTTATGTCTGTTTCCACACTTTTCTAGAAGAATAGTATCAATTTGCATATCTGGCAAGAGTAACAGTGATCCTCATTAAATACCTAGAAGACATTTAAGAAAGGAGGGCTGGGTATTTAATTGCTAATTTATTTATTGGCACTTTAATTGCTTTCCTGAGATCAGCTCTTGTAAAGACCATGGTGGAGGCAGTCTAGGTATTTTTAGTCGGAGGGCAGCTTGGCAGTGAGATGCCATGGGCCATCCTCTCTTAGCTGAGCATAATGTACGAGGCTTCTGTGCTCAGAAAGGAAAAAAAAGATGATAGAACATCAGAGAGAAAACCTCCTGTTACTTTCCCATTTAGGACGTTTCTTACAGTGAGAAATAGGAATGATAGTAAATGATGTAATAATCACAGCTAATTATTGAATGTTTGCTATGCGTCAGGCGCTGGGATAAGTGCTGTTACATGTAATTTTATTTAAACTTCAGGAAAAGCTGGCTATTGGGTAAGTGCTACTGTTTTCACCAGATGAAGGAAGATGGGCACAGAGAGGCGGCTGGCCATTCATCTGGCATGCCCAGGGTCACAGCCTTAGTGTGTGGCCAGGATTTGAAGTAGGCAGTCCAAGTGAGCACACGATTCATTTATTCACTCTTCCAACAAATATTGGGTTGGCCAGAAAGTTCGTTTGCGTTTTTCCTGGAGGTGGTATGGAAAAACCCGAACGAACTTTTTGGCCAACCCAATCTTTGTGCTTCTCTTGTGTGCCAGCTACAGTGTCTTTTGCTGAGTTTATAGGAGAGAACTAGAAATGACACAATTGCAGACTTAGGCAGACTGATGGGGGCTGCTAAAAGCTATTCTGATGAAGACTAAGAAATGGAGGGATGTGATGCTTTGAGAGCCTGCAGTTGGGGAACTTGTCCTAGTCAGGAAGTTCAGGGAAGACTTCCAGGGGAAATAATGATTAAAATGAGGTCTGGAGAAAGAGAGAAGGGTGGAGGTTATGGGGGAGCCAAAGAAAAGGAACATCATGTCCCGTGTGCCGGGGTGCACTGTGGTGTGTGGAAGGAACTGGCCGTGTGTAGAAGATGCTACACTGAGTAGGAGGCCAAGGATGTGGGTTACAGGCAGAATGTCCATGGATCTGTGCTTCCAAAAGAAGTTTTGTTTGTTTGTTTTTGTAGTGAGGGGTGTGTGAGTGGGGTGGGGTGGGATTAGGGGAATGGAGAACGCAATCAGATTTGTGTTTTGGGAAGATCACTCTGTGATGGGTTAGGAATGCCAGTGGGGGACTTCCCTGGTGGTGCAGTGTTTAAGAATCTGCCTGCCAACGCAGGGGACACGGGTTCGAGCCCTGGTCCAGGAAGATCCCACATGCTGCGGAGCAACTAAGCCCGCGAGCCACACTACTAAGCCTGCGTGCCTAGAGCCCGTGCTCTGCAACAAGAGAAGCCACCGCATTGAGAAGCCCGCACACTGCAATGAAGATCCCCGCCCCCCAAAATAAATATTTAAAAAAAAGGAATGCCAGGGGGCAGCGGGCAGTAGATACAGAAAGCTAGGAAGGTGGGCAGTTGCTGATTCTTAACAAATACCGAGCATTTCTGCTTCACTTACGTACTGATGCTTCACAAACCTAAAACTTAGTGGTTTAAGCAACAACCGTTGGCGCAGGTGTCTTGCATTTGGGCAGGGCTTAGGAGGGTGGGTTTTTCTCTGCTCTGCACGGTTTTGGCTTAGGTGTGCATTCACCTGGAGCTCACCCGTGGCTGGAACATGCACGATGGCTTCACATCCACACTTGACACTTGGTCGTGACTGTGACTTGGTTCTCAGGTTGACCTCACCATCATGGTGGACTTAGGGCGAAATAGGACACTGCCAGGTTTCTTAAGATATAGGCCCAGAACTGCCACAGCACTCTTCACTCCTTTGCATTTGTCAGAGCACGGCCAGTCCACACTCAAGGGGAAGGAGAAAAGATTCCACCCTCTTGCTGGACACGTGCACACAAGAATGGGAGGAGTCAGTAGTAGCCAGCATTGGAGGCAACTATCACAAGTTGCTACGTGCCAGAGAATAGAGCACTGTATGATACAGACTATGTTCCCACTCTTACACCCTCACAGAGGGAGATGATAAACAAATACACTGGAACACTGTCAGGTGTCATTTGCTGAGCTGTGAACGAAAACAGTGGTGTATCAGAAAGTGGCTGAGTAGATCAGTGGCCACACTAGGCTGTTGGGTTGTCAGGGAAGATCCCTCTGAGGAAGTGACAGTTAAACTGAGATGATGAGAAGGAGGAGCCAGGCATGGCTTAGGGAACGTGTGTTCCATGCGAGAGCATCGGCTGGTGCCAAGTCCTCACGGTGGGAGTGAATGCGGCATGCTTAGAGGAAAGAGATGAGGCTGGCATGACTGCAGCATGGTGTCCCAGGAGGAGAAGCAGGATGCTGGGCAGGACGGATGGGTGGGGCAGGAGGCTATTGCAGAAGACCAAGCGAGAGAAGACCACGGATGCCCTGTGATATCGATGGCAGACAGGCAAGGAAAGAAAGGCTTTAGGAGATGTCAAGGAGTTCAGATTAGGCAGCCATCATTGATCAGCTGAGTAAAGAATAAGACAAGGAGGGAATGTGGTACCTCAGTCCAGAAACATCCACATCAGTTCATCCAGAAATTGATGTGGACGTTTCTGGATGGAGGTACCGTTGGCTGAGTTAGTGGAATGTTGCAGTGCCCTAGTGTGGAACAGGAAGATAATGAGATTGGGTTAGAAACATCTTAGGTTTTTCAGGTCAGAACCACTTTCATTTATCTTGTAGACTGAATGTTTGTGTCCAACCCAATTTCATATGTTAAATCCTTCCACCCAATGTCATGGTGTTTGGAGGTGGGACCTTTGGGAGGTGATTGAGTCATGAGGGTGGAGCCTTCTTGAATGGGATTAGTGCCCTTTAAAAGAGGTGCCAGACAGATCTGTCACCCTCTCCTGTCATGTAAGGACATTGAAAAAGAAGATCCTCTCTGAACCAGAAAGTGCATCCTCACCAGGTACCGATTCTCCTGGCAGCTTGATCTTGAACTTCCCTGCCTGTGAGAAATAAATTTTTGTTGTTTACAAGCCACCCAGTCTATGTTATTCTATTATAGCAGCCCCAATGGACCAAGACAGTGTATTTTTTCTCTCCTGTAACCAGAGAGCCCAGAAACTCTTATAGCAGCAAAACTGAGCCCATAGACTGCCTTTGGAATTGTGTAGTTACTCAGATTTAGTCTTACCATGTGCTCTGATATTTCGTTCAGAAACTATCATTGCTGGAGACTATGCAAAAAAAAAAAAAAAAGTAACCCTATAGCTTAGAAAAGAGAGAATATTAGAAAGCAGCCAAGTATCACTGCTCCATATTTCCTCACGAGTCTGAGGAATTTGCTTTTAAAAATAAATGTGTATTCCATACTGCAGCAATTTCATTTCTTTTTAATCATTGGGTTTTTTTGTGTTTGCTGATTTTTTGGCCTTGTTAATTTGTGCTGTGTCTCACCCATCCTTTGTGCAAATTAGGAAGGTTTAACTAGAAATGAAAATGTCAAAGTTATTGTATTATTTAAAATTAAAGAATAATTAGACTGGAGGAAAACAGGCTGAAAGAATGCTCCAGGATATGTTAAAGGTGGGAAAGGACAAGAAAAAAAAATGTGGAAAGGATACGTGTGAGAGGATGGGGGACCACTCCTCCCGCTTCCGAGACCTGGGCTTGTGATCGTCACGTCAGGTCCAACTCCCAACGATGTGAGATGTACCCGGAACGCTCACATATACCATCCGGTGGAGGTTGATATGATTTTCTAACAGGTCAATAAAATGTATTAATTTTTTAAAGGGCGGTACGTGGGATACTTTGGAGTCTTCTGCAGTGGCTATTCGCTTGTGTTCCAGAATTGGGCTCTTCTTTTTGTTTTCAACATCCCTCGGGGCATCGGATCATCTGATCCTATCAGATAGATGCCACGAAAAGGGAAGCCTAGGTAGAGAGTGTGTGAAAGGTGATGGGGATTTATTTTTCCAGCTGGCAAGGCTGTGACTCCTAAGTTCACAAACGTAGCAGCAAAAATGAGCGGTTGCTTCTAGGGATTTCTATTCAACCAGGTGATTAAAGGCCTGCACACAGGGATATACGTTGCGGCAAGAACAACGAAGTTCCCTAAAGGTCTGTCAGGAGGGAAGGGGTGAATTATGGTCTGTCCCTAGGGTGGGGGTGGGGAGCACATGGGGACTCTGCTCTGCAGCTGTCAATAAAAGATGTAGACCCATATGTGCTGATGGGGAAACATCTCCAAGATATCTTAAGTGACCAAGTGGGTAAATATACTACGCTTTGGGTGGAAGGCAGGAAAAACGTATACCTACAAAACCCTATGATTATATATGTATAGCATATTTTTGGAAGAGAGAGACAAGGTACTGGTAACAGTGGTTGCCTTTGGGAAGGGAAATTGGTGGTTGGCGGGGGATAGAATTTATGGTCCCTGTTTATCCCATGTGTGCTACTTGATTATATATGGAGGAGTCCAGTAGCCATTTGAACGTAGTTGTTCTAGAATGCCGAAGTGTTACTACCTAAAGGGCAGCAAGCCGTGCGGAAACAGATCAGATACTGGGTTTCGACGATATCTCTTTTGAAATCCTTGCTTTTAGTAAATGTGAGAATCAGGTGAGATTGCTGATTGATTTCAAAACCCAGTGATAAGAAATAGTTGATTCAGCCCAGATCAACCACGTCCTCACTCCGGATTCCCAACTCTGCTTGGCTTGTCTCATGTGTAATGCTGATTTGTTTTATTGACTTCCATTATCTAAGTATCATCTAGAACTTTTTTTTTTTTTTCAATTGTATGTTGCGTAAGACTCAGCCCATACTGGCTTAAGCAAAAGGAGACTGTATTTGACTACATAACTGAATAGGTCAGGTATAGACCCGGCGAGGCTCCAGCTAAGTCGTAAAGCCTCATCTTTACGCTTCTCCCCTCTGCTTCCTTCTGTGTTGACCCCATTTCTCATGGGACCCCTTTCCAGGAGGTGAGTACCTTCTGCAGCTCCATGCCTGCAACTTCTCAGCTCCATGGATGGCAGGGAGGGTCTCACTTGGTGTCCAGGCCCTCAAGCATTTGTTCTCAAGGCCTCCCTTGGCTCACATGCTTCTTGGGGGAACCTTACAGGTCAGTTTCCTTTCGGCAATTCAGTTAAAACTGATAAATCCCAGCCTCCTACCACATTCTCAGTTCTCTAGGCCTGGAGCCACTTAGATGAATAAAATATTTGCGCACGTCTTGGGGAGCTCACAGGTGTGTTCGAGAAGATGCAGAAGCTAATGTGGAAACCCTTTTGGATGTGAAACAGTAGACTGGAAGGAATTCGGGGGAGGGCTCATCTCTACCTGGGAATATTAGTGGGAGACTCGTGAAAGAGGCGACCCTGGCCTGAAGCCCCCTGTGACCCGCAGGCAGGTCAGAGGAGCAGGCTGAAGGTATTCCAGTATGAGAAGCAGGAGGGCAGACAGTTTTAATTTTCATCAAGTTCTGCTTATCAGGCTTCAGAATGGCTGGTGCCCCATCCTCTTCTCATGTTGTGGCTGCCTTCACCCCCCTGGGCCAGACCTTCCACGGTGATCACTCATCCGCAGAATATTAGAGCATTTTATGCTTGGCCTTCCTCTGGCAGACGCATGTGTTACTTCATATGTTACTTCTCTCTTTCCCCCACTTCCCTTTCTTGCTGATTGTCTGGGCTGCACAATTAGCACCCTGTTATCAAGCAGCAGTCCCCCCTCTAGCAAAGGGGTTGCGCTCCAAGGACAGACTTTGTCATCAGAAACTTTGTTCCCAGCTACTACAATAATGCAGGCAGCCTAGGGCTGCATTCAAGGAAGACTGAAGGGCGGTGGGTTCAGCATGAAAATGTCAGCCAACTTTTGTGCTGGAAAACACAATACAGTAGTCTCGAACCTGACAAAGGCAAGGACATCAGAAGCGGAAGAAAAGCAGTGTGATTTGTGGCTGAGGTAGTAAGGAGGGAGACAGAGGGCCTGGGCAGGTAGTAGACACTGGGATCAAACTCTGTTACAAGGGTATGTGGGTCAGGCGACACTGCTTAATGTGAGCCAGATGGGCGTGAAGGAAGATCGTGGCGAGTGGAAAGCAAAGCGTCATTTGATGGTTAGTCCAACTTGCCGTCCCAGCACCGTGTGGCTGGCTTCTGGGAATCTGAGCTTGAGCACAGCCCAGTCTTGGGTCTAAATGGTCCCTGTCTTGTTCCTCTCAGGGACCTGAATCTGGTCATTCTTAGCTGGGTCCCATGAGACCAGAGGAATGTGCACATCACTACCTCTACTCATTGGACAACAGACGGGATTAAATACCCAGGAGGGGGATGAGTCTGCACCCATGGATGTGCGGCTTCTCATTAGTCCTCATTTCTATTGAGTCCTCATTTCTGTTTAGTGAGCGTGGAGGAGACCCCCCTGGGGTGAGGAGCAGAGCAGCTGCCTTTCTCCAAGTACTGCATCTACCAAACCAAGGAAGACCATGGCCGTGAGATAATTGGCCCCACATCCAAAAGTAAACCAGAACTGAGCCCTTCCTTAGCAGTGCTGGGAAATGTTACCCTTGGAAGGTTATCAGAAAGAATTGGAAAGACTTCTGTGCTCTCCACTGATGCCAAACCTTAGGTGAAAAAATGCGCCAAGGTAACCCTTTAATAACGGGCAGAGCGCTTCACCCCAGGTAGTTATCAGAAGGTGACGATATAAATGTCTTCTCTTTGGTACAACACTTGAGGGCAGCTTGTTGAGATGAAAGGGCTGTTGGTCAGTGGGAATGAAGGACGTAGAGGGGAATTTCTAGTTTTGATGGGAAGCCAGGACACTGAGCCCCGTGTGAGAAAACAAAACAGGTGGTCGGCGTTCGTGTGGGACACAGTTGTGGAAACTTCCAGGTCTTCTCTGCTCTTCCTGTCCCACCCTTGCCTATCGGGAGACCCCCAGAGGCAAGGGCCAGGTTGGTTTTGCTCACAGCTGTTGCCTGTAGTGCTGCACTTCGCTCCGTTTGGACAATACGGTTGACTCACCCATGATGCCGAGGGCGCTGGCAAGAGCCAGGTACGCATATTATTTTTCATTTTCATTGTTATTGAAAATTTCCCCAGTGATCTATTTATCAAGGTTTTACTCTTCACTCTCTTAGAATTACAGACCCTCTTGCACCAAAACCCCATTATTCCACGTGTATAGGATGTTGTCAGATACAGTACTGCCTTGTTCAGGGGTTATTTTTTGGGTATATGCCTTATCTCAAAGTCACTCTCACATCCCAGTGGGTAGAGAACCTGTCTTTTAAGAATCTTTTGATTCCTGATTTAGAATATATAATAGGGGCTTTATAATTGATGATTTTCCCCAGTGAGACTCTTAAGCTTTCTTGAGTACAAGAGCAATGGCTTAGATTTATTCCTCTCCCCCTGCCCGGGTTCCACACATAGTAGGTCTTGTCTTAGAGGCAGAACTGTTAGGAACAGCAGCGTTGATGGTGCAGACACCCCATGAGATGTTGCTCCTGTGAACGATGCCTGGCTTTGGACGTAAGCCCAGTGAAAGCACATTAAGGGATCTAAGTTTTTCTCTGTAAGGCTTTTCCTCTTTGTCTCCTTTCTGTTTTTTGGTCCACGAGCAGGCTCTGTCTCTCTGTGGGAAAGCACCAGACAGCTTCAGTGAGTGTGAATGTTACAGTCACACATGCAACATAGCCCCAGAGATAATCACGTGTACCAGTGATACATCAGTAGATTCTATTATGTGTGTGGTTCTTTTATCAAAGAAATTAAGTTTTCTTGATACGTTAGAGAATAGTACTTTTTTTTTTTTGCTATCTCTGGAATGGATGAATTGATGTTTTGGGTGTCTGTCTAGACTGATAGCTTGGATTGCTTTTTCCCCCCCTGAATTTTGGTAATTCTGAATTTAAGAGTACATTTTCTCTTAAATTGTGTTTTTAAGTGATCATACTTTCTTTGTGGACAGTAAGTGATTCTTTTTCCTAAAAGAGAAGTAAATCATATACCTGCACTTTGTTTTTTCCAAAAATCTGTCTTTGAGAAGCACCCGTCTATTTTTTTTCTCTCTTTCTTGATCTCCTACATTTGTGTGTGCCTAGGAAGATCCTCAAGACCCATTTCTGTTGGAAGGAAGTATTCCTTAAATAGAGGGACACAATTGAATGACCACTTCACGTCTTGAATTTGGGAGGATATCACTTGCCTAATGGCATAATAATTGACTTTTTTTTTCACCACTTGCCACTTTAAAATAACACTTTTTAAAGCTCCCAGAAAAAGTTGAAGATGAAACGTGACAATCTGGAGAAATTTATTGGCCTAACCCTACTTTTGGGGGCCTTGATGTGGGGTTACCTGTCCTGTAAGAAAACCAAGATCCGGGACTTCCCTGGTGGGATTCCACACTCCCAGTGCAGGGGGCCCAGGTTTCCTCCTTGGTCAGGGGACTAGATCCCGCATGCATGCTGCAACTGAGACCTGGTGCAGCCAAAATAAATAAATAAGTAAATAATAAATTAAAAAAAGAAAACCAAGATCCACCCAGTCACAACACGTTGGGCCCCATCCTTGCTAAGACCAGGTTATAAGATAAAACTCTCTTCCCTCTTCATTATTAAGATGGAATTTCCATTCATTGAAAGCATAAATCCTTTGCATAATATTTTTACTCTTGTTTTCCTCCTGCGGGTAAACCTTTATTTAGTGCCTTCCCTCTTCTGTGGTGGGATTGACTTTTTAGGGCAGATGAGAATTTTGGAGATAATTACTCCCCTCCTCCATTCCTGTGGCTCTAACAACTGCCAAGTCCCAGTGCCACTTTGATAAAAAACATTTCCAGAGCTGCTTGCCTCTCGCCTCGGTCCGCCTTGTCTTAGAGGCACATCATTTTTGCACATCAGTATTAACAATTCAAACACCCTGAAATGCTAATAGCACTAGTAAGCTTTTAATTCCATGGAATTTATTGCTTGCTGTATTTCCATGAATTTATAACGCTTTGATTCTTAAGAGCCCCATTTAATCAGTTTTGCCTGGCACCGAACATAATAAACAACTTGCCGGTGAAAAAGTGCCACTTGGGGGAGGCTGCTAACAAGGAAGTTAAATGCTTCTGCCACTAGCAGTTTCTTCGCTGTATTTTTCATGAGCTGTAATGTACTTTGCTGGCTTCAGAGCGGTGGTTACACGCAGGGACAAACGCAGCCCTGCTCTCACACTCAGCTCAGACTTCGCTGGGTGTCTTTGCAAAAAGCCCAGAAGACATCAACGCTTTGAGCCTTATTTTTCCTTTCTCCTCTAGCTTAATGGCTTCTAATACTTTTTCATTATCTCTACCTTAATCTCTTAGCGTATGATTTATGGACTGGAATGGTGAGTGATATCAGTGGGCAAAAACAATCATTAGGGGCTGTTAAGGAACATTTATTGTTTATTTGGCCGCCTGTCTATAAAAGTACATATGATGGCCCTAATAGCAAAATATCAAATTATCAAGTGCTTTAAAGCAGAAAATGTCATTTGTTTCTCAAAACTGCACCAACTTTATATAATTGCCCTTTTAATTATCCCTAGTGGCCCATGAAATTTGCAAAATAGAGCATCAAAGGTTTGATCGACTTCCATGTTGCACTTTGGCGGGATTCTTAATGAATATTGTTTAGTACTAATCCTGAAATGAAATTTGTAAATGTTTCTAGTGAGGAACGTTGAAGTGGGTGGGAGCCTAGTGATAAAACTGAATCAGCGGGGTGGAATTTTATTTCTAGTACAGGTCTCAGGGAATATGCGTTAAGTTCAGTTTTGCAGTTTCTTCTTTTCCCGCCCAGTTAAGTGACCTCATTGTTACTTTCCTGGGGCCTTGGAGGGCTCATTTGTTTGTTTCCTGGCAGTTTTGGATGGGGTCAGCCTCTGCTTCAGAAATCACAGTCTAGGAGATGATGTTCAGAACTGGACCTCTAAAAGTTCCATCTTTCAGAGATGATTTTTGCAGTTGTAGATCTGTGAGCTGGTTTCCGACTGAGATTTGGAGCCCTGGAGCCCACCCTGAATCTGAGGTCTCCTGGGACTGTTCTGTGTCATTGTCCTTGAATCGTGTGTGCACCGTCACGTGCCAATAAATGAAACACAAAAAGCACCCTCTGTCGCTGTGAGCCCTGGAGGGGTCTGCGTGGATAGTGCTGCGGCAGAGTGCGCTTCCATCTCTCCGCATTCAGTCCCCTGCCCCGATTTTTGTCTTCAGTCTGCAGAGATGAGACATAGGGCTACATCTTGGGTAATAAGAGAAGTAGTGATATAGGACAGTGATAGGGAGACCCTGGGATTTGATTGCACGCTGGTTTGCCGGGCACAGGAAGCTCTCTCGGTTCTCATTGATAGAGATATTAAATAATCCTGGTGGGAAGGGGGACACCTGTGGAGCATCACTCGCTAGGCGTCCCCAGGTTGACAGCGCACCAGTGATAACTGCCCAGTGGGTGCGGCGCGCCTCCTCGCAGCTCCCTTGCCGAGTGGATGAGAATGTCACAAGGGACAGGATCAGGAGATGAACAGAGTCTATAAGATTACATCTCTTATTTCCCTGTCATCCACCTGACGTGTCGCTTGGTCGGCGGGGCTAGCACGGCATGTCTCCAGCAAACCCTGGTGGTTGTTGCCTGGTAACTTGTTCTTCCCAGAGCGATGGTAAAAGATTATTTCCCCTCTGTATCTCCCTGGTATGGAGGAGAAGCGGCTCAGTTTTAGTTACTTGGCTTGTCATCTTTTGAGGGGTGCTTCCTGACCCTTCTCCACCTTCTCCCGGTCTTCTGGGGCTTTCCCCGCCGCCCCATGGAAACTCTGAAATAGCATTTGTAGTTTCCCAGGCACCTCGGGGGTACTTAGTCTTCATTCCCTGTGATGTGACTGTGCCAACTTTTAGAATCACTTTCTGCCTCCTTCATCTAGTGGATGGCGATTTAGAAGCTGAAATTGCAGAATTATTAAATCGCAGGTGTTTTGCAGCAATCTGTTAGTCCTGTCTAGCAGAAGTAGTCATATTTGCCTGCTTCGACGTCTTTTGTCTTCACAGTTGCATCCCCCTCCCTTACCTATTGTCTCTTTTGCAGATTGTATCTCTATTCTTGCTTTTAGCTGTGCGACCTTGTCCTTCCTTCTATAACAGTTGTTGTTTTCTGTCCTCCACATCAGCCGAGCGATTCGTACCTGTCTGACATTTCCATTTGCATATGCCGTTCTGCATGTAGTCACCTTGCAGCCCTCTCGGGCAGACTTCTGTGTCTTTCTGTGGCCTCGCTTTGACGGTCTCAGAGCATCTAGATGTTGGTCTTTTCCGTTGGGTCTTCCTTTTGGCTTCTCTTGCGTCTGAATCTACCGTATTCTCCTTTAAACTTTTCTAATATTGCATCTCTTTCACACACATTTGTGAAAGTGGTTCCTCTCAGAAGAGAGACTTGGGCCACTTTTATCACTTCAAGGCTCATGATGTACTAATATATAATGCAAATATAAATTTAGGGTATTTCTGGTATCGTCTCGATATTTGCCTTAAATAAGTTAGCTTGCACACACACACAACGTATAATACATGTGATATATTAGCGCAACTCGCATGATTCATCCAAAATACTACTTCCGATGTATTTAGGTGAGGTGATCCGATCCTGGAGCTGAAGTTTAAAGTTCTTTGGTGAAGGATTGGATTCCATCCTGTTCTTGTGTTTCTGTGACTGGAGGTTAAATCTGATTTGGACAGAGCATTAGAAGCCCAAATGTGTGACCCTTTGTAGATGTGAGTTGTGGACTAGGCGACTTTCTTACCTTTCCCCACGATTGTCACAGTTCTAGGCGCCTTACATGCTACTTTCTTCCTTGTTCTTCTGCCTCTGCATCTGTCTTTGCAGTCCTAACGCATTTGGTGGGTTTGAGAACCAGCATTGTCCCCCGTGCTCCGTGCCTCGTTGTTGGTCCAGACGACAGAGGAGTCACTCCTTCCATCTCCAAGCTCTCCTGCACTTTGCAGCCTTGATCTCAACTTTGGCGCCCCCACACGTTTCCTGAGGTGCGCGGTGAACGCTTTTGATACCCAACTTGTGACCTTTGCTTCTCACTCCCTTCCTCCTACGTGATTCTGATGAGCTTTATCTTCACACGTTTGTCACTTTGTTCTCCATTTCCTTCGTACTTTATCACTTCTTTTGGATTCGGTCCAGCTGTTCATGTGCTCATGCTTGTTGGTGTAAATCATCACTGCACCATTAACAAGCTCACAGGTCACCGGGATAAGAGCTAGCCTGGGCTGCCCCCGTCTGCTCCTTTCCTGCTGTGTTCCATGTTTTCTGTTCTCTGCCTCTTTGAGAGATACAGAGACAGGCAGACAGACAGGCTGTTTGTCAAGTCAGCTAGTTTCTTAGGTCTTTGACTCACATTTGGCTGTTTCCTCCTACAGGACAACCTTTCTGTTGGCTCTCGGGACTGGAGGTGGGCTAATGGATGAGTGACTGTCAGCAGTGGGTGCTGCCCATCTGATAATGGATTTGCCTCTGGGCTTACTATCAAGGGTTTTCTGGATCTCAGCGCCATTCTTTTGTTCAGGTCTTGGGTCTACTTTGATGTCAGGGAGGTGGAATAATCCCTTCAGAATCTTCTCTTTCTTATTTCCTATGCTTGGTCTCCCCGCTCATTTCTCATGCCTCAGTCGTGGCAGGTACCTAGCACAGCCCTAACACAGTGCTCAGTAAATGTGGCTGATCATGTTGCTTTTGGCCAAAGTGCTTGTGGTGGTTGTTAGATAAAAGAGAAGCAGTCCAGAAAATCCTTGAGAGAGAGAAAAGAAGACATAATTTGTTTCCTCTTCCTCTGTTTTTCCTTGCCTGCCACCTCCAGATTCTTGGAGTTGGAGCTAATACCCCACAGAGTCCAGCGGGACTTGCCTGAAGCTCAGGGAGGGAGCTTCTGAATGTGTAATCGCTCAGGTGTGCAGTCTCTCGAGTCAGATGTGCTGGCTCTGCATGCCAGCTCAGCATCTTTTTCACTGTGTGGTATTGTGCAAGCTCGATCTCTCTGAGCTTTTCTTTCCCTATCTGTAAAATAGGGGAAACTGTACCCATTTTTAAAAGAATGCTATGAAAGTAAAATGCAATAATGAACATAAAAGCAATAGGTCAGAACCCAGTGCATGAAATGGTACAGTTATTTTTGATATTGTTCAGAGTACCTAAGAAAATCAATTGCATCATTCTGTAATCCAACCGAATGACAGTGTCATAACCGTTTAGTGGACAGTTTTGTGCTTGGAAATCCAAAGCAGAAGGCTGGTGGTGAGCACACTGGGAACCTCCCTGCCCTTCTCATCCAGCAGCCAGCAAACCAGCTGAAGAGGAATGAGGGACGGGTGCCAAAGCAATTAGAGAATCCAATCGGATCCCCTCTACGTGGCAGTGTTTTCGGAGTTGTTAGGACTTAAGGTTTGAACTAATTTCTCTGAAAAGTCCTTCACGGCTCCCCATTTCTGATGTCAAAGTTTTAGGGGTCTTGCATTTCTCATCCTCATTGGACTGCGTTCTGCAGTTACGGCTTTTATATTTGTGGGCGGTTTACTGTAACTACTCCATGGGTCTTCTGAATTGATGTGTTTTGGAAACATTACTTTTGTTTGCTTTACTGTCATACAATAGCCTCTTTCCTTAGAAGTCACTCCAGGGCAGGTCTCCAGGATTGTTGGGTGCCCATAGTAAGATGACAAGCATGGGTGGCTTGATCCTAGGGGCACAGCTGCAGAAATGACAGTCAGGATTAAATTGAATACCATTGGGTCTAGATGCCCAAACGTTTTTTTCCCCTTAAAACTCTCTTTGGACATTTAACTCATGGTCATATGGAAGTGATAAATCACTGAAAGAGATTTTTCTAGACAGATGCCTTCTCGAAAGATCTGAGTTTCCTTTGGGTGTGCTCAAGCTGCTTGTTGTGAAATAGTGTTGTAGTGGAGCTTTGAAAAGGGACTAAATCTCCACCAAGGAGTAGCTTACGTGTGACTAGGAGCTGGGTCAGTGGAGCAGCTTCACGTAGAAACACAAGCAACCATCGGTTTTTGAAAGACAGTTTCTCTGACTCTTCTGGATTAGGTTAGACTCCCCAGTTGTGTTCATATAGCGTCCTATATTCTCCCCTAGCACTTGCAACTATACGTTATTCTTGTTAAAGCTATTCTTTTAGCATGTTACTATCTCCAAAGATTGCAAATTCCAGAAGGGTCAGGAACCATATTCACTTCTGTGTGTCTAACGCATCACGGAGAATCTGGCACGTGGTGGGGCATGGTGGATTTACTGAACATTGAGTAAGAGAGCAAGCATTTTTATTCTTCACTTACTAGGAATTTTCCATGACTGGCTATGTTTCAGTTAGGATTGAACGTGGGTGCACAGAACAAAAACCTAACTACAGGGACTCAATCCAGGGGTTGGCAAACTTTTTTTCGTAAAGAACTAGACAGTAAATATTGTAGGCTTTTGCAGGTTATTCAGTCTCTGTCACAACCACCCAACTCTGTTGCTTGAAAGCAGCTACAGATGATGCTTCAGTCAGCGGGCCTGACTAGGTTCCAATAGAATGTCAGGCAGTCAGGCTCCAGGTTTGACCCACGGGCCACAGTTCGTAGTCCCCTGGCTTAATCGAACTGGGGTGGTGGTTGGTGGTGGATTCTGTTTAACAAGACAAGAAATCTAGAAGCAGGCCCTCCATGGCTGGAGTACCCGTTTAAGGGCTCCTCTAAGACTGCACTGCTTCTAGCTTGTCTGCTCTTCATCTGTAGCCTATCGCTTTTGTCCTCATAGTTACAAGGTAGCTGCTCAGACATCCAAGGTGTGTTTGCAGGCATGCAAGTGCAAAGGACAAAGACATTTCTTCTCTCCAGATTGTGCTTCTTTATAAAATGAAACAGATCTCCCTGGATTTGTCGTCTTGGAAGACTTTGGAAGACATTGCTCTTCCTCTGAGTGTTTATCTGTATGTCATTGGTCAGGACTGGGTTGCAGGGCTACTTCCAGTGACAAGAGAGCCTGAAGCTGTAGATATTTTAATTGAGCACATTGCGCCGCCCACACAAAGCTGGGATGCTGGTGCAGGAGGAAGGAGGGTGAGGGAGGTTTGTGTAAGCAACTGGCAAGGTCCACCACGCTGTGGGTTTGAAACGGTCCCCCTCTAGAGCGCAGGCCCAGTAGTTGTGGCGCACAGGCTTAGCTGCTCCGCGGCCTGCGGGATCTTCCCAGCCTAGGGCTCGAACCCATGTCCTCTGCGTTGGCAGGCGGATTCCTAACCACTGAGCAACCAGGGAAGCCCTCAACTTTTAGAAAGAGGAACAAGGGTAGAACCAAGCCTAGAGTTGAGAGGAGTAAGTTTGAGATGGAGTGTGAAGCAGTTAGCACTCTGCCAACTCATAATAAACACTCAATAAATGGTGGCTGTCACCCTTAGGAATAGTGTGAATGTACAAACGATGTTTTACCTCCACCTGCCCATTATAACACAGATATATCTAGCAAACAAAACAAAACAAAACAGAACACAGGAGAAACTAAAGGAGTCATGAACGTAAGCTTTCCAACAAAGGTGAAGCGTAAGGAAGAATTGGGTGGTTCTCTCCACGGTCATAGCATTTCAGAAGATGGAGAGCTTTTCAAAACAAGTCCCAGCCTGATTAGATAGCAGAGTTTGCAATAAACAACAATACAACAATAAAACCCCAACTCCCCAAGTCCTCACTGTGGTGACCCCCACCCAGCAGCTATTGAAATTCCCAGCTTTCATGATATTGCATAGCCTAGGTTTTGTTGTTTTGGCTCAGTTTTGAAACATACTTAAGTCCCTGTGGGCTGGTGTTCCACCAGATTGGAAGGCTGACTCTGTCCAAGGCTGAGTTCCCTCTGAAACGTGGACACAGTAGAAAACTCCGTGCTTTACCTGCCTGCGCCCTGACCTACTCTACCCAGTGCGGGTGTGGATGAGGTGCCCTTAAGGGCAAGGTGGGTTGAAAACGCTGGTCTTGAGCACTCCTTGCTGAGATATTCCTGATTTTAAAGGAATCTCTCTGGGGTTTTTTTAAAGCTCTTTCAGCTGCTGTGTGACAAGTCCTTGCCAGGTGCATTGGACACGCTCTACATTTACTTTACCAAGGGCTTGCCCTTTTGCAAAGGGGGTCCCGAGACCACCAAAGAATCCAGCCTGAGGCTCGTTAACCAGGTAGCTTCGCAGTAGCTCAGGATCTCCTAGGTCACATCATGAAAGCAAGAACCTTACTGAGAAAACACTGGGGAGGTTTGTTTCTAAAACCAGTCACAATACTACAGTAACCACCCAAGTGTCATTTTTAAAAAGCAAAAGCCAAGCCTCAAATGAGCAGAGCCCCAGCGGAAATCTCTGCTCCAAACGCATTACGCAGGAGATGAGCTGGGTAAATACCGAGGACTCTCCCATTTAGACTCTGACCCTCACTCAGCAAGGGGAGTGATTTGTTTCCCACGTTGGTTCTGTGCCCACCGTTGTGCGAACCTTTTAATTTAAAAGAGACAGTGATTAATGATGCTTTTGATCTGCTGACTTTTTTTTTTTTCTTTTAAAGGACACCCTCCTTCTCTTCTACATAAATTTGATGTTGGAGGTAAACCATGAGTATAAAAATTATATTGCTTATTTATTTCTGGGTGTATTAGGCATATACTAACTCTCTCTCCCCCACCCCACAGCTGTGACAGTCAAGGTGCAAGCCTGGCTTCCTATCTTTCTCATACTCTTGGCATTCCACGTCTGATATGTAGTGGGGATCTGACACACATTTGTTGAGTGAACAAATAGAAGAATGAATTAATAAATGTTACTTAATAATCAGGATTTGCACAAGGTCAGTTCCAAAAGCATATTTCCAGGTAACGTGTGTGGATGCCTTCTTACTGAGAAATAATGATTATTCAATAGTCTGTGTTGCTGGGCTTTGTTTTGAACCTGCGATGATCCAAATTAAGGTAGTTCACAGTGCAAGATCTTTCTGCCCATGTCCCCTTGGTAGTTACAGCGGTGTTTCTTGCCTGGGCTGGATAACCAGGCCAAGAGACACAGTCATTTTGAAGTCTATGAATATTTTTATAGTCATCATAGACTACTTCTGAGCAACACAGCTTAGTCTGCAGAGTGTGAGAACCTGTCTTGCGAGTCTGTGCTGCTTTTACTGTGGGTATGTAGATGTTGATATCTAAGGAGGGGAAAAAATATCCTATCAATCACAGCATTATATCAGATCTTAGCAAATGTAGATTTTTGCTGTCATACTTTGGTCCATTTCTTTCAGAAATAAAAATCTTTTTTTCTGGGCTTTACCCTTTTGCTCAGTTTTATGTTTTCTTTGTTAAAAATGTGAAAGTACAAAATTTGCTCTTAGTTCCAGATTGCAGAACTGGAAACTAAAGTTGAAAAAGAAAAAAAAAAAAAAATCCAAGATTTTTTTTTTGATAGTGTGTTTTATATTGTGTTGAAAACTCAGTGATAATTTATAACAAGTAATATTATTTATATAGATTTATTAAATATAGAATACAGTCTAAAACTTAATGTGCTGTAAGATCATTCCTGGACTCTACAGCAGCTTTGCAAGGGACCTGTGTTACTTTAAAAGCTGTAAATGAGATGTGGTGTTATCCCTGTCCTATCTGGAACTGTATTATCAGAGACTTTTTCTGTTTTACCTTAATGTGACCAGGGAACTTCTGTTCAGTTTAAAAAGACACCCAGAAGAAGGAAATGCAGGTAATGGTCTAACACATTCCAAACTTTATTAGCAATTTGCACTTAGGAGTAGGATAGATGGTGTAGAGTTGAAAGCTCATGATTGACGAGAGGTAATATACCTAAATTCTAATTCAGGTTTTAGCTGGACTTCTGGTCGCCTCTTTTGTTTAATAAATAGAAAGGTGAAGGGCTGGTTGCACTACATCTTTTCCAAGGTCCTTTCCTACCTCTAGCAGCTACGTGGTCACTTAAAAATGACGACATTGCCACACCTCCCATGTGGCATCTCCAGTGTGGTTCAGCTGCCCATTTCACTCATTCTGTTTGATGAATTTCTGCCCTGGGAGGGACAGATTTCATTGTAAATTTAAGGTGACCCAGCAAATCTAACTTGGTGTCACGTTCCTACGTTAAAGGCACATTCTTGCTTATTTTTTCAGCGTGGAGATAAAGAAAATCAACTGAATCGTACGTTTTGAGCTTTGAGACTTTTTTTCATCTTTCGTAACCACCTCTGCAAGTCGTGCCCACATCCGGGGTCCCCTTTTTACGATTTTTGCCTTGTGTCTGGACTCTCACACTATTTACTTTCCTCTGGGTTTCAGTCTTATTTTCATCAATAAAAAATTAGTCCCAATATGATACAGAAGTAATTAAATTAGTTCACATTGCAGCCAGTGTTTAGGAACGTGTGAGTGCTCAGCGGACTTCATCCCAAAGGGCGAAACACAAACACAGATAGGAGTTGACGGAAATGAACCATCACATCAATTCTTTGACCAACCACGGCCACAAGGCCCTCTGTTTAAAACAACAGCGGCGAACAGCCTGGCATGAAAGCCCGTTTCTTCTCATCCCTTCCCTTTGCCCTAAGTATTGGAAAATATCCACGGCCAGTCTCCTGCTGCCCCTTCCTCAGCGCGTCCTCCGCCTTCCCTCCCTAACTGGGTGTCCTGCAGAGCCTCCAGCAGGGCTCTCCTCCTCCCACCCCCACGCCTGCTTTCCTGTGGGCATGACCTAGGCTCCCTTTCCTTAAGGGGCTTGGACATGACTCTTAGGATGAGTCCACATAGGGAGGCACTGCCCATGGTGTCTTTGGCTTAATATATAGCTCTCAGCGATAGACACCGTCTTGTATGTAGGCATTTCATTGATTTGTTGGCATTTTTGTTGGATCATAAACCTACTTGTGTTAGCTTTTCTTAGCATGCGTCCAGCCACAAACCATCTAGTCCATCTGTACAAAGGTGGGAGTTGACTGGAGTCAGCTCCTGTACCAAACGCAGAGGGGTCAGTTTTCTTCCAACATTTGCATCCTAGAATTGCGGACCTAGTCATTTGAGAACTCGGGATGCATTCTTCCCCATCCTTGGTAGATAACCATAAGGAAGGCAGTCGGAACAATAGGTGACATTTATGGAGTGCTTTGTGTGTGCCACAAGCCATTCTGTATCTTCTCTCTTTGTCCTTATAAATATGTACTGCTGTTGACCGCATTTCATAGATAGTAAAACAGAGATAGAGAGAGGTGAAGGAAACTCCACAAGATCACACAGTCATGTGTCTGGGCTTTAAGCCTGAGCTCCCGGTTTCCACTGAAAGGCTCACTCTTTCCAGGGGAAGCTCAGGCCACTCTTAGGGCTCTTGGTGGAGAGGTTTCTCTGTGGTCGAAATCCAATTTGTGGATATTATCAGTGATAGTTCTGGACACGGAATCATGTCAGTTCAAATAAAGTTCCCAGACTTAAAGCCTAATCACAGCTCCCCACTTTTCTCCATTCCCCCACCTCCACCCGCATCTCCTTCCAGTTGCCAGGCCCTTTTCATTTAAGCTCTGAAGTCTCGCTCTTGTTTTCTGTTCGTCTTGTGATTGTCTCCCCAGCTGCAGGATGGAGACTTGGCTCCTTAGCTTGGCCCTCAAAGCTCTATGCCCTGGCCCCATTCTGTCTGTCTTCTGTCCCTCTCCCCAGGCTCTCATGGCATCACTGGGTGCCTCTTGTGAGACTGGACCTCTTCTTGGAGTTAGGATGGACACAGGTGTGATGGATTCCAACTTGGTCCCAGGCCTTCTGGAGCTTATATCAGCCCACTTCTTCTACCCTTTTGTTGCCCTGCTCTTGAACTTGTGCAGCTCATGTTATTGCTTCCTTTGGCTTTGGATGCCAGTCCGCCTCCCCCCCCCCCCCCCCCCCCCCCCCCCCCGCCTATTAACATCCTACTCATCCTTCAAGGCTTGGCTCGGATATCACTTCTATGAAGCCTTTTCAATTTAACCCAGCCTGTGTGACTCACTCCTTTGTCTGGGCTCCCACAAGTGTGTGTTTGTATTTCATTATAACCTTTGTTCAAGTCTGCTCTGTATTTTAGTGCATTCTTTTCAGATTTGAAAACCACAGATTCTTGCCCGAAGGTAAGAACCTATGCAACCTATTTTTTGTGTGCCCCAGAGCACATGAGGTAGGGAGTAGGTGCTGCATAGATCGTCTTAGGCACAGTAATCAAAATGATGATTTTGTCGAGGGCTTACTTTGCATTAAGACTACTAGGTGTTTTGTGTTTGTGGTTGCTTTTGCTCCTACCAACTAGTTTTGAGTTACAGATATGACCATTATCCATTTTACAGGTGGGACAACTGAAGTCCAGCAAGTGATGTAATTTTCTCCGAGTCCCAGAGCTCCTAAGCGGAGGGGCAAGCATTTGCACTCAGGGCTGCCTGGTTCCAAAGTCCATGTCTTTTTCACTGTGGTACCTGAGAAATACACATAGGTGGTTGCTACGGAGCCTGGAAGTCCAGAGGAAGAGTCTACATCTCTTTACTTAATGCTCAAATGCCTCAGTTTCTTCATCTTTCCACATCCTGGGAACTTCCTTTTTTTACTTATTCTGTGTATTTTGCATATCTCTAAAACTGTGCTGCAAAAAAAACTGCAAGGAAGATTCCTGATTTGCTGATTTGGACACTACTCTAATTTTTAACAACCATTGGCCAAAATTTTATTTTAAATTTAAGAGCTGCCATAAATAACCTAAGAGCACAGTATCACATACTGTCAGTTTTACTGAGCATGGGTTCAGTTAGCTCAGATTTCTTTTTGAGCCAGTGTCAAGGGTCTCCCCACCATATTGGTTGAATTCTTTGGTTGTAAGCAACCGAGTTGATCTCTGGCCAACTTAAAGGAAAAGGGTTTATTGGAGGAATAGCCAGTAGCTCACAGAATGGACAGAAAGTTAACAGGACAATTCCAATATACAGGCGGCTTGAATGACTTGACTAGCTCATCAGTGTCGCTGCCGAAATAAGTGCTCCCCATTTTCTACCCGCATATCAGTCTACTGAGATGAATCGGATGGGCCTCGTTTGTGTTACCTGCCCCATGGCTATGAGAGGGCAGGGGATCTGACTGAGGAATTCCACCTTGCTTGCAACAAGGGGGGAGGGGTAATTCCCCAAAAGTAATTAAAAGTAAAAATGAATTCTGGATAGTCCCCCAAATTCAAAAAATACCAGCCATCCCTGAACTCTACATAAATAGGAGTGCTTATTGAAGAGATGTGCGGAGTTTTGCTCTTATAGTCTTACCTTTTGTAGCTTTAGGCCTCCTTTCTAACCAGGATCTTGAGTCTCTCATTGATGGTATTGGGAAACCTTCCAGCTTTACATTGCAGGAAGTTTGATGAACCTGCCTTTATCTTGTATGGCTCATCTAGTAGTTAAGTCCCTGGGAAAGATGTAATAACATACCCAGACCTGTAGCTAGCTTACTATTGAAGACTTTCCTCCAGCAAGTTCTAATAAAACCCAAGCTCTAAAAACCCATCATCAAATAATAAAAGAGAAATAGAGTAAATGCACAATTCATGAGATTAATATAGAGCAGGAAGACAATCTTTTTTTTTTCTAATAATCTTTACTTTTATATCCTACTTTATGGGGGTGCTGTTTAATTTCATGTTCATTTACTTTAATTACTTCTTGCATGTAGTTTGCGGGGAAGTTTGCCATTTTCCAACATCTGAAAGATGGCTTACTTGAGTTTCGTTTCAGACCCTGTTAGAATTAATATATAATAAAACCCAATGTGGATATTTCTCATTTTTCACCTCAAAGGATTATTCATCATAATAGAATCAGTTTTTCCAGGGAGATTTTATCAGACTTACAAGTCAAATTAGTTGAATGCGTTTCTTCTGCTAATAAACAGAGAACCTTTACCCTGGAAGCATCTCTACACTGAATTCCAATAATTCAATGTTTCCTTGCCCCAAGAGATCAACCTATAAACGACCTAGGAATAAAAACATAAGTTTATTAGCCTAAAAGGAAATTGTGAAGATGGGAGAACTTGAAAATAAAAGAAAGGTCATAAAATCAAAAAATAAATATTGAATGTATGTTAGATGAAAAAAGTAATTTTAGAGAGATAGGCTTAATTCTCCCCTACCCCAAGCAGAGGATTTTGGGGGACAGATTTTTATGTGAATTTATTTGTATGTCACACATGAGAACCATGCAGGATGGGTAAGAGGCTATTATGAACTTCCTTAAAAAGTCTTGTGTTTCTGATTTAGAAGATAATAGCGGTTGCAGTAGGATTAGGCCAAGCTGGAAGGTGCCCGGTTTGATCACTGCCTCCGTTTTGATTTGCTTCATGGTCTATAGGTCCAGGGTTTATTGTGGGAAGATTTTGGCTGTGAAACCATGACAAGCCCTTGCACGAATGGAAAGGGGATGTAGTTTCTTTCAAGTGCATTTATTAGGGGTAGGTGTGATTGATCCCTGACTCACTGCTGGATGGTAGGAAGCTCATAGTTTCTTGGGGTGAGTTAGTTCTAAATCCCCCTTTTAAGTTCAGCCCAAGTTGCTGTGGCCTTCTCAAGCTGCTTGCTCACAAGTATTTCCAGTGTTGAGACGCTGGGCATGTTGTCTAGTGCATCACTGAGAAATGCTTTCTTCTCTCTCTAAGATATGGCAGATTTGACCCTAGAAAAGAGAGATGAGCGTGGATTTCCTTTCTCTCCGTGGATAAGATGTGCTGTAGTGAAAGATGCAGGTGAATAGATTGCTTAGGCAGAAACTGTGGGAATCCAGTGTATAAATGACAAGAGAGATATTTTTCAGGGCTAATAGTAAAACCCTCTTCAGTGCGTAGTTGAAATTCACCTTCTCTGGTATTTTTGCACAGGACTGAGAACAAAAATGGTTATGGTTGATGAAGCAGTCAGTGTGTATCTAACTGTAAGTCGGACTAGAGGGACTTTTAAATCACCCCAATGAAAGATTGCATTATCATGAACATTAATATGTAACAGTTAAGTATGTCATTGCTTATCAGAAGTCCTGGCATTCACAGGGTTCTGTGAGGCCAGCCAACCAAAAAGGAAAAACTTTTAGCAAACGCCAGTCCGCAAAGCCTCCGTGAATAAGGCCAGCCCAGTGGTCGTGACTCTTAGTGGGTTATTTGTTTTTGTGTTCCCAGCCGGTCTGTAGATTTGATTCACACCACAAAGGACTTAGAGATGTCCCCTGAGATACTACTGGGGCGAGAAAGGTAGGGTTGAATTTACTCCTGGTGAGAAGAGGAAGTCCGGAAGGAGAAAAAATAGTGAACAGTATCTTATTAAGGGCAAAGAGGTTAGGTAGGTTAGATGTTTAGGGATTTGTTTATTTCTTATAGATTTGTTGCCACTATGGGCTTCACAAATTAGCATCTGTTAGAAAACCTAGAGGGTGGAAGTTAGACAGTTTTTATCTTTTTTGTCCTTCAGGAAGTATTGTCTTTTCCTCCAAAGTATCTAAGGAAATGTGAACTATAAACAAATATTTTTTAAATTAAAATTACCTCCATTTTCAACACAGAAAAATTTAGTAAATGGAAGGGAATATCCTTACATGTATAATATATGAAAAAATATAAATGTTAATATTACATATATTTAATTATATTTTTCCGTAGGTACATACTCATTTTTGTTTGACATATTTGTACGTAAGCTTACATCCACTGACACTTTATCTTTGTATCTATCATAACATCAAGGCCAGGACCTTTTTGTGGGATGAATTCATTAATATTTTTAAAAAATCGCAATAGGTGCCTCACATCAGAATTAAATCTTTGAGTTATCTCTGGAGGGAAGAGAGATGAGAAAACCAATGAATGAGCATTTATTGAATATCTAGTGTATGTCGAGTACTATGCTAGGCACTTTATGGTAATTTTGCAATTCATTATCCTTCAGTACTGAGGATGATGGTGATGATTATGCTGCTGCTGATCACTAATTATTGAGCACTTGCTGTGTACCAGGTGAGAACTTTGACATGTATCATTTCATTTACTTTTCACCACAACCCAAAAAGGTTATCTACTTTTATTATTTCTGTATTAGAGATGGGAAAGCTGAGGCTCAGAGAGGTCAAGCTACTTACTCAAGATCACAGAGCCAGGAATTACAAACCCAGGCAGGCTGTCTGATGTCTCGTAATATCCTGAGCTGCCGCCACCTGGTCGTGCCCCACTCCCCATACTGTGTGTCGCAGGCCTTACCCATTCCACCCAGGGCGTGGGGAAGGTCAACACTGGGGCGACACCTCTGCCTGCCTGTGATGGTGACCTTGGTGTGGATGCTGCTGTCACCCCTCAGGGCACACCCGTAGTCCTTGGCATTGTGAGCTGAAGAATCCACCCTTCTTTAGTTGCTGCTGCAGCGTCTGCTCATCAAGGCACAGCACACGTGACAGTGTGTGGCCTGTGCTCTGCGCCCCGGTTCTGCTCTTCTGTCTTACTTAGAACAGGAAGTGATCACTTGGTTGGGGCTGTCCGTGTTTTGCAGCTGGGGGTCACGCATAATAACGTTCCTGCCGTGTGATCAGGTTTTCGCTAACAGCTGTTGGCCTGGGACATTTTGTTTCCCCTCTCTCTGCTATTCCTGCTCCTCAAAAATTGGGATAATCATCGTGCCTGCCACGTAGAGTGAGGGTGAGGGTATTAAGTCACTTGAGTAAAAGCTTTTTGTAGAGTTGGCACGCAGTAGGGATGAGGTGGTGGTGTTTTTGTTTGGGATCTTTTAAAGATTAGGCATCATGTTCTTCAGTGACAAGCTCTCAGGTGACATGGGGAACCATCTTAGATTCCAGGAAAATTGACTAATTACACTTTGATTTGTTCACTTCCCTCAAGGAAGTGTTTTTTTTCTCTGTCATTCCTAGGATTTAGGATATACCAATAAGCATGTTTTCACCTATTAGTAACAGAAGACCTCATTATCAGTGGCTGAAAAGATAAGGATATTTATCATTTACTTGCTTGGAAGTCTGTAGGTAGGCCATCCCAAGATTGGTTCAGTACCTCAGTAATATCTGATTGCTGTGTTGGCATATTGGTGATTCTTTTAGCTTTTCCCTCATGGCGACAAGGTGGCTGCTGTAGCTCCAGGCATCACCTTTCTACATATTTGCTTTTAACAACACAAAGTGGGGTAAGAGGAAAGCTAGAGAGAGAGAGAGAGAGAGAGCTTTGTCCCTTTCCTGTAATCAAGGAGGAGAAATATTTCACGCATTTGCCCCTCATATCTTTTGCCCAGAACTAAAGTTAGACATCTATCCCTAAGTGCAGAGAAATCTGAGAAGGGGAATATCTCACTTGTTTCAGCTTGAAGAGTAGGAAGAGGGAGGGAAGGAGTTGGGAGTGGTGTTGAATACCATCCAGCACTGTCTACATATGGAGTAACATTTCATACCTGACTGGCCAAGGTCAACCTAAAATCTAAGCTATGCCCAGCTTAGGATATGAATGTCATTATTTTCAGTATTATTTAGAATGACAATGCATTTTTGGATTCCCACAGTATTACTAAAGCTGAAATTTCTTGGTATCAAGAGATATGGTGGGTAACTCAAACACTCTTTGTTTACTTTCTCCATCATCAGGCTTTATCCCATCTCAAGCTCTATGTTTATCACCCAAGGAATATTTTGTAGATGGCTCAGCTTCCTGTTCAAAGCCATAGTTCTGGATATTTCACACCCTGCACATGGAGTTGGGTATGACTCACCCCGCCTCCCCCCCAAGTGATCTTTGCTTCTGTATTTGTGCATTGTGAAAGAAACATCCTGACAGCTGTGATGTATTTATGATGTCGTACAGCTGGTTTTACAGTCACTTTGTTACATCAATACTAATCTTTCTCCCTGAGCTGAAAAATTCATCACACTTGGAGCTCCGGGGGAAAGCGCCACCTAAATATGTGTAGTTTGGAGTTTCCAAGGGAGGGACATGGTGGAGGGATGTTACTGTGTAAGAAGCCTTTCATAATGTCACTCTCGTTCCAAATGGTGTGAGTTATTTGAGTTGGTAGAGCAGAGCACTTTGTCCAGGATAGCTGGTGTCTCCAAAGACCTGGTTTACAGACAACGTGTCTTGAAAAGAGTAGGAGGTACATGTTTCTGAGGGCGAAAAAAATGATCTTGTAAGTGGCTTCTTAAGTAGTGTACTTGGTCCTAATTCACAAGCATAAGTCTCTCACCCAAGTTATTCCATTAAATCAATCTGCAATTCTAATCAAAACTGTGATTAGAATGTATGTAAAAATTAGGTGAAATTTTTTATAAAATTTAAAAGGAGAGATTCAGAGTAAGAATGGAATTTTTAGAGTCAAGACCAAAACTGCTAAATTTGAGAGTGTGTTGATTTCTGTGGACAGGAAAATAACATTTTTAATTAAAAATTAATATATAGAATCTTGAACTAGGACCCATATACGCATCTGCTGAGGATCAGATTCTCATGAATATGGAAAATTCGTGACACTTCTAAAACTGCACAGTCCAAGATAGAGTAGCCACTAGATGTGTGTGGCTATTTAAATTTAAATTAATTAAAATTACATAAATTTAAGAATTTAGTTCCATGGTTGCACTAGCCATATGTCAAGTGCTCAGTTGCCTCAGGTGACTTGTGGGTACTCCACTGGACAATGTGGGTCTAGAACATTCCATCATGACAGAAAGTTCTGTTGGGCAGTGTTTTTCTGGATGAGTGGTTTTCCACCAGGAGCCATTTTCCCCACTGTGGAACCTTTGACAATACCTGGAGACATTTTTGGCATCACACCTGGGGTGGCAGTGGTGCTGCTGGCATCTAGGGGCTCTTCTAAACTCCTCCAATGCCCAGGACAGCTCCTGCAGGGAAGAGTTCACTGGACCAAAATATCAATTGTGCTGAGGTTGAGAAACTGTACTCTCCAGGGCAGACGGACCCCTGTGGCCCCGAGCTCATCATCTGGAGTTTTAAAGCAATTCCCACCACCAAGATTTCTGGTAGCCTATGTTTTTGATATCATCTTGGTGCGAAGTAGGTTTGACTTCAGGTTAATTCTAGAAGAGACTCTTCCCAAGTTCCATGGCCCTAGTTAGAGGCAATGGAGACCGTAGAGCTACCCGGGGAGTCTAGTGGATATTCATGCAGCAGAGGCCGGGAAGATAAGGCGGCCACGGTGTTGACTGCCCTCCTTCCTCAGCCTTCTCCCCTTCTCACTGTCCCTCTTGCTGCAAACTGAGTGGAGCCCACCATCTGAATCGAGATGTCTTAGGGTGCGGTGGGCTGTCCTTCCACTCCAGGCCAGCATCGGGAGCTGGGACACCAGTGCGGGCAACCAGGGGTCTCTGACAGTCATTCTTGACAGCAGGTGGATGCCAGTATGACGTACGAAGACTCAGGTGTCCGGAGCAGGGCTGGGCTCAGATCTGGGCCCTGCCACTCAGCTGCGGTGTGCCAGGGATGGGTTACTTAACTTATCTAAGCCTCATTGGCCTTACTGAGCAAATGGAAATAGTAACTCTGTGCATTTTCTAGGGTTATTTTGTTTTATTTTTAATACATCTTTATTGGAGTATAAATGCTTTACAACGTTCTATTAGTTTCTGCTGTACAACAAAGTGCATCAGCTACATGTATGCATATATCCCCACGTGCCCTCCCTCTTGAGCCTCCCTCCCACCCTCCCCATCCTACCCCTCTAGGTCATCATGAAGCATGGAGCTAATCTCCCTGTGCTATGCAGCCACTTCCCACTAGCTGTCTGTTTTACAATTGGTAGTTTGTATATGTCAGTGCTACTCTCTCACTGCGTCCCAGCCTCCCCTTCCCCTCTTGTGTCCTCAAGTTCCTTCTCTGTCTTTATTCCTGCCCTGCCACTGGGTTCATCAGGACCATTTTTCTAGATTCCATATATATGCATTAGCATATGGTATTTGTTTTACTCTTTCTGACTTACTCTATATGACAGACTCTAGGTCCGTCCACCTCACTACAAATAACTCAATTTCCTTCCTTTTTATGGCTGAGTAATATTCCACGGTATATATGTGCCACATCTTCTTTATCCATGCATCTTGTTGGTGGACATTTAGGTTGCTTCCATGTCCTGGCTGTTATAAATAGTGCTGCAGTGAACATTGGGGTACATGTGTCTTTTTGAAGTATGGTTTTCTCAGGGTATGTGCCCAGTAGGTGGGATTGCTGTGTCATAATGTAGCTCTATTTTTAGTTTTCTAAGGAACCTGCATACTATTCTCCTTAGTGGCTACACCAACTTACATTCCCACCAACAGTGCAGGAGGGTTCCCTTTTCTCCCACGTATGTAGGGTTATTTTAAAGATTTAAGGAGAAAGTGCATGTAAATTGATTAGTACAGCCGTGGGCATTTTAAGAAAAAGGTTATGGGGAGCTTCGCTTTTTGTTGTTATTCTTTGTGTTCCTGTGGTTGCTAGTCCCAAGACAGGTTGTCTCTACTGATGTGGGGAGTTCTGCCCATGGAGGAAACCATGGCTCTGGTCTGCCCGTCTGCCTGGGCTGGAGCCGAGGCCAAAAGCCAAGCCGGCAGGCAGGACCTCGCCCCTTACACCCTGGCTTAAATGTCGCTTATTCTGTTCACCCTATTTAAATCGGTTCCCTCAAACCCTGCCATTATTTTATCATCCTTGACTCATGACTATTTCCTTCCTAGACTGTGGTAAATTTTATGAGTACATGTTTGTGTTTTTACTGGTTATCTCTTCTTCTAGATGCGGAGTTGGTATTAGGCGTTCGGGATTTCAGAATTAATGGCACCTTATAATGAAAAATTAAATGCATGAGAAAGAGAAAAGGAGGAGACAGGAATAAAGTGGCTCATGGATTTTGGACACTGACTAACCTGAATTGAAATCTCTCTCTGCCTGTTACTCATTTTGTGACCTTGTGTAAATGCTTTAACCTGAGTCTCAGTTTGCCATACCTGTGAAATGGGAAAGATATTAAGAATTCCAGGACAGATATGATGTCTTCTACTTCAGTTAGGTATTCAGTAAGTGGTAGTTTTGACAATGATTAAAAAACCACCATCACCATGGGAGTAAAACTAAATGATGATTAATGAATTTGTCACCTTTCCTTCCCTCCTGTCAATGTCATGTAGAGAAAGTTAGCTTTAACACGTTTCCTATATTTATGTCTCCTAGAATAATTTTACAGTTTGTCCAGCAGACTGAGACTTTGGTAGGCTGAAGGTAAGACTGTGGTGAACCGGGTGGAAATTTTTATGAGTGTCAGTGGATCTGTGCAGGGGATTCCGAAAGTATTAGGGCCAGCAGGTTTATGTTGGCTTGTCTTCAAGGACCCATGCAGCCCTTCCTCCTTCCTGACCTCCCCCCTGGTTATTTGTGATCAGTGACTAAGGACCGCTCCGCTCTGCCCCCGCCCCCCAACACAACTTCCTGTCAGCAGATGAAAGGACCAGATCTCATCCCTTGTCCTTGAGTCAGATCAGGAGATGTGAGGTCTGTTGTGTGAGTCAACTGGCTGTTCACCTAAACAGGTGGGTTGGTCCATCCCTGACGTGAACCACTGCCACCAGGGGCCTAGAGAAGAAACGTTAAGTCTGTATAAGAGCTCATACTGGATTGTTTGAGATCTCTAGTTTAGTTTGCTTTGAGATCATCTTGAGTTCTTTCTGACTGTGGGTCCTGACTTAGTCTCCCGCCTCTGTCTAGTGTTAGCAGAAAAGAATATGTGGGTGATGACCTGGTTACATAGGATACAGGAAGTCTACACATGTTGAGTATTAGCTCTGAGAGCTTGTTGGTTTGCATGTTTTTAGTTGGTTTGCTTTTCCATAAGGGTTAAGGTATATGGTAGAGTTGGAGAACTACATGTAGAACACATGTGTGTTTTGAGTTCCTGTATTGTACCTGTAAATAACCCAAAGCCAACTCCAGCTAGTAAGCAAATGAGGGAATTTCACTAGCTCATGCAGTTGAAGTCCAGGAGTAGGACGGCCCTCTCTGGGCGTTGTTAGGACTCTGTCCTGCTCCTGTGCTCACCTCTGTGTAGCTGCATCCTGGCCTCTTTCAGCCAGCTTTCTCTTCGAGGGGGAAGCCAATCCGTGTCCTTAAAGCCTTTGAAAACCCAGAAAAAGGGTAGTCTCTATCTCTCCCAGTAGTTCCTGCAGAATACTAGTAGTTGAGTATCCTTCTCCTTGACACATGTCCATCCATCAGCCAATCAGTGTGGCCAGCAGAGCAGAATGCCCTGATTGGTCAGACCTGGTTTATGGCTCCACCCTCTGGAGGTGGGAGAGGCATCCACCTCCTGTGAACCACAGGGGCGGAGAGTGGGGAACGGGGCGTTTCTCCAAAGAAAAGACAGGCTGGTGTTAGGAGAGGAAGAGGAGCGTGGATGTTGGGCAGGCGAAAACAACCATATCCACCACCCTGATCCCCTTTGATCTTTACAGGGCTGGTGACTTGGGGAAAATCTCACGCCCCGTGGTGTCTCCATTTTCGTTTCCAGAGCTGCTTGCAGGCCCGGGGCCTGATTTCATTTACAGCATCAGCACAGCGCTCTCTTCTTTCTTGCAGTCATGATACCCCAGTCTTTCCCCCAGAGGTTGCAGTAAATGGCCTTCTCCGAGCCGCAATCAATGGCATTCCGTAAGGTGTGACAGAAGAGGCCATCTGGCACTTGTCCCACTGTCGTTTCTCCCTGTCCAGGGAGGAGGCACATTGGAGGCAGAAGGTCACAGCTCAGCGAAGCACTGCTGTCTCTCAGACGCCTCACCCCCAGACTCGGGGCTGTAGCACAGAACCGCCGCCAGAGTCTCACACCTGGCAGAATTCCCCCTTTCCCTTTGTGAAATTTCCCATCAGGATTGGTTTGCGGAATAATCATCCTAATGAAAATGATTTTTGAATACCATTATAAGTTTCAGTGTTCCGCACAATACTTTCCCAAATATTGGATAGATGTTCTTTCTTTTTTTTTTTTTAAGATGCCAGCACAGAGATCACTGGCCCATTTCAATTTTTATTGAAACAAATAAACCCAATAAAAACACTTATGCTGAGAGCTGTAGCGCCACAATAAAAGAATCACACTATATTGAATGTATTGATTTATTTATTTACTCGAACTGGAAAATCGAGTATTGTGTTAATGTATTTTATAAGAATCACACTGCTCGATGAAATGGCTAATTTATTTTAGCGTATACATAAATAGCTAGCAATTTTCCATGAGACAGCCTAATGAAAATGATGCCGATGAAATTGTCTATACTATGAGGACTGACAGAGACGAGTTATTATTGGGTAAGTGCTAAGACGCATTGAACTGGCCATCATATCTTTGAACTTTTGAACTGCTACTTGTTCCGTGTGATTTATTGATTTTACTATCTCTCTGTTTAGCTCAACTTTAGTTTTTGCCCGGCAGTGCAGATAAGTGGCATAGGAGATTTAATTTCATGGGTATTTGGGGTTAAAACCTATCTTTAAGAAGAATGCTAAACATGTTTTAATAAAACATGAGTTGCAGGGGTTTTAAGTTTCTGGATGATATGCGTCTGATAAGGAGTAAAGCAGTTGAGAGGCCAGCCCGGGGGTTCCAGGCTGGGCAGCACTCCCTTTCTCAGCTCTGGAAGTTGCACCGGGGCCACGTGCATTGTACTTGCTCCATCAGCCCGACGGCATCCTCAATTGCGTGTATCGTTCCTTCCCCTGCCTGTGCCCTGTCGCTCACGCCCCATGTTTTGCCAGGGTGGTGTCTGGGGTTCTTGCAGGCAGCAGCGAGGTGCCTCTCCTCCCCTTCTTGTGCGCCGCAGGCTGGCTGCTCCTTAAACATCCTGATTTGGGCAGATCTCTTAGGGAAACCACTTACAAGAGCAGCCACAGCTCTCACCTCCGGGAGAAAGACATGGAATCGCGCTCTGCGTTGGGGCCAGGCTGGCTCGCAGCTGCTCCTCCCTCTCCAGATCTGTTCTCTGTGGTCCTCATCTGCGCTGCCGTCCTCCTCAGCCCACCCTGACCTTGGAGGAGGGATGTTTCCCTCGCTGCTTGGGGAGGGGGTGGGAATCTCATACCGTGAGTGAAGGTGGCCAGAGAGCAGCCTTACTTTTTATTGTTGTCTTTAGGTCTGCAGAACTTTTCTTACATATGTAACATCTTGGGAACTCATTCTCAATATTTTTTTGTTTGATTAGCTAATTTCTGAAGAATGACTTGACCACAGTATTTTTTGCTTGCTTTTTTTTCTTTGGGGAGGAGGGTTGGAGGAAGTGGGGAAGAGCTTTATCATGTAAAAGTAACCATCCTAGAAATTCTAGGTAATAAATTTTCAGGCGCATGAATGGTTAAGACTCTTCACTCTGTACCACAGTATGTGAATGTGGAATTTTTATGAAGGTAACGGTCTCTTTCTTTAAAAATCTGATTTATTTAGAAGGTAGTTTTCAATGACCAAGTAACTTTAACCTTCAGGGAGAGATTGGGGTGGGGGCATGGGAGGAGGTGAGTAAAGGAGGCTTGGATATCTGCAAGGGTTTGAAAATTCACATCCCCTTTAATGATTAAACTGGCAGGATCTTTATTTGGATGTTAAAAGCTTTTTCTTACATTGCAAACATTCTCAGCAAATTTACAGTCAGATATTTGGAAACAGCTAACACTTAAAAAAAAAAAAAGAGGGAGGAGGAGGGCCTGTTTGAACTAGGAAACAAAATTAGTGGGAATGACTAAAAAGACAGGGCTGACCCCAACACCATTAGCTGGGAAAAAAAAATTCCATTTCATTGCAACTATGTTATTGTTTACTTTACCATACACATCCTAATATGGTTACCTCCCTGTTAGAGACGGCCAAGCCCAGGGGTTGAGAGGCCCCCTCCGGGAGAAAGCTCCTAACTGCCTCTCAGACAATAAGAAACAAACGGTACAACTCCACAAAAGGCTTCCCGGAAAATAAGTGTCAAATAAATCCTACAGAACTCTCGCTTCTGCCACTGAGCTCTGTATATGCAAACCTGTTTTTATGCCATCGCTGCCCGGGCTGAGCTGCATTTGTTTGGAAATAAGCCACTGCATTTTCTTTTTTCTTTTTCCCTTTTTCTTTTTTCTTTCTTTCTTTTTTTTTTTTTTTTTCCTCTCTCACTTCATCTGAGGGCTGTGGATTAATTCCTTGAGACATATCTTTGCATACATGTCTCATGAGTTATGTTTCCCGGAGCCTTTTACTAGGAACATTAAGGTAAGAATGTTGATTTAGCCTGGGACCTTTGTCACTCAAACTAATGCTCATCAGTGATATAGACATTGTAAAGAAATATTGCAGAGGTCTTTTGTGGTCCCCCTCCCAAACGGAGAGGTGCAGTTGCTTTTAATTGTCATGCATGGATTCGGGGGAAAAAAAATGCCACCAGTTGTGAATGAGATGGAGCTGAGGTGTACTCACTGGTGTAAACACTGGTGAAGACACCCCGATCGTGTGGCAGCCACAACAGTTTCACGAGAAGGCTTTTCCCGTTGTTTCTTCTAATTCTTCTCTACTTGTGGTGTTTCTTTCTTCTTCTTCTTTTTCCTCTTTTTTTTTTTCCCCCTTCAACTCTCCTGATCTTTCCCAAATCCTCATGGTCTTGAGGCTCGCCTGTTATTATCTGCAACTCCAGAACAAAGGTAGGTTGCTTAACTCTGTGCTTCGGGGGAGGGCCAAGTTATTTTGGGAGGGATGTCTTCCTTAATGCATGAGTGGCTGACCTAAAAGGGGGGTGGCAGGGAGACCATGCCTGGAGCTGAGGGACGAGAGAGCACGCACTGTGGCAGTTTTTATGTAGTGGAGTTTATTTTTATGCAACTTAAAGAAGCAGCAGCATCTTTGGTTAGAATGGACTCTGTAGCTCCTGAAATTCTACACTTGATGTCACCGATGTGTGTACGTTGCATTGCCAAACCGAGGTTCAGACATTTGGGGATACTTGGATCCATGACAGCAAATAAGATTTTCTGGTTGGCTTCTACATCCAGTTTATTAACAGTAAATAAAGGAGCTGGGTTTTTTTTTCTTTCTTTCTTTCTTTCTTTCTTTTCTTTGGAATTTTAATGTAAAGGTGTGAGTGTTTAGGTGACTGTCATACACACTTTTTTTTTTTTTGGTCTGATTGCTTTAATTCCCTGGACACCTTCACTTATTTCTCAATGATTGTGTTCTCTCATTTTGCGTAATCTGGTGCTCTGTTAGCGCCAAGGTGGAGGTTGGCTGTTTTTAACTAATTGTGCCTTGCTGGGTGGCAATACAATAGAAGGAGTACAGACCACAGGAAATTCATCTCCACCTGAAAAAGGGACTGGAGTAGAGTGTGCAGATTCATAATGAAAACCAAGAGCAAATTAAGCCTTACTGAGGGATATTACAGGCTATTAATCATAATAAATATGTTTGGCAGTGTTGGGTTTGCATTCTATAGTTTTCAGTTTAAAAAAAAAAATCAGAGTCAGTGATTAGAAGAGGAAATAGTTCTTTGGCTTGTGAGAGGCTGGGCTGTGCTTGTTCATTAGTTCAAACCGCATTAAAAGTGAGCAGTTTGTTCCAGAATCAAGTACATCGTTCCCAAGCATATTTGAATACATCCCCGTCCAAATGCAATCTCGGGTTCATGCCACGACTGCGTGGCTTTTTCTGAGCATCTCCGCTTCAGCATGGAACTCGAGTGCTGAGAATTTTATTTCACGTTATTCCGTTGCTCGCACATTCCTGCTGCTTTCTTGGCTGTGGTTCATCTCTGTGTGTGCACTGTAGCCCCGGTCAAGGTGAAGCTCTTTGAAAAACAGAAATCCAGTGCATTTAACTAAAATGAGCTTGAACAGCCTCAAAGTTTGTATCTTAGAAAGCTCCTAATTATGCTTGTCGTAAAACATATCTGAGTGGAAGGTTCTGAGTCCAAACAGAATCGAGGGCTGCTTTAGAAATATAACGGTAGTCTGTGCTTTTAAAGAGGTTTATTTTTACTTTGGGGCCAAGGAGGGGGTGATTGGAATTAGTAGCCTTTAATTAGACAGGGAGATATTCAAATTTTACAGGGATTTATGTTAGAACATGGAATAGCGGTGGCTCTTTCCTCATTATGAATCCTCCCTGCACATAATGAGGTTCATCATTAGTTGATGGAGTGAATTTGCCCTAGCTCTACCTTGAAAGGCACATAATTTACATACTACTTCAGAGCCTAAGCTTTAATGGATTCCTCGATGAATAAAATGAAAAGCTACTTTCTTTAAATTTTTGAACACTGTTTAGATAATACGATTTTAATAAGACATTCAATTTGCTTGTTAAGTATATTTGAAAGTGCTTTTTTTTTTTTCTTTTTGGGAAAAACATATTTTGGCTTGCCTTGCTGTATATCACAGTGGATGGTTACCCTCACAGATAAATTGGAGAACATATGGGGTACGTCGTAAAGAAATAGGGAGAATCTTAGGCAGAGAGCTTTTTTTAACACGTAAGCCTAAAGATTATTGATTTTTGTGTAGAAGCTCTTCTGACATGAAATTATTATAACAAAAAGGTTGGAAAACAAGCTTATTATTTGTGGATGGCTCTGCATATTTAAAACGTGCGTGCATGTTCATTCCAGCCAATGCTGACAAAATAGCTAGCTGCACCTTCTGATTTATTTTAATGATGGAAGAACAGAAACTTCCTTGGTGCAGCTGCATGCTTGAAACTGCTGCGGTGTAGCTATGATTCGATGAGGGGACATGGAACTAGAGGCTGTATAATGGGTTATCAGGTCATCAACTTAGGAGCGTTCTGGTCTACCCTATAAATTCAGCAAGTTTTGGGGCTCTGTCACTCTTCCGTCTTTTGGTTGGAATGCGGAGAAAATCAGCTTTGACTTGGCACGATTTGAACACGAATGTCTTTTTAATAAGTTGGGGGGGTGGTAATAGCATGTTATTGAACATGTCCTTTGCTTGTTGGAGACAGGTCACCCCGCGTTGTTATAGCTGCAAGTGGAAACAGGTTTCTGGTGGTTTGTCACATTCAGGAGCAGGGAAGGTGTCTGAGTCTAAGCGAAGCCTTGTTTTGATAGAATGCTTTATTACCTGAAAATGATCAGCATATATTAACATTAATAGAATAGTCCATGTCATTCTTTTTTAGGTAATTTACCTCTGCTACAGACCTGTCTGCCGGAAAAGAAAAAAAAAAATCTTCCTCTCTTCTAAAACATATATTTGTTTAGAGAGTTTTCACTGAAGTGTACATGACAATTACAGCTGTTCATTAACAAAATTGGGTATTTGTTTTAAACTTTAACCAATCACTTTGATATGCTAATTATGGTGTAATTTAATTTGAGCCCTGTAATGATGATGCCGTTATTATGGACATAAATGATGCAGTTAAGCTGAGAGTAATCTCATTTGCATACTGTACATGCCAGTAAATTAAGCCCTTTCTTCGACTGCTTCAGCTTTAATTTTCCACTTCTTTTCACACAGCTCCTTTTCAGCCCCTCTCTTATAAGCCCACTTTGTAATAGTCCTGATGACTGTTTGATGTGAAGAGTTTCTGCACCACAATAATGCAGGACAGAAGATGTAACATTTAAAGGATTCATTATCTTGCTGAGTGTTCCTTTAAGAAGGAAGGATTAGAGAGGGTGAGGGGAGACCAAGTGTCCTTTCCATGGGATATGACAGCCCCCCTGTTAAAATCACTGGAGATGCCAAATGCTCTCCACTCACCCCACAACCCAGACATGGGACCTCTGATTTATAAATGTTTTCTCCTGCCCACCGTACTGTAGTTTACTGTCACAAGTTGTGGTGGGTTCAACAGCAGTGAACTTCATGTGATCCCTGATTGTAATTACCCCATGCTAGTCTTAGGAAAAAAGGTTTAATTTATCCCACATACTACAGTTCTTCAAATCTGGGCTTGTATAGATGAGATTATAATTTTGAAATAATTCTGAGATGGACTGACTGCTATTTTCAAAAGGAACTTCCCCGCGCCCCCAACCTCCCGCTTGTATTGTCAGAAAACCACGAGTTTCAGCTAGTTGTGTGAGAGTCCTCACAACTGCACAGGGATGTCCTTGGAACGGGAGCCCCCGTCTGCTGCCCTCCGTGAGCCCAGAGACCTGCCGAGTGGCTCTCCAGAGTCCGGACGATCCAGTGATGGTCCCAGAGATCCGTCTGGACCCAAGAATGCTGAGGGCATAAGGAGACTCTCCTAACTGGTGAGCTGTTCTCCCGTGGCTCCGCACTGAAGCCGGTGGGAGTTGAGTGGGTGTAGCGGAGGACTGAATTTAGCTCTGGCTTTTTAAGAGGGTCAGAGGCCTAAAAATAGTTCACACTGCTTAACTCTCCTGCAGGCTACTTGACAAATGGGAGAGTATTAAAAAAGAGAAGTAGGCTGTGTCCATTCTCACGTCTTGGCACTAAAAGTCTGGCCCTTCCTTTCCGAGGGTTTCCAGTCTCGTGCCCCTTGGCCCAGAGTTTTGCCCGTTGATGTGCATCCCTTCCCCAAGCCGTTCTCTGTCGGGAGGCTGCTTTGCTAGTATCCTAGCAGGCAGGTACTGCCAAGGCCAAAGGCACACGGGGCTTCCTTGGCCTGGTAGCAGTGACAGTAGGGAATTTTTGCCTCACTTTGGGAAGTCTTGATGGAGGTGAATGTCTCCTCTCCCAGTTTTTGAGTGAAGCAGATGCTGCCACACTGTTGCTATGATGTCAGGCTGTTTGTTTCAAAACGATTCCAACTTAATGAAAAGTATAAACCTTTAAGGGCTTTTTCCTCCCCTCTCTCCCCTCCCTCCCCTTTATATGATTTCAAAATTACCGTAGGATGCAAAGATGTATAAAGTTCTTGTAAACATACTTGTGTGCGTCTATCATTCTGTATCCAATATTGTATTTTTACAAAATGGGATCCCTTTTTCATTATAATTTCATTATAATTTAGGGAGACAGGGAAAAGGAGATACGATTTTGTGTAATACTGTAGAACTTTTTCATTGTTTTAAATAATAGAGACTAGATTTTCTTTGTTCAAACCAAGCCCCTAACTAAGCAGACAGTCCTGCTGTGAAACTTCCTATTTTTAGGAAGGTGAGTAAACCAAGAATGAAGTACCACAAGAACACAAGCTCCTTGAAGGCCAGGGATATTTATCTGAACTTCCAGTGCTTGGAATTGTGCCTGGCACGTAGTAGGTGTTCACGGTGTTGTTCCTGATTGAAAACAGTCTGCTTACTCCTGTGGGCTTGTGGGCATCAAATGAGAAAACGAGGAAGAGAAGTCGTTCTGAAATAAAGATCTTAAATATACCTGATGGTATTTCGATGGTAAACCCCATCTATCCGTCCTTCCTCTGGCCCCTCCCCCAGATGGGAGCCGCTCCCAAGCGTTTGTAGTTAGGAAGCAGCAGTCCTCGGTGGGGAGCATTTCAGCCCAGGTTATTGCCAAGGGTTTGTAGTTAGGAAGCGGCAGTCCTCGGTGGGGAGCACTTCAGCCCAGGTTACTGATGATTGCCTATAATGCTATAATAACCAGAAGGTATGAAGCACCGGCGATGGGCTAGGCACAGTGCTAAGTGGTTGTCATAGGTGATGCTGTTGAATTCTCCCAACAGCTCTTCCAGGGAGGCACTATTAGTTTCATCTTTTTTTTTATTTTTTAATTGAAGTATAGTTGATTTGCCATATTATGTTCTTTTCAGGTATACAGCAAAGTGATTCTGTTATACACACATATGTATATGTCTGTATTCTTTTTTAAAATCCTTTTCCGTTATAGTTTGTTACAAGATACTCAGTGTAGTTCCCTGTGCTATACAGTAAATCCTTATTGTTTATCTATTTTATATATAGTAGTGTGCATCTGTAGATCTCGTACTCCCAATTTATCACCCCCCGCCACTTACACTTTGGTAACCATAAGTTTGTTTTCTATGTCTGAGAGTCTGTTTCTGTCTTGTAAATAAGCTCATTTGTAGTATTTTTTCAATTCCACATTTAAGTGATAGCATGTAATATTTGTCTTTGTCTGACTTCCTTCACTGAGTAGCATAATTTCTGGGTCCATCCATGTTGCTGCAAATGGCATGATTTCATTCTTTTTTATGGCCGAGTAATATTCCATTGTATATGTGTACCACATCTTCTTTATCCATTCATTTGTTGATGGAGCTTTGAGTTGCTTCCATGTCTTGGCTATTGTAAATAGCACTGCAGTGAACATAGGGGTGCATATATCTTTTCGAATCACAGCTTTCATCTTTTTCCGGATATGTGCATAAGAGTGGGATTGCTGGATCATATGCTTTCTCTGTTCTTAGTTTTTTAAAGGAAATCCCTTATTGCTTTCCATAATGGCTGCACCAGTTGACATTCCCACCAGCAGTGTAGGAGGGTTCCCTTTTCTCCAGACCCTCTGCAGCACTGATTATTTGTAGTGTTGGTCTCATTTTTCAGATGTGGCCACTGTGATGCAGACGCAGCCCCAGGTCCTACAGCTGTAGGGCTGGAACCAGGACTTGTCCTCCTTCAGGAGAAGTCCAGGGTGCTCACTCCTGGCCACTGTACTTCAATCCTGGTTTTCACTCTAGATACACACATACGCTCTATTATAATATATAGTGTTACTATGTAGTGTGTGCGTAAGTATATACTATGTCACTATATCTTAAGTGTGTTTTAGACATACATTTCTTGAACAGCTGCAGCTAACACTTTACGTGTTTCATTTGCAAAGAGGCCTGACAAGGTAACTCTTATTTGTCCCTACTTACTGGTGAGAAGACTGACCTTCACTCAGATTAAATAACTTGCTTACACAGGTAGGAAGTGACCAAACTGAACTCCAAACCCAAGCGCATCTGCCTGCAGAGTCCTTGCTCACTGAATCACCACTGGATGTTCCCCACTGAGTTGTATTCCTTGAGAGCATTGTGTGTTCCTAAGACAGTTAACTTATTTTTGAGTGCCTATGGTATTTAAGGCCTTTCTTATTTATCTTATATTTTGGGCATTTAGACTTTAAATGTGTGCTCTAAATAACTGAGACATCTCCTAATTTCTCAGTCACAGTGTGATGTCAGTTCCTGGCAGGAAGCCAATTTCCCTTCACACCTCCCCCCCCCCCCCCCCAAATACAAACTAGAATATTGTTAAATTCTTTTTTTTTTTCCTTGGGGGAGGAAAATGCTGTGCTGCTTCCTTCCCTGTGATTGAAGTCCTTTTCACTTTTATCTTGACAGGTGACAGAATGAATATCAGCTGTAGAATTTACAGATACGTGGCTCTGTAGCTTCTTGCCTGTGTCCCCGTGGACGCGTGTAGCCTTCCTTATCTGTGTTGCAGGCCACATGTACAGAAAGCAGTGGGACCTTTTCAAGGAAACTCTCCACTTCCTTGTCCTAACCCTCCTCTCCCAGCACCGTCCCTCTGCCCCGAATCTCAGCAGTCCCATTTCAGGCATCTGAAGTGATAACGGTGTGGATGGCATCCTTTCGCCTTACATTCAGAAACTCTTCCAGAATCTTGACATGCTCGTGGGCCTGCACTGTCCAGTACGGGAGACACTAGCCACAAGTGGCAGCTGAGCCCTTAAAGGGTGGCTAGCCAGAGCTGATGTGCCTTATGCATAAAGTACACACTGGAGTTCAAAGGCTTAGGTTAAAAAAAAAAAAAGAAGAAGAATGTAAACGCTCTCACTACTTCTATATTGCTTGTATGTTGAAATTAAAATATTTTGGCTCTATTAGGTTAAATGAAGCATATTTTTCAAAGTAACTCCCACTGTTCGTCTTTACTGTTTTAAATGTGGCGAGTAGATATGTTTAAATTGCACGCGTGGCTTGCATTTGTGGGTCTCATGTTTCTATGAGACAGCACAGTTCAGTGTGTACATCCTGCCTCTCAGTACCTGAGGACTAGTAGACAGGTGGAGGGGAGGAGGCAAAGATTTATCCCCAAGTGGATAGAGAGCTGCAGTGAGCGTGCTTCCACAGAGGACCTGGCCTGCGGCAGAGGCTCAGGAAACGTTCGGGGGTGCAGCCGCACAGAGCAGTATCTCTACGTGGAAGGCACTAAGGAAATAATTCCTTTGGTTGTTTCAATACCTTAATCTTCCTAATCGCATTGGAGATATCACACTTACGCAACTGTTTCAGGGAACTTGGACTTGCAAAGTGTTTCCACACCCAGCGAGTGCCCCTGATGCCGGTGGCTCTTGGCTCATCTACTCTAATGATTCTGTTAGCACAGGTCATCAGAGAAAAGAGAATGTGGTTCCTTGAATGTTCCAGATGGCTCTCTATGCTGGGCCTTGATAACCTGCACGAGCTGGTACGTGGGGTCCTGGTACCCTAGGCTCCTCTGGGGGCATTTGTCTTATTAGATGCGTTTGTCTCTTTGATACGCTCTGATATATATTCTTTACCTAGTGCAGGTATATCCTGCCTGGGATAGGAAGGGTGGGGGGGGGGCTCAAGACGGAGGGGTTATGGGGATATATGTATACATAGAGCTGATTCACTTTGTTGTACAGCAGAAGCTAACACAACATTGTAAAGCAATTATACTCCAGTGAAGATGTATTAAAAAAAACCCAAAGTGTACATATAGTTGTATGTTTAAGACAGAGACAGCACTCTATGAGTGTACATTATTCAACAAATGTTGACTAGGAACCCGTGTCATTTTTTTTTAAGATTTATTTTTTATTATTTTTATTTATTTTGGGGGGCTGCATTGGGTCTTCGTTGCTGCGTGCGGGCTTTCTCTAGTTGTAGCAAGCAGGGGCTGCTCTTTGTTGTGGTGCGCAGGCTTCTCATCACAGTGGCTCCTCTTGTTGCAGAGCACAGGCTCTAGGCGCACGGGCTCGGGCTTCAGTAGTTGCAGCGTGTGGGCTCAGTAGTTGTGGCACACGGGCTCTAGAGCGCAGGCTCAGTAGTTGTGGCACACGGGCCCAGTTGCTCCTCAGCGTGTGGGATCCTCCTGGCCCAGGGCTCGAACCCGTGTCCCCTGCATTGGCAGATGGATCCCCAACCACTGAACCACCAGGGAAGCCAGAAACCTGTGTCATTAGGCACGGTGGGCTCCCTGCCTTCGGAAAGCTTGTTCACTGTGTAGACAGGAAGGAAGTGTCATAAATAATTTCAACCTAAGTGAAGTCAGTGATCGCTGGATTGGAGCTATGTTGTTTGTCTTATAAAAAGACTCTTTTGTTTTTTTTTAAGAGGATTCATAATCAGTAGCCATTAAAGGGTCATGAAATCTCCCCATCCTATTTCCTGTACAGGTGATTTAGGGGAAACATGATTTTAATTGTAAATATTCAATAACCCTGTGGAAAAGTGAGCTACACATTTAAAAGGTTTTTTTCCTCTAAACATCCATTCCAGTTCTTAAAAACCCAGGGAAGCTTGATCTGCAGTCTTTTCTAAGATTTTTCCCCTATGAGAATAGATGGACGCTTTCACTGGAATGAGCATATGGGAATTATAGCTGTCACCTCGTCCATTAAAACAGGCACTCAAGTGGGATATTTTCTCACCTTACTTTTTGATCCTTAAGAAGTCAAGGGACAGGGCATTAGATGTGAGATGACTATAGGAAGACTGGGGCCTGGCAAAGATCAGTCCCCAGTACGAAATGTGCCCACTTCCATGTTAAGTGCTGAAATTGTTCACCTGTCCCTCTCTGCCCTCGTCTCCCTTGAAGCTGCAACTTCATTAGTATCAATTGGTTTTTAGGGTGTTTATATCTCTGGGCCACTGGCTCCTGGTGATGATTATTGCTTGAAATTTTCCATACACTGCTTCCGCTTTCAATCACCCTACCCCAGTTGGCCTTAACATCGACTCTTTGAACTTCACAGGGGAATCATGTTAATGGTACATTGTATCCTTTACATAACTGGGGAGGAAAATGCCTTCAACTCATCTGTACTGAACAGTTCTTCATAGACCCCTCAGAGTAGAGAGCCACCAGCCTCACCCACCAGCAAATCATCTTGTAAACAGAAGCAAACAGCTGTTCCTGGGGGTGTCCTTGGGGCTGCAAAACTTTTTATAGGCAGTGCAACTTGCAACTCTAAGGTTTTGAAGAGCAGCTCTGCCCCGCCAACCCCCACTCCTCTTAGGCTATTGCTGTCAGTTCTTCTGCAAGGTTCTTAAAAAACAGCCTTGGGACCTCCTGGGTTGTCTGTTTTGCCAGGTGGTCTCAGATGCAGAAAGTGAGGTGTGCTTATTGGATTAATTTAGAGTTGGAATATGATGAATGGTTCGTCTCCTTTTACTGTGTTGTGTTTTGAGGTATTTGGCCTTAAGAGCATTTGGCAAACCTTGCAGTTGTCCAAAAAGATTTTTTGTTTTTTGATTTAATAGTTCAAGCCTTTTAAATTAAAAAAAAAATTTTTTTTTGGTATCGATTCAGTTATACGTGTGAAAGGTATTTTGAGAACTTGTAATTAGAGGGAGACCCTTCTGTCTCCATCTCTCCACATTGATATGCAGGAAATAGCACTACTGAACACTCTGGAAGCAAGCTTGTACCACTAAAGGTCAGTAACGGTTGTATAAAGGCTAAGACTAGTAACAGCTCTAACATCCAAGATAAGAACTGCAATCGCAGAGAATGTGCGGAACAGGAACCCCCGGGGAAAGGGCAGAAATTCTCTGTCGCGTAATGATATTTGACTTGGGCTGAAAGGAACACTGATGTACCAAGGTCTTAAATTATCTTTCTGATCCTGTGTTTATGTATTCTAAACATTTTTTCTTTTTAGCTACCCTCCTTGTTGTGTTCCAAAAAGGTACACATCCTCATCCTCTCTTGTCCTTCATGGTGTCTGCAGGAATCAGTTGGGGGGTACAGTCTGTAAAATCTAGCTCATGTTCTCATGTTTATTTCCACCTTGGTAGGCTGTGGACTTCTGCATCCTTGGATCCCTCTCCTTCAGAGTGCTGTCAGAGGCTCTGTTTTGTTTTGTTTTCTTTTTTTTTAATAAATTGTATTTATTTATTTATTATTTATTTATTTATTGGCTGCATTGGGTCTTCGTTGCTGCACACTGGCTTTCTCTAGTTTCAGCAAGCGGGGACTACTCTTCATTGTGGTGCACAGGCTCCTCATTGTAGTGGCTTCTCTTGTTACGGAGCACAGGCTCTAGGCATGTGGGCTTCAATAGTTGCGGCACATGGGCTCAGCAGTTGTGGCGCACAGGCTCAATAGCTCCGCCACATGTGGAATCTTCCCAGAGCAGGGCTCGAGCCCGTGTCCCCTCCACTGGCAGATGGATTCTTAACCACTGCGCCACCTAGGAAGTCCACTCTTTTTCTTGAAAGAACTTTGAAACCATTTTTTTTTGGAATTCTGTTTTCTGTATTCATTTTGTAAGATCTCTTGATGTGAACAAGATCCCTCCCTTAGGGAAAGCGTATTTATTTGTTTTAGCTTTTGTTTACTACCGCAGAGGTGACATGGAGCATGAGTTCAGGGGTCCTACAGAGTGATCACCAGCAGATGGGTGGAATAGCTTTTACCACTTCTCCTTTCTGCCGCTCTCACAGCAGACATTGCTAATGGATCCCAGCACTCTTTCTCAGCAAGCCTGACTGTGGCCTGTGAGTCTTTCTCTCAAAGAGTGCCAGCCTTTGCTAATCGATAGTGCTTGGCATGAAATCTGTTTGCCCTCTCTGGTCTGTTAGGATTACTATATGTGAATTTGGTGGATTGTATGCTATTAATACATGTGGAGGCACGTGTTTTATCAGATTCCTTTTATATGATCTCGATTTGCTAAGCCACTTACCCCTTCAGAGTTAGCTTTTTGGACACAGGCTTTTTTTCAGACATAATCTAGGATACACTAGACAACTGCCAGAAATTCCTTTTGAGGTGATGATTCTGAAATAGGCCAAATTCCAATTCCCCTTTGAGCTATATAACTCTTTCTCAGGTACGGAACTTCCTGTGCATGCAGTTGAAGGATCACCCAGGAAATGGATGTGGCCTTCACGTGGGAGATAACATTGAAGTATGAACTTTTTGCTCTTTGGCAAATTGTCTAGTCCTCTCATCCTAAATTTCTGGGATTCTAGGTCCTGACACCCCACACTCTTTGCTGTCTCCGTAGAACACAGTCCAGTTCGAGTCCTCCCAAGTTATTTATACGTCAGAAAGGGGGAAAAAAGGCTTACTATATCTACTCCTTTTCTTATTTGCTTGTTTTTCCTAGAATGTAAAAAAAAATTAACTGCATATTTTTAAAACTTTGCTTGATAAATCATGCTTATCATCTCTTAATTATTTTCTGATGCATAAGGAGAAATTTGTAGTGTCTAGAACTTACTCCAGAATAACCACAAGGTCATTGAGTTGGTGTCGTCTCTCTCCTCCTCCTGTCCCTTTGGATGTTTGTGATAAATTACTTCTCTCTTGAAAGATTAGAAGAGCTCTCTTAGTTTTTCTTAAAATGTAACCATAGGTGGGTTGGTTCTTCCTTTAAGTATTTGTGTCATCAGAAGTCTTGTTTTTTATCCATTGGACTTATAATGTAAAAAGGAGAATCAGTTCATTTTGTTTCCCTTGAATGTGAAGAAAAAAGGAAATGTATTTGCAGGTGTTAATGATGCCTAAACACGACTGTGTTTATGTTTAGATGTTTTTTAAAAATTTTAAAACCTACATCTTTATTTTTCCATGTCAGGATGCATAAAATTGGTTCGTGGTTCATTTAAGTAAAGAAGCTATTTTAAACCAAATTATCCCCATTGAAAGAAAAGGGGGACTTTTGCTGTCAGCTGCAGCAATGTGTTTTTTTACCGAAGTAATTTATTACTGAACCAGAGTGGATTTGCAAACTTGCTTTAAAATTACATATATATCTCTCTCTCCTTGTATGATTAAAGAGGAGAGCAAAAAACAAGTATCTGGATAGTCAGAATCTACTGGGATGTTTTCCCTCCCTCTGGCAAGCCTGCCATACTTGTAGGTGTATCTCAAATGGAACAGAATGTGTGAAAGCCATTTAAATGATTATTTGATAATTTAATAAAAGAAAATGCTTCAAGCCACCGCACCCCTCCTACAATTGCTAAGTGATGCCACCTACTGTGGAAATATTTTACAAAACACTTTCGTTTGGAATCAGTATCAAATAGTGATTTTAAAATAAAACATGTGTAGAGTTTTCTCTTGGCTCTTGTCAGTTTTGCGAGCAGACTGTCAGCTCCCCACCCTTGAGTTTATGTCCCATCTTTTTTCCTCCCTCAGATATTACTCTACCCACAGGTTTGGCTTGGCAAGTTTTATCAGTTTTTAGCTAGGGATTGACTCAATATATTTGTATTTAATTTTTTTTTCTTGCATGGTAGTTGCACTTAGCACTTAAAATATCTGTTCACTCTCATAGGTGGAGCAGATGCATTTCCCCCCCTCCTGTTTCTTTGTTTTGAGGGGGCAGGGTGTTAAAGACTTCAACCTTTCATGTGTAGGAGTCACACAGTGCTGACTCTGAAAGTAATTTTTTCGCCCGAGACATTCTACTATGCAGGTATCGCTTTCTTGGCATCAGAACAAGTCAGAAGCACCACATGCCTTTGTAGTTTCACTGGCTAGTTCTCTGCTCTCTGAGAAATTGGTTTAAAGGACAACAAAAACGATCCATTTAAAAAGTTGCACAGTTTACTCGGCATCTCTGAACACTTCACAACCACGTGGCAGTGCTCTTGTAAGGCTGCAGCCTTTGCAAGGTTGCCTCGTGCCTTCTTCTTCCTTTTTCCCCCATCCCCGGCCACCCTCCCCAGAACTGCCTGCATTGGCTCCTGCCAGCTTTCCATGCAGCTCTCCTGTTTGGCTCACCTGGTGGAACTCCAGGCTGCCTTCGGACCTCTCACTGTAAGCAGCAAGTTTCCAGGGAGTCCTGAAGGTTGCAGCATCTCAGAGATGATCTGAGCGTCACAGAAGTGGCGCCATTATCCAGAAGCCCTTGATGAAGCAGTAGCCCTTAAGGAGGATGCGCAAGTGGTCGTGGAGGATTCCAGAACTGAAAAGAACAGGCTGCCCTGCCCATGCAGATTACTTGGTGTTGTTGGTATTGTTTACTAGGCAGTGGACACTTTAATGAGATGGGTCAGACAACCCACTGCAACTGATCCAACTTCTGGCCTTTCTTTTTTTTTCCTTAAATTGTAAAGCTCTGTTGGTGACATTGAGTAGAAAACAGTGGATAGAAAGAGACATGGCTGATTTGCATATTCTACAAGGATGCTGTGGAGCCGTAGGATGAAATCTGAATAAATACGCAGATTTTGAGAACCTTTTTTTTCCTGACAGCATTCAACATTAAGTATATACTTAAGCAGTAATGATTCTGAACCTACACTTTGCATTCATGAGTGCACACCATAGGGTGACGCTTCAAGCTCTAGGTGAAGCCAAGATTTTCTGAATTATGTTTCATGGGGGAATTTTTACCTTTTTTCCTGTTTATGGCAGTCATTTCATCTGGTTTTATAATGAGGTCAGGAACAGGTGAACATAAAATAATACTAGTAAGCAGAGTGATTTCTGCGTTAATGATCGGGCTGTTTTTTCAATTAAAAGTTCTGGTATTTGAAACATGCCGTGGACTTTAATCACACTTCCCAGTAATTAATAAGAATGAAAGATTTTAGTGCTCCTTCATTATGTACAAATGATTATGGCTCCCCGTCTTCAAGAAGTCGGAGGAACTGACCTCCTGGCTACAATTGGGGGGAAAACCCGGAGTCATCTTTTAGAATAATTTTCCCCGTTATTCCAGCAAATACAGAGAATTAGCACTTGTGTACCAGAGGAGTATACTTAACTCCTTCACCCACCCCGCCCCACCAGAAGGCCAGCTGTTCCCCTTCACCAAATACAGGTCTGGTTGTTAAACCAATAACCTTTAATACATAAGACATCAACGACAACAACAACAAAAGCCCGCAATAAAAGCGCTTGAGTACGGAGCCCTCTCACAGCACATCTTCTACATCTTTTGTGTTTCCACATATCAAGCTACTTTATGGACTTTTGCTGTGGCATTGCCCTTCAACGGGAAAGCTTTTTCCATTTTGTACCATAAAGAATATTATTTTTCTGCCAGCCAATTTTCTCTGTTAGTCACTAATTGGCTACATAAATCTCGGGTGTTGAGAATGAGGGATGTGTCGGTGTCATAGAGTGTAATCTTCACCCTTATTTACCAATTCATTAAGATTCATTGATGCAGGATCGGTGAGAGGAAATGACAACATAAATCAGACCTCCAACATAATGACCCTAATCAGCTGGGAATTGCTGGAAATGTCATGATGAACTATGTCCTTGTGTTAGTGCCACTGTACATCGTCATTGCGCTGCTTTATGAGCGGGACGCATCTTCCTGCCACGGACTGTATTTAACCAAAAAAGAGTTGTTAAAAACCTGATTCCATTAAAGCTATGAGATCTATACAAGGTCCTGTGGTATTTAGCCTCGCGCCCTTTACCTCCATTGTAACTGCTTAATGGAGCTTCAGTTTAATGCACATTTAGAGTACACCGGAGTAAAAACTCCCCAGGAAAAAAAAAAAAAGAAAAGAAAAAGCAAGTTGATTTATAGCTTGTCATGTCTTTATTTAACCCAAGAATTTCGGCATGTATGGAGAATCAGAAATTCTCACTTCTCCACTTAAGTACCAGATCTCTTGGCACTAAGCTCAGGAAGCATCCCCCGGACCTAGAACCCCCTAAATATCCTCTCCTTCAGCGATGTGGATGATTCAAACCTCTGTCTCCCCAGGTTTGCTGATGGTAACCGCCGGTCATTCCTAGAATAATGTGTCAATTCAAAATTAGCAATAGAATTTGACAGGGGCTCTTGCAAAGAGCTTTCTGGATCCCCTCCCACCCCTAAAGGTATTGATTTTATTCTCCCACGTTCTTGGAATCAGTTCCTGGAAGACCGGGGGTTGCCCAGCTCTTCGGTTTAACACAGGTTATTCATTTAGCTGTAACAAATTAATTGTGTGACAGTGTGGGGCCGGCCCGGCAAGCCAGCTTTCTTCCCTTTTACTTATTCTTTATTAAAATCTTGCCATTGACCACCAGGTAAACACTTTTCAGGATGTGAAGACTGAAAACCATCACTTTATCCTCCTTTGGTTATTTATTATTTTTTTACCTGGAGCGTGATGGTAACCATTTTTTTTTTAATCATAAAAACAATCTTTAATCTGTGGCATAAGGCTGAGAAAGACCTGTAAGAGAACAAGACAAGTTTACCTAATCTTGACAGCTCTGGGTGTAATCTCACTCTGCTTGTGACACGTCAGACTCTAAGATTTATAACTCCTTAATCAAATGTCTAGAAGTCTCAGGAAATGTTATCATAGGACTTCCTTTCACATGACTTACTGAGAACTCAATAGACCGTTAGATAAGCTCTAGACTCAGCTGGACCTTAGAATAACTCAAATTGACAAACACTTCTCTGGGGTTTTTTGGTGGCGGCAGGGGATGTTTTCAGTCTGTTTGGGCAAGGGTAGGTTTACAGCCCCGTTCTATCAGGGCTCACTGTTGCTCCCAGTTTCTGTAATTTTTCATGCTATGGGGTCTTCAGCTCAAGCAGGGTCTGTGTTCTGATGCTTAGAGCCACGTGATGAGGGGATTCTGGGGAAACACAAGTGTGGTAAAGCTGCCTGCTCCTGGGGTGGCAACGTGTTCCTTGTGTGGCTGTGGAGGCAGCCTCAGAAAAGGGCCCTGGCTCCTGGGTCGGCAGTGAGGAGGGGACTGCAGTGGGTCAGGAGCTGCCCATGCGTCAGAGGAGGGATGACTCAGAGCATGTGAACCGCTGCATCCTAGAACCACACCAGCCTTCTCATGTGGTCCAGGGGGCCCCAGCATCACCGATACCATGAAGACCAGAATGACTCTCCCCACCCACAGCCAAACCAGACACCTCCTGCTCACTCTGCCCTGTCGTCAGTGGGGACCGTCAGCTGCTGGTTGACATCCTGCGTGCTTCAGCTCTTACCCCAGTCTGACCAGCGTGGCCGTGCACCGTCCCTCTTACTGGCTGGTGACAGCTCACTTAGTGCACACCCCAGGGCTGAGAGCAGGCAAGGCGGGAGGGAGGGGGAATAGGAAGGGAGGGAGGGGGAATAGGAAGGGAGGGAGAGGGCACCCCAGAAGGAAGAGGGAACCCCAGGGTGGACACACATCCTTTGTGCCTGGCAGAAGCCACTGCCCAGGTGAGCGGCATTTCTAAGGCAGCTGTAGCGTGCGGTGGGGCTCTGTCGCCAGCCAGAGTCTCGCCTAGGCCAGGTGAGGACGCCCAGGCCAGAAAGGCAGACATGGGGTGGCAGCATCCTCCATCAGTCTTTGAACAAGTACCTGTGCTTTGAAGAACCGAGCTTCGTCTACGAGAAAGATCCTGAGATTTGTAGCGCACCACACCTTGCGAGGCAAAGTGAGGCACGCAGGTTCCTAACGTGAGATTGTTGAGTTAGCGTGAGTAAATAGGCAGATGAAAATCAGTGTAATTTAAACTTCTCCTCCCTAGAGGAGTCCAGGCTGCCAAAAGAGCCCCCAGACCCAGAAAGTGTCAAGTTACTGTAAAAATCAAAGTAGTGGCTCAAACATTTAGTCTTTGCCCACTCTCTCTCCAATTTCTTTTTTTTAAAACTTGGATTCATTCAGTTGGGGTTTTTATTTTTTAATTTTTAATTGGAGTGTAATTGACTTACAACGTTGCATTACTTTCTGCTGTACAGCATAGTGAATCAGTTATACATATAGGATTCGTTCAGTTTGGTTTTTTTTAATTTTTATTTTTTGGCTGCGTTGGGTCTTCATTGCTGCGCTCAGGCTCTGTCTAGTTGTAGTGAGTGGGGGCTACTCTTTGTTGCAGTGCGTGGGCTTCTCAGTGCAGTGGCTTCTTTTGTTGTGGGGTACAGGCTCTAGGTGTGCGGGCTTCAGTAGTTGCAGCACGTGGGCTCAGTAGTTGTGGCACATGGGCTTAGCTGCTCCGCAGCATGTGGGATCTTCCCGGACCAAGGATACAGCTGGTGTCCCCTGCCGTGGCAGGCGGATTCTTAACCACTGCGCCACCAGGGAAGTCACTCAGTTTTAATCTGTAACACCACCATTTGTTTCTAGAAGGTGAAACTTTTTTGTGAACCTACTGCCTTTGAAATAAATATCGCCTCCGTGTCTGAAGACATGACTTTTCGTAGTCTAACTTGCGTTCCTGTGGTTAGCACCCTTTCCTGTATCCATTCTTGCTCTGCATTGAATGCACTCACTCTGTTGCTTTCCAGAGATGTGACTGGGTTTCTGTTTGCAACCTCCTGGCTCAAAAGGTTTCCTCCAGCCCTGGTGTTTGGGGGAGAAATCCCAAAAGGCTGGAAAGGGCAAGCACGTGGGCAGCGAATTAGAAATGAAGGGTGGAATATAACTACTCTTGGTAAAGAAAAATTCTTTACAGTCACAGGAATGTGTAACAGACAGATGAAATACCTTCAAAATATGCAAATCCGTGTTTATCTCAGAGAATTCTACCGGGAACAAATCCGTAGCATTAGCAATTATGAGTTAGCTCAGAAGCCACCCCCCAACCCGTAATACTTATAAACATCCATATAGCTTAGAGCTTTATGTGCAAATGTTTTTCTCCTATTTCTTTTAAGAGTTATTTGTTTAACATGCTTTTATTATCCTAGATGATGTGATTTGGGAAGAAAGCGTTAGTTCTCTTATCAGCTCGGTTTCCAACCCGTTGTCGAGAGAATTCAGCTATCCTAGTAGTTTACGAACTAAGAGGCATTAAATGGAGAGCTCATTGCCGATCAGACGGAGCCACTTCTGAACCGCGGCTCCCCAGGCAAAGGGGATTGACAGCTTAGCATCTATGCGGCAAGCGTATTGGAGTAACACGGCACGCAGCAGAATCAGGCGCCTTCACACGCTGCCACTTCCCAGCTAGTGCTTTGTATCTACTGAAGTTTTGAGAAACGAGATGTCTGAACTCTTCACTCCGTGTTGCTTGCTTAGGCTGACTTGGGTGAATCATGTACCTCCAGGGATGATTTTGGAAGGTAGCTGGTGTTCCTTATATGTATTGCAAGTAATGTATATTCTGTCATTCATTCATCCACTTACGTATCTGTTCATTCATTCAAGTGATATTTACTGACTGTCTGTAATGGGCTAGGTCCCAGGAGACCTGGGCACCCTTGTGGCTGAGTATTCCCAACTCTTAAACATAGTGCCAATGTGATCATGTTAGAATAACGTCAGATATAACCTTGTCAAAACGACCCGTCTGTGGGATGTCCTTGGAGTACACTGTTAATCTGTGACTATCTTCTAATGAGCCTGATGATAAATTCGATGCTGGTAGCTCACGAAAGACCACTGGGTGAGGGGATGACTCTGTCCCACACAGTCGTTGACTCATTTATTTAGTAAATGTCCACTGGGGCATGACTGTGTGTCACTTTGCCAGGTGCCAGATCCTCTCCCCTTGACTTGCTGGATGATTTTAGAAGCTCGTCCAAACCCCAGTGTTTTTTGCTCTATGTGTTTTACCCAGACGTTTCAATTCCTCCATTTGCTCATAGCCTTCCCATCACTGGCATTGATTGTACTTTATTTCTGCATCCAGTATCTGCTTCCCTCTCTACCCATCATAGAGCTGATAACTAGCCTCTTCAGTGGTACACTCCCTGCATATCTCTCCCTTATCCCTTTTTCCGTCACTGCTTGGACCGCGGCAATTCCCAACTCCATTTTCCGTCAACTACACGGTTCTTCCTGAGCTAATGAGTACTGCTGGTGGTTCTCTCAAAACCATGCTGAGCACACAGCTCTGCGTTCTGGCCTCAACTCAGCAAGCCCTCCTGGGCTCAAAAATCCCAGTGTTTGTGTTTCTAAAGTCCTCTTGTTTACCACGTTGGCTCTACAGAAACTTGCTGACTACGGTTGAGCCTCTGCTCTACCTTCGTTTGATCTCAGCAGATGTTTTAATTCCCCTTTTACTATAAAAATGGTGGTCATGTGGCTTGTTAAACTTCCCTTCTCTGAACTCGGGAATCCTCAGCCTTTCTCTCTCTTTGCTGACCTCCTCAGTGTGCCAAGAGAAGGGGTCTCAGGTTACTGAGCAGCTGCCACGTTTCAGCAGTGTGGTTGACTGCTCACGCCTTCATCCTTCCATTGCCCATGACCCCATTCATTCATCCATTCACTCATTCATTCATTCTGCAAACTGAGTGAGTGCTCAGTATTCAGTACTGTTAGACTTTAGGGAAGCAATAAGAGATCATCTTAGCCTAAAGGGAGGAGAGGTTTAGTCTTTATCATACAGAAATGTGACCTTTGGCCAATATAAAAATAAAGTACATTTGGAGTACTTAGGATGAAATAAATATCTAAATAAATATCTAAATAAATATCTAAAGGTAACATTTGGTCTGGGTTTCAAAACATTCATAGGAGTTTCTTAAATAAAGTAGTAGGAAAGGGGCATCTGAGAGGGAGAGGACAACATCCACAGAGAGATGAAAGAGCAAAGCGTGTTTGGAAAATAGCAAGTAACCTGGAGTAGTGTGGGTTAGTGAAGGAGGACAGCAGGAGAGAAGTCTGGGAAGGTACACAAGGCCCCTGTTATTCCATGCAAAGGAATTAAGGTTATCCGTTGAGGACAGGGGAGCTTTGGGGGGTTTGCGGGCAAGGGAGTGACTTAACCAGACTGGCTTTTGCTTTGAACGATGCTTGTGATAGTAGTGGAGGGTCCCTTGTGCATTGCAGGAGAGAGATGATGAGGGCTGGATGGCTACGATGATGAAAGAATGAGGATAAATCGGATGGATACGTGAGACTAAAAATTACCACCTATGGTGATCACCTGCGTGTCAAAGAAGATGACAGTGATGTTTTCCTGATCAGGAAAAGGAGCAGGTTTGAGGAAAGAGTGTACAGTTTTGGACATGTTGAGTTTTAAGACATCTGATGGACTTTGAGGGGTGTGAATAACTAGTAAAGGAGAGAAGTAGTTCTTGGGGGTCCAGGCTGGAGTAATCACGGCGTGAGTGGGGGCGAGACATCTGTGGAGGGCACAGGGGAACCTGAAGCAGCAGCAACACTGAGTGCGTGGGTGGGGACAGTGGAGACGTTAAAAAAAACAAGAAAAAAAGACCAAGAAGGTGAAGGGTCACAGAGTCCGGCAGCAAACTAGGGGATGCAGGGTGGTCTCGGGGAAGGTACGGGAGAGGTTTCAAACAGTGTCAGGTGTGACACAGCACCTCTGGTCTGTTGGGTTTCGCAGTGTTTCTGGCCGTGTCCTGGTACCGCCTGAGTCCTCATCCCCTAGCCTGTCTGTAGTCAGTGCTGCTTCCAGGGTGCTGCCTCAGCCTTGCTGCCCTGGATCTGGGTGACGTACTGAATTCTAATTTGCTTCAGAGCTTAGAAATGACTATCCTAGTCTGGAGACTTGAGAATCCACCGTGCAGAGAGGTGCAAGTAGGAGATAAAATGATGGAGAGAGCATCTTTTCAAGACACTTAACTGAGCAGGGGCAGGAGGCTGAAGGGTGGACACAGGAGGAGCAAAAGGGTAACCCGGAAATGACGATTCAGGGGCAGAGTACCTTGAGTGTGTTCGTAGGGTAAATGGAGGAGACCAGTAGGGACGGGGGGTTCGTGTGGAGGGATGGTGGTTGACTGAGGGCATGGATTTAAGAGTGAAGGTAGAAGATGAACAAGCTCTTACTCTCAGAAGGGAAGGAGGAAGGGGCAAGAGGATGAAGATATTTGATGTTGGGTGGGGGAATTCCCTTGTGCCTTCTCCATCATCTTATCGTACTCAACTTCTCTAAACTACTTGAAACCACCAACCACCCCTTCCTTCTTGAAACTGCCTTCTGACTTCGATGTCGCTCTCTAGGGCTCTGCTTCTGACTGTTCCTCTGTGGTGGGCAGAGATTGGATGACTGTGATGTTCACGTTTGTCCACCAGCTTGGTATCTGTGTGTGTATGTATAATACATGAATACTCCCTGACCTTCAGTGTTTTCTTCTAAAAAATGGGGGTTAATACGTACCCCACTGGGTAGTGGTGAGGACAAGAACTTGGTGCTCAGATAATGTCACTCTTCCTGTTTTCTAAATATAGGAATTGACTCTGGTTTGTTTGGAGGATCCCTCCCGTCCCCACTCCCTTTGAAGTGTCACCTATGTACTCATGACACCCCTCACACAGCTCTTGTTTTCACTTCTGCTTCTCTCCTGAGAACAGTCTCTTTGCCTCGCTTGGCCGTTCATCACTATTCTCCTGGTCACCTGAGCTGGCAATCAGAGAAACCTACTGATGCCCCTCATTTCTTCTGATGAGACAGCTCCCAGGTCTTTGGTTCTAGCTGCACGGTATCTTTCATTCATTCATTCATTCATCATCTGTCCGATAGTGAATTATGTATCAAATTGCCTGGTACCATGTGAGGTACAAGACAAGAACCCTGGCTTACAGTTAAGCTTGCAGAAAATTACAATACAGTGTAATGATTGCTCTGCAAGAGTTTAGTGTAAAACTTGATGAGACCCGGTGGGTGAATGCCTATCCCAGACTTGGTGGTGGGGATGGTCTGTAAAAGCTTCTTAGCTTGAGCTGAGTTTTGAGGTCCCATAGGACTTAGCTCCATGAAGATTCACTGCAGAGACACAGAGGTAGAAGTGAACGTGTGTGTAGAGGTACAGAGGCATTCGAGGCTGTTGTTGAGTGTGGCCGTAGTGTAGATGGGGAAGGGGAGGAGGGGAGACTGGGGGGAGGGAGGGAGAGAAAAGAACAAGTACCGTGGTACAGCCAGATCATGAAGGGCTGGGTGCCTCACCCAGTGCTATGCAGTAGAAATAAAACGGGAGCCTCCTAAGGAATTTAAAATTTTCTGTTAGCTACATTAAAAAAGTAAAAAGAATCAGGTGTATATTATAATAATATTTTATTTAAGCCCATTGGAAATACCATCATTCCAACCTGTAATCAATGTTTAAAATTTATGAAAGACACATTCTGCATTCTTTCTTACATACTAAATCTGAAAAATCATCTCAGTTTGGATATTAAAATTTAATCTGAAATACTTGATCTGTACTTAAATTTCATAAAACTTAGAGTTGAGAAGGTCGATTTTTATACCCAAGTTGTTCAGCACATACCTGAAAATGTTCCAGTCACCGAACCGAGGATCAGCGTGTAAACTTAAACTAGTTTGCATTCGAATTTGACATGTATCAAAAATCCAGCCATGCACTCTAGCCACATTTTAATTTTGCAATAGCTTCACGTGGCCAGTGGCTTTCATATTGGACAGAGGAAGGCTAGAGGTTTGGGACTTCATCTGTCAGGCATTCAGGAGCCATCGAAGGAGAAGCAATAAACAAAGAAGGTCACGTGACTGGACGTGCTGTGACCTGGCCAGACTGGGAGGTGTATCCATTCCCCTTCGAAGTTATAAAATGATGAGGGCATGCTCCAAGGCAAGGGTGTGGAGAAGCAGTTGTTATTTAAATAGGACATAGAGCTGAAGCCATAATTCCACTTCTTCCCAGGCATTTGGTTTTTTGAAGATTTGATGCCCTTATCTGTAAAAAGGGGTATGACTGTCCATACTTGCCATTCAGTGAAAGTTGCCATAAAAGTCAAGTGAGGTGATGTAAATAATAATACAAGCTTATATTTGTTAAGCAGTGAATGAATGAGTAGTAGGTGAAGTGGATGGGAATTGGTAATGGGGGAAATAAAAGATAAGGAAGATGATCGGATAATTCTTGATTTGAAAAGTGACCCCTGTTTGAAAACCCCTGGCTTGGGGTTTGGATGGAGGAAGATAAAATAGATGATCTCAGTTGGACACAGAGTTGAGGTTCTTTTAGGACATCCACAGGAAATATCCAGCAATGTCCAGAAGGTTGTAGGAGTTGGGGTCTGCAGCTCTGGAAAGATACTTTGGTTGGAGGAGATGATTCAGGGGTCAGCGGATTTGTAGGTAGGACCGAAGTGAAGCCACGGGAAGGATTAGGTCTTCCAGGGATGCTGTTTTCGAGTAGGGGTCAGCAAACTACAGCCCTGTGGGCCAAATCCTGTTTCCACCTGTTTTGTAAATAAAATTTTATTGGTCCCAGTTTGTTGGTGTCTTGTTTCTGGTTACATTTGTGGTACAAGGGAGCTGCAGCTCTGCGTGGTTGAGACGGGGAACGTGTGGCCTGCAAGGTGGAAAATATTTCCTCTGTAGCCCTTTCCAGAAAAAAACTGTCAGCCCCTGATTTAGAGTTTGAGAGTCCTGAGGATGGAACTCTAGGCAAGAGGAAAGATTTCAGAATGAGCTGAGGAAGTTAAGCTCATGAAAAGGAGTGAGAAGGAACCACCCAGATACATAGGCAGAGAACCTCCGAGAGCAGGAAAACCTAGAGGCAAAGAAGAGAGGTGTTTCCCTCCAGATAGAGAGAGAGAGACACACACACACACAATGATTGGCAGTGTCACGTGTTGTGAAGAGGTCAAAGGAGGGTAAGGATCGAAAAGCGTCGATTGAACTTAGCAACTCCAGTCTCATCAGCCGTCGTGGTGGGAATGTTTGGGGCAGAGGGACAGGGCAGAAGCCAGCTTGCAGTGGGCTGAGGACCCAGTGGGGAGGAGAGGGGTGGTGAGCTCTAGTTCTCTCCATCAGCAGGAAGAAAATGGAAAGCGCCCGGGAGGGAGCGCAGAGAGACACTGTTTTCAGGTTGGCGTGCGTACTCCTCGGGAGGAGAGTTTAGATTTAAGAGCAGAAGAGGGAGTCACGATGGAGCAGGTGCTCAGGAGACAGGGGGAAGAGGGAGGAAGCCCCCAGCCCTCTTTTTGTTCCCACTCTTACTGCCTCTGTCAGTACTGGGCTGGAGCTTCCTAATTTGCTCCCTGGCCTCCTTACTTCAGCCGCATCCCGCATACTTCCATCACCTTTCTCCTCCTAGGACGCTCCTCTGGTCCCAGCCCTTCCCTGTTCCCAGCTCAGTGAACATGCCACCTCCAGTTTTCCCTTCCAGGCCTGGCCACTTCCGTCTCCAGGCACCTGTCCTCCTGTTTGCTCGTGAGCCACACGCTCCCTCGGCCCCTTACCCCCACCCTCATGAAACGCAGCTCATCACGCACGTGCAGGGCATCACCTGAGCCTCACCTAACCTGAGCCTTCCCAGTCAGCGCTGCGGTTCGCTAGTGCTCAGCTCACTCGTCTTTACGGGTGGACCGAGACGAGCGCTCGGTTCACGCGTCTTCACGAAGCAGAAATGTAAGCAGAAATCGCAAATCCTTCACGTTTTAAGGCATGTTACGAATGTATGATTCAAGAAGAACTAGAGCCCATTGCTTTGATGCAGTGCAGGTTCCATAGAACAGTTTTCTTAACTGCGATGCTACCAGCATGAAGGGACTGAATCATTTTTGTGGTGGGGGTTGTACTGTGCATTATAGAATTTTAGCCACATGCATCCCTGGTTTCCCAGTAACACCCCTTCTTCCCGGTTGTGACAACCAGACGTGTCCCCAGACATCGTCAGACGTTGTCAGATATCCCCCGGGTGGGGGTAGGGAGGCAAAATCACCCCTTATTGAGAACCACAGCTTTGAAATGACAGCGTTAGGCAGAATTTTTTTTTTCCTGATGTTTTCTATGATTCCAGATATATCCTTTCCCCTCATACGTTGCGTTTTTAATAGTTGGACCCAAGGGAAATTATCTGGAAGATATATCTTATTCCAGGCAGTAATAAACGGAAACCACCCATTTTTGACTGCTTACCAAGCTAGTTGTGACTCTACCCTATTCCATCTAACAACACAAGCGACGTTTAAAAATCAAAATAGATGCCCCAGTGTGTGAGCTGATGCTGTTATCCCACAGCTCCTGTACATTAAGCTCTTGAGGTCTTAACACGTACCATGTTTTTTGTTAGACACCTTCCCCAGTGCCCCAGCCTTTTCCAGGCAATTCCTGTTGCATATTCTTCGATCGGGGGCTTTCTGATAAAAGTGAGGTCAGAATTTTCCCATCACAAATAACCCACCTGTTGGAAGGAAGCCAACGTTGGGGGAAAGAACCAAAAACAAACACGACGAGCTAGTACATCACAGTTAAATTTTTTATGTAAAGTTCACGAATTCATGGGAAATGAGCATATGGAAGCCGTGGTGGGCTCTGAGGGCTGCTTGAAGGAACGCTGGACACACTCAGTTGTGAATTTACAAAAGCTTCCTATTCAGTGAGGAAGAATAAGGCAGCCCCGCTCCTGGGGCGGGTGTCCTCCATGGCGGGGATTTGGTCGTGGGCTCTCTGAAGCCTATTCCATCCAGTTTTCCCACTGTGTACACACATGCTCAGTGCACTAGTCATTAACCACTCGCGTCCACAAGATGAGGTACCGGTTGCTAATCCTGTCTGCAGTTATTAGCATGTACTTTCTTGACTTCCACAAACCGTGTATACAAAGGAGAAATGCTTCCGAAGAGGCAATTAAAGATTTTTCTGAAGGCATCGAGCCTTGAAAGTCATCATCAAGAGACTGCTTAGAACAAGGCTGGTTTGCAGTATTACCCTCTGCCCTGCTCTGCATTTTCCCTTTTAACTACAACTTGGTAAACAAGAGCTAATTCTGAACAACAACCCGGAAAGTGAATGTCGTTCTCTAAGCTGTCAGTGGAAGAAATGTTGACTTTATTGATGTTCTATTCCTCATATCACCAGGAGAAAGCAGGAAATGTTTCTAAAAATCATTTCACTGAGAACACAGTGCTACGTCAGGCTCGTTTTCTGGTGAGGAGAAGAGTATTCTGCACTTGGGAGTTTTTTAGTGGCTTCCCCAAGGTCTGGGTTTTATGGGCTACTGATAATCCCTGTGATTTATTGAGCACCTACTGCATACGAGGCACTTTACACCTATTGGCTTTGTGTGCTCTTAGAGCCCCGTGCATTTTTCATTGTAACACTACTCACAGTCCTAACCTCCACTTATTTTATGACTAATTGATTCATATGTGTCTTCCCCATTAGACAGTCACTTCCATGTCAGTGGATCTGTATCGATTTTTGTTCCCCATCATTGCCCCAACACTTAGGACAGGACCTGGCACATATTAGGCACAAAATAAATACTGCTTCGAAGGATGAGTGAATCCAGATGCAGAGTGGTACGATTTTAGAGATGAGGACATGGAGAGAGAGAGTGGTTGGGTGGCTCGTTGAAACCTGGTGATGGGCAGCGTGAGGAGTGAAAGTCAAGCGTGTCTGGTCCAATGGTGACTCTCTTTCCACCACACCTGCCGCCTGAAACTTCAATGGAAGTCACCTGGAGGATCTTACCAACATGCTCGTGCTCATTCAGCGGGTCTGGGGTAAGCCTGAGAAGGTGCATTTTGTTCCCAGGCGACACCCGTGCTACTCTTAACTGCAGTGTAAAAAGTGATAACTTCAATCCCGATAAAATTACCAATGGCATTCTTCACAGAACTAGAGCAAGAAATCTTACGATTTGTATGGAAACGCAAAAGACCCCGAATAGCCAAAGCAATCTTGAGAAGGAAAAATGGAGTTGGCGGAATCAGGCTTCCTGACTTCAAACTATACTACAAGGCCATAGTGATCAAGACAGTATGGTACTGGCACAAAAATAGAAAGGACGATCAATGGAATAGAATAGAGAACTCAGAAGTAAGCCCAAACACATATGGGCACCTTATCTTTGACAAAGGAGGCATGAGTATACAATGGAAAAAAGACAGCCTCTTCAATAAGTGGTGCTGGGAAAATTGGGCAGCAACATGTAAAAGAATGAAATTAGAACACTTCCTAACACCATACACAAAAATAAACTCCAGATGGATTAAAGACCTACATGTAAGGCCAGACACTATAAAACTCCTCAAGGAAAACATAGGCAGAACACTCTATGACATCCATCAAAGCAACATCCTTTTTGACCCACCTCCTAGAATCAGGGAAATAAAATCAAGAATAAACGAATGGGACCTCATGAAACTTAAAAGCTTTTGCACAGCAAAAGAAACCATAAACAAGACTAAAAGGCAAGCCTCAGAATGGGAAAAAATAATTGCCTATGAAACAACGGACAAAGGATTAACCTCCAAAATATACAAGCAGCTCATGAAGCTTCATACCAAAAAAGCAAATAACCCAATCCACAAATGGGCAGAAGACCTAAATAGACATTTCTCCACAGAAGAAATACAGATGGCCAACAAACACATGAAAAGATGCTCAACATCACTCATCATCAGAGAAATGCAAGTCAAAGCCACAATGAGGTATCACCTCACACCAATCAGAATGGCCATCATCACAAAGTCTGGAAACAACAAATGTTGGAGAGGGTGTGGAGAAAAGGGAACTCTCCTGCACTGTTGGTGGGAATGTAAGTTGGTACAGCCACTATGGAAAACAGTTTGGAGGTTCCTTAAAAAACTACAAATAGAACTACCATATGATCCAGCAATCCCACTCCTGGGCATATACCCAAAGGAAACCATAATCCCAAAAGAAACATGTACCATAATGTTTATCGCAGCACTATTTACAATAGCCAGGACATGGAAGCAACCTAAATGCCCATCAACAAATGAATGGATACAGAAGATGTGGCATATATATACAATGGAATATTACTCAGCTATAAAAAGGGATGAGATGGAGCTATATGTCATGAGGTGGATAGAACTACAATCTGTCATACATAGTGAAGTAAGTCAGAAAGAGAAGGACAAATATTGTATGCTAACTCACATATACGGAATCTAAAAATGGTACTGATGAACTCAGTGACAAGAACAAGGATGCAGATACAGAGAATGACTGGAGAACTCGAGGTATGGGAGGGGGCGGGGGGTGAAGGGGAAACTGAGACGAAGCGAGAGAGTAGCACAGACATATATATACTACCAACTGTAAAATAGTCAGTGGGAAGTTGTTGTATAACAAAGGGAGTCCAACTCGAGGATGGAAGATGCCTTAGAGGACTGGGGCAGGGAGGGTGGGGGGGACTCGAGGTGGGGGAGTCAAGGAAGGGAGGGAATACGGGGATATGTGTATAAAAACATGATTGAACCTGGTGTACCCCCAAAAAAATAAAAAAAATTAAAAAAATAAAAAAGTGATAACTTCCTTATGCAACAGGAGGCATAAGTGGTTCCGTCTGGAAATCCCTGCTGCGAGACAGAGCCCTTACACCTGTACTGGTCTCCTAAGGGAAGTACCCCAGGGATCTGTTCTTGGATAAATACATTGGCTCCTTCTATCATTTGGTTGTCCATGAGCTGTGATCTTTGATGAGTCTTAACTCAGATATTGATGATGCTAATAGGCCCTGTTGTCTGCATTGAAAGTCTGGTACTTAGTACCAGGGGGTGTTTCTGTTCTAAAGAGGTCCAGTACCCCAAACTCTTCACTTTTACCATGGAAGTGCCAAGGAGTAGCAATGCCCTTCAAGAGTTTCTTTGATTTAGTTGATGAAGGTGTCCTGTTGAGAATCTGGAGTCTCCAGATATCAGGTGGTCCCACCACGGACTCTGTAGCCATCCAGTGACTCTAGGAGCCAATGCGTGAAGAGAGGCTGCCATCGCTGACCCCTGCTCTGTCGATTGGGGGCATCGTAAGCTCTGCCCTTCTTGTTGGTGTGCCTGTGACAGTTTCTTCCTGAATATTCTCCCTGGCTCAGCACTTCCTGCTAGCTCTTGAGAAATAGGTACAGAGGTTGGCCTTTTTACTAGTTAGAGTGGGGGAGTTCAAGGTCTAGGCGCTTATCTTAGCCATTTGACCCCACTTGGCGGAGGAGCATGTCTCTGAGAAGGGGCCCCTCAATGGGAGCTGTGATTACTTATCACTGAGCAGTCCAAAGCCTGGCCCCAACTCTACTGTGTCACCAGCCTCTGGCTGTTTCACCGTTTCTGAGTTCAACCCTTGCTAACTGCAGGATGGTATCTGGGTTCTTGACGTAAGACTGACGGATTCTCTGTTCCTCCCAGCCGTGCACACCAGGCCTGTTCATCATCTTGGAGCCTACCCTTCATTCATCATGTAATATAATGTCACCATTTTTTTTCAGATATGCAGGATTTGAAGATTCATATATGTTGTGTTCTCATTGTGTAGTAGTAAAATTGGGAGGGACACTTTGAAAAAGATTTATTTTAGCTCGATATTTTGAAAAACTCTTTCAGCTCTGCCTTCCTTTATACTATTCAAGGGTACTAAACGGTCATGAAGCGTGGTTTGATGAGATGAGGACTTACAAGGTAAGGGCATCATTATATTATTGAAATCACACTGAAAGTAAATCGTCAGATACCTGTAGTTTGTCCTGAAGTCACTTATTGAAGAGTTGCTTTAGTTCTCTTCACGTGGGCAGACAAGGCACAGGAATTAGAGATGATGAATGAGGAATCTACCACTGATGAAATTTTCTTAAAGCACATGATGTTTTTTCCTATCAAACTGCATTAGGTTTTCTCCCTTTCATTTTTATTTTTCACTGGTTTGGGAGTGTCATATTGATTTTAATCTATGTAAACTATATGCCTATGCCTTGGATTAATCAACTCCGCAAAGGTAGTGATTAAAGTGTGCAAATGTGGAAAGCCACAGAGAGACAGCTTACATCTCACTTTCATGTAGAAAAATTATTCCCATTTTGTCATACTTTAGCATCATGGTCATTGTTCCCATAAAAAAAAATACCGCATTTTGTGAAATGATACAATCTGTGAGGCATTTCCCATTATGTAGACACCATGTCTTTAAATTATAGCAATTTCTTAAGATTTTAAGGCAAAATGGGCTCTTAGAAGTGTGATTAATAGCAGGGAATGAGGCTAATGCTGGGTCATCAGTGGCACTCCATTACAAAAAAGGTTGGGCTAATAAAAGCATCCATCTTTTTGACCAATAAAGCATTTGAATGATATGCTTATAGTTTTTATCATAGAGTAGTTCCTCGGTAATGAATAAACTCTGAACTTGCATGGAAGAAAGGCAGCTCTACTTAAGTAGCTGTTGGACTAGTTTTTTGATGATATGAGAAAAGGCAGGACGAGGAGGGAGAATTGTGTTGGAGCTGCCAGTTTGATTTTTAAGTTGTCTTCTACAAGCATCACACCCATGGCCCCGGAGTCCCATCCAGTTTAGGGGCAAAACTAGAGAGTCTATAGTCAGTTGATTATTTCTTTAGCAGCATAAGTGTATACAGTAGCCTCTCTGTAAATGCTTTGTGAGTTGCATTGTTAGGAATACTGTGCCAAGGAGTCAAGGATGTAGCCTGGTCCCAACGTGAATCTCTTAGGCCTCCTCTAGCTCAGTTCCCCAAGACATAAGCTTGTACCACTCCCTGGTGTATTGGACAAGGATTTTTAGATGGTTCATAAATCATTCACCAGTTCTCATTATTGTGGTTTGATGTTGAAGCAATTCCATTTTCAGTCTGTTTTAATCCTTCTGATAAAGCCAAGGAGAAAGTCTCCATTTGGTGCACATCTTTAATCTCTCACTTCCCATTGTAAGCTCATTATTTAACAAAGAAAGAACATGGCTCCCACTCAGAGCCTTTGTGGGCCTTAGGATCTGGCTAGAATTTAATAACATTGGTTGGGTTGTATTACATTTATTACACAGTCTTTCCTTCAGAGGGATCCACAGTAGTTTTTCCATTTGATGAAGTGATAGAAAGTTTTCTCTGAAATAGATTTATGTTTGGCAAAAGTGAATAAATTTAAAAACTGACATTGGAGGTGTAGACGAAGAGGGCAAAAATAATCAAGGTGGATGTAGAAGTGAATGCTTGAGGCTTAGAAACTGGCTCAAGGGGCCACTCAGATGGCATGACCGCCCTAAGAATCTCAGGATTGGTAAGGTTTTTGTCCCAGAGAAGAGTTGCGGAAAGAACAAATCAGTGCTTTCCAACCTTGGGTCTCCCCAGAGCTTCCTCAGGACTCTTTTCAGTGTTTAAAATAGTATATCAAACAGGTTATATGATTAGGAGTTTGGGATTAATATGTACACACTACTATATATAAAGTAGATAACCAACAAGGGTCTACTGTGTACCACAGGGAACTCTAACTCAATATCTTGTAATAAGCTGTAATGGAAGAGAATGTAAAAAAAGAAAATATGTGTTTATATGTATATAAATATATATATCTGAATCACTTTGCTGTACACCTGAAACTAACACAGCATTGTAAATCAACTATATTTCAATACAGATTTTTTAAAAGTAAAAAAAAAAAAAAAAAAAAAAAAATTAAAGCTTGTATGAAGGGCTTTGTAATAAATGCACTTTCTCTTCCTCTGTCATTTATTTTACTTTAATTTTTATTTTAATTTTTTTAGTAAATAAAGCTTTAAACATTTAGGGTTATGGGGAATATAAAATAAGTAAATAGACACATGCAGGTAAAACTAAAGGTGGACTAGGACAAGTTTACCACCGCAACTGGGGTAGAGAAAAAAGGCACATTGCCTATCATACTCATGGTAAAGAGTCAGCAGGATCATCTTGAAATTCAGAGGAGTCTCGATTTGGGTGAAGATTATGTGCCTAAGGATAGGATGGTGCTAAAAACTCAAGGGATCAATTATTGGCGTTTACCAAGGGAAATGTTTACAGCTCTTTGGATTGCCATTTAGAATTGTAAACTCTGTAATCCTTGACCAGTAGTCTAGTTCCTCCAGACTTTAGGAATAGAAAATAAAAATGAAGGTCAGGAGAACTCCTGGAAAAAATTAGAAGTATGGATAGTGAGTAATCAGCATTTTCCGCTGAAGACGGGGAACAGGGATGGGAGGATACAGCATTATGCTTTTACTTCTTCATTTTTCTCTCCCTTGAGTTTTGCTGGGACATAGGATAAGGGACTCCTCTTCTCTGTCGCCTGGTCATCGCAGCCGCACGCGCAGAACAGTGAGCATGGAATTTGAGAACGTTCCGTTCCCAAAGCATTTGAGGAAGAGTCCCTGTGTTAGTTGTTCCAGCAGCCAGACTTGCATCATTACTCAGAGTTGAGCAAGGCTGGGTTTCCTTCTCTAGGGCAGTGGAACAGCTTGAGCTCCAGAGGGCTTTCCAGGGCAGAAAAGGGAGACATCTCCATGCCCCTTCCCTGTGTCCATAAAGTAATAACAGGTCCACGAGCCCGAGAAATTCCCTCCTCGTAGGGCCCTGAACCTTCCGTAGAAATTCTTCTCCAGACATGATTGAGGCCTTAGGGGCTGTGTTGCTTTGGGGGAAGGAGACAGTCAGCAGAGAGGGACTTAGGAAACAAACCACAGCACAACAAAACAAAAACATAAAAGAAAATAGCCTGTTAACTTCGTGACTTTAGGGTTGCAGAACACAGATTAGATGATTGAAGCAGGAGCTGGGAACAAGAGCTACTAGAGAAGGTTAGGAAGTTTATGGTGGAATTGAGGGTGGGGAACAGGGGTGGCTGGGAAAGACCAGTAAAATTTTGTTACAGTTTTTAGACAGAGATGGAAATTCCAATGATCTGATCATTACTAATATAACTGCCAGAATCCTCTGAGGTTTTTTCTAAGTTTCATTTTCTTATTTTCAAATTCTGCTTTGGATATCCAGCAGTGTTTTGCTGTACTTTGCACTGACATAATGCTGAATTTTTAAAAATTAATTAACTGATTGTAAATGTAAGATACCGGTAAATTACCAAACTGTCTTTCGGTATGTTTTTGCTTATTAAATTTTAAGTAACAGAGGGATGTTATTCACACGTATCAAAATTAAGTAGTTTAATAATGTTAAAGTATCTGTAGAATAGATTCCCAAACTAATAATGCTTTAATTGCAAATTGTAAATCTAAATATAGTATCTCCAATAGAGAATGATAACTTTCTTACAGTATTCTGCATGCTGTTTTACATGTTAGTATACGTGAAACAAAATTTGAAGGTAGAACATTTCTTTGTGACACTTTCTTAGCGGACGCAGTAAGCTTATTCACTCTTGGCTTCTAAGACTTGAGATTTCTTTGATAAGCTGAGAACATGAACTCTTTTTTTTTTTATTTATTTATTTATTATTTTTTGGGGGGTACACCAAGTTCAGTCATCTGTTTTTATGCACATATCCCCGTATTCCCTCCCTCCCTTGACTCCCCCCCACCCTCCCTGTCCCAGTCCTCTAAGGCATCTTCCATCCTCGAGTTGAACTCCCTTTGTTATACAACAACTTCCCACTGGCTATCTACTTTACAGTTGGTAGTATATATATGTCTGTGCTACTCTCTCGCTTCATCTCAGCTTCCCCTTCACCCCCCGCCCCCTCCCAAACCTTGAGTTCTCCAGTCCATTCTCTGGAGAACATGAACTCTTGAATCCTTACATGTGACATCAACCAAGTAATTTATTTATAATCTTTTTTAAGGGCAAAATCATCACCTGGTAGAGAGCTTGACTTTTGCCAGGTGGTTGAGAATGCTGCAGATCTGTTTGTGGATCCAGTGTGCTTCAGGACATCCTGGATCAAGAAACTCGGGGAGAAAGGAACATCAGGGTCTTCCTTCTAGATAAAACATTCCAGCTCCAAATCCGCGTTTGACCCATATGTTTCATTGATAAAAGGAGATGAGCCCAGGAAATGAATGCATGGTTACTCAAGCATGAAAATATTACAGTCTTTTAAAGCTGTTACCAGATCCAACCTATAGTCGTGTAAAACGCATAGCTGCCTTATTTTTAATGTACAAGCCAGGAAATAAAAGGGTGTTGACTGAACTCTGTTTCATTTGGGGCGGGGGGGGGGGGGGACCTCTTTTTCTGAAAGGGGGCCATGCTTCTTTTGGATTGCTAAGTAATGTCACCAGTAAAGAGTTAACCGGACTTCACTTGATTCGCTCCGGCTTATATGGTGATGAGTAATGCGAGGTTGGTAACGGCAAATTGTTGTTTATAAGCAAACATGGCATTGTGCAAACAAGCAGGCCTGGTCTCCAACTGGTTTGATTTCATGGTGGCCAGCAGCTGATCTGTGTAACATACAACCTTTCTGCCTCTCTAAATGTCAGAAGAACGACTGTTTGTTTATCTTGCCTTCTTTGCAGCTGTTTACTCTGTAACGCATTTACCTCGACCTTGATTCCCGGAGAGTGGCCCCTCTCTCCTCCCCAGTTCTGTTTACATGAGTCCTGCCCCTGGTGTCACCTGTGAAATCTGTTGATTATTCCACCTGGTTAATGTTAAATTGCTCTTGTAAGATGATGTGTTTGTTCATAAACACAAATGCTGGGCCCCTTGTTTACTGTACCCATGGCAGCAATCCTTATTAAACAAATACTGCTTTGTTTGCGGGTGTGAGCAGTAGTTTATCCTGCAAGGTCTGTTTTTAAAAACATACACACACACATTTGAAAAAAAACAAAACTTAAACGCTAGAATTTCGATAAAGAAAGAAAAAGGGGAACTTGTCCCTGGAATGTGGTTGAAACAGACTTAGGTTTGCTTTTCTTATCTTTTGCTTGGATGAAGGGGCTGGAGAGATTAGCGACTTGTTTGGTTTTTCTAAGAGATTTCCTTAGTGTAATGATATCTATGCAGTTGTTTGCTTTTTTCAGAAGAGAGAGAGCTCTCCTGAAAGGCCACTAGCTCAGGAAGAGAACATCACATGGCTAGAAAACTCTTTGTGGAACAAACAAGGACTTAGAAGGTGTAGGAGAAAAAGTCTAGTGCTATGAACAAGGCAGTCACCTCTGAAAGGTACAATCCTTGGATTTTGTGTTTTGTATGTGCTGTGTCTTGTCCTGTGGGCTCCGTACGGACCCTCTGTGAGGCGTGTACTCTCTCGAGTTTGAAAAGAGAAGGTTAACTTTTAGTTTAACATGTTCTGAATCATTCCTCTGTGATATAGAGACATCCTAACTGAGAGGAAAGCATACAAGTAATACGCAGTGATATTTTTAAAAAGCTAGTATTTTGATTCTTACCTATTACACTTAGCTGTCTCATTTTAAAATGTGCTTATGCATTGAGTCATTTCTAGTTAAGGAAAGCAGACCTTGTATCTCTTTATTCAGCTTGGCGGGGGGAGCGGTGTGAGTGAAAGAGAGACTCTTGGACACTGGCAAGCACATTAGATAAGAACCAGCAGGAGCCTGTCCTTTGTCATGTTTTGCAAACAGCAGAGGGAACTCAGCTCACATCATCTTTGTTTTTTGTTTTTTAAATTATTGTTTGTTGCTGTTTCTGACTTTGCCTTGTGTTTCAACACTGGGCAGGGCTTGATAGCGTTTGCTGTAAATTACAAGGATACACCGCAGACTGGGGTGAGGGTGGAGGCTGGGGGGTCATGACCTTCAGCAAATGGTGGTCTGTCACATCAGCAAAAGCCTGCTAATCTCTCTGTAAGAGCGACTTTTGCAGGAGAGAAATACATATATGCATATTGGAGTTTTTGAAGGATAAAATTAAATAATTGTCCCTGTCACACAACGGAGAGATGCAAGCAAGAGATTTCTGATGGCCTGCATTCATGAAGTTGCCATGATGCTGTGAACTTATTGTTCGCTTTGGCCACCAGAGCGGTTAGGGGCTGCAGGCCAAACGAGAGATACATGAAGTGTGTCATCGAACATGCTGGTCGTTAATTGCTCTTAGGAATCCAGCCCCATGTATATTCAACTACGTAAAATAAGGAAATGAAAAAAATATATATACTCTGAATTGGCTGTTGGTCACTTGATTCCAGCAGACTCTTTCTGAGGTTGCAGCTGTTTGAACGTTCGCATGATTAAAGTTCGGCAAGCTTTGTTAGTTCTCAAACTTAAAATCTGTTTTATTCTATGAAAATGCATTTTAATTAAGCTCCCCAGAACACCTGGCCCCATCATACCCTAAGCTTCAGAGGCTTCCTTGTGGCAAAGCAAACAGCCTAGGCCGAGGCTGGCAAGGCTCCTTTTTGGCCTGTGTAACTGCTTGAGCTCGTCTGGATGACTGTGCCAGGGAGTGGGTATGGGTTCTGCTTTGTACTTCTGTTTCCTAGAGCGGCTTCTGTCTGACTTCCGCAGTTTGCCCTCCATTTCCGTGCTTACAGCACCTAAACTCTTGTCTACTTGGGAGAGGAGGAAAACAAGACCAGTGATGGTCAAAGTTCTAAAAATATAAATCAGACACCTGTAACTTTTGAGAGGGTAGGATGCTTGTTATTTGCACTCATTGATGTCTTATAAAGAGTGGAGAGTCCCAGAAAGTTTGGTTACAAAACAGGTCGTGAGACGGAGGCATCTACAGTTTCCTGGAAAAGCTCTGCTGCCCTGGAATTGAAATTCAGAAATGCCTTTTCCTTGGAAGTTTGAAGCCTCCTGTCTTCTCATGGAAAGCCCGGTCAAAAAGGGAAACCATCTTTTTTGTTAAGAACATCATTTTATTACCACCCGATTCCTCTGACTCTCTTCCAAGTCGTGAATTACAGGGAAAATTAAACATCCTGTTACTTACCACCCCCAGGTCCTCTGAATTGTCCTTGTATGTGTTAAATGTTCACCAGGTTTTGGTAGAGTTTTTTGTTTGGTTATCTTTACATTTTCAACAACTGGGACAATCCTGCTTCTATGAAGACTTAAAATGATTTAATGGCTCAAGTTCTTTTCTGAGTTTTAGACCAAAACGGTTAGTCATTCCCAAGAAGTACAGGAAACAGAGTATTTTAAAGGAAGCAACATAAAAGGTGGTGACTACAAGCCCTTGATCTCATTTGATTGAGAGGTTGGACTTGAATTTTTCTGTTGTGTAATCATTTAGTTAAAAATTCAGCAATTATGTATTGAATTCCTATTCTGTGCAAGGTGTGTCTGAAAGTCAAGTTGGAGATAAAGGAATTTTTGGCTTTTAATTCTTATGAAACAAGTGGAGGTGGAGAGATGCAGAAGAAAATCATTTTAATCTGAATGTTTGCCTTCCATTTAGTAGATAAATAGAAAATGTGTCTGGTTTAATTGATAAATACAAACTGGTTCCTATTTCTTTTTTTCCCTCCTTGGAACTATCAAGGTAAGAGCGATACATTAGTCCTATTATTATTAACTGTTGCATTGTCATTGTTATCGATTGAAACCCTCTTAACAATGAACATAGTTTTCATCCCAGACTTCTCACTAACTGAGGATTCCTTTTTTCACCGAATCCCTGTATTTACAGATTCTGGCTCTCTCAGATGTGTCCACCATGTTGTTGCCTGTACCCATTCCTTTTCCATACCAGACCCTGCATTTCCTGCATCCTTGAAGGCCGGAGAGATGGGTAGCTCCTTTACCTCACAAATGCCAGTGCTTCCTAAGAGGGGTGATCCTGGAGCTTGTTTGTTTCTCCTCCCAGAGAGGCCCAGCCTGTATGCTGTTCTAATGCCTGCTAACCTGAGACCTGTGAAGATTCCGATTTTGCCCTGACCCTCCCATATGACTAAATAAGCGACCACTTTTTTTTAAATGTGCTTTCAGCCATTTCATTGCTGCTGAACTTTTTCTTCCTTCAGTGCTACATGAAATTCCAGATTTTTAAAGAGAGATCCAGACATCTGCAGTGCACGATAAAGTTGATAATATACAAATCATTTTTAACAACAGGTAATATGCATAATTTATGGTGCTACAGTGCTATCTTTTTGATATTTATGATGGATAATGCTCAGTTTTTGCCCTCATATTACTGCTTTAAATTATACCACGAGAAAATTAACGAGAGAGTAGATTTATGGGTTTCATTTGTTTGTCAATTCGGAAATTAATTGGGTGTTAATTTTAGCCGTCCCTCATCAGACCAGGACTTCAGTGTGTGTGCATTACTTTGTATTCATTGTGGCTTACTTCCCATTCGCTGTGGGTCACTAGCTTTGCATACATTAAAATAGCCCTCCGGCTCATTCCCTTGATTACTTTTTGAACTGCCATGCATTAGAAAATTTACGGCTTTCTCTTATAATTATGAAAATTTGGTATTGGAAGATGGTGCCTTCACAGCACAGCCAGCACCCTGACGTCGCTTCCTAAACTTGGTTCTTGGATGGTCTTTCCGTGAAATGGGACTCCAGCTAGTGGGGGCAGTGGACGGACAGAAGGTGGTGTATGAAGAGTTCATAGACAGTTTGTGGAGGGGCTCTGTGATGAGAAAATAATCAGCTGTGGTCTCTCCGTCTCTCTTGTCCTGTTCTTCCTCCTCCTGTTCTTCTTTTATCTTTGAGAGTGTGCTATCAGACAGCCACTTGTAGACAGTCAGTGTCTCGGGGCCCATTGTGGCCCCTCCATCACCGGCTTCCTTAACCCGTATATTTCACTTGTAATCCCCTCCACCAGCCCTTCATCTCCTCACTGCCACCTGCGCCAGCAGCATCTTGCCAGGTAAAGGGTGAACAATTGAAAAGCATGTGTGTCACGCTAGGAAATGCAAAGCCTTCTACCAAGAAGCTCTAACTTTCATCTGGATGTTTTCAGTGGCTTGATTCCCTGACTTGAATGAGAGTAAGTAAGGGTACCAGGTGGATTCGTTTCCCAGGCCACCCCACTGAACTATGATGGGGGGCGATCCCCTTAGCTACATCTTAAAACTCCTTGGTGTGTATCATGTTGCCAGGTGAATCGTTTGCACGTTTAAGGGGAACCAGTTCATTTTACCTGCTGAGACCCGGAAGTTCATGTTGCCTTTATATTCTGAATACAGATAGGTTTTATTTCTTCTTTCCTGAACCACAGGGACATGATCAGGAGTTTGAACTTTCGTGATACAACATGAGGATTTTAAAGAGTACTTCTTGGGACTTCCTTGGTGGCACAGTGGTTAAGACTCCACACTCCCAATGTAGGGGTCCTGGGTTTGATCCCTGGTCAGGGAACTAGATCCCACACGCGTGCTGCAGCTAAAAGTTTGCATGCCACAACTAAGGAGGCTGTGTGCCGCAACGGAGGAGCCTGCCTGCCACAACTGAGGAGCCCTCAAGCCACAACTAAGGAGCCGGCACAACCTAATTAATTGATTGGTTTAAAAACAAATAAATAAAGAGTACTTCTTTAGAACGAGAGCTAGCCTGACTCCCTCCCTGCTTGTTGACCCGGCTACAAACCCTGTGTGGAGTATAACTGATGATGGAGTCAGAGCTCCAAGATTTCTAAAATACAGTGATACCCTCCTTTTATTGCACTTCACCTTTATTATGCGTCACAGATACTGCATTTTTGAAAATAAGTTGAAGGTTTGTGGCAACCCGGTGTTGAACAACTCTATCCACCCCATTTTTTCCAGCAGCATTTGCTCAGTTTGTGTCTCTGTGTCACATTTTTGTAATTCTCGCCAGATTTCAAGCTTTTTCATTGTTATTATATTTATTAGGGTAATCTGTGATCTTTGATCTTTGTTGTGACTATTGCAAAAGTGATGATGACTTCCTGAAGGCTCAGATGGTGGTTAGCATTCTTCAGCAATAAAGTATCTTTTGATTAAGGCCTGTACCTTGTTTTCCAGACATAATGCTATTGCACACTTAATAGACTATAGTGTAGTGGAAACATAACTTTTATATGCACTGGGAAACCAGAAAATTTGTGACTTGTTTTATTGCGATATCCATTGTCACAATGTTCGCTCTATCGCGATGTTCGCTTTGTTGCAATGTTCGCTTTGTGGCAGTGGACTGGAACCAAACCTGCAGTGTCTCTGAGGGATGCTTGTATGGAAATTCACCTGATCTCTCCATTCTTAGAGTTGTCCTCTTCCTCCCCACTTCCTCCTTCCCTCCATCACTTCCTTCCACGTTTCCATGCTTCATTCTTTTTTTTTTCCCCTCAGAGATCTTGTTATCTCTTCAAAATGCATGCCGTTTCCCTTCTTTCCTCACACATGGATGAACAATGAGAAAGAGGATTTTTCTTTTGGGGGTGGGAGGAGAACCGGGTAACCACTCTAATCATTTTCCTAAAAAGTGATTTCGCCGTTAACTTTTCTTCTCCTCTCCCCATAGATGTAGAGATACATTTTACAAAACTATGTTTAGTTTAATTTACACATCCTTTCATGAACCGACCAAGTTCTTTAAGGGCATTTATTCTGCTTCATATAAATAATTGATCAGCCAAGTTAATTTACTTCTGCCTGACTAGGTCAACCTTAATTAACTGCCCTGGAATCAAGACTGAACTTTTTGTTAGCTTAAAATCTTTCACAGGCATGATAACAAGGGCTTTATTTTCCTTAAATTTTCAGCATCAACACTGTAACCAAGGAAATCATCATAATAAGAAAGCATTGCTTTCATTTACTATAAATACATTGGCCTGGACATTATGAATTTTCCAGAATACTTCCAGAGAGCAGCTCTATTGGCAACGACAATAAATGAGCACACTAAACTCAGCTCTTATCCTTCCTACAAGTCCCTCCAGCACAAAAATCGATCTTTTGAAATCAGTAGCTCTGTAATGTTTCCAAGCAAGATGAGAAGCGGGCCATTTTGGCTTCCTTCAGCTTTCTGACATCTGTGCAATCGTAGCATCAGCTTTTGTGCGGTTGTGTTGAATGGATCATATGTAATTTAAACACGCCCCGCTCCTTCCGAGAAGCCATAGAGAAAGCCAGAGGAAGGTTGGCTTTGTTTCTCGAGACAGGACTTGTTAGTGGGTATGGCGTGGCCGTGCCCTCCAGGTGCCATGCCTTTCGTCTTCGGGCACTGGGGAAGGTGGTGCGTCGCTTCTTGTTTTCAGTTTGTCATGGAGCAAAGCAGCTCATTGCCCCAGAGGGAAGCAGAGGTTATGCACACTGGGTGCCGGGGACAAGCACCCAAGAAAAGAGGGCCCAGCATTCCATGTTAGAGGACACAGATGCCTGTCCTGTGACTTGCTTCAGATGACCCTAAAATTGTAGAACTCAATAGAAGAAGACAAATACAGTGGTTTGCTGAAGAACGCTAACACTTTCAGCTTTGTATCTTAGATGCTTTTCTTTGTCTACCTGCCACCCTCATTGCTGCCTTTTTGGGTTTTGACTTCCTTTTCTTTGCATTGATGTGCTAATTCACCGCCTAGCTCAGGACTTTGCAGAGTGAAAACTCTCTCCTCACTTGGTGAATGGACAAGTTCCTATCTGCAATGGAGAATGATTCTGGCTGCATCTCCTCCTTAATCTGCTGAGGTTTAGTTTTCTTATCTGTAAAATGGGCATAGCAGTCCATGCCTTTCCTCCCTTATAGAATTCTTCTGTGTTTGAAAAGTACATCAGAGGGCTTTGTGGTTTGTGCAGCGGGATACAGACATAAAGACTTATTAAATGGCTTGGAACATTCCATAGAAAGAAAAACTGCCAGCCCAGATATTGTTAGACGTGTTCTTAGACATTGACACTCCTCATTTTTCATATGTGCTTTTCAAAAAACCTGTTTTCTCCTGATTGGTGTGGGAGATTATGGGAAAATTTAAATCTTCCAACCGACGTACTACTGTTAGCACTTGACTAATTAAGGACATCCTCGGACCAAAATAATCCTTTATGCAATTTTGGTCCCAAAGCCTGCACTCTCACAAACCTGGTTTGCAAGCCAAGCTGCTTGGCTTGATGCCTGAAAACTTGTACTGGAGGACTTGGCAGTCTTCTTTGGAACTGCATGGAGCGAACCCTTCTCATCGAATTGTGCATCAGGGATTGTTCTAACTCCACCAACCACGATGGTGTCAAATCCAGGAAATAGGAGCAGGGTTAGTCTCTTTGGCTCCTGTCTTCAGATCTGGGGTTCTGATGGTCACATGGTTTGAAAGCAGCATTTTACCTGTAGCGTTTCCCCCTGAGGACAGGCTATTTGGCTAAATATGCCCCATTTTGAGGGCAGGAATAGGGTTTACGTGTAGACAATGTTTTTGTCTTTGTAGGATGGGAAACCTCTATAATGGATAGGATTTCTGGAAGGTTTAAGACGTTTTTTCTTTTTTCTTTAGCTATGCTTGTGGTATATCCTAATAATTAAATGGGTTTCCTTGCTCACCACTAAGACAATTGTTCTCTCCCTTAAATCCCTAAACACTGTCTTTTCCTTTTCTATACACGTGGGCGAGGTTGTGGCAGAGAAACTAAAATGTTGGGGAAAAAATACCAGTGTTTCATAAATTGGTTTTTTTCTTTTTGGTGATGAACTGAGTACTTATATTGCCTGATTCTTGCCTCTTAGAGAAAGTTTTAGTTGTTTTTTGGCAGATTCTTTACTCTGCAGACAGTAAGGATATGAATGCAATTTTTAGAGGACTGTAATCACTGGAATATCTGATCTAAAGAGACAAGAGTGAATCAGCTGTTGTGTCTGAGTTTGTTTCCCACCTGTTAACAAAAAATGCCATTCTTAATCCAGTTCAGAATTGGATTAACTTTAAAAAATTCATATCTTCTGGGTTCATGAAGTTTGTAGTTATGTTGGCTTATAGTATGCACTGAAAGGAAATAAAGACAGATAATGAATTTTTCTGCTTTTAATTCTTCTATTTTTCTTTTGTACAAGTTTGTAGAAAAGAGACTTACACCAATTTCTAGCAAGAAGGCAACCTCCTCTAAAGATGCCCAGAGTGTTTAAATTTCCCTGTTGTCACATATTGTGTGTGGGAGAAAGCAGCAGCACCGGTGGTGTATCTATCTTCCCATGATTTGAATCAATTTGTGTAATAGTTTTCTGTTCTTTTTTTAAAATTTAATTTTTATTGGGATATAGTTGATTTACAACATTGTGTTAGTTTCAGATGTACAGCAAAGTGAATCATTTATACACATACGTATATCCACTCTTTCAGATTCTTTTCCCATATAGGTCATTATAGAGTATTGAGTAGAGTTCCCTGTGCTATATAGAGTAGGTCCTTATTAGTTATCTATTTTAAAATTTTTTTTAAATATTAATTTACTCATTTATTTACTTATTTATTTTGACTGCGCTGGTCTTAGTTGCAGCACGTGGGCTCTTCGTTGTGGCATGTGAGGTCTTTTTTAGTTGCGGCACACAGACTTCCTAGTTCCAGCATGCGGGATGTAGTTCCCCAACCAGGGATTGAACCCGGGCCCCCTGCATTAGGAACGTGGAGTCTTACCCACTGGACCACCAGGGAAGTCCCCTATTTTGTATACAGTAGTATGTATATGTCAGTCCCAATCTCCCAATTTATTTCCCTCTCCCTTTTTATCTGGGGTTGGTGTTTAAACATTGAAGTCTTCCTTATTCAGGCATTTCTCAGCTTGGATGTTTGAATTGCCATCTTCCTTTAGTGACTGTTGTTTTTGCTGGCTTATGAACTTGGAGTGTGACCCTGGCGTTTTCATTGTTTGCCCTGCCCCACGCCTGCACCTCAACATCAAGAAAACACAGAGCTAAGAACTCCGACATCAGACTGAATGTATCCAAATCCTGGTTTCACCACACGTAGCTACAGTATGTGCTGGGCCGGTTAAAATAAGTCTCACAGAGCCTTAGTTTTCTCATCTGTAAGCTGGGGCTAGGAATTGTCATGAGAACTAAATTGGAGAATGCATATAAATCACCTGCAGTAGGGCCTGGCACGACACTGCTGATCAGTGGGTGGTGACAGTTGGTAATAGCAGCTATTGTGTGTCTTTTGTCATAATGGGACATCTTTACCGAGAGCTGAATTGGTTCCCTGGAATCATGGTTTTGTACCTAGAGAGTAACAAGGAGTCTGACGTGTATTTACACAAAGCCCATATTCTCTAACAACTTGTCTTAGATACACACGGGTCTCCCCTTATCCACAGCTTCGCTCTGTGAGGTTTGATGCCCTCAGTCTGAAAATATTAAATGGAAAGTCCCAGAAATAAACAGTTTTTAAATTTGAGATTCCACGCCATTCTCAGTGTGATTAAAATCTCACTATCCTGCTCTGACCCTCCTGGGCAGGCATCATCCCTCCTTCCAGCGTTGCCCACCCATTTGTCACTTAGTAACCATCTCCGTTGTGTCTAGTATCACAGTGCTGGTATTCAAGTAACACCTGTTTTACTTTATGATGGCTCCAAAGTGCAAGACGAGGGATGCTGGCAATTTGGATGTGCCAGCGAGGAGCCATAACGTGCTTCCTGTAAGTGAAAAGAAGAAAGTTCTCAACTTAATAAGAAAAGGAAAAAAAAAAATCGTATGGTGAAGTTGCTAAGATCTATGGTAATAACGAATCTTCTATCCATGAAGTTGTGACGAAGAAAAAGAAATTCATGATAGTTTTGCTGTGGGACCCCAAACAGCAAAAGTTATGGCCGTAGTGTGTAATAAGTGCTTATTTAAGATGGAAAAGGCATTAAATATGTTCAGCAAGATATTTTGAGAGAGAGAGACCACATTCACGTAACTTGCATTATAGTATGTTGTTGTAAGTGTTCTCTTTTCTTGTTAGTTATTGTCATTAATCTCTTACTGTGCCTAATTTAGAAATTCAGCTTTATCTCAGGTATGTGTATCTCGGAAAAAACCATAGTATATACAGGGTCCAGTAGGCATCTACTAGGGATCTTGGCACGTATCCCCTGTGGATAAGAGGCACTACTATATGTGTATATATCTTTTTTAAAAAAATTTGATGTTTAGTACTTCCAAATTCAGAACTTTCCTTTTGGTCTGCCCAGGCAACATTTTCTCCAAAATAAACATAAGAAGGCCCAGACCTTTTAGGCCTTAACCAAACTAGAGGTCAGGAATCCAGCGTGAGAAACACCTAACTTTGAATGGGGACTTCTCAGGACAATTTCAACCATAAGACAAAGATTGGAGTCTGAATTTAGTTAGCTTCTGAAAAGTGGGGAAATTGTTTTCCTCCTCTCTCAAAGCTACCTGTCTTATTGCAATGGCCAGTTTTGAAGAGTTTTAATACCTGAATGATTCCAAGGAGTGTGAATCCGTAAAATGCTTTTTGGGTTTTGAGTGTAAGGGTTTTCAGCACGAATTACCCCCGGGGGCCCCTTGGTAATGTGCGTCATCTCCTGATAGACTGAATTTGGAGAATATTTCTCTAAGAGTGTATATAACACACCACTCAGAGCCTGCACATACTAAAATTTCATGTTACACCTCATATGCTGACTAGAACGACTTACTGGTTTTCAAGCAAAACATCCAGATATAATCATAGGAATTTAGCCATAAATTCCAGGTTCACCTGAAAATATTTATTTTTTTCTAAGGAGAAAAAGATAACATATGTAGAACAGTACTACTAAAACTTGAATTTGTTTTTTTTAAGTTTTTAGTTTAATTTTGATTTTATATTGGAGTATAGTTGATTTACAATGTTGTGTTAGTTTCAGGTGTACATCAAAGTGATTCAGTTATACATATACATGTATCCATTCTTTTTCAGATTCTTTTCCCATAAAAGCTATTACAGAATACTGAGAGAGTTCTCTGTGCTATTCAGTTTCATATTCAAAAACTAGGCGATTGGACCACTAATAAGGGATAAGTTGAGTGAAAGAAAACGACAACTGTTTACAGATTTTGGCAACATTGACGGCAGGGCCCTTCTCCTTATTTTACAACAACTGTGCTAACAGCTGTTTTTTTTTTTTTTTCTCCCTGTCTCCCTCCTGAAAATCCTTGTATTAGGTTTTTGAGTCATGATGCAAGAATCTGGGACTGAGACGAAAAGTAACGGTTCAGCCATCCAGAATGGGTCGAGCAGCGGCAACCACTTGTTAGAGTGTGGCGGTCTTCGGGAAGGGCGGTCCAACGGGGAGACGCCGGCCGTGGACGTGGGGGCGGCCGATCTGGCCCACGTGCAGCAGCAGCAGCAGGTACTGTACTCCGGAGTCGGGCCGTGGAGGATGGTGGGTGCGGATGCTATGGCTTCACTTTACACTTGACCGCTGTGAATGTCTGATGCTCACCTGGCTGTCTGTATGCAGCATCTGTGGTTGGCTTTAAGAGGCTAATTCTCAAGCCCCTGGCCGTTCAGACTTGGAAGCCCCCTCTGTCTTGAGGAATGGTGGTTGAAAATGACATTGGGTGGACCTCTGGCCACTTCCTTGCACTTGCAACAAAATGAGTCTTTGAGAGAAATGGTTCCCCATGCTTGAATCAAAAAAATAGACTTATTAAGCCTTACAAAAAAGGAAAAAAAATAAGTGATCAAGGATGAAAGAGAAATAGGGGCTATAAGAGAGAAAAGTAGGTGAATTGGAAAAGTAGAAATAAATGGAACTACCCAAGGAGAATTGTGTAAATAACAAGACAGCAGTAACACAGCCGTCAGTATAAGAAACGGCTTGCTGCTACCTGGAGGAATTTAAGGAGACGGGCCACTTGCAAATGTTTCTTATATACACATGGCAGTTGGTATGTGACTAAATGTTATTAATGTTTTAAATTATCTCTTATTGGTGGCTCCCCACAATGCACATAAGTTGTGATAGACTCATTCTGTTCTATCCTTTGTAGGCATTTAAGTGGGTACCTGGGAGTGACGGGTAAAATATTTCCAAATGGTAAAGGGTGTGACCCAGAAAATGGCGTTGTGTGACCACAGTGTTGATGCAGCTTCAGATGAGTAGATAGCATTTGCTTGGAGGTGAGCATTGTCCTCCCAGCCTCTCTGGTAATGCGGAAGTAGTGTTCATTTTTGTTAATGACAATAGATGATTTTTGTTGCATTTTAGTGTTTGATTCATTTACTCAATACAAAGTGATGGTGCCATTGGGGAAAAGGTGAGAAAAGAATGTTGCATCTTTGGACTTTGTGAAGGAAACAGAAATTGTTGGGGGTTGAGGGAAGAGAAAGAACACAAACCTTTTCTCAGACCATTTTCTTGGAATCTATTTCAGAGGAGCCAGGGCAGCCCCTTCTTATTTTAGGGTTACAGCCTTTGAGAGGCTCTAAAACGTGTATTATTTTCTCCTTGCTAAGAATTTTTACAAACAGGGAATCATTAGATTGTTAGTCTATCAGAAGGTGGTGGAACCAGCATGAGAGAATGGAAGCTGTCGGGGAATGATACAACAGAGAGGAAGAGAAGGACACTCACAGACAAGCTAAGATCTTAATTCAGAGGACTGGAAGTGATTTGATCTCTCTTTTAGTGGCAGCTCAAACCCGATTGTGTTTCATGGGCATCACATAAGCTGGGTTTTATGATGTATGTTGTGTACAAACTTGGGGCATTTGTGTTAGTGCAAGTGGTCAAATTCTAATCAATGAGATTGTTGACACAACCTGTCAGTATATGGTAGGAAGGTATCCATGTATTTGTGTGTATTTGTTCATGTGATAGTCTCAGATACTTATGGTTCTGTTGAGAAGAAATAGTTGGAAATTTGGTTTGCCATTTTCTGTGCCCTTACCATACAGAGGCCAAGATCAACCATTTCTTTATGGAGCAGTGGAAGTGGGGCTGTTGACGGATGTGGTATGAACCCTGAGTACTTATTATTTTGAGTATGATGTTAATTGGTTAAATGGGAAATTAACTTCTGATTTTTATTTGAAGAACTGAAAATGATTAGCTATCTCAAAGTCATGAACCAGCCAAAAAATTGATTTTATACTATTAACACACACATCCCTGCCCCGACCCCACTAACAGCAACCACAAGTTGACCTCACAGAAGAAAGTTATATACATGCATTTTAACAGCATCTTCCTTGAAAACTATCAGTAGCAAAATTAGTTATTTATGCCTCCCCTCTTTATCTCGGCTGTGACCACTTTGGAAAATATGTTGTTATGGGTTATTGATATGAAGGTCAATACCTTTTGTTTGTACTTCGAAGTGCTTTTAATATTTTTATAACAATTTTATTTCTAATTGCCACTGATGTTTTGGGAAGAAAGAAAGCAGTTGGGTCTATCATTGTGGCTAAAACCCCACATATTGTGGTTGGCAGGCCTTTTCGGTCTTTTAAAATAAAATACTGACAGCTGTGTGACTTCCCTAAGTGTATGATGAGGCTCTTAACAGGTTGTTGGGGGGAAAGAAAATCTGCAGATGAAATAAGAAAAAAAAAAAAGACAGGATTGAAAAAGTTTTCCGGGGCTCGCGTTATCAGTTTTCTTCCAGACTGAAAACTGCAACAATTAAACAGTTTGGAAAAATTGGAACCTCAGTGTGATGGACGTGGGTTGTTTTCGTCATTTTTATCCTCCAGGTTTTTACTTGAAGTGAGCATACCAGCAGTGAGAAAATCACAGCCATGCTGAATTCATTCCTGCGGTGGTCACACAAAACCATGGATAAAATTTCAATAACTGCAGGCCACAGTTGAGTAAACAGTTGCACTGAAATTTAATTCCTGTTGACTTTTTCCCCATTCCTCGCCAGGGGCACATTCTGATTCTGTAGTACAAAGACAACAGGGGTTACAGCTTTGATTAATGTAGGACAGTGGAAGAGAATTAGAACTGTAAAATATGTTAGAAGTCCATGGAACAGAAAGATCTGCCTTAAAAGGGCTTGGTATAAAAATGAGTTAATTATGCTGTGTATGAAACTGAATGTCCTAGGATTTTCCAGTTGTCCCAGTACAATCATTGAGGATATACTGAGAATTTTTGTCTAGTGTCAAGATGTAAAATAAATAAATGCAAGCCTTTCCGTGTTTGATCCATATTACCAAAGATCATCACGAATAAGAACAAGTGCCCTTTCAGGATGGAGAGCTTTCACGAAGATCCGCTGTGAGGTGACTTCTCTGCTTGCTTTGGTCTGTAGGCTGGCTAAATTGGGTCCAAACAGCATTGGGGTGTTTTTTTTTTTAATTACGTTGTTGACAACCTAGAAAAATGGGAGAAATCTGGCCTTTCCATTTTCTCTTGAAAAATCAAAAGAACAGGTAACCGTGGCCAGTACTGGTACAAGGGTAACAATTGTTGCGAGATGAATTGCCAGCAAGTCAGCGAGCCTATAGCCCTGCAATCGACCTGAGTTCCCACCCAGTACCACTGTGGACTTGTGCCCTCCAGGCAGTGAAGTTGGCGGATTCTGTTCTGGAAGTTGCCATCCTGACTCGGGAGCCATCAGCTAGGGAGAGGTGCTACCATTAGCTGGAGGAGCTGCCCACACACTCACAAACTGTCTTCCTTCTTCAAAACTAAATGTATTACATCTGTAATGTTTCAACTCTACTTATATCTGAGCCATGAAACTATTATAACAATAGTTTTCTAAGAATATAATTTGATAGAGCTTCCGAACATCTTCTTTTAGCCCTTGAATAATTCTTTACCCAGTCCCATCACGGCTTTCTCTTTCCTAGTATCCCTGCCCCCTTTCTAGGTCTGTAAAAGTTCTGTATTGGATATGGGCTACTCCATTATGAAACTCAGCTACAAATACTATTACCAATTACTGAAGTGTTTTTTTTTTTTTCTTAAGGAAAGGGTTTTAAAATGTCCACAGCAATTTCACAAACTGTGTGGATTAATGCATTTTAAAAGTCTTGAATTTTAGAAAGCAGGATTTTATTTCCATATTGCTGCAAATGAGAGCTTTTTCAGATAAGCATATTACATAGAGCATAATGTTTAGAAGTTTCTCCATATACAGCATATGCTGTCAGGTCAATTAACAGAATGCATACTAGAAAATGTTTATTCAATAAAAATGAATAGCTGTTAAATAAAACAGCTATTTCTTAACAACATTCCATTTAATGATGGGCTTTTTTTTTCTTTTCTTTTCTTTTTTTTTTTTTTTGTACCACCTGGCACTTTTATTGTCTCCAGATCAGCGTAGGGAGAGCTTTTCTTGCTGGAGTTTTGAGGTTTGGCTATCGTTTTATATGAGAAGGGCAGTTTAGAAGTAGTCTGTGAGAGGAACGTTTTAAAAAGATAAACTATATGTGGAATTTAAAGATGCAGTATTTGGACAGCGTAGATAAATGATGTATTGCCTTCATACAGCTTCTTTGACATTTGGTTTAAGGTATTGGACCTTTTAGCCCCAAAGATAGTGGTACATGTTTCATGTTAATAATTTAAAAGAAAAAGAGAAAATATTCAGTGTGTGTTAAAGAGGTAAAAGAAATAGAAAGGGTAGGTTGCTTCTGCAAAATCATGAAAGAGAAGGAGGGGGATCCATTGGGCTGAATTTTGCCAACAAGCCATTGAAGGAGGGTAATAGATTCGTCATTACCCAGGCCCAGAGACACTCAGAAATTCTCCTCTTCTTTGTCAGAATGAATCCCTTCCTTAAGTTTTTGCTACTGAAGTTACTAGTGGATATTGAACAGAACAGGGAGAAGGTCCTACCAACATTTCACATTTTAACTGCCTCTGTGGGCAACAGTGCCTGGAAGAAATAGCAGTCAGTGTTTGAATGAAGAGTAAGCTTGTATGAAAGGGGCCCTCCCTTTGTTTCTCATTCTTCCCCATCTTCCTGTGGGGGACTGTGTTCAGTTCCAGTGGCCATCCTTTGCTTGCTTTCCCTTCTGCAGAGGGAAGCCCAGGTGATTAGGTATGGATCTGTAGGTGCAAAGATGAGGTATCCGTGGCCAGTTCAGCCTTACCATTTGCTTATTCTTTGAAAAAGCTTGCTTATGAACTTTGTAGGGAATCCCCTCAAATGGCTGACTTTCCCATTGTAGCAGCCAGGAACTGTGCATGCCCGTGGAAGGGTAAAGATGTTCAGCCTCTCTGTGTCCTAAGAGGGAAGCTTTCAGAAGACAGTAAAAAGAAGAAGAGATTATTCATATTTGTTAAGTGCTCTCATGGGGCTGGGCACGGTGATAGGAGCCAGCGCCTTCCTTCACTCATAGGTGAAGACCCAAGCTATAATTTTAAAGCATAAAATTAAAAAAAATTTAAAGGAATCGGTCTGCTCAGATAGCCTCTTTTGGGATACAAGGTAGAGTTCAAATATATAGACAATATTGTTGGTCAAAAATATTTTGTGGGAATCAATGCCACCAAAATGTTAGCAAAATCAAACAACTTGAAACGAAACCGAGAAAGGAATTCAGATATTTCTGACAGATAAAGAAAAAGCAGCCACAACAATAACAAATTTGCACTTTTTCTCAATTCCTCTCGTGGCTATTTCTGGAAAAGGCATCTTTCACCCTGAATGCTAAATTTAGTTCTCAACTGTGTTGTTTAGATCTGCCTTCCATCCAAATATTGTTGTCAAAGATTTATGTAACTCAGGATGTGAGCCTTGTATGAAATTCTTTCAAGTTCTGATCTCTGAACAGTTGTGTGTCGTCAATCTCTCCATTGAAAATTAAGATGACCCAGGAAACAGAAAGAAAAGACTCATGTACATAGGAGAGTGTGGTATAGAAACCCAGATGCCGCATTTCGCGTGCAGTGTACCCTCTTGACTTGAAGCAAAAACATTGCTGCTTTGAGAAGGTAATTTTCAGCCCTGACCTATGAGCTAATAATAATCAAAAAGAAATACTCTGTATCTCCTGTCTAATCAGAAATCTCTTTTTGAACTTTCTGGAGGGATGACTTTAATGGTAATTTGTTGACAGATTAGCTTGGGTGATTGCACAGAGTTTGTTTTGCAAAACTGTCAGGCTCCTATCTGTTCTCTGAAGGCAAGCAACCTACTTTGCTGTTTTGCAAGTGCCTGCCTTTATTGACAACTAGTGCTGAACAGGCAGAATTGGTATGTTTGTGTAATGTAAACCTATAGCTCGCCTGATGGAGTCTAGTGTACTTTTAGGTAGCGCATAGATTGCTTGATAAAAAGGGTTACAAGGTGACAGCTTTTATGACAAAGTAGAATAGCAATAAAAATGCAAGTGGTGGATGGAGCAGCAGAAAGGAAGTTTATATAGGGAATTGAACTCCATATTAGAAAGTTTCTTTTCATCACTTGGTCTTTGAACTCAAATCTATTGTAATCATGAAGTGTTACTTGTAACATTCCAGAGACCCTTTGCTAAATAACTGTGTTTGATTTGGTTCGTGGAAATACAACTATATATTTTTTTCCTCTCTCACCAGAAAATGTGGTGAAGAGAGTTTCACATACTGGCCTGGCCTCAGCTTTGGTTCAAGTCGGCTACCAAATGGACTACAAAACATGCCTTAACTTTGTTTCTTAGCTTTCGATTTCTTGAAATTCATTTATTCATTTGGTTATGTATTTTCATTTAACCTTTACGGTGTCACACCTGCGTGTAAGGAAACGTGGGGACCACACTGATAAGCGAGGTGCTGAGAAAGCATCGGGGCATGACTTGGGAGTTTCTTTGGCTGGAGCCTAAAAAGTAAGCCTGGGAGCGGTGGGAGGGTGGTTAGAAGGTAAATTGAGTTCAGTTTGTGGGAGACTTAAGTTTCTAAGCCAGGGGAGGTTTCCAAGCTGAAAAGAAAGGCCATCCAAGAGGAGGTGCACTGGAGGTAAAAAAGAAGATTGGACCTGGCCTAGCTTAGAAGGAAAGCCATCCGGAGAGGTGAATAGTAGTGACAAGGCCATTGCACCTGGTCGTGAATTGAGCAGTGGGACACTAACCCTTGCCTCACGTCCCTGAGGGCGCCATGTTGTCGACCCCGGCTTGTCCCTGCATTTCTCCGCCCGCACCTGAAGCCCTTGGTTGGCTGTCAACCCCATAAGGGCAGAGATGGGCCTTTCTCATCCCCTGATACTCGTCAGCACAGAGCAGGGTACCCGGCAGAGAGTAGTTCTCAGACTCTGTGAATGAATGAAACAGAAAGAGAAAGCAAGTAGGAGATGTGAGAGCATCAGGGAGTGGGAGTTAGGAGGGCTGATTCAGGATTTCCAATCTGAATGACAGGCAAAATGGTGCCCCATGAAAAAGAGAGAGAAGGGCAGCGGGAGAAGCCACGCTCCTTTCTGCAGGTCACTAATCGGTTATCATGATATGATAAAGAAAGCACAAACATAATTTGTAAATAAAGGGTGGATTTATTTTGGAAAAGTCCTGCTTTTGTTTAAAGGCTATTGAAAAAAAAGACACCCTCCTGTATCACTCAGCCTCCCTCCTTTGATTGTATATGTTTTTTCAAGATTAAAATTATCGAGTATTTTCCCTTTAGCCTCTGCCAGTCACGAAGGAGTATATCTTCCAAAAGTCACATGGGACGTGCTGATAAACTGCTTGTGTCCCTATGGATCAGCGCTTATCTCTCTTTGAGAACAAAACTACCAGGTTAGATCTTTGATCAAGTGTCTCATATTGACACAGGCTACTTAGAAATGAAGTTTTTTTTTAAAGGTGAAGGGAGTGCCTGTTGTGTTTCCTTTGTTGGAAAAATACAATGTGTAATTATTAAACAGCTGGTGCTATTGAAAAACCCATTTAGGGGGTGTAGATTCAACTGCTGAGGGAGAGCGAGGCTTGTTTGTGAGTTGAGGCTGAGGCCTGGGTAGAGGTGGATGGAGGGAAGGAAGCTCTCTGTTCTCTTTACTCCTTCCCCAGAGGGTGCTTTCCAGTATCTTCTGCATAAACTGACAGTGCAAATACTGCATTCAGAGGGGAGAGGATTTTTTTTATTTTGTGAAGTTGGTAACCCTAAGGTTCTCCCCGAATTAACTCTTTTACCCCTATTTTTAGACTGTGCCTTTGAGATTGTACCCAAAGTAAAGTGAACTTCCTGAGGCAGATTCATCTTCCGCAGGGTTTCCTAAAGCAGACTGTTTATTACACACTTTCTCATGCATGCAGCCATAAGTAATTGTCAGTCTCACGGTCACTTGTCAAAAGTGGCAGAGTGTCAGCTGATCCGAAATCGGCGTTTTTATCACTGTGCCTCCTCTCACCCCCAACACCCCTCTCTCCATGTTGAAGGGAAGGTGACATGATGTCTTCTTAGTCATTCAAATCCAATAACTTTTAATCTGAAGGTTAAGTAGTGAGATATAAACTGAGAGACGATAATATCAATTTTATGTTCACTGAAGGGCACACTATACCTCTTTCTAGTAGAGGGAAAATTGTGCGTAAAATGTCTCTTGCTTCTCGACAGCAGAGCCAGGCCTCTCAGAGCCAAAGGAAGACAGAGTTGTGGGAAAATTTAATAGAATAAGATGTAACATCCTAGAACAGGGCAAAAGTAGCCTTTTATTGTTGTCCTGATTGTGTGAATTCTTCAAGGTTGCACGGTGAGAAGCAGTTCCATTTCTATAGCCTCTCCTGTTGACTCTTATCCTCTCTGCGAACTCAACACCCTTTCCAAGGGTGAGGACTGGGCGAGAGTGACATAATGCTCATTCTTTCCTGACTCTTTTTGGTCCTAATGTGTATGATAAATAATACCCTGATAATAGTGCTTACCTGGCCTCCTTTTTTTTCCTCCTCGTGGTGATATTTCCATTTCCACGCAATAGAAATTCAGCATGCCAGGGGACTAAGTGAAAATGCCTTGGCAGCGTGCGTTTTTATCCTGTAAGATTTACACTCGCCTTACAAACACAGAGTTTGTGCCGTGCGTTTTACACATGTGCTGTGTGCATTTATGTCTAGACTTCCGGTACCGTTAATATGCTGTAAGAGGGAAAGCATCGTGCCTAAGCTGGGTATGTGATAGTCCCTGTGATAAGTATCGAGATGACATCCTGTAATGTAGTGATTCACAACTGTAATTGTTAAGAGTGCGTTCTGGAATTATTTTAAACTTGTCTCAACCATTCATTACCAGTACCTTTAATGGGAAAGTTCTAGGTACAAAGCACTGTGTTGAGCCCACAGACCACACTGCGGATCGGTGAATTAAGGCAGAGGCCAAGTCAGCAAAATCTGGCCTGCCACCTACTCTTTGAAATAAAGATTTTATTGGAGCACGGCCATGGCCCCTTTTTTGTCTTGTCTGTGGCCACTCTCCTTCTACCACAGCAGAGGTGAGTTGTTGCAACGGAGAATGCATGGCTCATAAAGCCTAAAATACTTATTATCTGGTCCTTGACTGAAAAATATTTTTGGCCCCCACCCCAACCCCTGGATTGGTGAATGGCAGATGTGGCAAGATTTGCCTTCCAGAACCTTCTACTCTTACTTTTGTATCAAGTAATAAAACTGAAGGATCATTCCCTCACTGTTTTCTAAAGTATCCGTATATATGTATATATATCACACTTTAAGACTTCTTTTGCATTTTCTAAAATGGTAAATTAACGTGCGTTTGTCATCATACCTGCAGAGTTGCTTTCTAATCGTTCAACTGAGTGCATCTTACAAATGAAAAGTTTTGGCAAAGTTGGTGGTTAGAAGAATAATCAGCCAGCCTACTAAGGAAATGGAGGGTGAGTCACTCAAAGAGTGGACATCTCTGGCTGCGATTCTCCTACCAAGGAAAATTAGCATAAAAAAGTAGCGTGTCTTATGTGCATAGTTCCATCGTTGGCTAGAAGACGCAAAGAAATATACTGCATATCTCTCTGCATTCATAGAGCTCATGATCTAATTGGCCTAGACCAAGACATAAACACGTGCGGTAAATATCAATAGCAATTTCAAAGCACATGAAGATAAGCTGTAGAAGAGATGCATCTGATTAATCGACAGATGCACCATGTAAGCAATAAATCTTCAGTAACCCAAAGAGGAAGAATTTATTTGTGTCTGTGTTGGTGGAATTTTTGAAGACACTGATAAAATTGAGGAAGCAGTAACTCAGTATATGCCTACTGGCTGATTTAGTTTAACCCTTTCAATCAGGAGATAATGGATAGAAGGTATATACTGAGCTGTGTGGATTTAGGTTATGACTTAGATATTAAGCGGCCAAGAGATGTATCTTTGCCATTTTGTCATTTTTAATTTGAGGAGAAGCAAGGGTGGTTTTCTATTGTGGAAGGCCTGGAGGCATATGGTAAGTAGAAGTCTTTTTCTGCTGGATGCCAGCATCTGAGTTGATTGGTCTCCAGGAAATGGTCCGGGGCCTATCTGTTTACACAGACCATTGCCTGAGTTGAGTGTATGATTTCTAGAGATTAGATGAGGGCTGACAAGGCTGGTCATTTAGTTGGTGGTGTCCATATTTCACATACTTTTATATTGAATTTTAGCTCATTCACCTCTATTCATCATATAGCTAGAACAACGGAAACCATAGTATCTTATTTTAAAATAGTTGTCAAATTTGAAGATCTTTACTCAATCCAGCTATTTTTATGAACTGATCATCTTTCCTAGAAAATGCATTGGCCTGGTATTTTCTTGCTTCTGCCTTTCTTCTTTTTTTTCTTACCTTCTTGTTTATTTCTGTTTTTAAGTTTGTTTTCAGATGACTTATCATTTTACAGCATCTCCCAATTAGTGAAAATCTCTTTATTCTTCCAGGTGGGTGGGTTTCTCTGCCCTAGGTCGTATCTTTAATTCCATCATTCTTATGTTTTGCACCTTTTTAAGGTCCCTCCCTTGTGAATCTGATGAAACCCCAGCATCTTTCACTCTGGAGAGTGTGTGTGTGCGTTTGTGTAATTTTGCAATTACGGTTTCACGTGCACCCCACCCCCACTCCCTACCCCCCAATTAAAACACTATACAGCCCATGCTGCATGTTAATTAGATTTGCTAGCTGGTTCAGTGTTTTGACAAATGTTCCTAGATTTTTCTATGTTTAATTAATGTTAAGTATATTAGTAACCTATCTAATTTGGAAAAGGTTTCCTCTTTTGGCTCTAAATGCTTACCAATGTGTCCCTGGAATTAGTTCTTGGATATCTTAAATGTAGCCCTATGAATGCCAGCTCTGAAGGAAACTCGGAAAAGTAGGGTCACATAAAGCACTCTGCACAGGTCCTGAGAGTCATTTTATGTGTATTGCATTCACCAGGTTTACGTATTCTTGAATGTTTCTGACACTATATATACACTAGTTGGAAGATCTTTGACCAAATCAGCAAAGATTACAATAAATGATACATACAGCACCGGCACTCCCTTATGTGGCTTATATAAACCCTTGTAGCCCATTCTGGGGACAGTTTGGCATTGTGTAGCAGGAGAGTCGCACCCTTTCATTCAGGGTAACACTTTTTACTGAGCAGTTGTATAGCCTTCAGCAGTGGTTCTCAAACATTTTCTGTGTATTGGAATCATCAGGAGGATGTCTTCAAGAGATTGCAGGACCCACCCTCAGAGTACTGTATTCTCTAGAACCGGGATGGGGCCCAAGACTTGGCATTTCTGATGCTTCTGAGCCCTTCTCTGCTGCTGGCTAGACCACACCTGACAACCAACCGCTGGAAAAGGCAGAGCGTCTAAAAGCATACGTGATGGAGCCAGCCTGTTTGGCCGGAGTCATGACTCTGCACTGCCATTTACTAGTTTGGTGATTGTGCAAGTCTGTTAATTTCTCTGTGCCTCAGTTTGCACACCCATCAAATGGGGATAATATCAGCATTTAATATTTTGAGTATGTGGTCTATAAATGTTAGCTGCTGTTACTCTTATCTTTTCATCATCATTATTAGGAATTTAGCCTACAGAAATGATGCGAGGCATACAGAAAAATATGTACCTGAAGATGTTCCTTATGGTAGTATTTATGGTATGAAAAACAACAATACCCTAAGTCACTGACATTAGAAGAAAGGTTAAATAAATGGTTGTACATACGTTTGAAGTAATATTAGGTACCCATTAACACTCACACTTTTGTAGAGTATTTAATAACTTTATCATTATAAAAATTTTTAACTTTAAAAATGATAGTACAATAATTGGTGGGAGAAAAAGTCCTGAAAAAGCCTGTAGAAAAAGTTATCAGTAGTTTTTGGATGTTTATGGGATTGTACTTTATTTTGTATACTTTTCACTTTTCTGTATATTCTAAAATTTCTACAGTAATATTTATTGCCTTTATAATTAATGTTATTATTATGTAATCCACATTCATAGTGTTTGAAAACTTTTATGAGTGTATAGAAATGTCAGCGAATACCTGTCCCTTGAGCAAGATTTATATTATTTTATGTAATATATTTATTTAGTTTTTTATATAAATATAATACAAACTTAATATAAATTTATAAAACAATATTAATAAATTATCTTATACATATTCATATTAAAATTTTTTTTTGCACAGACTCCAGGGATAAATTTTTGTAGTTAATAGGATTTTCTCCCATGACATGTTTGTGTTTTCAGCTACCACATGTCCTCTCCCTAGTCCTGTCTCTCCACCAACTTGTAGGTGCTTCTCCATCAGATCTGACAGCCGCTAGCCATCTTATATACCATCATCAATGTTTGTAACAGAAGTCAATCTATGGTCAATTGAAAGTACAGAGGAAAAAAAATGCCCTTAGATTTCTCCACTGCTCTCCTAGTCAGAGTTCCTTCCTTGTTTGTTTGGACTTTGTCCCAAATTGTAGTGACAATCATATACAAATATACCTAGTTGCTTACCCAATGCATGCTGTTTCCGCTAGAGATTTATTTCACTGCCCTGGGGCGCTAGAAAATGTAGGAGGAAATTTCATTTGAGACATTTTGGCATCCTACTGATAAAGGTTTAAAAACCAACTCCAGCACTTAGTGAATGGAGGAAGTTGAGCAAGTTATGCCAATCTCTCTGAGCCTCACTTTTCTCATCTGTAAAATGGGGCAATAAAAATAACTTGCAGAGAGGGTTTATGTGACGAATACATTGAATAATAATATACATAAAGGCCCTAGCACAGTACTTAGCCCTTGAAAATGTACTCACGGCACCATTATTGTCCTTGTTCAGTGCCTTCTGAGGACATGATGAAGCCTTGGCTGATGTCTTAGGGATCCAGGTTGTTTCTCCAGACTGTTCCATTCTTTAGCCTACTCCAACCACTTCATATTCAAATCCAACCACCTTAGAACATTGTAGACGTTCACGTTGGAGACCTGCAAGGGAACCCTCTCCTCGGTGAATACAGGAATTCTTGTGTCTTCCTTCACTGAGATGATTAATTAGAATAAGCACACAGGCCTATTTGACAACCAAAACTCTTCATTTAGAAACTGACTGCTATGTGAAGACTACAGAGAATCAGTTCTTGTAGGCAATTAGTGCCCCAATTTACCATTTTAGAAAAGAAAACACATATCCTAATAAATACAGAATTTCGCCTCCATACCTACTAGCAACATTACTGAAGGGGCCCCACACACAAATGTTTTAAATTTAGAGGCAGAGTTAAGGACACAGTTTGCCTCCAGAATCTGAATTGAATCAGGGTTTTATTTCAGATAAAATCTTTGGGGCTCATAACTTAAAAAACACAACTTTTACTGGCATTACGCAATTTGCCACGGGTCATTTAGCAAAATGTTTGTATATGTAAGCCCAGGTTCTTCTTTTAAGAAAAAGGAGGAGGGGGAGGGCGGGGATTGGATTTTGCTAAAATCCAGGTGGCGTTTCAGTTTATATTTAATTTTAATTGGAAATCAAATACAGGCAAGGGAGAAAAAAAATCTGCCATGTTTTCTTTACTAAGAGTATCCATTGGGGAGGAGAAGGACGCTGCCAGCCAGATTTTAAGAAGCAGCTTTTTTATTGGCATGTCTATATTTTTTTTTTTCTGGCTAAATTCTTGTGCCTGCATTTTCTTTTTTAACATCTAAGTTTTTACACATGGCAATGATTTTTTGTGTCTCAGTGCTCCTTGCTGCCGTCCCTCTGTAATTTCCATGGGATTAGTCCCTAGAACCAGGATAACAAATAATTACATACGACACATAACCCATAGCTTCCCTAGGTTGTTGTCTGGCAAGTCCCCTGTTCAGGTTCCACTCTGAGATGGTATTTGATTCTTCTGGCCTGAGTTGATTTGTGGAAGGCTGGGAAGGCTCTGAAGAACTAAGAACAGGAAAAAAAAAAAAAAAAAAAGTTGATTTTTAAATGCTTAAAGCTAGAGTTTGAGAAGGTCCTCCAGTGTGTGGATATAACCAACCATAGGTGCATTTTGTGAAACAACTATAAAATGTTGGCAGAGAGACTGTGGCACAATTAGAGGATGGCTACGGAATGTGCTGGAAGAGGTACCTAGACAGGCACTTCATGCCACCAGTGCCTGCAAAATACCCCATGTGCCAAAGCCAAGAGTGAAACCCTCATTGCTGGCTCTCTCTGAGGCTTGGGTGTCATTCAGATGTTTTCAGCTGAGAACTGAATACCAAATAATGTTGCATTTTCTAGTGCGCAATTAATTACATGTTCATTGCAGAAAAATTAGAATATGTAGCTAAGAAAGTAGAGACAAAAGAAACCCTACCTCCTGCCATCTCCTTTTATAGAGATAACAACTGTTGACATTGTGGTAGATATTCTGTAGCTTTTTGTTTTTTTAATCATGCCTTCACATTTTTACATATTCCTTTCCCATTCCCACTATAGAACTTTATAGATGAGAAAAACAGCTAGCAATAATGTTTACCAGTGGGAATGGTTAGGGTTAATTCTCTCATATGGTAGTTCACTCTTTCATCTTGATTTTAGTATTTTGTATTTATAGCTGTCAGGGAAAATGTGTGTTCTTAGTTTCAAATTTCATAGTTTAAGGGCTAATTAATGCTAGCCATTTTCCTAACTCCCCCGCCCCTTCACTTTTTCCCAGCTTTGCCAAGTAATTCCATATTCAGGCACATTTCTTACAAATTATTTTGAGAAGGAAACACTCAACAGAGGATGATGATAGGTAATCCACCCATTTTCAATAAATGAGTGCATTTCCTCATTTGATCCAAAATCCTAAAGACTCGTATTGTCACAGATTTTTATAGGCTCGAAGTTACTAATATTAGCATAGCAGTGGTGTTAGAGGTAGTAGTAATATCAACAGCAAATGTATTGAAAGCGCCTTTCTTCCAGCCTTGGGCTTGGTACTCCCACGCATATTAGTGCAGTTTATTCTCACAAGCACCCTGTGAGCTAAGTACCCTCAAAATTCTTATTCCTCACATTTAGAAACATAATTAGCTGCCCGAGTTCACACAGCTTATAACTGGATAAGCCCAGCCTCTAACCCACACCGGCCTGAGCCCGCAGCCTGAACCCTTCATCCCAGCACGCGGTCCCCTCTGGTTGTGTTGACTGTGGTGACGATCAGGCCAGGCTGCAAGGATGTTCCCCACTTCCCTGGCCTCCTTCCCCATTGTGAGTACCCTAAAAGGTTGTCTCATTCAGAACTCTTTCCCTTCGTGTCATCTTTTCTTGCTAAGTCCAGTAAGAAAATGATGCCAGATATTCCCAGAGACAGAAGCTCTTCCATCTCCCCCCTTTTTTCTTTTTAGGTTGAGCCCTTATTTTTAGCGAACGTGACCACTTTTAAGCATCAGCGCCTTGCAGCTTGGGTTTGTTTCCACCTCCAAGGGAAAGTCCTGCTTCATACCTGTTGCCTGCACCCTTCTAATGAACACCCAAGCCTGGTACACCCAGGCAGAAATGAGTGTGATTCCAACCCAAACACTTCGGTTGGAAGGCCTTTGTTTTCCTCCAGAAATGACAGAAATTCGGCAGCGCCTGTGCTGAAGTTTACAGCATGCTGTAGACAGTAAAGCTCAAGCGTGAGGGTTCTGAAAGATCAGAACCATACCTCCAACGTGGAAACTTGTCGAATGGCTGTCTCCTTCGCTAGTCTGGGGGTGGAAGTGTTGGCTTTTAAGCAATGGGAAATCTGGCTGGATTAATAAGTCTGCATGTAATAAGCTGTAAGCTGCAGTGGTTGCAATAGCTATTTTATAGACAACTTAAAAGCAACCATTTGGGGTTGGACAAGTTTCCCTTTTCTGCTCTTGTGTTTGGGTCCATGGAACCAGAAGACTTAAAACTGCAGACTTTCTGCAGGTGCCCCAAACAGCTGTCACCGACTGACAGGGCTGGGGAAATACCTTCTGTGTTTTCTTAGTATTATGTAACAGGCTCGAACCCTTTCCCCAACCAACAAAAATGGATTTGGATAAAAATGTTCCGGATACCCTGTGTTTCTCGAGAAAATTGCTTGCGTAGCTTCACTGATGAATGAGTTAGTCCTTTTGAAGTCGCCACAGTCACTTTCGTTGTTTTAATATCTGGGAGAGTGGATTATTTTGCTTTAAGAGCGACTAGCTCTGTGGACACAACGTCCTTTGCTCCTCGAGCAGTATTTTGTGTTAATGTTTCCGTGGCCCAGGTTTTGCCCGCATCTAACACCGCTGCAGTCAACAAAGAAAAATGGCACGATAAATAAAAGATAGTACACACGAAGGATGTCTGCTGGGACTTACGGTGGGAGTTTTAAAGATTCATAACCTACAAGTCAAGCTATGTACATTTGCCTGGCAGCAGAGCATGTATTTGTATCCTGTTTGGGAAACCATCTTCGGTTTCATGGCGTATTTTGCAAAGTCAGTGGATGGTGCCCAGTCCTTGCTTTGACCATTCCATCAGCTCACGTGGAGTTGGTCAGTGTTTGGAACCAATCAAATACCAGGCTGTGGCAGATCTTTGTACGTCTGTCTTTATCTCTCTCTCACCTTTCAAAACAAACCAGCAGGTCTGCTTTTGGCAAGAACCATGGAGCAGCCTGGAAAGCATTTTTCTTCGAAGAAAAGTCGGAATTTGACAATCTCCCACTTTTGCATTGCTGTTTGAGAGTCAGGGAACCTCCGTTCCTCGAAGGTGTCACCATGGCCGCATCTGTGTTGTTATCGCAAAAAAAGAGACGAACTCAGTGGGCTAGAAAAGAAAGCCAGGCTATTTTGGTTCCAAATACCAGGAGCTTAAAAAAAAAGTGCACATCTCTCGGTGGCTCTCGTGTTGGCACCTCAAGCTGCTTTGAAAATCCAGAGCAAGTCCCAGTCTGCCCAGTCTCCTTGCGGGCTCAGCATTCTTCTCTAGACGCTTTCATAGAACCTTGATCTCTCGCAACAATTCTTTTTTTTTAAATTAATTAATTTATTTTTGGCCGCAGCGTGTGGCATGGGGGATCTTAGTTCCCCGACCAGGGATCAAACCTGTGCTCCTTGCAGTGGTAGTGCAGAGTCTTAACTACTGGGCCGCCAGGAAGTCCCTCTCCTAACAATTCTCTGTTATGTTTATGTCATTCCTCTACTCCTAGCTACAGGTGCTGAGCTCTTTCAGACTCTGTCCCTCCTGTAGGAATGATAGAACTTCATTTCGTCCCTTTCACACACGTTTGTCTGTTCCCACCTGATCGCACCGGTTGTCTCCTGTATTCTCAATTCTCCTCCTCCTCCGCCTCCACTCCTGACCCCCAATATATAGATGTGTGCACTTGCTTCTCTTCTTTTTCTTTCTCGGTAGGGTTATAGAATTTTTAAAATTCCTTAGATGATCCAGCCTCACATTTTATGGATAAAGAAACTAAGCTCAGACAAAATAAAGGCTTTGTCCTTTAATTAGCTTTTGCATGGACGCCCTTGATGTGTTTAGAAACAGTCTTCTGGGGTAGGATGTGGGCCCTTCCACAGTCTGTCAGGATGGATAACATCAAAAAGTTCATTCTTGTGGGTAGCAACACCATGAAGAAGTAAGTTTGATACATAGGCTATATCTGTGTGACTGTGTGTGTGTGTTCATGTACATCTCTTTTAAAATTTTTGTTATCAATTATCGGGAAGTGGGTGTTTTTCTTCACTGTAATCTTTCCAGAGCAGGGATCAGCACACTTTTAAATTTACTTTCAACTGTAAACCTTTTTGGCTTTGTGAGCTATTCTGTCTCTGTCACAAATGCCCTATGTGAAAGCAGACATAGACGGTAGGTACATAAATGTGCATCTCTGTGTTCCAATAAAACTTTATTTACAGAAACAGGTAGTGGGCTGGATTTGGCCCCTGGGCACTGGTTCGCTAACCCCTGCCCTAGAGGATTCATAGATAGTGGCTCAAGGAACTTGTTTCAGTGTAGCAGGTGGTGACATTCCTCTGCTAGTCACACCATGCCTTAAGATTGATGACTTTTTATTTTTTTTACTTTCTTCTTTAAAAACAAAAAACAAATCTTCCCAGCTCCATCCTTCCCGCCACAGTTTGTTTCCCAATTCCCATTCCTTAAAGCCTCATTCACTGTGGTTACCCTGGTTCCTGCAAGCCCACATTTTCTTGAAGCCTATTGGGAAAGAAGCTGAGACTTCCCAGAATACGCCAGCAATCCCTTGTAAGATGACTTCAGCCCTCCTCTCCTCCTCTCACTGTAATCAGACTTGCCAGAGGTAACAGCCTCTGTAATTCCTTCCTAGAGGTTCCTAGTCTTCATGAATTGGTCTATTATCACCCCCACCCCCATTTTCCTTTGGCCTTTTATTGGTTTTCTACCTCGCATGTGTAACATCTTGACTTTGAGTCAGGCTCTGTCCTTGTCTGCTGTGTGGAATGCATAGTTTTACTAATAGGGTAACAGTATTTTGCATCAAAAAATCATCCTATCCCTTTTATGCTTGCAGTGGTTTTATGCTGGGTAAAAGAAAAACAGACAGACAAAGAACAGAAAACAAACTTTTTTTCTCTCTGAAGATGCTTTTCATTCTAGAAACTTTGTAAATGGGCTCAGGTTGGTCGGGTGGTGGGACGTGAAGAGAGATGAGGATGGAGACTTTGGGGTTAAGAGAGTGAAGCTGAAATGTCTTCCTGGCTGGTTATTCTTATCAAACTATGTCAACTTTTTGGGAATCTTTAGGGACATTGATTCACGTTCTTAGGCAATAGATGAGAAACTCCTTCTGTGGGAGAAAAAAAAAAGCGACCCTGGGTCAAAAGGAAAAAAGCAGTGACCTCTCGAGTTTGGAAAATGCAAGGGCTCTACAAATATGGTCCAGGAATATTGATGGGGTATCAGCCAGACTGGGTTGGAGTCTTACTGCTATAAATCACTCTGATTTGTAGCAAGTCACTAACTCCTTGAGCCTCTGGAAACTACTTCATTTCAGAGGTTCCTTTTGCTTCTGAAATTACATGCTATTTTCTCATTAATTTCCGATTAAATTAGAAATCATGCTCTATTTTATTTGTTTCTTTGGTGATTTTTGGAAAGTGTAGTACTGAACATATCATCAGTAAGCACTCCAGACCTTTTCCTTTTTAAATTTATTTATTTATTGGCTGCATTGGGTCTTCGTTGTGGCGCACGGGCTTCTCAGTGCAGTGGCTTCTCTTGTGGAGCACGGGCTCTAGGTGCACGGACTTCAATAGTTGTGACACGTGGGCTCAGTAGTTGTGGCGCATGGGCTTAGTTGTTCTGCAGCATGTGGGATCTTCCCGGACCGGGGCTCGAACCTGTGTCCCCTGCATTGGCAGGCAGATTCTTAACCACTGCACCACCAGGGAAGGTCCACTCCAGACCTTTAAAACATGAAATTCCAAGCAAAGGATGTCCTTTAAAATGCCAACAGTGAATCAAAAAGGAAGAAGCAAGTTAGAGGAGATCATCATTTTGAAGACAGATCCAATCAATGAATTGAGATGCAAAACTCCTAGAGTTTAGTCCATGTCCTGCTCCCTTGTAGCTTGGTGATCTTAGGCAGTTGCTTCATCTTGGTTTCTTCATCTGTAAGATAAAGTTAATAATAACTGTCCTGCACACCTCAGAGGCGCAGTAGGGGAAGCAAATGACCTATCATAGGTCAGAATGCTTCATAAGCAGTGAAACTACATAAACATAAAATGTCTTCATTATTGAGATGCGGTTTTCACTTGCATTCCATTCTTTCAGGCTCTCACGTGTTTCCAAATGTGAGCCGTTCCCCTGGGGTCACTCGTGCTCTATGACTGGGGGGTTTTCATTCCTTGGGAGTTCCATTTAATAATTCAGCGTATAACCAATAGGGCTAAAGAAAATAAAAAGCAAGCATCCATGTATTTTTCCAAGGTTTTAATTTTTTACTCTCTTTTTTTTCCTTTAGTGTACTATATCCAAAACTTTCAGTTTTAACACAAAAGGCACTGTATATGAGTTTTCTTGTATTAAAAAAAAAAATGGAGGACTCACCTAGCACTGCCTGGAAACAAAAGGCGGATTATCCATGATGAAGCAAAGGAGGAGGCTACGTGAGATTTGGCAGGAAGGATAACGGGTTGGGTTGTTACTTATCAAAGGAATATTTGCTGTTGGCCTTAGTATAATAATGTTAATGAGATTATTAGGTGGGGGAGATTTTCAATAAATAATTGATAAGGATTAGAAAGTGCCGTTTCTGCAAATAAACTTCAGAATAATTAATATTCATGGACTCTGTTTGTCAACAGAAAAATGTAAATGAAGAGCCAGTCCCATCACCAGACAGGGGCGTCCTGAAGGGCATCTGTAAGATAAGGGTTAAGGAGGGAGAGAGGCTGGCTTCAGAGCCCAGGCCCAGACCCCAGCCTGGTGCGGGTCCATCCCACTTTTCACATCTCAGAAGACACATTTTCCAGTCTGCGTCTCCCTCTGAAAGAAACCCCGAAATTCAGGTTCCTAATAGATTGTTGGTTGCAAGGTATGAAGGACAGGAAGAGGTAAGAGAGAAGGCATCTTGCTGATGCAAAAGCAGTGTACTGAAAGTCACTTTTATTTCTTATTTATAATCTACATGCACACCCATTCAGTACTTTAACTTCAAAGCCGAGCAGAGGCGTGGATGACAGAGCCGGGAGCAGGGCTACAAAGGTACTCGCAGCAAGAGGGGAAAATGCCTGTTTACAGGCTTGCGTTTGTTAGCACGCTGTCTTCAGAGATCGTTCCCCCAGGAACAGCAAGAATATGTACAGCGCGAACAATGATTTAACATCTGAAAATGGTCCTTAAAGAGTTTCTGTCTGGTAGTAATGTGATGAAGGCTTCTGAAGGGAACCTGGGGACTTCATTTCTGCTATTTATCTATATGTCTCTCTGGTTTTAGTCGGAGGTAATTGCATATTTAACCCCTCAAATAGCTTTAACCCTCGAGGTGCCGACTTTTTTACCCTGTATGAAATGTGCTTTTCTCCCAGCAAAGGCAGACTTTGGAATTCCCTTGGAAAAAATGATGTAAATTAAAAAAAAAAAATGTGAACGTGTATGTGTGTAAGTGTGTGTGTGGGTGGGGGGTGGATGGATGGATGGAAAGAAGTTACAGCAGCATTTAGGGATTAGAATTAGGTAAAGAAGCATGCCCTCCCTTCCCAGTTTGGAAGCAAAGCAGTTAAAATGCAAATATTAAGAGGAATGAAAACTTCAAAAGAATAAAAGAATGACACAAGCAACCGTGTTTTTATTTTGATTTCCTCATGGACTGAGCTGGGAGAGAAAAGAGAAGGCACCAGAGATCTCAGAGAAGTTGTAGATGGACTTTAAATCAGGAGTGTCCATTGGTCGCTCGCCTCTGCAATATGGTTTTCGCGATTAGTGGTCGTTCTGGGATGCCTGCTTAAGAGCTGATGTGAAACAAATATTAACACAAATTGTATAATGATATCCCCACCCCCAGTTCCTCCAAGATGCAAAGTGGTTTTCAGCTAAGAACACGCCAGCCATAAAACATCCTAGAGTCAAAGGAAGTGCGCTCAAAGGCAGCCATGAGACTGGATCCGAGCGGCTTTCACAGTTTATTTTCATGGTATTTAAATTATGATACCAGTGGGTATTTTTAATTAGTGTGCACTTGTCTACATAAGCCATGTTGGCAAATCTGACTCATTCATACAGTAGTTGCTGTAAAAGAGGCCAGCACAGCCTGCAGGAATTAAAATTAAAAGTTTCTGCAAGCTGTTGTCGACATGACCATATCTCATTAACTTTAAAAATGGAGATTATTTGCCTGAAAGCTTGATTTGACTAGCAGTAATCAAATATTAGGCTCAGCGGAGTGAAGGGTAGGGGGGAGCGCCATTGTTGTGATATATACTGCTAAGTGTTTTGCAGTTTACTTTAAATAGCAGTATAAGATTTGTGTTTTGACAAAAGGAATAGGAAAGAGAAACACAGACATATGGCCTCAAAAGTATTATTAGGATAGTTTTATTTTAGATTAAGCCTCGTTATTTACTAAGTCTGTGGAAGACAAATATGATTGTGCTGATTACCGATTCTTCTCTCGTTAAGGAAGCTGCTTCGTTATTTGGAAGTAGCTTCCCCGGCTTGATCAAAGTTTAAGTATTGGAAATGGGGCCGATCTCATGATAATCTTTCCTTGTCTCCACGGGTAAATTGGCACGAACCTTAAATTTGTACGTCGGAGTCATCCCATTGTTTTAACTGAATGCGATGAAAAAGGTTGCAGAATCCTATAAAATGAACCCAAAGAGAAGAGCCCTCTTCTTATCTCATCTGCTTTCTAAATAGCTTGTTATTTAAATGAGGCATCTGAGCAAAACATCTCTTTTTGCCGGTAATTAAGGAGTCTAATGTGGGAAACCCTGAAGTTGCTCAACTACGGTAGACGTGGTCCCATTTTTAGATCTCGTTTTATGTTTTCACACTCACAAAGGCACATTTGTAATGCATAAGTGTAAACTGTAAAATGAAGATGCGTTTGGTGGGGGGGAAAGAAAGGAAAGAAAAAAGGTGCAGTTAAACAAAAGACCGAAGATAAAGTCTTACGCCTTTTTATGTCTCTGAGCCGAGAACATGTTCTGCATTTTACTAAAGGACCATGAGGCTAGAATGTAAGTAACTGGTTTTTGCATTAGGCTCTCCCTGGAGGTAGCAGAAAAATATCATGTCCCTGCATGAAATGCGAATGTGAAATCTACCAGAAAGAAATATTTATGACCATTTTATGCTTGATTAGGCTTGGATGACATCTGTTAGAAGACAGGGACTGGACAAAGAGAGAGCCGCTCGGGGGCAAATGTTAACGGAGTTGTTTAGACGACGCTAGGGCAGAAGCGTCCATTTACTGCCAGGCAAAACACAGGAATTGTGTTAGCAAGAGTGCAGCTGACAAGCCCCAACTATGATGGAGACACTGTAAACTGACGCGGTGAAATAGTCCAATACAGCTGTTGATAGTCAGTGCACTGCCTCAGTTTATGGGCAGGTATCTAGGCGAAACCCTGATCCTGTAACTTCCTGGGAGCTGGTGCCTTAATAAAGTTGCACACATGTGACTCAGCCGTAAAAGGAGATCATCTTCACTTTGTCAAGTGAGTTTTACATTCTCCTGCCAGACGGACTTAGCAGTACCAGGAAACATTTCTCTCTCTCTCAGTGAGAGAGAATTAATTAAATGACATACTTGCTTCTGGAATCTTCTGTCACTGAAGTTTGTTTCCTTTTTTAAAATTTTTACTGGAGTATAGTTGATATACAATGTTGTGTTAGTTTCTGCTGTACAGGGAAGTGAATCAGTTGTACATACACATATACCTGCTCTTTTTTAGATTCTTTTCCCATATAGGCTATTACAGAGAACTGAGTAGAGCTCCCTGTGCTACACAGGAGGTCCTTATTAGTTATCTGTTTTATATATAGTAGAGTCTGTGTGTCAGTCCTAATATGCCAGTTTATCCCTCCCCCCCCCCCTTACCCCCTGGTAACCATGTTTGTTTTCTACATCTGTAACTTTGTTTCTGTGTTGTAAATAAGTTCATTTGTACCACTTTTTTTTTAGATTCCACATATAAGTGATATCATATGATATTTGTTTTTCTCCGTCTGACTTACTTCACTTAGTATGGCAATCTCTAGGTCCCACTGTGTTGCTGCAAATGGCATTATTTTGTTCTTTTTTATGGCTGAATTGAAGTTTCTTCTCTCATCCTAAATCTCCCTGTTTCAAAAAAAAAGAGAAACGTGGGCCCCTTGGTTCTATAGGAGCACTTCATCACTTTAAACAGTGCAAATGTTTGCCTAAATAGAGGGGGCAAAAGTTTTCCAACACTGGCAAACATTTTATCAATTGTTAAACATTTCAGTGTTAAACTCAGGGCTGTTTGAAGCAATGGCTCTACCAAGAGTGGAGGTATGAACAGTTATTTCATTCTGGTTCTTTTCCCAGCTTCTTTTCCTGTAAAATTTCTCTGTCTGGAATGCTGATGGGAAATGTTATTTTGTTTTTGTTTGCAGCAGTTCTGTTGTTTTGATTTTGTCTGAGTGGTATGGAAAACAGTACGTCACTTAGAGTGGGTGTTTTGTCTACCGGCCATTTGGCCATTGCACATATATTTCTCATACTTATTACATGATGACAAGGGAACCGAAAAGGCACAATTTTCCAGTTGAATTTTTTCTTTCCAGTTTAATAATAGTGAAAAAAGAAAACAAAGTTAATAGATTTAGCAGTTTGATGGTACTCGAGCTGTGATAGCTGACTTGAGGTGGTTTTGTTTTTTTTCCTCCGTTCCTTGTGGTTCGGGGGCTATTTAGACGAAGGGCAGATGAATGCTCAGATCAGTTTCTATAATAAACTGCCTGTGGATAGTGTTTCACATTTTGCAGAGAGTTGTGAAATGCTGTAATTTAAGTAGGAAAATTCATAAAAGGATAATAAACAATCTTAACATCATTCCTATGTTTAGCTTGGGATCCCCTTGCCCTGGTTTTAGGCCGCATGTAACATAACCTCTACCGATAAATGGGTTTTAATTAAAATGAATCGAAATGAAATTTGGATGAAAACCCAGAATACAAATCTCAAAGAATAACTTAAGGCTGTTTCCTGGCTCGGTTTGGACATGCTTTATCTGAAATCATTCTCCACATTTGCCGTGTTAAGGAACATATTGCAAGAGTGTAGAAGTTAGCTCTGCAAGTAAGTACTTTTTGGTGTAGTACAAAAATATGAAATGGAAACGATGATTAATTTTTCAATTTCTCTCTGCAGATATCTAATCATTGTACCCATGAACCGCCAAAGGCTCCCATTAAAGATTTAAAATGCAAGAGGAAGGTACACTCCAAAAGATGGGATTTGGGATTAAATAATGTAAAATAACTTCAGGGCACTAGTGAAGTAGAAGCTGTTGGCACAATAAGGGATTTTCTTGGACTTCTTTTGAGAGCCGCTTCAAATATTGACACCAACTTATACACAATGTCATAGACATGATATTTACAACACTGATTAAATTATGAAAATTTTTTGTAATACTGGTTAAATTATGAAAACATTTTTTAACTTTAGACATTAGTGTATACCAATTAATAAGAATAATAGTAATAACAGACTATCAGCAGAGCCCATGGAAATTCACATGACCGTTTTCTGTGATTTAACTATTCCCTCTTTATTAAAGGATTTTGCTTGCAGTGTTACGCTGCGTATATGTTGCTTCTGCCTTGAGGATTTTAGTATTAGTTGGGGAAATGCAGTGTTGGGGGGGAGGGTCACCCGTGTATGTACAGCATGATTTTCTTCAAATCAAGGGAACTTTTATAATCCTGGAAGAAGGGGACATCGCCGCCTCAGTATATAAAAGCTGTCAGTAAGGTCCAGCCGGGCTTCTCTGAGCTCCGCTGCACTGTCTTTATCACTTTGCTCAGTTCCACATAATAACATCTTCATCTGAGATTGCTGTGGCACAGGGGAACTGCATTTGTTGATCAAATTTGGCTGGATAACACTGTGATCTCGTATCCTGAAGTGCGGAGATGTGCCTGGAATATGTAAGTGCAGAGCTGGCCTCTTGATTGATTGATTCTGCCTGTCACAGAACAAGATAACCGGATCAGTAAATACTCCGTGCACTTCAGCATCATCTCCGCAATCAAAAGTGAGAGCATCATGGGGCTGGAAAACACCGGGGCATGATGGGAATGCACACAGTTCAGAATCATCCTCAGGAACCCAGACACACACACACACACACACACACACACACACACACACACACACACACACACACACACACACACAAAGAAAATTCTTTGTGTGTGGGTTCTCAGAACAGCCTATAAGGAGAATCTTTTTCTGTCTGTTTAGAGTGCTTCCTGGTTATAAAAGTCACGTTTATTTTGCAGCTGTCATCTTGGAGGTGTTCACCATTTATCATAAAAAGTTGTTATTCGAGTTTTGTTTACAGAGGAGATTTAGAATGCAGATTAGAAAGACGGAGCTGGATAGGAGGTCAGTAGTGGTCTCAAGCACAAAACGCGCTTGCACCCAAGATCTGCTCCTATGAAAATAAACTTTGTGTTTAAACAGATGGGCCAAACACATGTAAACAAGTTGTTTAAACTTTTACTAAATTCCCAGGGAATGCCTTTCAAAATTAGCATGCGTTGCCAAATTTGGTGTTTAATTACTCGGGGTTCAAGAAAAGTTGAAAGAACGGAACTGTGCACGTCTTTAGGAGATGGGGTGCTGACGTGTCACTAGGTGGCCTGTATTATTCGTGGTGCCTTGATGGTCCCCCCGGTGGTACTCGTCCCCATCTCCCTTATGTTGCCCCTCGTGTACTTTTCCTCTCCTCGCGTAAGACTCGAAGTGTCTTGAAGGCAAGGACTGCCTTTTATTCCTGTGTCTGTGAGCTCCGGTTCCTGGAAGCCTGCCCTCTGCAAGCTCTGTAGCCCATAGCAAGCGTGTACAGGAGGAATTAAGTGCTGGGCTCTCTTTCTAAATAGTTTGCAAATTAATACTTTTGAGATTTTATTGGTCTCCAGGCTAGGAGTAGCATTGTAACTCAGAGTCATCCTTTGGGGGAACTTAATTGTTTTCTTCAAGTCAAGCAACCTCTAACCCGTCTTCTTTCGTCTTGCTTTCGCGCTGCTACGTGGGAGATTGCAATCAGTTGCTGAAACCTGGTGTTTCTGTCACCACTGGCTACGCACAGTTACTGGAAGATTCTGTAGCTTCTCGTTGTATATGCATAGAGGGTTGTTACGAGAAAATGCTGAGGAGGTTTTGTTGCCGCCTCCCCCCACTCCCCAGCTATGAGTTTTGTGGAGACCTCCAGGTGGCTCCACGGGCCCCTCTGGTTGCCTTAGGTGCTTCTGCTGTGGGTGATGTCTAGGCCATTCTAGCCAAGTTGCTTTTTCTTTTTTCTTCTTCTGTTTTGTTTGGCTGGAATCAGTTCTCTGCCTCTCTCGTTGTTTGCCCACGTGGACTGCGTGGCAAATTTAAAGGCAAGGTGGGGGTTAGAACCCGTCGTGACGTCAGGAAAGTTGCATCCCTGAGGAAATTTCTCCCGTGGAAGGTGCACAGCAGTTCCAACAAACATTTCAATAGAGATTTTTATATCTCACACGTAAGGAAACATTACTGCCACTCTCGACATGGCTGTTAGTCCTTTGCGACTTAGTTATTTTTTATTTGAAATGATTAAAAAGGCCTCTTGGCAGAATTGGCCTCCTTTCTTAATTTTTTGACTATAAAGAAGCTTCATTGAGTTTAATGTTCTTTAAACAAACAAAAAAAAATTGTGAGGTGCTGATGATTTTAGAGAAGTCCTTCTGGGAAACAGGTTTTGATTTTTTACAAAAAAAAAAAAGAAGTGGCGTTCCCTTTCAATTTGGTGAAAGCTATTCCTAGTTACGTTTTATAAAATCATTTTCTTTTCAGGGTGTGTTTTATTTCCTTTCCATCTCTTTCAGGAAAGAGAAAGTGTTTTTTATTGGATATTTTTGTTTCAGTCCTTGTTTCCATGATTTTTGCCAAAATTCATGGGAGTTCACTTTCCGTTTAAATGCCTGAAATATTCCTTGAAGAATCTGCATTTTGGGACAACTAGGAAAAAAGCTATGTAAATTGGTTTAAGGAAGAAAAACAGTTGTTACTCTAGTCAGCTTAACCACTCACTTTTTCCTTTACTTTATAATTTTGGAGGCAAATAACTTCAAGTGTAATGGGCCAGGGGTGGGCGGGGGGCATGAGTTTGAAGTTCAAAGGAACTTTGGTGTTTGTTGTATGATAAAGCGTATCTTAGTTTTCAAGTGAAGGGAGTGAGTAAGCTTTATTCCTTTAAAGAAAGAAATGGGCAGTAGATTTGTTAGGAGAAAATACAAAACAGATTCCTAAAAAAATGTACACTCTCTTGTGAAGTACTCTTGGCGAAAAGATGTTGGTGAAAACCATGTTCCAGTGTGTGAATAGGCTATCTACATAAATGTGTTCGTCTTGGAGCGTTCATGGAAATTCATATTCGGCAGTTTTTGTTCTTTGTGATGTTCACTGTTTTTTCGCAAAGTGTGGTCTGTTCTGCTTTAGAGTCCAGTCTCCTTAGATTACCTTAAACTCAGTATTTTCAGTATGTAGGCAGCATCCAAGTGTTTTCCTAATCCTTATGTGGAACAAAACCCATTTGAGATGGGCTCCTCTTTATCTGTGAACCACGCCTGTAGATTTCTTTAAGTGTGGGTGGGGCTGACAGGGTGGGATTTCGCTTTCCTCTGTCTGGAACTTTACAGGCAGACTCACTTTTGATGGTCAGACATCACGCCCTGGTGAGGCGTGAGAAGGAGCCCTTTCTCACTGCGCTCTGTGGGCAGCCGCTTTCTAACATTTCTATTGTCTTGGGAGGAAACTTTGAAAAACTGGTGAAAAACGGGCAAGTGCGTGGCTTCTGTGAAGATCCCGCCACTCCGAACCGTGGGACTTGTTTGTCTTGGCTGGCCTCTGCGGCAAGACTGACACATGTATGTAGAAAGCTCATATTTAGGATTTAACTGGGAAATTTAACATATGAATGATGAAGGAAACAGAACGCAAGATTTCACTGTTATTCGTGTTTTTCCGCTTCTTCTGAAATGCGAGGAAGGCTGGAGGAGACACGTTTTAACGTGGTCACCCCGCGCTTGGCTACGAGAGCCTGTAACCAGTGGGATTTCTTGACAGTGCTGTGGAGGTTGGGCTCTGAACAGCCACCACGTTTGCTATGCAGAAGAGTTAATAAAAATGCTCATCGCTAGAGGAAAACTTATATACAGTAGTCTGTTTGTCCTGTGTTTCAACCACCTGAGTCACAGCCAGGAAAGCAATTGTCTGCTGCATATTTCAAACAGATGCTGAGGGGTAGAAAGGGTGACCAGAATTCACGGCAATAAAATCCCGCTCTCCAAGTTCCCTCGAAGGAAGTCAGCTCATAAAAGTTTTGCTGCCGACTTATTTGTCCAGGCCTTTGAAGTATTTAACGTTAATTTAGCCTACAAATCATTGGCACCTCCATTTCTCATTGAAGTATCAGGGCCTGTTAAAGACAGACCCTGAGTGTACCTGGAACAAAAAAAAAAGATTCTGGAAGGAGATCTACTTATTTAACTGTTATTCACGCCCATTGTTTTTGTCGAAACCAAACTTACGAACATTCAAAGTTCTTTAACTCAAAGTATTTCTTTTGGGTTTGTGTTTGTCGGTGTGTATGATGATACAAAGCACCACGTAGCCGGGCCACCAGCTGGCTCGTTTTTCCATTTCTGTCGGTTGCATTGATACATCTGCTATTAAGGAAAGACAGACGGATGGTGCTTGGAAGGATGACAACTGTGGTAACTCGTACAATAAACGCTCCCAGGAAAATTTTAGGAAATGGGAAAAATAATAAGGGAGAGATCTACCCCAAGCGGAAGCATCCTGTAGCTAGAATATTAGTAGACACGGTCTCGTAGTGTGTTCATCTGGGGGTTCCGATTCATTAACCTGAGTAGGTAAAGGAGCACTTTATCCACAGGAAGCTTTGGGGGTTCTTTTCCATCTATTGGTAAGTAGCAATGGATGGCCTAGAAATTGCTTACTTCCTACGCTTTATAAGATAGTGATATTCTCTCTCCCTACCCCATCTTCTCTCTAGTTCCTTATAGCTTCACAACTTTAAAATGAGTTTTTTTTTTAAGAGTTCAGAAGAGTCCTCAGAGAAGAAGGGAATTAAGAAATGAATGGATCAGATAAAGTGTGCATATGCCAAAACACGTGGTTCTTTAATTTCCATCTGACAGTTTGAGAACTTAGGGAAGGCTCTTCTGTCTCAAGTAGTTCCTGTGTACACATGTCACCAGCCCAACTCCCCATTTGATCTTCATCACAACACGTATCATTAGGTGAAATTATCCTAGATGGATGTGCTTATACTTTGTCTTTTGCTTATAATTTTCATGAATGTACATTCCAGCAAGATGGCAACTCTTACACTCGTTGCTACATCAGAGGCACTTGGCATGTAATACGGACGCAATAAATATCTAACCAGAAAAGGACAGTTACTCCAAAAATCTCAACTGTCTTAATGTGAGACGTCTTAATGGGACTGGCTCCTTCAGTTAGAATAGAAATTCTGAAAAGATCCTATTGATAATGCTTATTTTGAAAGTGATATAAAGACAGGGCTGTGGGAAGAAATGGTTAATCAGAATTCCAGGCTGATATTTAGTTGCATTTGTCCTAATATTTTGGTCAGGTTTCAGTTGTATGTCTTATACCCTATAATTTAGTATACAGTTTCAGCTTTCCAAATAATGGCTTGCTAATGGTAAATGTTGTTTAACTTTCTAATTCAGGAGAGCTACCTGTTCAGCAGAATTTTTTAAATTGTAAGTGATGATTGAAACCAGGTTAAAAAGCACTTAAGGTACATTTGACTGAGCGCTTGGCGTCTCCTTGGATGGGTCTGTGGCTGTCTTTTTGACTCTAAACGTAAACTGCTGGTAGGGATTTTTCTAAATTGGTTCAGAACTACAACTTATCTTTACTTAACAAGCTTTTCCCACCTGGGTAAATCATGCATCAGTTTTTTCGTTACTCTGAACTGAAATGTCGACTAGGTTTCTCTCCAATGCCTTCAATTATAGGTGCTCATAACTGTAGATTTTTATCTATGAAGTAGTTCTCACAGCCTTCTCATTCCCTCCTATGAAGTCAGATGCTGTTTTTTAAGTCACACTAAAACTATCCTAACCACCTAACAGATCTCTGTAGCCACCACCCTTGTTTGTGGCACTCATCAAAACTTGATTTTTCTCCCTAAAGCACAACTCTGATCACTTTATTCTCTTGCTTTCTAATTCCCTATGAAATTGAGTCTAAACTCCTTATCTTGTTACATGGGGAATGTGATGGCTTAAAAACGGCCACATGTGTTCTTTGCCACCCTTGTCATCAAGAGATGGAGTCTCAGTCCCTCTCACATTTACTGTGGGCATCCTTTTCACTTGCTGTGGCCAATAAAATGCAGCAGAAGTGACGTTGTGCCAGTTCCAGGCTTGCCAGCTTCTTCCTTAGCTCTCTTGGTACACACTGGCCACGTAGGAATGCTCTGACTAGACTGCTGGATGCCGAGAGGCCACTTTGGGAGGGGAAAGAACTGAGATACCCACTTCTTGGGGGACCAGATCAGGTCCCAGCTGAATGTAGTTGTACAAGTGACCCTCTCCCCCCGCACCCGCTGAAGAAGAACCACCCAGCTGAGCCCAGCCGATCCCCAGAATTTTAGAAAAAAAAAAGTTATCTTAAGCCTCCTGAGTTTTAGAGTGGTTTGCCACAGAGCAATAAATAACTGAAACAGGAACCTTAAAAACCAGGCCTCAGTTTCCCCTTCCTTTCTTACTCTGTGTTTTCTTAGACCTTTCTCAAATGTCAGCCGAGCTTGACTCAGAAGCCCACATAAAAGATTAATGTTTCCCTCTGCTTATGCTTCATCTTCCACCTGGACCATCTTCACACCCTGCTCTTTTCAACCTGTCACATTTCTGAAACTTAGTCATTTCCCTCTTGTGTCTTCCTTTCCCAAGGCCCTCATGACTCAGTGACATGTGACTTCTCTTGGACCTCTGTAGTCCCAGCTGCATTGGCCTGGGGTTCAGGATAGAGATGAAAGTTAACTATTTGGGCGAGTCACATCTAAGTGGACCTTAGTTTCCACATCTGTGCAATTACTTGTCTGATTTCTCAAGCCTCTTTCAGGCTTTTGTATTCTAGAACAGAGCTGCCCAGTAGAATGTTCTGCGATGATGAAAAATGTTAATTTCTCTGTGTTCTTCCATGCAGTGGCCAGTATAGCTCTCGGACACTTGAAGTGTGCTTCATGCAACTGAGGAACTGAATTTTTAATTTCAATTAATTGCAGTTACTTTAAATTTAATTAGCCACGTGTAGGTCATGGCTACCATTTAGGACAGTACCTGTCTAGAATCTTATGGAACTGGAGTGAAAATATCTATTTTCACATAATGCCAACAAAGGTTTAGTACTTGGTTTTCACAAGAGTATCAGAACTTGCTCTTTGGGATTACTTTCCAGAACCGCAGAGACACATGACCCAGTGGCTGGATGTTTCCCCAGTGTCTGACCTCCCCCTCCTTATCTTAAATTTTACTTGGCGTGTACAGTCCTCACCGCTGCCTCCAGCCAACACTGAGTCCACTCTTCCCTAGGAGTGTAAATCATCCCCTACTTTTGATCACAGCCCAAGCAGAGACCAACAGCCTGATACGGAGCTGCGATTTTTTACAAAACCCCAGTAGGCCCAACGTGGGGAAAAAAACACAGACGCGGCAGTGTCCATTGAAAACCAGCCGGGTGGCAAGCGCCGCGCAGCGTAGTGGGAATGGAGCTGCCTTCGGCCCTTTGGATGATTGGGGACACAGTAGAGATGTTGTGAAATTACCTTTTTTATTGGTTCTTGAGCCTTCTGCCGTAAATGCCTCTTCTGGAAGGAAGTGAAGAGAATCCTGGAATTCAGCTTGAATTTAGGACACGTGCGCTCCGCACTTCAGCCCTCGATCTGCAATTTAGCAGAACGGGACCTGGGGGCATCTTCCGTTTGGGCTAATTTCCCATCTAAGCATCGTTGTGTTAATCAGGGCTTCCTTGCTCTCGCTTATGCTTACTCTCATGTATTGCATTATAAATAATGTCATTGCTGAATCAATCCAGTGGATCTTGCTAGATCTTGCTTTTTTTCAACCCCCCCCAATGGGATGGGCAATGGAATATTAGTAAAGCCTTATCAGATTTTTGCACCAACAGTTGAAATATCATTTTAAAAAAAAGGACTACTGAAGGTCCTTGGTGTCAGTTCCACCTCCACGGACCTAATAAGACGTGTTTATAATCAAGGCGAATGGGTTGTTTGGGTGATAAGCTCTCTGTAGAATTTCTTTCCTACAGCATCCCCCAGCATAGTCGGGTCCATCCAAGAACTCACTCCTGGGAATTCCCTGGTGGTCCAGTAGTTAAGACTGCACTTCTACTGCAGGCGGCCACAGGTTCGATCCCTGGTTGGGGAACTAAGATCCCGCATGCCGTGCGATGCAGCCAAAACAAACAAAACTAAACTAAAAAAACACAAAACCTCACTTCTGTGTTTCACCAAATTCATTTGCTCTCATCTGCTGCAATTTAAGACAATGTCCTCTGTCCTCTCTGGTTAGAGAAGATAACTTGGTGACTCCTTTGTAATAACCCGTCATGGACTTGAAGGCAGTTATTAAGTTGCCCCTTAGCCGTCTCTTTTTCAACCATCATAACCCTTTTAACCTTTCCCTGGAGCTTCCATTTTTCCATCCTTTTAATTATTCTACTTGCCCTTCTCTGGATTGTCTCCAACCTTTTACGATTTTCTAAAAACATGGCATCAGAAAGGAGATCCTTTATACCTTGCTCCCGGTTTCCGCTGATGTTTTTGATGCATCTAGTAGACTTTTAATATTTATAACTACTCTTCAATTGCTTGTTTCTACATTCACACTAACCTTTCACAGCTTAATGTATATGGATTTGTGATAACAGTTTTACATTCTTTTTTTTTTTGAAGTGTGGCCTGTGGGCTGACAGAGAAATCCAGGGGTCTGATGACTTTCTTTTTCAACCCCGTGTTTATCTGTTTTTAGTTTGGAAGTCCTTTTTTGTATTTGACTCTCTTTTTTTTTTTTTTTTTTTAATTTATTTGGGGGTACACCAAGTTCAATCATCTGTTTTTATACACATATCCCCGTATTCCCTCCCTCCCTTGACTCCCCCCCCCCTCGAGTCCCCCCCACCCTCCCTGCCCCAGTCCTCTAAGGCATCTTCCGTCCTCGAGTTGGACTCCCTTTGTTATACAACAACTTCCCACTGACTATCTATTTTACAGTTGGTAGTATATATATGTCTGTGCTACTCTCTCGCTTCGTCTCAGCTTCCCCTTCACCCCCCGCCCCCTCCCAAACCTCGAGTTCTCCAGTCCATTCTCTGTATGACTCTCTTATTTTTAAATTATCTTTTATTGAGCTATATTTAACATACAACAGTAAATTAGTTTCATTTGTACAACATGGTTCGATATTTGTATATATTCCGAAAGGATGACCACGGTAAGGCTAGTTACCATCTGGACTTACTGTGGTGATCACCACACACGGTTATAGATTTTTTTTTCTAGTGATGGGTACTTTTAAGATCTACTCTCTCAGCAAGTTTCAAATATATAATAGAGTGTTAACTATAGACACATGCTGAACGTTACAGCCCCAGGACTGACTTGTTTTAAAACCAGAAGTTTGTATCTTTTGACCTCCTTCACCCATTTTGCCCACCCCAACCCCATCTTTGGTAACCATCGATCTGTTCTCTGTATCCTTTAGTTCATTTTTCCCTTATACTATTTATATGGTATTATTTTGTAGAAAGACTATGTCTCCATTGCCTGGACCGTATATGAATAGCTGTGGTTCAGAGTGGGGCAGGGGGTGGGGGGAGGCAATGAAAGGGGCACGTGTGTTGATTACTAAGCAGCCCAGGGTTGCTGCTCAGTGTCTGAGCTGTTCACCTCCATGTTGGGGTGAACGGCTCAGAAGGAACAGCTCAGAGGATCCCCTGACTTCCTGAACGTGTCTTCCCCATCTGTTCTCTAATGTATCACTCACTTTTATGTCTTCCTAGCAAGCTCAAGCTGTGCAGTCACTGATTTTATTCATTTCTCTACTATCGGATTCTCCGCTTCCCACTTTAGAATGGATACTTTGTGAGGACAGCGGACTTGTCTGTTTCCCTAACCCACCTTTGCATCACTAGCCCATAGCTAGCAGTCATCTCCTGGTGGAAGGCAGGAATGAGGGGACAACTGGGTACTAGAAGATTTCCGTTCTTGTCTCCATAATGCCACTGGTTTGCTTTGTAACATTGGGCAATACATTTAATATTGCTGGTATTTGTTTCCTCTCCTTTTGAATGAATAGCTTAAAGGATGCACTCAAAACTTTCGGAAGTCTTCTCAACTTTGACCCTTAACTGCTATATTCAGATTCGTTGATTTGGCTTAGTTTCTAACTTTTTGGGGTGTAGGTAGGTGGGTAGTATATCTCTTTGTATTTAAGACCCATCCATTTCAAGCGTAAACTTTTTCACACTGCTTTATCTTCTCGATATTTTGATATTATTTTGTTCCTGGGGCCAGAGAACTCTTTTTTTAAAAGGTACTCAGAATTTGGGGGCGTTCAGGATTTTTAAGTCCTTTCTGTGTTAGATTGTTTCCTATCCCCATCTTCTCAGCAACCTTTTGGGCTTCTGTTCCAACACTCCAAAACTAGTTTGAAAATCTATACCTCTTTAGTTGATTTTCTAACATTCTTCTGAGTGGTCTTTAAACTGGAGTCTGATCCAGGCCTGGAGCCAGTTGGTTTCATTGACCAAAGAGGGTATCCTCTGATCAGTCCCTCTGCGTTGGAAGTGTATGCCTATCTGCAATTTCATGCTCTTCTCATCCCACCCCCAACCAGGCAGTCTGTCTTCTTTCTAGGTCTTGAAGCTGGCTTTTCCTTAGTCACCTCATGGGTCAAGACATCCACATGTCCCTGCCTTTCCGAACCTCCCCCTGGCCCAGAGTGGCAGCCGAGACCAGTCTTTGCCCAGATGTGCTGACCTGAGCAGCTCAGGAGGCCCGCCCTCCTTCCTGTCCTTCCTGACCTCCTTGCTGTACAGAGAAGCATATCAGCATCATATAGGCTCTGCCTGCCTCTTGGCCCATTTCATAAATTCTAGATGTTAAACTAGCCTGTAGGTCCTAAAATCAAATTTCTTTGAATGGTATTAAATTACCAGTTTTGCTTTGGCCTCCGCTCATGACATGAGAGCTTATCCTGCGTTTTCCCCTTTACCAGGACAAGACCAGATTCCCAGAAGCTCCCTGGACATTCTGTGCCTTTGCACACGCTAGCCTCCTTCCCTGAAATCTCCTTGAATCTGCCCTCTTTCCTTGCTCTTTTTCTCCGGGCTTACTTGGCTTCTTTTCTACCTACTGAGCACACTCCTTCCTGGAAGCACTAGTCCCACTGGTTGGTGGTGGGTGATGGACTTGTCCACTCTAAGGCCTTTGAAGCTGCAACTGTGTTTTTTCCTTTCTGTGCCCAATGCTGGACACTTAGGAGGCGCTGAATGAAGGAAGGAAGAAAGGGATGGAGAAAGGGAAGAAGGAAAGAGAGAGGAGAGGAAGGGGAAGGAAGGAGACCTACCCCTCACAGCCGCAGTCTGGGACAACAGGATCACGTTATCTATTCAGCCTTCTCTTTGAAGACTTCTCTTTTATTTCTGGAGCTGCTTCCCTTTTTCCTTGGGATGTTTTGCTCTCCGAGATGTTCAGCCGTCCTCCCGATCCCTCTCGCCGTGAAATGTTCCTCTCTGGCCTGTGTGCCTCCTGCAGGAGAGATTGCTGTCAGCCAGCCAATCAATGAGCCCCCTGCTGAGCATCACCTCATGGCCAAGCTATTTTTATTTAGCAAATAAGGGCTTGTTTTCCTGGATTGTGCACAAGCACAGGAAAAAAAAAATCACCCATTTGCTTCACAGTCACCTGCTCCGCTGGGCTATCTTATCTGTTTCACTTCTGTTTCACTTCTGTTTCACATGTGCATTTCCCTGACATCAGGAAAGAATGTGTGCCTGAAGTTGGGCAGGCTGTACCACACTGCACGCGACAGGAAGGTTCTGCACAAGAGGTGAGAATATCGAGTCTTTGCAGCTTAGAATGTGGGTGTTAGAGTGTAGCTGAGAAAACGAGGCGATGGCTTGAGTCTTCCCTAAATCACAGGTCTGCCAGGTGAAGACTTAGGTGTGTCTGTCGAGTGGCACCAGTGATTTCTTTCTGTATTGTTTAGCATGAGCTGTCATTGCAAGGAGCTCCAAGGGCTGTGCTGTTCAGTACGGTGGCCTCTGGTCCCGTGTGGCTGTTGAGCATGTGATATATGGCTAGTCTGAACTGAGATGTGCTGTACGTCGACAACACATTCCAGGTTTTAAAGAGTTAGTATTTTTAAAAATGCAAAATATATCTCATTGAGAATTTTACATTGATTTCATGTGAAAGTGATTTTATTTTATTATTATTATTTTTAAATATTTACGTATTTATTTATTTGGCTGCTCTGGGTCTTAGTTGTAGCATGTGAGGTCTTCACTGCAGCATGCAGGATCTTAAGTTTGTGGCATGCAAACTCTTAGTTGCGGCATGTGGGATCTAGTTCCCTGACCAGGGATTGAACCTGGGCCCCCTGCATTGGGAGCGCAGAGTCTTAGCCACTGGACCACCAGGGAAGTCCCCAAAAGTGATGGTATTTTAGAAATAAGGGTTAAATATATTTAACATTACTAAATCTGCCCATTTTATTTTACTTTTTCAGTGTGGCTACTAGAAAATTTAAAATGATGTATGTGGCTCACATTCTGTTTCTCTTGGACAGCTCTGTACTAGATGTTTCAGCATAAGAGTGCATTTGAAACTGAACCCACACACTGCTTTAGTTTATCTGGATTTTCCAGGTGTATTTCCTTCTTGTGCTGAGGGTTACCTTTAAGAATATGTGTTATGATAAAGGCGTGGACTTTGGATTGATGTAGACCTGAGTTTCAATCCCAACTCTCTCTTTGTGGCCTGTATACCCGCCTCTGGAAGCCTCTGAATCTCAGGTGGGTCAGCTGTATACACCAAAGAATATCCATCTGAACGCACTGTGGTTAGGCGTGGGGTAATGCAGTGATTTTCTAGTAATATTAGGAGACTTTTGCAAGAATAATTGAATAATTGTATCTTCCCCAAGTTAACACAATCAAAGTTTCTGTTTTGAAATTTTATTTCAAATATAGCCCCCCCCCAAAAAAAAAAACCGATAAGAAAACCCACCTCTTAGTGCCAGTATGGTATGTCTGCCAGCTGCTAGTAATGGAATTGTGATAGCTAATGTTCCCTGAGAGCTACGTGCCAGGCAGTGTGCTTTCCAGAAATTGTTTTACTTGATCCTCAAAACAACCCCTGAAGGAAAGTCCTTTTACTGTCTCTATGTCGTAGATGCCACACTGAGGCCCAGCCAGGTGACATGACTTGCCCAAGGTCACACAGCTGGTACAGGCTCAACTGGCCATTGAGCCCAGGAGGTCTGACTCCAGAGCCATGGCAGTCTTTGTTTCCACCCAGTATTGTCCACCAAGTGAGTAGAGGACTGAACAAGAGAACCAGGAGCAAATGAATGCTCACAGGAAATGTGCTTTCCACGGACACCTACTCTCATGATTTTAGAGCAGACACCTAAAATAGTTTCCCGTAGCTTGTTTGTCCTAGTTCGTAGAGCAAGCTTAAATGTATCCTGGTTTTAGAGCTTTCCTCAAAGAATACATAGATTCCTAGGCCCATTACAGTCTGAGTTGGGCTTAAGCAATTCCTAGATAGAATTATATGGGGAAAAATAGATTGCACGGAATGTAAACCGTGATGAATCTTTTGTTCTTGAGGGCCTTGTCTTATGTACCCAGTTGTTACAGCACCTAGTATGCTGTGTCCCACACGTATACAGTAGGGACTCCACAAATGTTATTTAGTAATGTTTATTGCAGGGCTTCTGAAAACACACTTTTAGAAAGCAAAGCATCCAATATGTGAAAATTACTGTCATTCATTCCGTAAAATTGTCTGACCCGTGATGTGGATGTACCCTCTCATCGTGTTTGCTTGTCTCTTAGAATAGTTACCTTTCATTAGAGCTGAGCTCTGAGCAGTTTTACTTCCATGATGCTGGCTCTCTCCTCTTTACCTGAACGTGACACACCTACGGCCCAGCAGACACAACCCGGTCATTCCATGATGTGTATCTTTCTTTGTCCTCCCATGTTTAACCAAAAGGATTAGAAGACATTGATGTAGTATTTTCTTTTCAAGTAAGATCCGAATCCTGGGGTGGGCTGAGGGTGATGGGGTAGGTAGTCTGTGATCAAAGTTCCGAGCCTGCCACTCATTTGGAAAGGTAAGATGTGCTTACGTGCTTGGGGCTGCAGGAATCATTAGGAGGAAATATCTGCAGTCTTGGGAAAGTCCCTGGAGAATATTTAATTCAAGATAGAAGTTTGGATTGGTGAGAGCTGAAATAAAACTTCGCAGCCACAACCTGCTACTAACTTAGCTACTTCTCCCCATCCTGCCAGCCTATCTGCTGCTCTGAGTTCTGGTCTGGAGAGGCGTAGAGGAGCTGGGTGGGTTGGGGCACACAGGTGCCTGGGAGGCACCTTCAGCAAATGCACCACAGTTTCCAGGTACACTTCTGTGCCTTTAACTGGTCGTTAAACAGAAAGCAGGATGTGCTTATCTGACTAGTGACTCCAATTGTAAACACTCAGTCACAAAGTTCAGCATTCTGGTTTCAGGTGGGCCAGTGTGGGACTGGGGAGGTGGTTACCTGGGAACGCCTGCTCCGCGCAGGTGGGGAAGGGTGGGGGGAGGGCCAGTTTGCCACGGACTGGCTGAGTTGTTAGGCAAAGCCTGTGAGTACCTTAGCGCAGGAAGGAAGCTCAGAGCCTTTCCACTGCACCCTTTTTCTTGTGCAACCGGGTAAACTGAGGCCCAGTGAACAAGATCATGTGTTTGAATAGTAGCCAAAGCTAACACATATCATTATCAATAACATGCCAGGTCCTTGGTGAAATACTTTCTGTGTGTTCTCTCATTTAATATCTGGACAGTTCTGTGTGGTAGGTACTAATGTCCTACCCATTTTTCAGATGAGGAAACAGAGTCTCAGAGAATCGAGTTACTTCCTCAAGGCTCTAGAACTAGGAAGTTCCAGAGCTGGGGTGTCGGAGCAGGTGTGTCTTTCAGAGCCAGTGCTGTCCCCACCACATGCCCCCCAGGGGCTGCCTCAACAAGGTGGTCCCAGGCATTTCTCAGCCTGACTTTTGTGGAACCCTCTCATTTTCTGTGAGAGATGGGGTGTGTGTGTGTGTGTGTGTGTGTGAATTTTCTATTGCTGTGTAACAAAATATCGTGAAGTTCGTAGCTTGAAACTACATGTATTTCTTATCTCAGAGTTTCCATGGAGTCCAGACCTGGCTTACCTGGGTCCTCTGCTCAGCACCTCACACGTCTGTGAGGAAGGTGTCAGCAGGCCCTAATGTCCTCTGAGCCTTGGGGTCCTCTTGTAAGATCACTCGTTGTCCAGAATTCACAGAATTCAGTTCATTGCAGTTGTAGGACTGAGGCCTTGGGTTTCTAAAGTCCGCCCACTGTTCCTGCCTCGTGGCTTCCCCACAGCGCAGCAGCTTGCCTCTTCCAGGCCAGCAGAAGAATCTCTTTGTCCTCAGGTAGAGCCTCAGTCCTTCTTTTAAAGAGCTCACCTGATTAGGCCAGGCCCACCAAGGAAACGCTTGATTATGTCAGAGTTAACTGATGAGGGACTTTTATTACATCTGCAAAACCCTCCTGCCCCACACCCTGGTCAAGGGAGTGATAGTCCATCTTATCCACGGGTCCTGCCCACATTCCTGGGGAGGCCACAGTCACACGGGCATCTTAGTGTCCTGTTGCCGCAAACACTGTCATGAGTGCTTGTCCTTCAGCTTCCTGGAGGGAAACGGAGAAGGAGGCAGGAGTGGCTGAGCTCTGGGATTGCCGTGGTGCAAGGAGTGTGTGGAGAATGGGAGAAGCAGTGTTGAGGAGCATGTGGGCTTGGCAGCCCTATGACCAGAGCCTGCCTCTGCCGCGTCATAGGCATGGGATTGTAAAAAGGTTCTTCAGCTTCTCTGTGCCTCAGTTTCCCTATCTGTAAACTGCAAGTAATGGTACTTCCCAGCATTTTGTGGTGACACGTGAAATAATCAGCTTTCGGTAGAGCTTGGCATGTGGTGAATACTTGTCAAAAGCGTGTGTTTGTATCTCCTGTTTGAAGATCACGGGACACAGAAACAGAAGGGTAGAGCAGAGTTCCTTTGTTTCCGTGGGGTTGCTCACAGCTTGTGCCTTCAGGGTGGCATTTGTGAGTTCACACTGTTAGTGTGACATGGTGGGCCAGAGCTGTGGAGTAGAGTGTGGTTTGTTGGGAAGCAACCTGCTCACCTGTGGAAAGAGAGTCAGAGCGAGGTAGTAGAAGAATATCCTGGACAGTTCTAGCACTGATTTTACCAATAATTCTCTTCTTGGACCATCACCTATTTCTTCAGACTGCAAGTTCTTTGTCTGTAAAATAGGCCCTTGGGAAAAGGTAGGTCCTGCGATTGGCAGGCTCTCTAAGGTGCCTGGTGGGTGTTGTGTTTTGTTTTTTAATTGGTGTGTAGCTGCTTTACACTGCTGTGTCAACTTCTGCTGTACAGCAAAGTGAATCAACCATACGTATGCATATATCCCCTCTTTTTTGGATTTCCGCCTGCTGAGTTTAAATGTCATAATTCTGTTGGCCGTCTTTCGGTACAAGATATGACCCCAAAGTAAGTCTGCTTCCTGAGCTCTAGCCAAAAAATAAGACTGTCTTTTTTTCCAGTGCATTGGTGACTCTGTCCACTGCTCTTAAAATTTTCCTTTGTGTCTTCTCAGTGGTTGCTTTGCCAGCGCTCTTAATGTAAAAGTGGGAGGGGACAGAGTTAGTGGCCCTGGGGTCTTTGGGTGGGCGGGCGGAGATGAGAAGAATTCAGAAACTCCTGGGCCTGTTCCCCTTACTCACAATCCTCCCTCCACCCAACCTTGTTCCCACCTTGAACTAAGCAACCTTCCTACAATATTCTGAATTCTGATGCGTGTACTAATAGCTGCCAATTTAATTTCTATTGGTCAGAGTTAGAATCTTGACAAAAGAAAGTCAATAAAATACAGCATTAATAATGTCCACTTATGGCCTGTGCCTTGCAAAGGGCTTGGATATGTTAATTAATTCCCAAGACAAATTTGTGCCCTGAGTAGTAGTATTCCCATTTGGCAGTTGAGGAGACTGAGGCTCGAGTAAGTTAAATAACTTGTCCCGTGGTACACAGTAATAGATGATTGAGCAGGGATTTGAACCCATGTGGCCCTGCCAAAGTCTGTGCTCTTGGGCAGCAAGGTAACCGGATGGAACACTGTCAGTGATTTTAAGCCTTGGAACCCACTCTTGACACTCCCATCACTCCTGCCTCCTCCCTCTTCAACATCCCACATAATTCAGAATCCAGGGAGAGTCCCAGAGGCTGAGGTTGAAAAGACGGAAGCAATGCAACTAGCTTCAGAGGACCATATCCCAGGAAATACAGAGTTTCAAAGGGAGGGTCTCTATTGGTGTCAGCAACACCACCACGCCAAGTTCTCAATGTTGAGCTAGAGGAAAACTCTATTACAAATGATACGTCTAATCTCCTTGCGGTAAAGACTCGTAACTGGAAAATAAGCATGTGACAGTTCCTCGTTTGAGTGTAAACTTAACTCATTAACTTAAATTTCGGTGCTTTTCGAACAAAGAGGGGAAGCTATAATAATAATAAGTAATGGTCCTCGTAGAAAATGTAACAAGACGTTAGAAATTTTGCGCTTTGGGAAGTTGGAGGATGTACTTATAGTTAAGGATTAATTTTCACTCAGAGAGATCAAAAAGGTCTCGATGAGTAAGATAAGTATCGAGTTTCAGGGTGGTTGTATTTTTTTTCTCCTCCTGCCAGACTGTCTGAAACTTATCTCAAGTATCATGGTAAAAAGAGAAGTGGCGGGTAGACACAAAAATGTAATAGATATATTTTGGGGAGAGAATATGAACTGCTTTTCTAAATGCATATCAGAAGGAGAATGTATTCCAGCTGAGTAGGTTTAATGATATAATTTTACCATATTAAATCATAATTGCTCTTTAAAAGAAAATAGAGATGCATTGCCACTGCTGGGCTGTCCCACTCCATCCCAATAGCATCCTCCCCAGTGCTTGTGGATGTCACCTTATCTGACACCAGAGCCTGTCCGTGGCTTTCCTTTAGAAATTTGGGGGAGGGGAAGGGAAGGAAGAATAGTCTGAGAAATAAAAGAGTCTGCATCAAACACTTGCCATGGTTTTGGCAAAATCATTTCCTGCTGTTAAGCTACCGAGCTGAAGCTTACATACAAGCAGAGGGCACCTCTGACTGTCTGGAATCACGTCAGTTCTTAAAAATTAGATCATGTGTCACGATGATTGGGATACCTGAATTAGGCATTTTCCAGTGTTGTGGATGTTGATCATTTGAGTAAATACTCATGATTGCTTTCGTAGCTAAATGATTTCCAATCTCATTGTATTCCCTTTTCTCCACCAAAAAAAAAAAAAAAAAGAAAAGAAAGAAAGAAAAGGGAGGAAATGATTGCATATTTGGGTGAAAAAAGAATGAGAATCCCAATAATACTTCTAGTTTTAACAGAGCCTGATTTTACATCATGAACTGGATTCAGTGGAGGCAGAGCTCATCTGTGAATTTACCCCCTGTACCTGAGAGTAAGAACTTCCATGTCTCTTTCTTAAAATTGGACTCCAAATAATGCTCAGCTTATCCAGCTGATAAAAAGGATAATGCAGTTTTTAAAAACATTTTTATGATCTTTTAAAAATATAATACTTGATACTTAAGGAAAGAATATACCGTATTTCATTGACTCTTTTATGAGACCTCTGTTTTATATACTAGTAATAATATAAAAATGCAGCCAAGTCAGTTAATCCATAATGCTTTCTTACCTCCTCTCTTTTAAGAGGCATCCCAATTTGGGAGATGTTAAAATGAGAAGAAAAAAAAATAAAAACAGTGCACCTTATAAGCTATTACATATGTTATACAACATACTTGGTAAGTTAGAAAGCATAATATAGTAACATCCGTGAATACCCTCACCGCCTGATCAATCCAGGAATTGGTCCGTTACTTGTAACTTGCATTTTTTGCCAGAGTCCATGCACATAGATGACCCTCCTCCTGAATTTTAGGTTCATTATTGCTTTGCTTTTCAAGCATATTTAAACTCTCTTTCCTATTTAACTATATGTTTCTCAAGGGCAGAGGCCATGTCTGTTGTCTACCACTGTTATCTTCAGTGATTGACGCAGTACCTGGCCCTATTAATAGATGTTGTTTAACTCTTATTGACCAAACATATATAAGTGTCTGAGGCATACCCAAATCGACTCTACCTTTCAAGGTATGGTTTAAACACCATTGCCTCTAAGAAATCTCTGACAGCCTGAACTGGAAATAAACTTGCTTCCCTTTTGAACTCTCTTGCAATTTATCTTTATCCCCTGCACTGTACGTATACTCCCTTCTCCTTTCACTTCTGGCTCTTTCCCCGTCCCTGCCTTCCTGCTAGGTTGGCTCTAGCAGAATTCCTGATCACTGTGGGTTGGTGCCTGATGTAATAATAAAAGATAGCATAGATGAAATCATGTCTGGCACTTTACATGTATTCTCACCAAATTGACCTAAATGAGGTCAGCACTATGGCTGTTCCCATTTAACAGATGAGGAAACTGAGATTTGTGTGCATAATCACTTAAGTAATAAATATATATCAAATGAAGGCTGCATGTAAGTTATTTTGCCTGAGCATACTTCATTTTTTTCTCTGGCTCTCAAGGCTTTATGCTGATCCTTGGGCATGTGGTTCAGAAATAAATGGGGAAAAAATTTAAAACAAGTGAAGTAGATATGTTTTCTTTAAGAGTGTGATTAGTTTTCAACTTTTTTTTTAAATGTTTAAGAGACATCTGTATTTTCTTTCATATTTTTTGCCCAATTTTCTGTTGGATTTATTTATTCCCTTATTGATTTATAGAGATTCTCATGTACCATAAAACTTAGACCTTTTTTTCTAGGTTAACTATGATATGCACATATTTACCCAGTGTTTCGGTGATCTTTTGAATTTGGTGTACTATTTTCGCCATATTCAATTTTAATGTAATTTTATTTATCAGTTGTTTCTTTATAGATCCTGAGCTTTTTGTTATTATACTCAGAAATGTATTCCTACCTCTGAGATGACAAGAACATTTGCAATTTTTAAAAAATACTAAAAAATAAAATTCAGTTAAGACTAGGATCATAAAAGAACCTCCCTACCTTGGCACAGTCATTTATTCACTGGGTTATTTACTCAGCATGTTTATTTAGCCCCTATGGTATACAAAGATGATTTAAACTAGAAAATATTCCTGCTGAGTGCCGTGTGGATCCCAACAGTAGGAACTGATGTGCATTTTCAAAAGATCGCTCGGGCTACCATGCAGAGAAGAGATTTTTAGGGGGCAAGAAGGGAAGCAGAGAGAAGTAGGGTGGCAGTGCCAACTTGGAGCAGACCCAGAATTTGGTCAAAAGAACCAAGGTTCAAAGCAGACTTCTCCAAGTTAGGGCTGGAGCACTATTGCTGCTGCGGGAACGCTGGCCAGTTCGGGCGTCCAGATGAAATGCGACTTTGAACCTGGAGCAGAGCGGGACTTTGTGTGGGGACCGTTCAAAGGAAAGCTGGACAGGTGGCAACCCTGCTCACTTGGCGTCAGCAAGTGGAGCAGGCTTCCGGGTGATGGATGGCTTTACATTGTTCTGAGCACAGCGCAGAGGTGGGGGCAGGGGGCGGCCCCTGGGGAGCTCAGAGAAGTCTCTGGGCTTTTCTTACACCTTGTCTACCCGTTAGTATCCAGCCAAGGTATTAACTCTGTGTTCCAGCCACGTTTCCACCTAGAAATCTCACTGTCGTTCCATATATTCTCATCCACGGTCCTAGAATTTGTATTTTTACACATTTTAAACTCAAAGTGTCTTGCATTTCGCTGAAAATGAGACAATTACAATAGTTTGCAAAGCGTAGTGAAGGTTTTGGGTTTTGGGTTTTGTTTTATTTGGGGGGGGGGGGAGTTTGTTTTGTTTTAAGATTGAAGGAATGTAACGACATGCAATTTATTACTAAACTCCTCCCTTTCCTGAAGGTCCGTGGACATTTTTTACTCAATCAGTTTTATTTTGTTGCTCCTCATTTTATAAGTGATTCTTCCCCTTGACTTCCCTATCTTGGGAGACAACAATATTTCCCTCGAACATACAGAGGGTGAATGAGTGCTGTGTGTGTGTTTTCCACATGGTGCTTTTCCGAGACAGTTCTCATGAAAAGGACTAGGATTGCTAAGTCATTTTTTAATATAAGGAGGTCCATGTTTGGGCATTGAAATTAATTTCCCTTATCTTGCCATACAAATAGCCACCCTGGCTTCTTTGATTTATTACCTGGGATGGTTCAACGGCACTAAAAACAGAGGATGGGAAGACATCACCTTTACGTGCCATCATTAGTCACAGCATTAAAAGCATCGCCCTGAGTGGGCTGCTTTGCACGGGCTCCTGCCCTGCAATGAGAACACCCTGTTCTCGTCCTGTGTGCCGGAGACGTTGGCCCCGTCCATTACTTCCAGGCTGCATTTTTTTAGCAAGCTTCCCCCACCCTCAAATTCTTCTTGTCTTTCCCCTCTTAACATAGCGTCAAGGAACTTTCTAAATTGCACATACAATCCCTGATTAGAGACAAGGCACTGACACGGATAAGATATTTTTATTTTATTTATTTTTTCTTTAGGTTTTCATGGTTTTATTTTTATTTATTTTAGTTTTTATTTTATATTGACATATAGTTGATTTACAATGTGAGTTAGTTTTAGGTGTATAGCAAAGTGTGATTTAGTTATATACATCTTTAGTTATATATCTTTTTTGATTCTTTAATAACCACATAGGTTATTACAGAGTGTAGATTAGCATTCCCTGTGCTACACAGTAGGTCCTTATTAGTTATCTGTTTTATATATAGTAGTGTGTATATGTTAATCCCAACCTCCTAATTTATCCCTGCTCCCCACCTTTCTCCTTTGGTAACCATAAGTTTGCTTTCTAAGTCTGTGATTCTGTTTCTGTTTTGTAAATAAGTTCATTTATAGCATTTTTTTTAGCTTCAACATATAAGTGATATCATATAATACTTGTCTTTTTCTGTCTGATTTACTTCACTTAGTATGATCATCTCGAGGTCTATCCATGTTGCTGCAGATGGTATTTCATTTTATTTTGTGGCTGAGTAATATTCCATTGTATATATGTGCCACCTCTTCTTTATCCATTCATCTATTAATGGGCATTTAGGTTGCTTCCACGTCTTGGCTATTGTAAATAGTGTTGCAGTGATCACTGGGGTGCATGTATTTTTTCGGAGCAAGATTTTCTCCAGATATATACCCAGGAGTGGGATTGCTGGATCATATGGTACCTCTATTTTTAGTTTTTTAAGGAACCTCCATACTGTTCTGCATAGTGGCTGCACCAATTTACATTCCCACCAACTGTGTAGGAGGGTTCCCTTTCAACTAGGAGAAAATATTTTAAAATCACATCTCCAACCACTGACTTACATATAGAAAATATTATAGAGAACCCTTAAAATTCTGTAATAAGGAAAAAAACAATTAAAAAAAATGGCCAAAAGCCTTGAATAGAAGTTTCACCAAAGAAGATTTATAGAAAGCATGAAAAGTTGTTCAACATCATTAGACATTAGGGAAATGCAAATTATAACTATAGTAAGGGCAAAAATCATGATGAGATACCACTACAAACCTATTAAAATAGCTAAAATTTTAAAACTCAGGCAGGATCACTTGCTGGCAAGGGTATGGAACAAATGAAGTCTCTTGCATTGCTGATTGGAATGCGGAATGCGACAGCCACTCTGAAAAATAGTGGGTCAGTTTCTTTAAAAAAATTAAATATACGGTTACCATGTCATCCAGTGCTCAATCCTGGGTATTTATCCTAAGACAAACAAGGCATAGGTTTCTAGAAAAACCTATATATGAATGTCGTAGAAGCTTTATGTATGCAGCCCCATGCTGGGGAAAAACACAAATGTCCTTCAGTGGGTGCATTGATAAACAAACTGTGGTACCTCCATACAGTAGAATAATCTCCAGCAATAGTAAGAGACGAACTATTAATATACCCAGTAGCTGAGAAGAATCTCAGAGATAATATGTTAAATAAAAGAAGCTCACCTGAAAAGATTACATACTTTATGATTCCATTTGTATGATGTTGTTGAAAAGACAAAACTACAGTGATAGAAAATAGATCAGTAGTGGCCAAGGGTGAGGCATGGAGGGAGTGTATGACTATGAAAGGATAGTACAAGGAAGATTGGGGGTTGATGGAGCTGTTCTGTATCCTGATCATGGTGGGGATTATATGAATGTATACATGTGTTAAAATTCATAGTACTGTAGACCTCCCACACCCCAAGAGTCAGTGTTACTGTTTGTTACATTAAAAAGAAAGAAACCAGGACTTCCTAGGTGGCGCAGTGACTAAGAATCCGCCTGCCAGTGCAGGGGACACAGGTTCGATCCCTGCCCCAGGAAGATACCACATGCTGCGGAGCAACTAAGCCCGTGCGCTGCAACTATTGAGCCTGTGCTCTAGAGCCCGTGAGCCACAACTATTGAGCCTATGTGCCACAACTACCGATGCCCACACGCTTGGAGCCCGTGCTCTTGCAACAAGAGAGGCCACTGCAATGAGAAGCCCACGCACCACAAGGAAGAGTAGCCCCCACTCGCCACAACTAGAGAAAGCCCGTGTGCAGCAACGAAGACCCAACACAGCCAATAAAATAAATAAATAAATAAATTTATTAAAAAAAAAAAAAACAAACGAAAACCTAAGTCCCAACTTCTGCAGGTGATCTACACGTTCTAGCCCCTCTCTCATGATTCAGCCAGCTCCTTCTGGGTATTCGGGCCCCACCTGTCAGATCCCAAACGCTCTGGGTCTTCCTGCCCATGGGCACACCCATCTCTCTGCCCAGAAATCTCCCACACCCCCTTCTGTGCACCCCCCCCTCACCTGGCTGCTAGGCATCCTTCATTGCTGAGGTGTGGGGACCCCAGCCCTTGCTCTAGGTGAGCTGCTTCTGCACACCTGCCCCTGGGCGTTTGCACGCCCCCTGTGGAGGGGCTCACTGCGTTGCCCCAAGTGCCTGCTTTGGGGGCTGCCCTGCCCACTCAGCTGTGAGTTCAGAAGAGTGATTTTAACGCTCACTCGTCAGCCCGGGTAGAAAAACAACAATAAAGCAGTGAGGATGAGAAGGAAGTCTGTGCCCTGGACTCACAGGCGAAAGTCAGCCTTTATTTTGTTTTACTTTTGCCTTTTTTCCCTGGCTGCGCTGGCCTCTGACCCCCTGGCTGAAATTCCTTACCTCCTCTTGCTCTTTCAGCAGGGGAATCTTCTGGCTTTGCCCAAACTACTTGTTAAAAAGCAATACATCTTGGTTTTGAAAACCTGGATACTCTCTTTCTTCCCTTTGAGCAAACGTAAAATTATGTGGCAAAATCATGACTGTGGAGGGGTTTTCTCGCTTTTTCCTTGGAGATTAGATGGGTTTTATAGTGTACCATGAAAAAGCATTAGTGGTAAAATCCTTATTATAGATATATTGTTACGTATGTACTGAGCCCCATCTTACAAATTTTTCCAAATTCCCTTGGGGAGAGAACAGACTTTCTGGGGGAAGAAAAAGTAGCTTCTATTCTGGAATCCATAGCAATGGTAACAACAACAACAGTTCCATGGTGCTTACTAGGTACCAGACACTGTCTTAGGAAGCAGTTGTTTTTTGTTGTTGTTTATATATATACACACACACACATATACACACACATACACGTCTTTATTGGAGTTATAATTGCTTTACAATGTTGTGTTAGTTTTTGCCGCACAGCAAAGTGAAGCAACTATATGTATACATATATCCCCATATCCCCTCCCTCTTAAGCCTCCCTCCCACCCTCCCTATCCTGCCGCTCTAGGTTGTCCCCAAGCATGGAGTTGATCTCCCTGTGCTGTGCAGCAGCTTCCCACTAGCCATCTGTTTTACATTTGATAGTGTATATATGTCAGTGCTACTCTCTCACTACGTCCCAGCCTCCCCTTACTCCCTGTGTCCTCAGGTCCATTCTCTATGTCTGTGTCTGTATTCCTGCCCTGCCACTGGGTTCATCAGAACCATTTTTCTAGATTCCATATATGTGCATTAGCATACGGTATTTGTTTTTCTCTTTCTGACTTACTTCACTCTGTATGACAGTCTCTAGGTCCATCCACGTCTCTACAGATGTCCCAATTTCGTTCCTTTTAATGACCAAGTAATATTCCATTGTATATATTTGCCACATCTTCTTTATCTGTTATCAATGGACATATAGGTTGAAGAAGCAGTCAGTATATTATTTCACTAACTCCTCATAGCAACCCTGGGAGATAGTGGTGTCATTACTTCCCTTTCACACCCCTGAAAACCGTTAACACAGAGTGGTTAAATCAGCGTCTGAAGTGAAACTGGGATTGGAACCCAGGCTGTCTGGCTCCACCTTCCAAATGACTGAGGAACAAATGGATGAAGGAAAATGGGAGACCTGGTTTTCCTCACCAGGGACCCAAGCTGACCTCTTTTCCCTTCTCTCCTGAAAGGTATCCCCACCTCTTGCATGGACTGTTAAGAACCTCCAGAATGGTTTGCAGTGCTCTTTTCTTCTCCATCCAGGGACGATTCCATGTTTGTTTCTTGATCAGTATTAGAATAGGTAATTGGAATAACTGGAAAAGCAAACTAAAAATCAAAAAGGCTCAGGAAAGCAGTACCAAAAATAAAACATAACTTGAATTGTTCTTTTACAGCTTTCAAAGCGTTTTTAACTGTGTGTTCTCCAAAGATGCCCCTCACCATTTCCTGTTGTCATCTTTATACGTGAAGAAGGTGAGGCCCAGAGAGAAGTGAGTGGCCTATCCTGGTCTGCCATGTTGGTCCTTCCAGGACCAGAAAGCAAGCTCAGTCTTTCCTTTCCCCTCCACTCCTGTCTTCTCCCCTTCTCCCTTCCTCTCTTCCACTTAAGCTCTTATTCACTGAGCAAGAGAAGCCATTCCATGTACTTAAGATACAGGCAATGTGATTTCATCTCTTTACATATATCAGTTTTCTGTTGCCATGTAAACACATTGCCAGGAACGTAGTAGCTTAAGACATCCGTTTGTTAGCTCACAGTTCTGTAGGTCACAGGCCCAGACACAGAGCTACTGGCTTCTGTGCTCAGAGTATCAGAAGATTGAGTCTGTCAGAGGTATTACCCAGACTGAATTCTTATCTGCAGGCTCTGGGGAATAATCTACTTCTTAGCTTAGTCAGGTTGTTGGCAGAATTCAGTTCATTGTGGTTGTAGGACTGAGGTCCTCATTTCCTTGCTGGTATCAGTCAGCCAGGGGCCACTCTCAGCTTCTACAGGCTGCCCACATTTCTTGCCATGTGACCTCCTCTGCCTTGATGCCAACAGTGGTACACAAATCTTTCTTGTGCTCTTGAATGTTTGACTTTCTCCATCTCTGATATCTAAACTCTAATATGAACTCTAAAATGTAAAGCCCATGTGATTCTTTCAGGCGTGCTCAGATTATCTCCCTATCCTAAGGTCAGGTCGTTTTGGGTCATAATTACAGCTGCAAAATCATTCACGTTAATACCTTGATTAGTGTTTAAATGAATATCTGAAATGAGGGGTTGGAAAGTGGGAGGTCATCTTAGAATTCTGCCTACCACCAATGCTTTACAGTGTTAAAAAAGGTAAAGACAGACAGAAACAAGGGCCAGCACTAAGCTATTTATTTTTCAGTAGTAATTTCATAAATTCTTTTATGTTTTTTTGGTAGCCTGCTGCATTTTGTATTTATCAGGCCATTGGATTAAAAGCATATTCGTAATTTGTGCAAGTTTTTGTCTTAACAGGATTGAAAAAGGATGAGGTAGGCATAATATTGTTGAACTACTCAATTAACTGTCACTAGCTATTCCGTAAGTTCCCTTTTTTTTTTTTTTAGCATTGTTTCAACCTTTCTTCTCAGCCTCTGTGGTCCATCTCCTTGAGCTTTCTCTCTCTGCTCCTTGGCTGTGTGATTCCTTCTCTACTTGCAAGTCTCATCTTAAAGGTCACCTCCTCGTGGACAAATTTCTTGATGGCCTTACCTAGTAGGTTAAGATTGACAAGTATGTGAAGTTGTCAGGCTTCCTTTGTAATGGCTTCCTAATTATTTCTGGATTTGTGGATTGCCAATGTCTTATCTCTATTTCCCATAGACCGTAAGCCTTGGAAGGCATGCCTTCATGGGCCTAGTGCCCAGACGGTGCTTGGTACAGAGGAGGCATCAAAAATTATGTGTTTAATTGGTGTGTAAATGGAAGGTATTGTAGAGAAGGTAACTATAACATTTGTTTAGAAAGGTGGTTAGAGTAGTGAACCAAGGTAATCATGAGGTCACTGCTAAAGCATTTATTGTTTGAAAAGCACCCGATTGACCGTCACAAAGCTCTTGAAAGAGAGAGAGGGGAGACTCTACAAATGGTGGTGCCAAAGAGGAACAGTTTCCATGTTGTCCTTTGAAACATGTGCTGCCTGTGGGTAGAAGGTGGGTGAGAAGTCTACAAATCGTGAACCATCTGATGTTTAGATCACAGTTTCCTGCAAAGTTTTAATGCCCCAAGACAGAGGCCTCTTTCCTCCCAAGCCTACTGTGAACAGCTCCTCTCTCTGACTTTTCTCCTAAGCTTCACCTTCACCTCCAGGCCGTCATAGACCCACTTAGAAGCCACTTGACCTTGGGCAAGTTAGGCTCCCTGAGCCTTGTTTTCCTCCTCTGTAAAATGAGTAGAATAATTCGCACCTTGAAAGGTCATTGGAAGGACAGAAGGGCAGTGAATGCAAATGCCTGACTCACATTGAGATTGATAAATGCTGTTTCCATGATTAGACTTCACCACGGCCCTGCGTATCTGATGTGGAATTGAAGTGCTCACCTTAACAACTGCTGTTTGGAAATCGTTGAAGAAAAGAAGGTTATGGTAGATTATAGGATCATTGGAGATAATAGTCTACTTAATCGATTTTTAGCATCATGTACTAACTAAGGACTACCTAGTTTGAAATAAATGTATTTCACATACAACTATCCAGCACACGATTTATCTACCTTATTTTTTTCCTAATGTTTCAGAAGTCACTCCAGAGGCTTTGTAGTTCCTCAGGGTTTTTATTATGAACTCCAGTTAGCATTTTATTATAGCCCTTTAGACATATTGGTTACTGTCAGGTTTGGAAGGCAACTTGTGTCTGTCTTGTTTGCCTTTTCCCATTCCTTAATACATGATAGAAAAATCGTGTGTTGCAATAAACACAGACTGGCTTGTCTCTGCTTAAGCCCTTCCCAGTTGCTCCTCTTTTTGGTGGGGAGGACTCTCCTGTCCCAGCTTGTACGGGGAAGTAATAGAACCAAAGCAATAGCATCCTTGGAGCTGAGGAGTAGCAGTCAGTGGGGCTTCAAAGAACTTTTGCCATAAAGTACCAAAAGTTGCTCGGAATCTGTCAGGCTCTTATTTAGAGGAGTCCATGCATGGCGTTGCAGTGGCGTTGGAAGTCTGTATTTCCAATTTAATTCCCGCAGTCTAAACCCAGAACAGAGGGCCAGGAGACTCCCCTGCCCCAAATTAACTGGCAGAGCTTGGATAGTTCATGCAATATCTCCGTGTATGCCCCAGTTTCCTCTCCTGTAAAATGGGACTATTCGCTTCTTATCAGAGGGTTATAATAATAAAAGGAAATATCCTATAGATGTGGAAAAGTTGTTTTCACCATGCACATATTGTCATTTTTATTTTAATCTGAAATTAACATGTGAAATCAGGATGCCACCATTTTCAAAGTTGTTAGCCTACATTCATCATATTTCTAGGTGAAGTATCTGAAAGTGATTATAGGTAATAAATATCTTTTTTTTAAACTTATTGCAGAGGCAGTTTTTCCACTGTTAATGAGGGTAATTTGACTTGGTTGAAGGATTGCAGTTCTTAAGAATTAATGCAGTAATCCAATTCAAAGATTTAAAGAGATCTAAGATTTTTCACAGGTCGCGTGCTAGTGAATGTGCTGCTCTCACATAGCAGCTAATGGACTTGAACGCCAGTCTGTCATTTACTGTTCCCTCACTGAGAGCAGCTATGTCCTTGGTAGTGAGTCTGCTTTCCAAGCATTGCAGGTTATTTAGAAGTGTGGTATATTTGTAACACTTTGGAGAGATAATATGCTATTTCCCACAGCCCCTAATTACTATAAAAACTGGGGTTATCTTTCTTAATTACACATTTGCATCCTAATCTGCTAAGGTCTGAGGAATATCAGGCTCAGAGGAGCGGCCTTCTCGCCTTTCCTTTTTTAGAGAAGGGCCTCTTTTTTTTTTTTTTTATTGTATTTTAAAAAATGAATTCCTGTATCATTGTATTCGTACCTATAGGTTAATTCATGTGAAGACAAAGGTTACATGCATGGTATTCATAACTTTCCATTTTTTGATAATGATGTATTATGAACAGCTAACAATATTTTGTAAAGCCTTACTTGCAGAGGATATTGGAAATGTTCTTCTTTCCCGATCCCATTATGTTCCTGAATATGAAAAATCCCATTTTGAAGCAATTAGAAGCCTTCTCTTCTCTTTCCATGTGTGTGTGCACATAGAAACCTTTGTTCCTTAATTAGGAAAAGGACTAGAGCTCGTTAATTGTGGTTCCAAGTGATGTCTGCTCGAATGTTGAGACACTAATACATTACAAGGAAAGATCAAGCCTAGATCTGGGAGGTTCTTGGCAGTTCTGAGAACCGTTAAAAGATAAATAAGCAGCAGAGGGTCCTTGTAGGGCTGTCCTCACATCCTGGCCTGTCCTTGAGGGCCTGGCTAGCTGCTCATCAGTTTTAAAGCCACGGAAATCTCTATACTCACAGAAGGAGGGAAGGGAAGAAGGTGCAACTTATGTAGAAATCTAGAACTTTGTTGAAAACCTATGATCTTAAAAAAAAAAAAGGAAGTCTGGAATCTCTTTTGGATTTTCTTATAAATTAGAGGACCCCGTCTGGATGCCTCTGGATGTTATTGAAAGTGAGCAAATTGCTGGCAAGCATAATAGAAGACAGATATCCTAATGTTTTATAGGCTGATTTTCATTGCTGGCTTGAACACTGGAGGCATTGCAAGAGTTTTGAAAGCTAAAACTCCCAAACTGAATCGGCAAAGCCTTAGGCCTTCATTGGTCATCAACAAAGAGCCCTAATTTCCACAACAAGAACAGGCATTTCCCCAGCCTCCAGAAACTTGATGCATCTGAATGTTCCCAGAAGTATGAATAGAGCAAATGGAGGACCATCTCACTGGTCAAGATCAAGGTTTCAGAAGCAGAGAGGTGAACAACTTGAGTGAAAACTCTCAGACCGCAGAGATGATGCTTTCCCGTGGGTTGGCTGGCCTGGTGAGGAAACGCTGAAATGAAGGATGGCAAGAAGAAAGCCAAAATGTCAGTTTGGAAAGCAGAGAATGGAAAGTAGAGCATCTAATTGGAGGGGCCATCACTTCTCTTGGATCTCTCCGGTCAGGTGGCTAACCCTTTAGGAGGATGGGAACTCGGGGTCCACTAGGCAAGTCTGGGGTCCTCTCCTGCCTCCCCACCTGCCACGACCCTCCTCATGTCCTGCTTTCTCTTCCCACCCCTGCCAGAGGGAAAAACTGCCTTCCTCCTGCTCATGTTAATGGAATACATCATTCATATTAACAAAAGGGAGCACTTCATAAAGGTAGCAGAGACCTGGCAAGTAAAGGCCTGACACCATTTCCCCTGTGCTGATAATAGCCTGGGTCAGGAACAGTGACTGTGGAAACAAATACGATTTCTCTGAAATGTTCTGCCATTTAGAGACAGGTCTAGCTAGCAGCGCGCACACACACACACACACACACACACACACTCATTTTTAATATATATATTATATAACATAATATATGCTTTTTCTCCACCAGTAATTTTTTTTTTAACGTTGTACTTCTCAGAGAAAGAAAAATAGATTTTAAAATGGAAAAACCTGTTCTTCAGTTGAGGAGGCAAAAACCTCATTGCAGTATTTATTCCAAACCTGCTCTCATAATGTTCAGTCAAGGAGAAAACAGCAAAAAACAGTTGTTGATGGACTTAGCACAGAACTGGATTAAATAAGCATTAGTCTACTGAAGCTGATTACAGGAATATGAAAATGCAGTATCTTAATGGTACATATTTTTATGTGGCAGCTCAGTTGCCTTTCATTTTGCAGCTAATATGTCTATTCTTATGAGTCATTTACTTCTTTAATTACCTTTTGCAGGCAAGGCACCATGGTATATTAATGTGAATGATTTTTACTGCCAGTTTATCATACAATGCCCCAGAAGTTGAAAGGCGTAATTGACTCGGAAGAACAGCTCATGAAGGAAACAATATTTAGTTGACAGTTTTCCTTGTACTCTCTGTTGACGTTTATGAGTTTACACTATGCTAAAGGAGTAATAAACACAATTTTCTTTCAATAACCGGAAAGGGTAGCTTCTCAAATACATTTGTGGAAAACACATGTGTTCACTTCTGGAATAATATGAAAATAACATATTTCCAGTGATAAGACCTCTCAGATTGCTCATTGAATTCAACCTTGGAAGGTACATTTATAACCTGTCTTGGAGCATTAGGAGATATTAGGGTTCGTGTGATTGAATCGATTTAATGAATATTTAAATTACAGACAGATTCGGATAAATCATATTTAAATCTGGGTGTTAGAGTGAGACTTTTTGGCCTCATCCTCCCAATTTCCAGAGGGAAGGAAAGCAGGAAGGGAGCTTGGGAACTGTCTGGAGAAAGGTTTTCTTTCTCCCAAGGCGAGGGGAAGTCTGACAGCACATTTTAGGGAAATAAAAAAAGAAGAGACCGTCAGTCCAACTCCTTAGAAGGTCCGGGCTTTGAACAGTTAAACTCAAGCCTTGGGTGGGTCGCTGCTGTTCTGGCGTCTGGAATGGTGCCTTGAGTTGACTTGGGCAGTGAGCAAGGGCTCTCGTTTTAACCATCACTTCTACGGTCCCCTGGGCCCGCCACTGGCTCCCTGGCTCTGGGCAGGCCCTGGTTTGGCACATCGGTTTCGAGGGAGTTAAACTTTTCACAGTTTTCTGGATTGTTTGCAGTTCAGTCCTGTGCAGCATAATGAAAGTTTTCTAGCCATCTGTTGTTAAGCTGGCGGGGAGCAAGGCCAGTATATCCAAACAAAGTTCTGGCCTGCTGTAAACGGAACCTGTCGGTTTAGCATAGCTTTCCTGACCCCTCCAAGGAACGGGGCAGCCCTTGGTACCAGGCACTCACTGCATGGAGCTTTCAGAGGGGAACTATTTTCAGGGTGGGGGGGGGCGGTGAGGGCCTGTTTACTTTTCCCTCCACGTTCCTCTCACTGGCTTGGACTAGTTTATACTTAATCTTTAAATGGATAAATGGTTACTTGCCCCCCCCCCCACCCCGCTCCTTTTTCAGAGAAGGAAGCATTACTTCTTAATAGGAGATTGTAACTTTTAGAACAAGGTATGTGTCTATAAATGTGTGTCAGCAGCTGTGATTTGAAAGGGTTGTTCTACCCAGTTGTTTTTGTGTCATCATTTTGTCTTGCAGTGTTTAGGGGCAAATAGTCAGGGCAGTGGAAGCTCCTGTATTTATTACTTAGCTTATACAACTAAAAGAATTACATAGCTTTAAAAGGACTCCCCGCCCCCCTTTCTTCTGCATTTTATATTTCATTATCAGAAGTTAATACACAGCATAGCTTAGAGAACAGCCATTTGACAGTGCCCCCAGCTGTGTGGGGTGTTCCCTACTTCTCTGTTCTTATTTACAAGGTGTATCTACTGCTTTTAATTGCCCCGCTTAACCTTAAAAATCATTTCACTGCTTTGTGATATTCTGTAATACATGTTTAACTCTTAGCTCCTCTTTCACAGTGTTCCCTTGGCTCTGTGTGAAACATTCCTGTATATTCAGATCCTTGAGATACATGCATATATGTGTCTATATCTCAACACCTGTCTAAGGCTACCCCTAACCCTTGTGGGTTTCCTTTCGTTAATGACACCTTGTAGGTGCTGTTGTATTTTTATCTTGGTCCTGCTGTAGTGTTATTTCCTGTCCAGCGTTGGTTACATTTGTGCTCTGTTAAGAGAGGGCTCTGGGGAGCCATTGTCAAACCTCTGTATCCATCTCAATTCATTAAAATATCCAGGGAGAATGGCCACTGTCATTGAATAACTATGTCAGCCACTCCCCTGGCTGCCTCAGCCCCTCTAGATGAGAAGCAGACCACAGTCCCACACAGTTACAAAGGCAAAAGGCACCAAAAGGATGCACATGTGTGTAAAGCACCAACATGAGAGGGGTTGGATTCAACTGTAACTGCAGTCCAGGAATGTACAAGGGTCAGGAATTCCATAAACAGGGGTGAGGGGTGGAGGGGAACAGAAGAACCAAAGCAATAAACAAGGAGATACGAGGCTTCTCCTTTAAGGGACAGGGCGTTTTGCGGGAGTGAAAAATATTCAATTTAAAATTTAAATAAATGCACTTACTTGGAAATACCATACCGTCATAATCTGTTTGTAAGGTGACTGACATATAAAGTGCTTTTTTGTTTTAAGGTAAAAAAAAAAATGTATTCGGGGTAGAGTTTCGGGTGTAAATGTCAGGTGGAACGTAAGGTGTACTCACTCCAAGAGTCGAGCAAATAACCTTGGCATTTAGGACACTGCCTTTCAGAACATGAAATTGTTTTTTGTTGTGTGTCTTTTCTTTCTTTCTTTTTAAAGGAGGACTACATTAAGAGGTCACCTATTAGCTGTGTTTCTGCTATCTTAAACTCAGCCCTTCTGTCTATTAAAATCAAACCACTGTGTAAACATTCCAGTGTTGTTCTTGGTCTCTACAATGGCCACGGGGATCAGGTTTCACCTGCCTGCACATCTTCAAGCAATTAGAGCAATTAGCGTGAAGCCATTTCACATTCAAGGATTCAAGGTCTATGGTGACATTCAAGTCCAGGAGAAGTCTGAAAGGGAGAGAGAGGAAGCGACCCAGAGCATGGCTACTCTTCCATGGCCCTAAGCAGACAATTTCTCTTTTAAAAATGGTAGCTCTTTAATGATTTTATTATGAGGTTTTTAAATAACAGATCGAAAGTTGTTTATATCAAAAAAAACCCAACAGTCATTTAATTATACTAATGAAGGTCTTTATACATGGCAGATTTTTTAAAAAGACTTTTAATGGCTGTGAGAAATGGAGTGTTCCTGCTCCTTGTATCATCATGGGAGTGACAGCATTCTTTGCAGAGCAAGAATGTATTTTATAATATATAAAGGAATTTGCATTCCGCTTTACGTGGTAAACCTCCCTGTTTCGGGTAAATGGAACCATTACAGCTACATAGAATATTTAGTTGGCAGACTTTGGGAGTAAGTATTAAAAGTAACTTTTTTTTTTTAAACTTGGAGAAGAATAGTGGCAACTTTCATATATTGAACTAGTACAGTTTAAAGACAAATGACCAGCTTAGCACATCAGACAGCCGTGTAAGCGTGACCGAAGGTGCCTTTTACCAAATCAGTTCAGAATCTGGGAGGGTTTGTGTTGTGTTTGTTTGTTTTGTCTGTTTTTCACATGTGTAACTTAGTTACCCAGGAATCTTGTTTGCATGAGGCAAACCCTAAACTGATTACAGCTTTTTAAATTGGTTAGTAGGTTTTTAAATCCACATTGCACTGTTGGGCTATTATGCAGAAACGGGGGGAGGGGCTAATTTTCAAAATCCAAGGGTGCTGCAGAAAAGATCTGTACTCCCAGGAGGTGTTTGCAGTCAGGAGTAACTGCAGGCTAAATTATAATGCGGAATTCTGCTGCCCTTTAACCTGATGCTGCCTGTTCACATTCAGTGTTTGTTAACAAATAGCTTTAAGTACAAAATTGTTGGGAGAATTACTTTTTCATTATACGCGCTGACTTTAATTAGAATAAGCAGCTTATTTTTAAAAGAAATAATTGTGTGCCTCTAAGAAAGTTCTTGCGATAATTCCTTTATGAAATTGCCTTAGTTGACTTCAAAGCGAGTCGGGATTGAGCAGTTTTCCATCCGTCGGCCTGAACGCATCCATCTGTGTGACTGAGGCTGAAGTATTTGTGTTCATTCAGCAGTTAGCCATTTTCAGGGAACTGGACTGCTCCGAGGTCTCCAGCCCCATGTCGAACCACTTAGAGCTCTTCTGTCGAGGGTTGGTTTTCCTGCTGCCCACTTGCATGGTGCACAGCCTATGTGCCTTTTGCAACTGCATCACAGAGCAGATGCAGGGGGTGCTGATAAAATGTAGCATGCTGGACCCTGAGCGAGGTGAAGGTCTGTCTCTTCCCCTTGCCCCTTGGAAATGGATTGCTAGGAGGTCATTTGCAGCGTTTATAGCTAGACCGGCTGAGTTAGACAGGAACATTTGAATTGGATACTCCACCCCTTCTAAAAGTAGAGAGGCAGGCATCGAAGAGCTGTGGGCTCAGAAGGGAGGTAAGGCAGTAAACCAGATCTTTCCTTTTTTTTTTTTTTTTCTTCCCTCCTAGCCTCATCCTCTGTTTCTCTGATCTGCCTTTTGAACTGTTTTTGTGGCTGATCAGTTCCACCTAATATGTCTCTTGATTTCTGCTATTGTAATACTCAGGCGACATGCTGTTCTCTTGGTTTTTATAAGCTTTAGATGCTTCTGCCTGTCATATTCTGGCGGTTTATCTTCAGCGTCTGGATTTGCTTTCAGACTTGAATGTCTATCAAGCTGCCGTTGCTTTGAATGTGAGATCAAAAGAAGATGAATTCCAGTAAAAAATTTCCTTCTATGAAGAAAAGATTGGGGCCTATGTAAACATCCTACTGACAGTTCCCAATGAGTTATTTTAGCCGAGTATTAGCACCTGGATGACAGACAGCCCAGCATTCCACGCTCAATAACAAATCAGTTGCTTCCATGGCAGAAGAGCATTGCCACAGCAGCAGTGCATTTTCAGAAGGAATCCTTTCCCCCTCCCCTTCTCACCCTCCCCCTTTTCTTTTCTTTCTTTTTTTCTTTTTTTTTTTTCTCGAATATGGCTGTGCAACTCCATCCTATTTTTCAAACTGACTTCTCTGCCTTCAGCAGTTTACTTTTCTTTACAGTATCTGTCAAGTTACTTGGGTGACGGAAGACAGGACTTTGATAATTAGTTTGGGGCGGGTTCAGGAGTGTTCACGTAGGCAAGCTAGGGGTCTCGAGATAAACAGGTAGTTTGGTTGATTGCTGAGCAAAGGAAAAGCAGCAAAAGCAAGCTCAGGGGCATATCCCTGGAATGCAGGCGATGTGCTCTTTAAAAATACATGTGACAAAATCCTCTAAAGTCTGCAGAATCTGAATTTTCTTCCTTTCTTCCTTTTTTTCTTCTTTTTTTTTTTTTTTTTTTTTTTAAGCATCCTGCCTATGTTAATGTCACCACAAAAATATCTCAAGAGCAGGCTTCCCAAAACCCCGTCGCTGTGTATTTGCCTGCGTGAGTGAGCTGTGTTTGGCTAGGACTTGGACTAGCCAGGGCACACTTCCGATGCTGTGTCCCTGCTTGCAGACCTGGAGTGATTTAGATACAGTGTAGCTTGAATAGATTTCTTTGAGTGCTGAATGGCAACTTTGAAAATTACCTGCAAGCTTCAACTGATCTTTCAACTTTGAAAGTGAAGAATTACTTGAGGAATTCTTGTGGTTTCTTTGTCATTTAGCGAGAGCCCAGGCAGCTACTGTGGAGGCAGGCGTCCCTGAGGTTGCCTACAAAGGGCAATGTTCCAGTGTGTTTTCTCCTCGAGTGTGCTTCAGCCGCACAGGACTTCCTGTTTATTCAAACATCTTTTTTACCACTCGGCAACCCCCGCTTCACAGAAGCAGCCAGAACCCATCTACAGCAAGAAGACGGAAATCCAAAGGCAGACAGTGCGAGCTCTCTCGGTCAAACTCTTCATTTTCTCTGTAAGTGTCCAGAGGAAAAAAAAAAAAAAAAGGAATATTTTCTCTGCGTTAAACTTTTAAAACTAGGGCTCCGCTCCTGCACAGACATTCTCTGAAGGGCAAAATAAGATGATCCAACTTGTTTACTGCTCTTTCTCCCCCCACCCCCACCCCCCTCCATCAAAGACGTTTTTCTTTTTGGAGCTTTGAGAGGACCAGTTCGTTCTAACTCCTTGTTAATTCACTCTTGCGTTCAAATGTGTCTTTGGCTATTCTCAGCTAAGTCAGCAGCCCGGTGTCATCAGGACCGGTTTAGGAGCTTGAACGGAGATTAGAACCTCGTTCTGCTTATTTGTGAGATTGTTTTGTGTCGCGTTCTTTTCCTTCCTGTTATCACCAAGCGTGAGAGGGCACAGGGCTGGTGCCTTGGTGATCCTGTGTCTGCAGGACTGTCCTCCACGTATGCATCGTGACCCCGTCATCGTTTGTGAATCGGTCTTGATAATATTTGTACCAATTTCATGCCAATAAAAGTCAGACTGCTGAAACAAGCACGGTCATTATCTCATTCATATTACTGTTGCTTAAACGGAGTGGGCTGCAGAAAAGAAAGAGAAACCCCGCCTCACTTTGCAAGATGGTTGTTAACTTTGATGTTGGAAGGGTCTTTTCAAAATGCGCATCGTGGATGATGAGGGTGGCAGGGGAAGCCCTGGGACCGGGGCTGCTGCCTGTGTGCCGAAGAGCCATGTGGTTGCTCTCTGGGTCCTTTCTCTTGAAATGACTTTTTCAACACACGGTTTGACATTTTTTTTTTAAAGGGGTCCACCTTTTCCTGTCTGCTGTGGACGTCCCTCTGGCCCCCCTTCCCCTCCCCACACCCCTCTCCCAACCCTGACCCCCAACTCCGGTGTAATTGGTAAGCCAGGTGCTAATTTTATTTTATTTTTTCACTATGTACTGGTCAGGGAATAGACAGGAAGTGGAAAATTAGCCCTTTTGATCTAAAGGGAATTGTTATTACTCTAAACCTTGTTTGTTAGTCCCCAGACTAAATATACTTAAATTTTAGCATCTACATCAGCCATCTATTAGAGTAGGAAAAAAAAATAGGCTCTGTTATCCGCCCCCCCCCCCCCCCCGCCATGGAAAAAAATATTTCAATAAATAAAATAAGTGTATGTATGTGTACATATGTGTATCGCTCTTGCTAGGCTGGCTTTTTTCATGTTCAGAAGTTCTACTTTGCAAGAAAAAAAATTATATGACTGCCTTAAGGACAATTTGTATAACAGTAGGAGTAATTGCAGGGAAAATGGAAAGAGTGACTAGAGGTATTTACTCAGATGTTAGTGTAGGTGTGGGGGCCGAAAACTCAGTGTGGGAACAGTGGGCTGCTTTTCTTGGTATCGCAGTCTATTTGATGACCATCAAATTTCCCAGCTCGCTGGTTTTGTTTTTTCTGGATGGCATGTTTGGTTATTTATCAGAAGGGGAAGGGAGTAGCTGAAGCAAATAAACATGTGACCAAGTTCTGTTTTGTTTTCCACTCAGAAAGCCATGCCCTTTAGCAGACATGCAGAAGAGAATAAATGCATTGTTTGATGATAAAAGGAAATTATATGTGTCATTTTCTTTTTCAAGGCAACCAAGTTAACCCTTAAGACTCAGGAGCCTTGTGGCCTTCTGAGAACTCGCCAGGCTTTTACTGAGAATTAATCTATTGCGGTGGATGGTTTTATGGTACAGGATTTCCCAGGATTAGTTGGTCAGTAGTTTGGCTTTTCTAGATGCTTTTCTTAGTGATGCCTGCCTCAGTAGCTCTACTTTTATGATGTGTATGAGTGTGTGAGAGAGAGAGTGTGTGTGTGTGAGTTTTAAACAGTGATGCCATTGGACAAGTCAGTAGCGCTTACAGTTTTGTTGAAGGCTGTATTCTGACTTCACATCAAAACATAAACAGCTCAGTTAAAGGAAAATATACCAGAGTTTCTGTGACCAGTGAGCAGCATAGTTTATTATTGGCCAACTTTTGCTCCTCTCTTAGAACATGTCAGGCAGGTGGGATCCTGCAAAGAGTCTACTTGCAGATCTCCAGGACACCCTCAAAAACATCTTCCCCTGTTTCCTCTTATGTCGTTTATATAATGACCTGGAGGCCTGTTGGTTTTCTCAGATCAAGTCCTCCAGAGACTTAGGGAAAGGCTCAAATCTACATGAAATGTAGATTTTTAAACGAGCAAGCTGAAATTTATGTATTGATTTTTTTGTTTCCATCCTCTGATGGCGTTTGCATAAGTGCACGGAGACAGTCTTTACACGTAGGCACGCACTGACCTATGTGTACGTGCATTTGTGGGCACGTTTTTTTTAAATAACTACAGCGTGATTTTGTACAGGGGCTACCGCATGTGTACACACCCTGACCCGGTGATGGGCATGACCCTAGCATAGTGCCTGGCCCGGTCACATCGAGCCGTATAAATCACAGCTGAAAATCTGTTTCATTGCCTATACTGTCTTGGAATGTGGATTGGAAATATGCACACAGAGGGATTCCCTCTCCGTTGACTATATAAGGGAACAATGCAGCCAACACTCAAACACAGCATAGGCTCCATCAGGCTCGCCCTGCATGTGTGTCCCTGGGAGGTGGCTTTGTCCTGGGGAGGACAACCATAGAAGCGGTAGCCTTTCCGCCGCCTCTTTTTGTCATCTTGGGTGACTCTCCAAAAGACATTTGGGTTGGATCGTCATACTTTGTACTTATACAGAGCCCTTTGTCTGCGCAAATCAAAGTGCCTGACTAATGCTAACTCGTTAATACTCGGAACACCCTTGGGACATAGGTACGCTGCGAGGATGATCCGACTTTTGAGGTGGGGAAATGTCCTGTTGTTAACATAGTTTATAATTTCCGGGTGTGTCTGTATTTCATGGTCAGGCAAGACCTGGAAGGGTTATGATCTAGATGCCATGAGAAGCGTTTTTCCTGTGACATACTCAGCCCTGACCACAGGCAGTCTCATGAGAAAGTATTTTACCATGAAGAAACTGGACTGGAAAATATATCTAGTGTGTGGTGCTGGTGGAGATGGAAGGGAGGAGCTGGTGGAGAGTAATCATTGCTTAATTTTAATCTCTTTAGCGTCCAAGTTAGGAGACTTTTTTTTTTTTTTTTTAAGATAAAATGGCTAAAATTTTGATTTTTGTTTCACTTTAACGCAATATGGTGTTGGCAATTTAACTTCCACAAAAATCAAGTTAGTTGATTCTTTGCAAAGAAACAGACCCTGCTCATTGGCTGTGCAAAGTGAGAAGTTACTCTGTGGTTGTGGGCTTTGGGGCAAAAGAATTGAAACATTCTGTTAACCCTCAGTGTTACAACGTGATTCTTGAATTCTTGTGTGTCTTGGGCTCCTTTCTATGGAGTAAAAATTAGTAACATGATGTTTGCAGTTTTAAGTCTTATTAAAACTTTTTCAGGAAGTCTCTAGAATAGGGTGTGGATAGAATTTACGTTGTTTGGTTCCCAGCACTGTTGTTTGTTGGAAGCAGAACATAGAAATCAGATTTGAAAAATCTCCATTCAAAATCAGTTTTTAATTCAAAAAAGTGATTTTCAAAAGTGTGTTAAGTAACGATTCCGGTTTTGCTTCAGAAAAGTAATTTATGTAAGCATGCCCCCAAATGTTGTCAGGGTGTCATGTGTAGATGAGGATATTACACTTGACTTTTTATTTTCATAATTCATTTACACGTTTTTCATCTCTTATGAGTAATCATTTTTACATTTTTTTTTTTTTTACTTTGCAGAATAGTTGATTTACAATGTGTTCGTTTTAGGCATACAGCACAGTAATTCAGATATATACATACATATACACACATATACATATACATATATATATATTTTTTCAAATTCATTTCCATTATAGGTTATTATAAGATATTGACTGCAGTTCCCTGTGCTATACAGTAGGTAGGCCCTTGTTAATCTATTTTGTATATAGTAGTGTCTATCTGTTAATCCCAAACTCCTAATTTATCCCTCCGCCCTTCCTTTTTGGTAACCATAAGTTTGTTTTCTATGTGAGTCTATTTCTGTCTTGTAAATAAGTTAATTGGTATCATTTTTTTGAAACTCCGTGTATAAGTGATATGATATTTATCTTTCTCTGTCTGACTTATTTCAGAAGCACTTACTCAGTGTCAGGCCCTAGCATGTGCACATTGTACGTATTAATTATGATATAGGGACTGATATTTCCTCCCATTCTTACAGATGAAGAAACTGAGGCACAGAGAGGTTAAGAAACTTGTCTGAGGTCACAGCTCGCAGGTGGTGGAGCCTGGGTTCAAATCCAGGCAGAATGTCTGGTGGGCACTTCACTACCATGTATGCTGCTCCTATAGAAATACATTAATGTTTCACAGAGTAAACCTCTCTTTCTTTGCAAATGTTATGCTTTTCCCAAAACCAGTAATTCCCCCCAGATTCCCAGGGAATCCCTATTTCTTCATGCCTGAAGACTCAAGTTCTGCCTTATGCTAAGCTGCAGTGACCAGAAGTTCCAAAGATCGTTGTCACCCGATGGGCACAACTCTGTGAACGCTTCTGTCCATGTCACGAACACAGTTTTGTCTTTACCCTCCCTTTTAAGAAAGTGTTTCTGATTCCTCAGCCAGAGCGATCAAATCTTCAAAAAGTTCACTGTGAAGTACCTTTGAGTGTGGCTTGTATTAACCAAATATATTCCTCTAGACAGTTCTAAATTTTTCTCTAAAGATCTGTCATGTCAAGCAAGTGGCTCTAGTTCCATGTGAATGCAGGAATCCCAAACCCATGGACCTGCCGGTTAGTGGCCATTGTGGGTTGTGACATTCTTAAAGTACAAGGGAAGGGATTCTAAGCCAGACGGTGTGACCTCTGGCTTACTTGGTAAACTTTCTGTTTACGTGAAACAATTGAGAACCAAGCCAGATATGCAGTTAGCATTCAGTAAGCGTTGGCCATCATTTCTTCTTCATGACCTGGCAGGTGTATCATCAGTACCTTCGTCTCCCCTCTGGCTCGCCGTTTGGCCTCTAGCCAGCCATTCCCACTGTATTATTCTATGAGTCAAGGCAAGGCATGGGTTAGGGTTTCGTGAGAGTCGGAAAGAGCCATATTTGCTCAAATGCCTCTGCCAGCGGAAGGACACAGGCCTCTCAGTTGCAAGTCATCTGTGTGACCACGCGTAGATCACATCAGCCCCCTTGTCTTCAGTTTGCTTTTCCTACAATGGACATTGTCTGCCTTAGATTCCTCTGGGCTGAATAGAGCATGCTTTGATTGTCTCAGTGTCTCTCTGAAGAGGGTGGCTAATGGTTTGAGATCAGTGGGGAAGAGGAATCTTTGTTTCCCACAAAATATATTTTCTTATGAATGGGGCAGTGTACTGGAGTACTAGCTTCCACTAAATAAGTAATGTCATGTACAGATACTGTGCTAAAGATTATGTATATCTCATATAATCTTTAGAATTTAATGTCTCTGTTCCTACATTTCCATATATGTTAACTGGTTATAATAATGACTCAAAGGACTGTGAAAATTATTTTTAATTTATTTGTTTATTTTTGGCTGTGTTGGGTCTTTGTTGCTGCGTGCGGGCTGTCTCTAGTTGCAGCGAGTGGGGGCTACACTTCATTGCGGTGCGTGGACTTCTCATTGTGGTGGCTTCTGTTGTTGCAGAACATGGGCTCTAGGCGCGTGGGATTCAGTAGTTGCAGCACGTGGGCTCAAAAGTTGTGGCTCGTGGGCCCTAGAGCGCAGGCTTAGTAGCTGTGGGGCATGGGCTTAGTTGCTCCACAGCATGCGGGGTCTTCCTGGCCCACGGCTCAAACCCATGTCCCCTGCGTTGGCAGGCGGATTCTTAACCACTGTGCCACCAGGGAAGCCCCAGGATTGTGAAAATTAAATGAGATTGTGTGTCTATACTGTTTAATACTTGTCAGGCAATACACACTCACAAAATTGCAACTTTTGTTATCTTCCTCGTCCCCCGTGGCCAGGAACCAGAACAGTTTTGAGAATGCATTTAATTGAAAATGCAAATCAAAGCCACGGTGAGATGTCACCTCACACCTGTTAGAATGGCTCTTATTAAAAAGACAAGAAAGAAGTGTTGGTGAGGCTGTGGAGAACAGTGAACCCTTGTGCACTGCTGGGGGGGGGAATGTAAATTGGTGCAACCACTATGGAAAACAATATGGAAGTTCCTCAAAAAATTAAAAATAGGACTGCCAAAAGATCCAGCAATTCCACTTCTGGTTATATATCACTTCTGGTTATATATCCAAAGGAAATGAATCACTATCTGGAAGAGATATCTGCACCCACATGTTCACTGCAGCATTATCTGCAGTAGCCAAGATACAGAAAAAAAACCCTAAGTGTCCATCGATGAATGAATAAATAAAGAAAATGTGGTATACATATACAAACACACACACAGACACACGCACACACAGAGGAATATTATTCACCCATACAAAGAAGGAAATCCTGCCATTTTTAGCAACACAGATGGACCTTAAAAACATTCTGCTAAGTAAAATACGTCAGACAGAGAAAGACAAATACCATATCAGCTCACTTGTATGTGGGATCTAATGTGATCAAACTCATAAAAACAAAGAATAGATTGGTGGTTGCCAGAGGTGGAAGATTGGGGAAATGGGTGAAGTTTGTCAAAAGCTACAAAGAGAAGTAAGTTGTGGGGATGTCCTGTACAGCATGAGACTGAAGTTAATAGTACTGCACTGTATATTTGAAAGTTGCTAAGAGAGTAGATCCTAAAAGTTCTCATCACAAGAAAAAAAATTGAAACTGTGAGGTGCTGGATGTTAGCTAAACTTGTTGTTTGGCTAACGTATAATCATGTTGTACACCTAGAACTATTAGAGTGTTACATGTTAATGACATCTCAATAAAAGTGAGGGGAAAAAAGCATTCAGAGAAAAAAATTTTAATACAATTAGTTAACACCCCCTCCCCCCACCACTCACACAAGAAGTAAGCAACTATAGTAGAATGTTAGAATCTACAGTGGATTGGAAAAATAGGGGCCAGAAATCCTGCTGGACCTGAAAGCCATGCCTGGTGGGTAGAGAGAGACAGGTCAAACTTAGACAGAGGTGGTGCAGAGACTCAGGTGTCCAGGTGCGTGAGCTGTGGCTGGACTTCAGTTAAACTGTGGGAAGAAATCTGTGCTTTCTCAGCTCAGCCTCTCCAGTGCTTGCTTTATGAAAAGCCCTTTTTGCAAAAGTTGAACCTTGGCTCAGTTGAACCACGGAACAGGGGACTTGTCCCTACTGGGATTTGAAGAAAGGATTAAAATCAGAGGACAGTGGTGACAGCATCAGTATCCCCAGAGAAGATGGGTGAATCTGGATAGATAATTTTGAGGAAGATGCAGAGATAGCTGGGCTTGTTCATTTCTTCCTGTCTGCCTGCTTGGAGACTGCCATCACAGCAGTAGAAACCCAGGATGTTACAGGGATTCACAATCAGCACTGGTCCCTTGGGTGCCAAGGGAAGGCCTCAACTGCTTGAAGGAATTAGATTGAGTTTTTAGGAAAAGGTAGGCTTTATTAATTGTTAAAGATTTCATTTACTTTTTATTTTTTAACACCTTTATTGAGATAGCTTTTACATAAAGAAATGGTATCTATATTAAGGCGTACGACTTGATGTTTTCATGTATGAATATATTGTGAAAAGATCGCCACGATCAAACTAAATATTGTATCCATCACCTCTACCTAGTTACCCTTTTGTGTGTATAGTGAGATTTAAGATGTATCCTCTTAGAAAATCTCTAGCATACAATAACAGTATTATTAAGTATAGTCACCGTGCTGTACATTAGATCCCCAGAGCTTACGCATCTCACACAGCTGAACCTTTGTGCCTTTTGACCAATATCTCACCATTTCCCCTCCCCCAGCCCCTGGCAACCACCGTTTTACTCTTTGCTTCTTTGAATTCAGCTCTTTTAGATTCTATATATATCTATATAGATTCTATACAGATATATATAGATAGATAGATGTCAGATCATGCAGTATTTGTCTGGAAAGGGTAGAGTTTAAATGGGGAAGATACTTGGATGCCATGTATATGTGGGCAGAGAAAACAAAGGAGAGAATTATAGATGTGACTGTAACTCCAAGAGTCCTGGGAATTGGGAGATCCGGTGAAAAAAAGCAAGTGTTTAGTGTGGAGAAAAGGGACAAATGAGTTTGGAAGTGTGATACCATGAAGAGGCCTTTCGCTTCATCCCGAAGTCAGTCGGGCGCACATTCATCCATGCGATTTTGGCTCTGTAGGACTGCATGTGCCTTTGCCAGAATTACGCTTGGCCATATTTGGTCTAATCATTGACCTTGGTAGAATGGGAGTATCAAGTTCTCAGGAGACAATGTTTGTTTGTTTTTGTATTTCTGTCCTAACCACTTACTAGACTTGTGACCTTGGGCAAGTCACCAAACCTCATCATCTTAGTTGTTCCACTTTAAATTGATAATCATAAACCCTTCCCCTGCTTCCCTTAGAAATGTTTGGGAACAGAAAAATAAAAAGTGTAAAGCAACTAACTGGCCTAGTGCCTGCACATAGTAAGCAATGCAATACATTGTTTTTATTTTAGAATTCTAGACACTACCCTCCACTTGCCCCTGTGTTTCCAGATGTGCCTCATTTCTTAAGTTCTTATACAAGTGTAATCTTTGCTGTTTGCAATAACTGCTTTGAGAAGTGTGAGTGAGTGAAAAATGTTTGGATTTTTTTTCTATCTAGGCTAACTTTGGCTAAGAGTGAGTAGTTCCAAACTTCAGATTATTAGTCATATTTGGGTCCTTCTTTTCCCATTTCTATTTCTTCCTTTTGTCCTTTTCCTTTTGTCTTTTGTTTCAGCTGGACTTGGTTCTCACTGTTGCTTCTTTGCCCAAAATTCAGGTTATGAAAGGAAGGCAATTGGTGAAGTGAAGCATGCTAAGGGTTTATTTCCTCTTAGGGCATCTCGAGGACGTATGGCTTACATTACAAGAAGAAACAGGGATACAGCATCATTTGCTTGAGCAGAAACTAAGTTCAGTGTTGCTAGTAAAATCATAGAAAATTCTCCTCTGCCTTGAGCATGATTCCAGCCAGATTCTTCTGCAGCTTTCAAAATGAGCAAGTCTCACTCCAAGGTATGAAAAGATAAGAATCTGGATTATTCATAATGAGAGTTGCCGGGCTGCACCCTCATAAAAGGCAATTGCAGAAAACAGCAGGTTAATACAGTGAGTTATTAGATCCCTTTGATTCATTTATTCTTGCATTAGCCTCCCCCCTTCCATCCTGTTTTCTAGGGGAACTTGGAGAAGAACTGGGGGCCGGTTCATTTATTTGTTTTTGGATACAGTCTGGTCCTTCCTTAACAAGGGGAAATGGGTTTGATGCAGTGTCCAGCTTAACATTTTAGACATTTTCTAATGAACTTGACTTCTGTTTTACTTCATTGCAATGCTGATGTTGCCTCCAGTCATAGCACCCCAGGCTGTGGTCTTGTCAACTCTCATGAGTTAGACAGGCTCAGGCTTGGGCAGTGCTTGAGTGGAATCCTTCCAAGTACAACTCAGGTGCCGGAGACTCGGTGGTGGTGATTCAGCGTCTGGCACTGGCTCCAGCCAGGAGCAGCCAACCGGAGCCTCAACAAGGTGGTTATGGGGCCCTATGTTAATAGGTGTATGGAGTAAGAGGATGATGGTGGGTTGTTTTTTTTTTTTTTCCCTGCTCTTATAAGAGACTTCAAACAGGCTTTCTGACTGTTTGTAGCCATTAAGCTTATTTCAGCTGATTTTGCGAGAGGATCAAGGATACCCTTTTTCTTTCTGTCTCATGAAAATTCCCAACTTTGACCTTCCTTGGCAGGAAGCATCTTCTATGCGCCTTACAAATAAAAAAGGTTATTCATAACTGCAAGTGAATATAGAGTTTGCTGACCCTTTTTCTGCTTCCTAGGTTTCCTTTGGGGGTGGAGCTTATAGCAAAATGCCTCCTCCTGTCTACAGGCTTCTGGTATTTCTGTGTCCATGCCTCCTGTAGTAGGTGCGTGAGACGGCACTTGAACGCTACAGCACTAATGCTGGTGAATCATGGCATGGTGCAAGAACACAGTTGCGTAACTCTGTTCTCCTTCATCCCAGCTCTTCTAAAAATAAAAAAAAAAAAATTAAATTTTTAAAAAAGGAGAAGGAAATGGCAGTTGCTTTCTTTTCTCCTAAGAAAGTACCCTCTAATGGATTGCCTACATTAAATACACACACACACACACACACACACACACACACACACACACACACACTCCCAACCTACCTGTACTCATGTCTTTGCAATATTTGTTAGATTTTAAAGCAAAAAGTAAAGCAAAGAATGTGGGACTGTTAAATGTCGTAGCACTGATAACCATTCTATGAGTAGCTTAAGGAACATGAAATCATGTCAGTAAAGATTTGGGAAACCTGGCACTGGAAGTAGATCTAGAGGACGGAGATTCTAGCTGGTGTGGGACAGTAAAGGAGTTGCAGTGCCAGGTGGTGGAGGGGATGCTGTGTGGTGGCCTCATCTCTCCCCACCCCCACAGGTAGGGGCGACCCTGTTCACGGCCCTGTCTTCTGCAATTAGGACAGTGATGACGGTAGGGAACTTTGACTTTTCCGTTTCCTGTCCCTTTTGGTTTTAACGTGAACACGTAGTTTTGGAGAGCTGTAGGAGTGAGATGGTTTCTGCTCCAATTTTTCACCATGTCTCTCCAGCTGTTGTCTCATAAACTCACTAGCAGAGGCCATGGAACTTTTGGAGAAAGCCATGCCCTCTCTAAATATTGGCTGTTCTGGAATGCCCTCAAAGTGTAGGATTCCTTAGAGAGCCGTCAGAACTCTGAAGATGGATGATGCTACATAGAACCTTTCTCCTTCTAGGTCACTGATTCAAATCCAGTGTTCCAAATGATCTAAGGCATTGTTGTCGCCCCCACCTGCTTTTGGGGGGGGGGGGTGGATTCAAGTGAATCAACTACCAATGAATACTCAGAGTCTACACCCTTACTTGCAGTATCACAGATTAGACCAAACAGTGACTGGTGCAGAGAGACAATGAAAGGCTCTCTGATGATTTTTTGTTGCTTGTTGTTGCCCTCTGTGTATTAAAGTTCTAATAATGTATGTTTCTGTTTGTTATTTACTTATGTAACATGACTTGAGGGTCTGCTATAGTGCTGTCTTTCATTGTGTATCTAATATTCTCGCAAGCATTAGAATTGGAATCTTTCCTTGGGCATCTAATATTTTCATATTCATAATCTCTGAAATCCCTTTGTGAGATGAGCTCGCTTTTCCTTTTTTGTGTGATAACCAAGTGCTCTATTTGTAAATTATATATATATACACACACACACATATTTATATAATTTATATATATAAATAAATATATATATTTTTGCATTCTTCTTGGAGCAGTCACTGCCTTGGAATGTTGCTGGTTCTGTGCAAATGCTTCTAGTTCTGTCAGCTACTGTCATTTTTTTTTTTTTTTTCCAAGTAACCCACGAACCTGCTTTTCATCCTGCACTGGAATGCTTACCATGTCCAAAGCACGGGGGTGATGGCGTTTCCCTGCCTCCTCACTTCTGGGTCTTGCTCCAGAGCGATTGTCAGATTGGCTTCCACGATGAGCACTTGTGTTAAGATGGTAGTTAGTTGCTGGAGATGAACCAAGATAGCAAATTAACTTAGAGGGGAAAGGTGCTCTGGAGGGACTTGAGGTGTCTGTAGAGGTTGAGAAGTAGAAGAGAGAACATGACTTCTTTCCTACTAAGCTTCCCACGTGGCTTTTTATTGCTGGCTTTTTCTCCCACTCCCGTCTACGCAGTGACTGTTGGTTAGCATGTGAAATTATCTGAGAAACAGGTTTGATCTTGAGGGGTGCGGAAAGTCTAGGAAAAGAAACTAGAGGAAGAGTGGCTGACTCAGAGGAGCCTTTGAAGCTGGAAATGGGACAGCTTCTCGGGCAGACAGGCAGTCACCATCCCTTCTCCACTGGCCAATAGGGCATGTTGAGAACCTCGCGCTAGAGTGAGATTCACTCGGAACTGCTATAAATGACCTGTGGGAAGAAGAAACACACATTCAGCATTTGCAAGTAGTTTGAAATGATTTCAGATAGAGGAGCACGTGGATGTATTTTGTGTTCCTGTCCCAGTTCCTTCTCAGAAGATCAAAAATGAGTTTGAGCCTTAAGAATAGCTAATTAGTGACGTCCTTGCATCTTAGCTCCATCCTAAAATTATTCTGGCCAACTGATTGAAAGCTCTGTCTATACAAAATTGTGTCCAGTGGAATCTTCTGGGAATCTCAGAATATAGATAGCAGCCTAAGACAAGTTGGCAAACTTTTCCTGTAAAGGGCCAGATAGGAAATATTTTAGGCATTACAGTCTCTGTCACAAGTACTTAACTATGCTTTGTGGCCTGAAAGCAGCTGTCGATAGTATGGAAGCAAATGAACGTGACTGTGTTCCAATAAAACTTTATTTGTGGACACTGAAACTTACATTCCATGTAATCTTAATGTCACAAAGTGTTTTTCTGTTATTCTCCCACCTATTTAAATAAGTAAAAGACATCATTATCTCAAGGGCTGAACAAAAACAGGTGATGTGCTGGATTTGGTCCCCAGGCTAAAGTTTGTTGACCCATGACCTAAAATGCTCTATCTAGTGCCTCATAGTTTTTGAGGACCTCCACATACCAGTACTGATCTCAGGTCTCATCACCAGTGTGTTATGTAAAAAAAAAAAAAGTCTGTTTTCTCCTAGTAGTGTCTTGCTTTATGTATGTGTGCATGTTTACTCAAACCATATTTTATGTAAACACATTGGTATTTCTTAAAATATGGTAAGCGTGTTTTTTGAACATCGGCTACCTTGATCAACATGCTAAACATAGCATACCTTCCCAGGCTGCCTCACCCCCCAAATATAAGCACCTGCTATGAACTTGAGATGTAAACAGCTCTAAAGTTGCAAACATGCTTATGTAAAAAGTAATTTGTAAATAACAGATGGCACTTATTTACGAGGAATGGGAGGCACTGATGAGAGTGAAGTCATCTGGAACCAAAAGAATGGAAGATGTGTCTAAACTGTCCAGGTCCCCAGTTACTGTGAAACTGACTAGCATGCTGCCAAACTAGCAACCCAGCGCCAGTCCCCTGATCCTCTGAGCGCCCAGCGTGGGCTGTGGTCCATGGGGTGCTGACCACATGGCGACTCCAACCCCTGGAGCAGATCGAGCATAGATGGTAGCCAAGGATGAGAAGCAGGCAGTGTATGTCTTCTACTCCTGTTAGCTCACAGGGCCATTGATTTTAGCTGTTGAAGGACAATAAATGGGATTGTGTGAAACTGAGCTGTTAGGGTCTGGTTTTATCACACTGACGTCTTCGAACTGCGTCTTTACTGTAACGCAGCCTAGCAGTCGAGTACAGCACCACGTTATCCAGGGCCAGGCGATTGTCACATCTGTTCTAAAGGAAGTGTTGACTCAACCCAGCCCAGGAAACCACCACCAAGAGTAAAAGGTCTCCAGAGATTGGATGGGACCTTTTAAGTTATTTACATAAGCAGTTGGTCTGGAACTTGAGTCACAGTTGATCCTTGCTTCTTAAAGAGAAATAAAATAAATTTTATTTATTCCTATTCTTTCTCTCTGTCTCTCTCTCTCACACACACACACACACACACACTCACACACACGTGCGCGCGCACACCATAGCTACTTGCATCTTATTATTCTATAGCCAAAGGATCTACTTATATCTTCAAATAGGGTGTCTGAAGGAACCTTTCTCCAATCTGATTGAGATGCTGTTATAAAAATAAGAGAAGTCTGTCCTTACTCCTTAGTGGTGTTGGGACATATCTCTGAGGTTCAGGCATTGGAATCTGAGATGAAAGTCATGAATCTGGTTTTCATGATTTTGATGCATGAAACAGGTAAAAATGGCTATCAAGTCAGCGTGTATGGGAAAGAAAGTGGACATAGGTCTCTGGTGCAATTTCCAAAGGGGATCCCATCAGTCATTCCAGATTTTTTTTACTGACCGACAGGGAATATGACAATAAACATCTTGAACTCTCTGCAAATGATAGATACCAAGGATTTGTATTATAATGTCGAACACATAGTCTTTTACACTAAGGGTTTATTTCACTTCTTTTTTTGTGATGACATAAAATCTAGATTACAATGATTTAACTATCACGAGAATCAGAAAAACAAATGCCCTTTAGTGATTGATTTCACAGCACTTTATAAGTTCTAAGAAATTAGGCTTTAAAATTCTGGCTGAGACCTCAGTTGATTTTTTGGAGGGTGGGGGAGTGTTAGCACTTTGCCCCAACTTTGTTCTCATACTCATGATGAGGCCAGGGAATTATTATGGAATAATTCATCACAGTTCATTTCAAGATGAATAATTCTGTGCACCAGTGTTATCTCTCCATCCTAAATATTTGAAGTTATTTTACCTGTTTGCGTTCATTTTGCAGATGAAATTTGGAGGCGAGTTTACACATCTTCATCATCTGTTCTCTCTTCAGTAGTTTGACTAAAATTTCCCTTGTGTTCATACAGGTTCCTAAATCTTTTCTGCCCTGTGCCTCTATCTTTACTTTTCTTCTTCGGTGGGGCTTTGTCTGAAATGCTGTGAGAGGGCTGGAGTTTGTTACATGATTATGTAATTTGATTTTCCCCATGTTGGGTCTGAAAAAGATGTTGTACACATAAATGACTTTTTTCCCTTCAACCCAGGAGAAAAATTGCAAGGATTCCAGAAGCTAATTTTGAACTGCATAGAGCCAGCTCAGTAAACATGTGTTGCAAACTTCAGCCTGTGTCCTATACTTTCTTTTGCTGAAGTGTGTTTATGAGAACATGCTCACATGAGAATAGTTGTGTGTGTATGTACATTTTTTAAAGGACACTTATTAGTATGACTTTTGCTTAAATGAGGAAATCACTGTATAGATTCTCTGAGACTTGAGTGTTTGAAAATTGAGTCCCTGTTCGTCAAGTATTTGGTGAAACGTGGTAAATTATTTTTACAAAGATTTGTGACTCTAGGGAGTTGCCACTACTCTGATTTCCTTTGCTTGCCCTGTTTTGGTCTTCAATGCACCTAATCTTCCTCCCCTTCCCCACCGTATCTTTCTCTGCACGATGTTTTCATTGTCATCTACAGACTTTCTGTCTGCCTTTCCAACTAGCGGCCAGACCCTTCTTTGCTGATCAGTCTATTACTCTGGGAACTCTGACGGTAGCACTTAAAATATATAACAGTTCCCTTTCCTACATTAAAGAGCCGTAAAACCTTCATGTGAAATAGCTAAGGGGACATATATAGTAGGAGGAGAGGCTCTTGCTCCTGCAGGCACCTTGCAGGGGGACTATTTTTCTTATATGATATAAATGAAATCTTCACTCGGCCCACTTTTACACCTACGCATGTACTGAGCGTCTCCAAGGAGACAAGGAAACCCGGAGTCCAGTGATGGTGAATCCTCCTCGAAGACAGCAGGCTGGAGTCTCAGGCAACTCTCCCAGGCGTCTTGGCTTCCAGATGCCCCTCTCAGCCAGCCTCTCTTCTCAAGGCTCTTGCAGGCAGCCTTTCTTGAACATGCCTCTCCCTTCCCAGATGAAATAGCCTGTCCATTCCGTCTGAAGGGCTGGTCGTGGTGAGTTCAGTAGACAGAAGGCTACTGCAGGGACGAGAAGGGTGGGTGCAGTAGGGAGGTGAGATAGGAGGGGTCCATCTTTCCCAAGATCTTTTCCTTGTCACCCATGTACTTATCTGTGCTTCCGTTTCATTACCGCCCTTTGTACCTCTCAGACACAAAGGCACTGTGCAACCTTACATAGCATCTTAAAGGTATTCTTTGTGAGAACAGTACAGTCATGAGCTCGGTTTAGTGAGGTTATCCTTTGAAGAGAAGGACTCCCCTGCTGATTCAACATTTGTAGGCATCGTTTCACGAACAGTGGTCCCCTGGACCAGTCTCTTTGCCCTTCCCCTGAGTTTGCTGCCCGGGAACCCCCGTATCGTCCCGCCTTTCCCCCCTGTACCGTGTCACTCTAACTTTTCCTGGAACTGTAAACACTATTTTCGTATGTAAATATCATCTGTTCCTCTTTGAGGACCCTACGACCATCATGAGCCCATTTTTCATACTTTTTAAGATTAGAGTGTCAGATCTTTCTGATACGTTGCCTGTGTCTCTGTGTGCATCTTCTTTCAGGTACAGATAATTCATGACTGTGTAGCAGTGCTTATTGGTGTGATCCCCAGTAAATCTTGTTTTCTCTCTAAACTCCAACACATCCTTTAATGAGGCTTCTCGACATCTTGTCCGTGTGTACAAGCTGGGTTTTCAGCTCAGGTGTTTCAAATAACCTAACTTCTCGTGTGATTTTCTAGCACGACGTCTGCCAATTTCAGTGTTCTGTTGCTGATCCTGCTGTCCAGTTTGGAAAGGTGGGGCTAGCTATTATTCTTATTAAATCCTTTGTCAGAGAATGACCTCACGAGGGTTTATTGATGACTTATTTTTTCAAGCTTTTAAGAAAGATTGGTCAGTTCTGGGCTCTGCTTTTCGAAGGCATCTCCTATTTTCCTTTGGCTTTATCTTCAGTTCACACCACCTGCCCAGTTTCTACCTTTAAATAAAAACCAGCCCATGGTAAATGCTCAAAAGACCCATTTGTGTTTGACACAAGGAGTTTTGCTCACAGGTGTATAAGGTACCCTTTGAGTTGACTCTGACATCAGATTGGCTAAGTTTTTTTCTTATGCAAGTCCATCAAGGCCATCCTGTTTTGATCTTCCTTCACAAATAACTTTGTCCACAGTATGATCCACCACCTAGCTTCCTCTTTACTTGGACTCAGATGAGGTGAAAGTATTACTTTCAACTCGGGTTCCCGAGTTCCCCCAAGAAGAATTGGGGGAGGGTGAAGGTGCCTTTGAAAATCAGAGCCCTTTATTGTCCCTGAAGTTTCTGACTTTGGCCAGGTCCTTCCTGGCCTTGCTCTGCCCTCCTTCCTCAAAGTCCCAATCATTCATACTCTACATTTCGTGTCAGATTTACAGTAGGAATCAAGTGTCTGCTCAGATGGATTGCTAGGCCTGAGGAACTGTGGCTGAAATTGGCTAACTCTAAGAAAATGTAAACAAATTCTGGAAAGTTTTCCAACTTAGACTGGTGGGAAGTTTGGTTTGCTGTTTCATTTGCCCGGAAATGGAAAAGTCAAGATCTCATTCTCCTGTGTCCTTCCTGGAATCGTTTTTTGGGAAGGAGGCCCTGAAGCTTTGTGGGAAGGAGGCCCTGAACCTGTGTAGTAACACACACATTTTTCCTTCCACTTTTCCTCCTAGGCGCTTCAAGTGGCAAGACAGCTTCTTCTCCAGCAGCAACAGCAGCAGCAAGTTAGTGGATTAAAGTCTCCCAAGAGGAATGACAAACAACCAGCCCTTCAGGTAAGTCTTTTTTTTTTTTTTTTTAAGTTGATTTTATACACTTTGTGATAGCTGGGAAGCCATTCAGAAGTGGATTGTGTTGAGAATTGCAAATCATGTAAGGAAATCTTCTGCAAAAAAGTGCATTTTTTTTGTTTACCGTAGAACATGACGTTTGGGGGGAAAATGTTCAACCAACAGTTTTGTTGTCAGGAGTAAGAAAATCTAAGGAGACAGTTTAATCAGAGGCTGAGGAGTTGTTGGCATGGGTTGTCTATTAGGCACTGTGACTTATCAGTGGGGAAAAGTTCACAGTACTCACATACGTCACTCATTCTCTCATGACCTGTCTAGAAATGGGACACACACACGCGCGTGCACTCACGCGCGCCCCTTTAGTGCAAGGGCTTTCAACTGGAGTGCCTCACCCTCCAAAGGAGAGAGGGCAATGTCTGGAGATGTTATCAGTTGTCACAACTTGTGGGAATGGGTGCTACTGGCATCTAGTAGCGGGAGACCATGGAGGCTGGTAACATCCTAGAACGCGCAGGAAAGTCTCCCACAAGAGAGAATTATTCCACCCCAAATGTCAATACTGTCAAGAACTTATTGGGATTAAGGAAGATACGGTATTTTCAATATACCTAGTAACGAACGTAATACATACTCTGTTCTTCAGTGGATGTTCTCCAAATATATCTGAATCATTAATAAAAATCGCAAGCAGTTTTTATGTAAAGATACTCAAAAAGGCTGTTTCAGCAGCTTCTCGTTTCAGACGCATTGAGGGCAGGGGTTAGCGGAGTGGAAGGAGTGAGTTCATGAAAATCTACTTTGGATCTTTGACTTGGAATAGAAAATTGTCATAGACATTTCACAGAACCTTGACTTGAAATATCCACGCTCACATCCAGGACAAGGAGGGCCCTTGTGGGTACCAGGCAGCTCAACTACTTTCATAGCTCAGAGCGGGCATCCCCCAAATGGGAAGCAAAGATGAGTTTCCCTCACTGGACATTCAGGAAGGGAATCTGTAAGTGGGAGCTGGTGGGTGTAACTTGATGCCAATTAAGATGATCATAAGGTCAACCCAAATTCTAGCTTGGGTTGACTTTTCTCAGATGAGAGAGAACCAGTCTGCCTGTTCCCAAATTATCTTACAAAGATCCAACTGACCTTGGGCCACACGTTCTGGTTCTTCTACGTCTACTTGGAAATTATCACCATCTAGGGGAAGTTCAGCATGATAGTAGCACTTTATTGGCACAGTTGAATGACATTGTGCGTTGTTTACTCACACTTCCAAAAGCAGTTATTTGGTCAACCATCACCAACTCGTATGCCTTTTCATGTGTGTGAATGCTGGGGACATTTTTAATGAGGTCCAGTGCCACTGAGGTCCCATGTCAGGTGCTATAAGCAGTGCTTTGTTGTGCAGATGTCTTAAGAGCAGCTCTGGAGGATGAAATATGACTGTGTTGACCTTTCAGCTGTGAGCTTATTTGTCAGGATTCAAATAAGTTGAAAGGATCAAACTGAACAGTTTCCGTAGTCAGGCTGGGAATTGTGTTTCAGAGGTCAGCAGCGGAGGCCACATTGCAGATTCCAGAACATAGCCAATTGTTGGTACATATTAAAGTACTGGGGCATCTCCTGCAGACAGAGACACAATTAAAATTCTAATTTATTAATGTATACAGGGAGCTAGCCCAGCCTGTCACTCAGTGATTCAAATGACTGTCCATTCTTCCTGCCTCCCCCTTGGAGCTCTCACAGCCTTAAAAATACTACGAGTCCTCTTGAATTCATCAGACCTCACATGCACTGGCAAAATAACAATATATTATTGGGGGGGGGCAAAATCTCACATGTAATAGTGCTTTGGTTAGAGATACTTTTTTAAATGGACACACATACATGACCTAGTGAACTGCTCTTCAGTATTGAATATCATTTGTCATTTTGTAGACTAGACTAATTTTCTAGTTGTTTTTTAAAAAACATCGGGCATTTTTAGGTAACTTTTTTCTCCAGGGTGAGTGAAGTCCCTTCAGGGCTAAATATATGAGGTCAAGTTTTAGGGGGTTTCCTTTGGAGGGCTTTTTGTCCTCTTGCCTGTTATAAGGTTTTCAGCCACCAGAAGAGCATGATACAGAGAGCTTTGTTTTTCTTGGCAAAGGACGTTGTCAAAACCAGCCTAACGCATTCTGCTGAGCCCTTCAGTCTGTATGAGAAGTGCAGGACGAGGGGGCCATCTCGAATGCTGGTTTTGCTAAAGGAGATGTTTTGAGTCCTTTCCTGTCCCCTCAGTGGGAGAGTTGACAAGCCAAGAGTTTAGACCGGTTTTAAGAGTTGACTGCGGTGGGCACGGAGTTGGGTGACTTCTGTATGTGATGTGTGTGTACCCTCGTGTGCAGCACAGCCTGTGTCTCCTCAGTTGCCTGGTAGAGTCATGCAAATTCACTGTTTGATTCAGTGGGCTGGCCGTCCACAAACAGAGGAAAAATTACTAACCTAGGCCACACGGCATATTACCTTGTTATAAAAACGGGTAGGTAGACTTGGTGATTCACATGAGGAATAATCTTCACATTTAAATACATCTTGCCGAGCCATGTCCTTGCTGGGGCAGCCCAGCCAGAGCAGCTCTGACATGAAAGGGAAATCCTGCAGCAAATCTTAACTGTGCTCATCTCTGATCTCCTTGACCTTCCTACCTACACCAAGAGACCTATTTTAGTGAATTTCAGATCTTCTGCATAGAGGAAGCCTTGACAGGGAAGAAGGATTTGATCTGCTGATAGCTTGAGGAAAAAAAAAAAAAAGAAACCCAAATCCCCAAATATACTGTGACTCATATTTTAAGCAAATCTCACACTTCCCTGCTTTATGTTTGGCAGTGCTCTCCAGTTTCACAGGCTGATGATACAAACAAAAGAAAATGGAAAGTTAGAGGAGGCTCTAAGTGGTTACTCGACAGAGATCACAAAATGTAGTCAAACATCACCGATTTGGACTAATTTCAGTGAAATGAGCGTAAATAAGCGAGACATGATGCTCTTTGCAGACACATACTGAACTAAATCTGGGCTGGTTGCATTCTTGTGTGACATTGTAGTGTACTGTGAAGGCATGAATCGGGTACAGACATTGCTTCTGAAGTTCTTGAGAAACATTCTACTTCGTAACCTAAATAGCTCCTTATTTGGTCTATTAATTTGCTTTGCAAATTTTTTTATGAATGGTACAAGTGAAGATTGGAAATTGGCCCCGTCATAAATTCAGCCTCAGAAGGATCTGAATTCATTAAATGCAACTCAGTGAACATTTCTAGAACAGCCACAACTTGCAGGGCATCCAGCTGGTGCTCAGAGATGCAAAAATGTCTAGGAGACAGACCCTGCCTGCAGGATGCTTTTGAGCTGTGAAAGAATTAACCAGGTTTTGCCGCAAAAAGAAAATTATATGTGAGTAAAAATAGTAGGCTTGCTTTTATAAATATTTATATACTTCTGAGGATTGCTGAAACCAGTGAAATAAATGCTTAACGGTGCAGGTGCGCTCATAATGTGTACCTTTACTGGCCAAAGAGTATCTTGTGAGTAGATGGGCAATTTTATTGATCACATTTTGGAACTTTGACCACCGTTTCTGGGTAGTAATTCATGTGGGTTCTTTAAGCATTTCAGTTATTGGCACAAGGACATAAACTGGAAGGAAATCAAATGACACATTTTCTCCTAAGAAAGTAAAAGTACATGTGTATTCTGGCAGCTTTCAAGTTAAGAAAGAAAGTAAACCTTGTGTGTTGCTTACCGTGGAGAGCTGACCACAGTTTCAGGCCATGTATAAAGAATTGGAACTTGAAACCAGTCATCTGATACTTTTCCAAGTTTTTCTCATGTGCAAGCCCCTCGCACAGGGGGCCGTTGCGCTAGAAGGAGGGCGGGTGGAATCCACTGGAAGGTCAGCCTTTTTGTCCCATCGGAAGCTCAGGGTGGTGATGAGGACGCCTGCTTTAAGTGGAGGAGGTTAAAATGCAAGATTCAGCAGGTGTTTTTTTTAGCATTTTTATTTGCAGTTATATAAAACGTGCTTTAGGCAGCATTTTGCTTGGCATTAATGCCGCATATAATCTTAGTACCTCGTATCATTTCCACGTTATTCACTGAGGAATAAATTGGTAAGAGGAAACCTTTAAAGGAAACTACGATTTTATGTGGTAGATAGTGAAATGAAATGGTTTTGAAATACTGACCCTTAACAAAATATCCTTATGCACTGAATTAGTAAAGCACATAATTCAGGAGAGGGAGGCAGATTTTTTTTTTTTAATGTCTGGAGTTAACATTGCTAGAATTTGCATCCCCGGCCTAAGACCGATATGAAGTGTTAAAATTGTGGTAGCTTTTAAGATTTCATTGTTATCACACAACTCTGGAGAATCCCCAAACCCTAAAAAATAAGTCTTGATAAGAAATAATAAAATAGAAATGATGCTTTAAAATGGTTAGTAAGTCTTTCAAATTGTGCACACCATTAAAATATGATAGAAGCAGGGTCCCCTCCTAGGAAAATGCACACGCACACAGAATTTTGCATCAGGGGTTTCATGAAGCTAAAGAAGGTCCATCTGTTTGCCCAGGTTCAATAGTCTTGGTAGAAAAAAATTTTTCTCCAGGATTATGTGTTTTGTCCTTGCCACCAACATCCTCGTGTGAGTTGTAATAGAATGAATTTCCTCATTTTTGTGGTTTCAACTTCAGCTGTACGTAAGGCGACCCTCAGTCTGCCCAGGACAGCCCTAGTCTATGCCTATTGACCGAGTGTATTAATTAATAACTCTCACTCTTAAAAAGTATCGCAGTTTGGACATTTAATTATATTGTCCCTTTGCTTACACGTATCTAAACATTAAAGTGTAGGTGTGATGCTACTATTTGAGGTGTAAGCATGTCTTTATCACCACATGCGTATGTCCCTATATGCAGAGATAATTAAGGTTTATGGACCAGACCCATAGCTACTCTGTGGTGTAGGAAGTATCATGAAAACATGCTATGGATGAGGAAAAGTGAAACTTCAGAGAGGGTAAGTGACTTGCTACAGAGCGTACAGCCAGTGACAACGCCAGGCTGGGAAGCCAGGTGTTTTAAGACCATCGACAACCAGGATGTTATTGAAAAGTTAATTATTGCTTCTCCTTCAGTGTGTATTTCCTCAGCATCTGCTGAGTACCATGTTTTCCATCAATAAGCAAGTTATTATAGTTTTCATATCGTAAGCAAAAATAAAACCCAACCAGCAAAAACCAGTTTCCACTGTAAATACCTGGATTTCAATTAAGAGGATGAAGACCTGCATAATTACCCTAATTGTCGCTCTGTGTGTACGTGTGTGCGTGCACACGTGTGTGTGTATGTGTCGCAGCCATGAACAACAGCAAAGAAAAGTTCTTTCTTATTCTTCAGGCTGAAGTGCTCTTATGAGCTTCCATGTGCTGGGACAGGGAAATAGGATGTTATAATCATTGTTGGGGCCAGGCGGTGGGGAGGAACAGGGGGGAGGAAAACCATACTTGACTGGTCAAAAGTGTGTAAATTGCTGACAAAATGACACATGTAATTAAGAGTGCTCCTACCCTCTTACCTTGTGGTTTACACCTCCAGTGGTGAGAAAGAAAGCGCCTCCCACCTCACTAATAACCATTATCACTGAAATGCTGGGGTTGGAGTCATTAGTTCCATGTGCATTTAATTAGGGGAAGGCTGAAATTGGATTTAACGTATTACTTTTTCATGGATCACTTTCTTGTCATCACTTCAAATTGGCTTGCAGCCCCAGGTAACTAATTATGAGAGCCACAGGATCAAGAGTGAAAAAAAAAAGGTAATTAGGAATAACACTGTCGGACCCTTGCTGGTCGTCCACTTGGGCTTCGGGAAAAGGGGAGGGGAAAGAAAAAAAAAAAAAACCAACACAGTCCGAGCTGTATTTTATCGTATTACAGATTAGGGAGTCAGAGGGATGTACGTTTGCAGAGCATCACGGGAGTCTGTCACCACCCATAGTGGTTTCCATGATATACAGCTGAGTTGAAGATGTCACGTCAACATGGTTCCACGATCCGCTCCCTAATGCCTAGATTAAACTTGTAAAAGCAACAGATTGCTTGTAGGTATGAGGCAGCTCAACAACTGTGTTGTCTGGGGCCTCACATATATGATTACCACAAGGCTGTCAAGATGCCTCTGAGCCAAAGTACAGAGTCTTTTAAGTACAGGGAGTTAGAATTTAATGAACGTATTAATGTTCCAGAGACATCATTCATATCTGACAGGAAGACGTATCAGTCAGCACAACAGTAAGGTCTAGGGTTTGTATATCGGGAATTTTTGTCAAAGTTTCCAGCCGACCCTTCACTTTCCTTTGGTTTGTTCCCCAGCCCCGCCGCTGCACCCCACCCCAATGTTGTGGACAGGCTTGCTGACGTTCTGTTTCTCCTTCCGCCCCCGTCGAAAATACTCTACAACAAATGATATTGTTTCCATGTGCAGAGCAGAATTCAGAACTGCAAGCAATCAATTTTATTGACATCGTCTGAAAAAAATGTTGATGACAGTCGGAGGATGTGAAAGGATTGGATTTTTAAAGTCACCAGTACTAAGTGTGGCAAAAAAAGAAAAGAAAAAAAAAAAAAGAAAGGTAATCTCATTTAAAAGAGAAAAAAAAAAAAAAGGCCTGTGGGACTCTCCTAAGAAGGGCTTATTCTTTGGTAGACTGTGATAGCATGATGAGAAGTCTTGATATCAAGCCTGTTGGTTGCCTTGACGGGGGAAAAAAACTTCCCAGAGAAGTGAATCACCAAGCAAAGATGGCTAGAGTTTCCTTAAGTTGTTTAAAATTGGTTTTAATGTTCTGTTAATGTAAGCAAATAATCATGATTCAGTCTTGGGTGACTTTCAAACCTGGGTAAGTGAGACTCGCTCATTATTTTTCAAGGAGTCTAGGGAAGTTGGGTGATGTGTCCACCCAGCAGAGGCCAGACCATGAATATTCCCGAAGTGAGAAAATACTCTTCCTGGAATTATGAGTCCTTTTCCTGTGTGAACCTTCTAAGCAAAATCTCAAGAACCAAAATAATAATCATCAAGTCTAATGCAGAAAATTAAAGCTTTTTTTTTTGTGGAACATCTTAAGTTGATTTAGAATTTTTGTACACAATATTCGTCTGTGGTTGAAAGGGGCCATGCAGAGGTCAAGTGATGTAGTGTTTTCCATTTTTCCATATGAGCCTCACAGTGTGTGATAAAAGCAAACTCCTTTATTTTGTAAGTCTGCAGGAATTTCTGATGAAGTGCAGAGGTCACGTTCCCTGTCAATTTGAGTAGCCAGCATTTTTTAACTACTGTTTTTTCTTCCTTTTTTGTGTGTCTTTTCTTCCCTGCCCCCCACCTCACCAGAAACCCTGGCACTTTTCTGACACATGCACAGTGAAGTCCTCCAATCTGAAACTCATTAGCACACAGCATTGGACCCTATCCAGTGGTTAGAAAATTTCCTGAAGCCTAGAATAACAGCATTTGGTGCAAGCACCATGGACCAGAAGTGACAATGGGGGTAGTCGAGCTCCCCTGGCGCCCTGCCCAGTCGGGAGAGCCAGCTGACCATGCAACCCAGTGAGACAGAGGTCGTGCACGTGGGATGGTCTAGAAAAGTTTGGTTCTTAGAGACATATGCTTGTGAAATCCCAGGGCGCTATCTTTTCTCCCTACGCTTATTATTTCAGTTGGGTCGGAGGTATTTATCTGCATTCGCTGCAGGAACATGAAAGCAAGCAATTAGAGAAGAGGGGTGAAAAGCAATTTCTATGAGATATTTTTTACTTTTGTAACTGTTGGGTATTACAGAACCTATGGATTTCATTCATTCATTCAAACTTTGTTCATTGACGCTCACTATATCCAGGTAACAGGACCTGGATGGACCCCTTGCCCTAACATTAGAAAAATGACACAATTCACCGTGGTCCAGAATGGTTTAAGCCAGGTTTTCAAACAAGAAACTGAGTCCCAGAAATGTAACAGTAATAATATTAAAAGATAACAACAAACTGTACTTTCCAGGAGCCACCTACTGTACAATAGTGGGATGAGGGTAAATTCTATTATTATTCCTGTTTTACACATGAAGAAAGTGGGGCATAGAGAAATTAACGTGCTCAGGGCCAAACGGCTGATAAGTGGCAGAGCTGGGATTCCAGCCCAAAGAGTCCAGCTCGAGAACCTGTGCTCTTATCCATTACACGTCCCCTCCTCTCCCTGAACTGCCACCTCGGCCTCCCGGACAGGGACCGCGAATGGAACGGAATCAGAGTTGCTGATGCCGAACACGTGGCACTAACCAGTAGACAACACCGTCCCCTAATTTGGACATATGTTTATGGGCACGTTTGAAAAATAGTACTTGTAATTGAAATGTGCACTTTCTAAAGGGAAATGACGCTTGGGAAAGAGAAGAGAGACGGGTATTACTCAAAGCCTGCAGACAACTCTGCAAGTAATTGTCTAAAGGCAGCCGTTGAAATTGAGAAGCAGTTTGGAAAATGTACAGTTTGGGAAATTTGTGTACCGATGTAATTATGGTAGTTGCGAGTTGATGTCATGCCTAGTAACTGTTTTTGTATTGCTTGGGCCTTTGTTACTGAGCTGTGATAGCATGAGCAAACTATTATAAACATAGCATGGCTATAGCATGCTTGTGTAACAGAAGATCGGGAACTTTTATTAAGTTTGTTTTCCTTGTCATATTGTAAAAATTTATTATGTGTACTGTGTATATTAGAAACAGATTTGGGTAATTCTGTCTAAATGAAGTCATCCCGGCTATTTCCAGACTGTCTGTTTTTGGTTGTGAATAATTTTCATACATCAGATGGTTGTCATATTTAGTCGCTCTCAAAATTTTAAAGAGAACATATCCCATTTTGAACTTTGGGTGGACTTCAGCCGCCTTGCTGTTGGGATTGTTTGAGTTAGAAATTATTGCCCAGTAAATTACAGAGGCTGAATACTAGTCATTTCTACAGGGTCTAGGGCTGCTGACTTCTATTCATAACTTTTCCCCCTTCATCAAGAGAACAGATTTTTAACTACTTCAGTAGTAGAATTTAAAGCTGCCAGGACACAGTTGGGCAAAGACTGCCAGCCCTTGTCCTTTTATGTTACATCCCATTGAGGAAATTCGGTAAACATTCAAACAGACAGAGCCCAGCGTTTATCGGTGTTCGTGGTAAAATGTGGATTTTAAACGGGTAGTTCAAAAACTCTGGGTGACTCAACCCTTCCCAGCCATGCTCCTCCAGCTCCTTCTTTTGCTACCAAGCTTCTAGAACCTGAATATTCTGTCTGCTGCTTCAACTTTTTTTTTTAACTTGTCACTTTCCTTCCTAACCTCCCCCTAAATCTGGCTTTCCCCCTCATCGTTTTCTTCAATGTTATTGTCACCAAATTCCGTGCCCATGTCTCCATCCTTACCTCAACTTGTGTGACTTTGTAGCAGCCTGGGGTCCTTTGGGGTGGACTCGTCTTCTTGGAAATTGCCTTCTTTTAAACTTCTTGAATTCAGTGCCCTCTGGTCCCCACATCATTCTCCTTCTGCTTCCCGCTGCTCTTACGGAACCCAAGTGCATTCCTCTCCCGAAGTTCAGTTCCTTGGATCTTCTGCAGCAGCACCTCTGTCTTCTTTGCTTGTTCTTGGGGCTCTGCACGCATGACTCCAAGCCTGTTCAGACCCCTCTTAGCTGCCTGCCCATGGCTCTCTCTTAGCTCACCCTCACCCTTTCAGTCACCTCTGATCCAACTCATCACTTTTGTCACCAGGTCCTATTGGTCAGACTCATGTGTCATCATTGACTTGTTAATTTCCCTCATCCCCACCACGGTTATCAGATCTGCCATTTTTCCTTCCACTGGGCACCTTCCGTCTGTTCCTGTCTCTGTGTTTCCCCTGCTGCTGCTGCTTTGTTTCTGAGTTCAGACCTTCAGGAAGGGTATGCTGAGCTCTTGGCAAAAAATGATCACTTATCCTGATTCGCACCCTCAGAGCATCTTCTGTTCTTCGGGCGGATCTTCTAGCCTGCCTACTGCTTTCAGCCTTGCCCTCAATGACAAGTTTTTCTGCTATTCAAGGACTTTCATTGGTCCAGTCTTACTTCCATACCAAGTCTAAATTCTATTGCCTTCTCCTGGTTTCTTAGTATTCTAGTTTCAGATTAAATCAGATGACCCGAGAAGAAGGTTGTAGTCCTCTTGCTGGAGAGGGGAGTTCAGAGCCATGATTCCGTCTGTCAGGAGGTGGACATAAGTGCAGTCCATCTGATAGTATTTCCGATTCCCCCAAATCCAGGATTGCAAACATGGCTTGTTCTGATGCCCGCCATTTAGGCAGAAGGCCCTAGTGATTAAATTGTGTTTGAGTTTAAGTCCAAGAGAATTATGTCTCTGTCTGCTTTCTTCAGAAGGGAACTAAACACTCTGCAATATGCTGTGTGTCCCCACATCTAAATGCTCTGCTGTGTTTCCCCGTGCATCCTCTCCATGGATCTCTACGGCTACAGCCTAGCGGGTTCCTTCCCATCTTCTCTGGATGTAGGATCCACAACCAGGCACTCCCTTGTCTGCACACAAAAGAGCTGCTTCATCAGACCTAATGAAGCTGCTTTTAATAAGACGTTGGTGAAATCATGTCTGATTTGTTCTTTGATAGCATAAAGGAATGGTTATTTATTCTAGAAATAAAATTAAGAGTCCAAACCACATAGAGTAAATAGAGCACAGAGGTTTTGTTTGATCTAGATATGAGATGGCTCTGCCTAGAATGCAGTTTGAAGGATTCTTGAACGAGGATGGCCTCTGTAGGATTGCTGTGATTGATCAGCCATGTCTGCCGTGGGCACTGGAGTTGGGAATAGTGGTATGTGTGCCTTCTACCTGCCGAGACTGACTTACCTGACATAGTCTGTCCTGATCACATACTAGAATAGAGAAGAGCCTGGAATTATTTTTTTCTGGGACAGCTGATAGATCCTGCAGTAACTACTGAAATACTATCTAAAATTAAACATGTCTTTTGTGTATTCCTCATATCCTCATCTGAGACGGTGCAAATTGTATTCTTATCCTGAAGCTCTAGCTCTTTGTGGTCAAACATGAGCTGTGATTTGTCCTTAAAGGCACAGGATCTTTTATATGATAACTGGGGCATCATATAAACTCAGCTAGGTGGTTGAGAGTTACAGAGATTTGTGTTTCAGAATATGGTGAGAGGAGGCACCTCATGATTAATAGCGTGATCTCCGGTGTCAGGCTCCCAGGTTGAGGTCCTAGCACTACCGTTACTGCTGTGTGACCTTGGAAAAGTAGCTTAACCTCTCTGTATTTCCGTTTTCTCATCTAGAGAATGTTACCTCACCTACCTGAAGGCGATTGTACAGATTAAATGATTAATGCATGAAAAGTGCTTGCACAGTACCTGGGACATAGAAAATTCTCAGAAAAATTAGCTCTTCTCATAATTATATAAACTCATTTTAGAGGGAAAATGAATACTTGTTAAACTCCAGATTATATTTTAATTCAGTTAATATTAGTCCCTATTCAAATATGCATTTTAGCAGTGCAGCAGGGACTAATCCTCTGGCTGGTAGTCAGTTGTGGTTAAGTAGACATGATGGGAAGACATCTGACTTCCCATCTGTAAAATGGGGATGACCACATGCCCATCCTATGGGGTTATGAAGATTAGCTGAGTTACTGTATTATAAATGGCCTAAAACAGTGCAAGGTACACAACAAACACTTAATAAATGTTAGCTGTTCTCATCATCTCTGCTACTATTGTTGCATTATCGTGATACAACATTATTTTCCTAAATATGTCTAATTTGGCGTAAGTGAGGGTCATATGTTCAGAAAATGCCATCCTGGTCTCTCTTTTATCCTTATTTTCCCAGAATTGTACATGAATTCATGCTCTGTTGTCTTAACAGCCAAGGAACTAGTTCCTAGTCTTACATCTTGAAGCTGTGGCACCCTGCCTGGCCCAAAGGAGGCAATCCGTAGATATTTATTCCCCTGTGAGTTAGTGAATGACTGAGTGATGACTGAATGAATGAGTGAAATATCAAAGCCAAAAAGAAAGGAAAATTGATACTACTTTAGTTGAAGAGGCTCCAGACTGGTCTCAGGTTCATAAACCTCTAGGAACATTTCAAGACCATAAACACAGCATTAAAAGAATCTGATGTCAGTCCCACCTAAATCTTTCATCGGATCGATGAAATGAATCTTGCCAAGTACAGAGTGAAAATCAGAAAACTCCTGCAGTGCTGTTTGACTGCCCTTAATGCTCTGTGCTTACCTTTGTACGTTTGCTAATCTGTTTAAGGTATAATAGTAATGGCATAGAACTTTAATTCCTAAGTACAGAAAATTAAAGGAGACTAAAGGCAAAATACAGAAATGTTTCTGGTGTCAAGATGAAGTTCAATGAAGCATAGCGAAGATGGAATCGATTATTAAATAAATGTGGAGGGAAGATGCGAAAATAGACCTAAATCTCTCATTATGAAGGGAATTGGTTTACTTGATTATTTGCAACAGTATCACACGCAGGAAAACCTAAGACAAATGAAAGCAAAACAGAATTTAATTGAGCTATTATTTTGCAGACTTTGGCTTGGTTTCAGACAGTCTAATCAAATTGTGCTTTGCTCAAATAACTAATGTTAAATGCAGCCTACCAACAGATGTTTAAAAAGAGTCTAATTGGAAAATCTACATCCTGGATTTAGTCTGTCTCATCAGAAAAAAAAAATAGCTTCAAATTTATATTTTTGGGAATGACACCCAAATGACAAGCATTTCTAGAAAAGATAAAGTTTTCTTCAAAGTTGCCCAGTGCTTGGGTGGAATTATCTTGAATAGTCAAAGGTGGCACTCTGGAAATTAAAGTTCTTGGAAATTCTCCAGCTCCGTGCCATATATAGAGCTGTAGAGAGAAATCTCCTTTATCACATTACATCACCAGAGTCCTGTTACAGTCCCTGGATCGTGTCAGGGGCCCGTGTGCTGTAATTTATAATGAACCCTTGCAAGTCGTGCAAGGCACATACTGATTGATGACATTTAAAGGTGCTGTCAAGGTGGCTAGGTAATGAAGTTGACCTTCTTCCATCGTTGTCTCGGTTTCACGTTTGTATATAGAAGGAAACTGTTTCACCTGCCATATTTGCTTGGAACTTTTCATGAAATCTCCAAAAGGAACTTGGCTTAACAGTTAACTCTTTTCTTCCTTTAGACCAGGGGTCAGCCATATCTTCTGTACAGGGCCAGATGGTGAATATTTTTGGTTCTTTGGGCCATACTGTCTCCATGGCAGTAGTACTCTGCTGTTGTCTTGCAGAGACAGCCACAATATGTATAATTATTTATTATGCATAAATAATGAGCATGCAGTATTTCAACAGAAATCCATTTGTGGATGCTGGAGTTTGAATTTTATATCATTTTCACATATCACATAATATTCTTCTTTTGAGGTTTTTTCACCTATTTAAAAATATAAAAACAATCGTCCCACTATGGAAAACAATTTGGAGGTTCCTTAAAAAACTACAAATAGAACTACCATATGATCCAGTAATCCCACTCCTGGGCATATACCCAAAGAAAACCATAATCCCAAAAGAAACTTGTACCATCATGTTTATTGCAGCACTCTTTACAATAGCCAGGACATGGAAGCAACCTAAATGCCCATCAACAAATGAATGGATACAGAAGATGTGGCATATATATACAATGGAATATTACTCAGCTATAAAAAGGGATGAGATGGAGCTATATGTAATGAGGTGGATAGAACTACAATCTGTCATACAGAGTGAAGTAAGTCAGAAAGAGAAGGACAAATATTGTATGCTAACTCACATATACGGAATCTAAAAATGGTACTGATGAACTCAGTGACAAGAACAAGGATGCAGATACAGAGAATGGACTGGAGAACTCGGGGTATGGGAGGGGGCGGGGGGTGAAGGGGAAACTGAGACGAAGCGAGAGAGTAGCACAGACATATATATACTACCAACTGTAAAATAATCAGTGGGAAGTTGTTGTATAACAAAGGGAGTCCAACTCGAGGATGAAAGATGCCTTAGAGGACTGGGGCGGGGAGGGTGGGGGGGACTCGGGAGGGGGGAGTCAAGGAAGGGAGGGAATATGGGGATATGTGTATAAAAACAGATGATTGAACCTGGTGTACCCCCAAAAGAATAATAAAAAAAAATAAAATAAAATAGGAAAAAAAAAAACAAAAACAATCGTAGCTCAGGGCTGCTATGACGACATACAGATACAGGCATCAAGTCAGATTTGGGCTGGAGTTGGCTGACTTCTGCTATAGGAGATCAGGTATGATCTCGCAGATGGTCCATTGAACAAGGTTGCTTGAATGAGGAGTCCAGTGAAGACTGAAATCTGGCCACCATACACCAAGCTTTGCACCCTGGTATGGAACTGACACAGCATCTCCTTGGAAGAAGGAGTACCTTCTTCTCATTTGCACAGGGGTGCCACCCAACACCCACGTTTCCTCCCTTTCCATCTTCTTGTTCTGACATCTATCCATGCGTTGCAGTAGGTGTAATAGCTAAACTACCACTAACTTTCTGAGATGCAAGGAAACGGACTAGGCTGGCCTTAGCTAGCCCATACGATTCAGGAGCTCCCAAGGAAACCAAAACCTCCGATGCTCCAATCCAAAATGGTCAGCCCTCCACATACACGGGTTCCACATCTGCAGATTCAACCAACCACGGATGGAAATCTTGATCCACAGTTGGTTGAATCCCGCAGATGCAAAACTTGCAAATATGAGGGCCAACTGTATTTGTTGAAAAAAAAAATCAGCATGTAAGTGGACTTGTGCCATTCAAAGCTGTGTTGTTCAAGAGCCAACTGTACTTGTGTGAAATTGAGGAAAGCACCCTTTCAAGACATCTTACTCCAATTTGGAATATTTGCATAATGCATCTGACTTAATTACGTTAAAACAGTTTACTGCCATCCACCAGAAAAATATCTTATAGGTCTATAGATACTTTATAGATAATTAAATGAATCTAGGATGTCTCCAAACGTGAATGACTCCTCCTTGAATCCAAAACGTCACGGCACTCCGTCCACATAGAGCCCTTTTGCAGTGCTCAGTCATAGGCTGGTCCTGTTTTCCTCCGCTGGTTGCGCTTTGAATCCAGACATGTCTGATTTTGGCAAAGTGACTTACCTCTGTAAGCCTCCGTTTCTTATCTGCAAATGATTAGTCAGTGGTTCTCAAGCCTGGGGGCACATCAGGATTAATATAATTTTTATCATCATCCAGATCTAGGTCTCAAAGCTTTTTAAAATATAAGTAGATTCCTGAACTCTATCTATGATTAAAAATCTTGGGATGGGGCCCAAGCATGGATCTGTTTAAAAGCCTTTGTAAGTGCTTTTTTGTGCACACCCATGGCTGAAGACCACTTGTCAAGGTAACAGCTACGTTCCATTCCAACTTCAAATCTCAGCATCTCTTTCATTCTGTTTTCCCTCATTTTGTTGGTCCCCAGCCTCCTTCTAGGCTACTTGAAATGAACTCTTCAACTTTGTCTCCCCAATGTGAACCATCACTGGTCATCAGAAGATGCCAGGGATACCGTGGTTTTTGCCCTAGATAATTTGCACTGGACAAGAGGCAAATGTACTATGGGAGAATTAGGAAGGCCACCCCTTTAACCTTGGAGTTCTCTTGAGAAGTCCAGGGAGTGAGGACAAAGACGGATAATACAGGTGGTATCATACTGAAGGCCTATCTGGGGGGTTTAAATATGCAGCTGATCTCCTCTTCTCTATACACTTGTGCATTTCTGCTTTAGAATGGACCTATAGACCACATTTTTATGAGATGTGCCCATTTTGATGATATTTCCAGGCCAGCCCAAATCGGGAAATATACTATGAGTCTCATGAGATCACTAACTTGATTTCCTACCAAAGTCATTTGGATACCTTTCAGGTAAGTGTTGAAATTGGCCCACATCTCAGAGTCACACCTGGTTTCTAGGAGTTGAGGGCATACCTCATTCAGGAACTTGAATGTTATTTAAAATGTAGAGTCTGTGTTTATCCAGGGCCTTTATTCTGTCAATGCTTTATAAACAAATACCTGCTCTGCTCATTTTGCAAAATACAGGCAGAAAAGAAACCAGCACCATGGAACCAAAAGACAAACTGGTGTCTTACTTACTCCTCTCTACCTGTATTACGTTTGTCATATCCGACTTGACTTTTTAAAGTAGAAGCCTCTTCATTCTGGAACTGTTTGAGATTTGGGGGACTGTTAATGGATGAAGGCAAAACAGTCTTAACGCTTTATGGTTCATGAGATCCTCAGGGCATTTGGGACCATTTTTCTTTGAGGTAACACCAGATGCATGAGGCCTGAAAACTCACCATCTATCAGCAGGCAGCCAATCTGACTTTTTCTTTTCTTTTCTTTTAACATAATTTACCAAATGGAGTTCTACCAAAAAAAAAAAAAGAGAGAGAGAGATTATATTTTTTTGACTTACGAACAGCAGGTCAGAAATTTCAAATAAAATTTCAAGAGCAGTAATTTTGAAAACGTACACAGATGAATTTGAAGATAAATATTTCACTGCCTACACAGCTCTGTTTAGAATACTAGCTTAGGAAATGTATTCCAGGAGCCTTACCATTTTGCATGACATGGTGTCAGTTCACGCACAATATATTAATGCTTAATTGAAGATAATGTAACTGCAGATCAAAGGCATGATTAGCGGGCTTGCAGAAAATCTTATGTAGATCAGGATTTTGACTAATAGAAGTCTGGGCAAGACTGGTTTAGGGAAGGGTCTTGAGACCAGCTGAGCCTGTATCTGTCCGCTCAGCTGATGGTGACAACAGCTGGAGCCCCACCCGGGGAGGGCGGTTAAGGACCACTGACATCTCCACCATCCAGCAGTACCTCCTTTGAAATTGATACTTGCCTCGTTTGGCTCCTGGTTGGTCCCCGGAGCTGCTGGATAGCAGATCTCTTGACTGTCTCCTTGTCTACAATGAGAGGTTCATTTCCGTCAGTGTCAGGATACCTCTGTGTCTCTCAGACCTGTAACTTATATAGGAAGTACATGAGCTGGGAGGAGGTTTTAGAACAGCAGTTGGCAAACATAGACCAGTGGGCCAAATCCCACAGCTTGTTTTTGTAGGACTCACAAGCTGTTTATGTTTTTAAATGGTTGGAAAAAATCAAAAGAAGAATAATATTTCATGAAACACGAAAATTCCACGAAATTCAGATTTCAGTGTCCACAAATAAAGTCTTATCAGAAGAGAGCTGTACTCATGCATTGGGCAGACTGTGGCTTCTCTTGATAGATTTGTGTAGTTGTATGTCCTGCAAAAGCCTCCGAATATTACCTGGCTTCTTACAGAAAAAGGGTGTGGACTCCTGATGTAGAAGTTGGGGTTTGATCTTCAGGGTATCTTTGGGAGGAGGAGCTTGGGCATCTAGCAGTGTGCTCCTTTTATAAAGGAAGGTAGATGAAAAACAAGAAAATGGCATTTTTCCCTCATGTTGGAAAAATGCAGGCAGGGCCTGGAGGAAAACTGATAGAGAACACAGTTACCGGACGCCAAGACCACAGCGTTCTCGTGAGAAGATGGCTGATCTTTATTATTATTATCACCATCAACAAGATCTGAGACTCTATTTGGTCTTTATTAACGTAGTTATCATCATCAAGGTCTTGGATTTATCTGGTATTAAAATTTATTGGAAATGGTATAGTGATGCTCTCTGACAGCAGGGCCCCTAGGAAGTAAACGTGAGAATGGACCAGAGGACTGACTGATTCATTCACTTACCCATCTATTCGCTTACTATTCCTAGTCCTATTTATTATTTACCCTGCTTAGTACTGGGATTCAGAATCGAATATTTCTTAGTCCTTATGTTCAGCTGAAATTGCACAGAGAGAATTATAATACGATGTAATAAACGTACTAATAGATGCAAATGAAGGGAGCTGTGGGAGCATAGAGGGACAGAGCACCTGAAATGGGACTAGTGCAAGTGAAGAACTTAATTTTTTAATTGTGTGTACTTTTAGTCCATTGAAATAGTCACATGTGGGAGTGGCTACCATTTTGGGCAATGCAAAAAGAGAACATTTCCATCATCATAGAAAATCTGTTGGACAGTACTATTCTAGAATGTCCTTTGGCTTTTAAAACATTTTGGTAAGTATATCCTCCTGAAGAACGATCAGAAGGTGGTCTCTTTTAATGTGGCTTCTTCATCCATCTCCAAAATGTGTCTCTAACTCCTTGCCACATACTATGTCTTCCATATCCTTCTTTTACTGAATTGCTATCAGGCAGGACAATACCACAGTAATTTCTGGGAACAGCTAATGCCTCTCCCTGGGGGCTGACGTTTTCCCTTCTAATAAGAAAAACTCCAAAGTCCTGGAAGTTTCATTGAAGGAAACCAAGCCAAACTCCTTCCCCCACAGTGAACCACAAGACCCTTTGAAAACTGATGATTATTTTTATTTGTGTAGACTTAAGATGGAAATAAGAACTTCAAAAGAGAATTTGAAAAATACCCTTCTCACCAAAAAAGCTTAAATCATTTCCTCTGAAAGTTTCCTTCTATCGAAGGTTTACTTTGGTCCCACAGACCAGCCTCCTCCTTTCCTCAGTCTGAGGAGGAGGAACGTGACCTTCAGTTTCCATTGATGCGGCTCTAAGGCTTCCACACGGGTCTCTGTTCTTGCCTCTTCTCTCAGGGGCAGGGACTGACACACCCTGGTTTCCTCTTGGCTCTGCTAAAAACCAGACCCTTGAACTTCGTTTTTTGCTCCCAAAACCTGTTCATAATTGTGCTTCTCACAACTGCCCCTCAGGTGTGAGCTTTATCGACCTGTGATACAATGACTAATGTTATATGTCCATTTAGATTAGTAACAGTAATCAGAGTAGAGTTAAGTTTCTTGGTTTAATATGTTGATTGGTTAGGGAAAACTTGGGGTTGCCCTTAATCTTTAGCTTCAGGTATTGGTGAGAAAAGTAAAGTGTAGTTGTTAAGACTCTAGAGTCAGCTATAGTCAAATTCAAAAACCTCTTGCCTGCTGTATGACCTTGTTCAGCTTCGTTCACTTCTGAACCTCTTCTGTAAAGTAGAAATGTCTACCCATCAGATTATTTTGGAGGATTAAGCTTTAAGAAATGTATCTATGAAGAACTGACACCTAGCGCTCTGAATGTTACTTACTCTTGTAGCCAGTGCTCTCATCATCCTTACTCTGATTTTGGTGGTGGGTTATCACTTGGCAGATCCTAGGCTGACCTGCGCAGAACAGATTGGAATTTTACGTACTATTAAGATATTTTTCAATGGTGATCCATGGGCAGAGAGTGGCGATTGTCGTTCGAAATATGCATTTCAGAGCAATGGCATTTAGAATGGTCATGGTTGTATTATCATCTCCAGATCTTTCATATACACCAGATGAACTAAAGATTTCTCCAGCTGAGTGAAACTGTGCCGAGTTGAGTAGGTCCGCTGTACAGGGACCTACTTCACTTGTGATGGTGCAGTTAGCTGCACCTGCTGAGAAGAAAAGTGAGCATCTGAGATGCATATTCTCCCCCCACCCCTACCCCTTCCCTGACCCCTTCGTTGTTCCCCTCCCCACTCTAGGGAGGAAGTTGTGCAATTACTTTCTCATCGAGTTTATAGTTCCATATTTGCAAGCAGGACCAGGGAATATTCTCGTTTCCCAGTGACTTTTACTTTTCTTGGGTCTTGGTGTGTTGGGAAGCAAAGGATGGGTTTTAAAGTTGTCTTCTGATGAGGCCTTCTAGTCAGAGTTAACTTGCTTCTCTGGGGACTGGGTAATTTGTCACTCTTCATTGCCCTGTCACTTTTCCCACAAGGGTGGTTCTCCACACACCTGCAGGACACTTGTTCTTTCACTTCTGTTTTGCCACATTATTAAATGCATTTATTTTAAAAAGGGACAAATGTTTTCTAACAGCCAGTAGGACAACTCGAATTCAAATAGGTCATGTTTTGTTAAAAAGCATGAAATTTTCCAAGAAGATGTGGGAGAAGCTTAAGAAATGGAAATTATGGAAACTAGGAATTCTGAGATTTCAGCTATAATGGGAGAAGAATGAGGGAAACAAGGAACGGATTCTCTGCTCGAGATTGCAGACTGCTGGTCCACAGGCTGAACGCTGTTTAGTTTGCACAAGGTGTCGAACACCTTGTGGAGTTAGTTGCAAATGTTAAAACAGCTGAAATGCTCCAATGAAAATTGTATTTTCCAGCTTATTCTTCAAAAGAATTGGAAGCTGGGACAACATTTCTATACACCATTGGTTATCTGGAGCTCAGAAATGCTGCTCCTTTCTACCTCACAGTGGATTTCAAACCTGCCACACACTTCCTTTCAGTACCTGCCTGTCTGTTACAGATCTCCCTTCCAAGTGGCCAAAAGCTCCACTAATAGATCCACCCCAGAGTCACGAGGGCTTCGATTTTCTGCAACAGGCCATCTTGAACTCAGGGATTTTGGAGTTCTGGCCTCCTGGTCCCTGTGCATCCTGACCATAGACCTGATGTCTTCTTTAACTGGCTGCCCACGTGCATGTTGGAACTCAGCGTTCTTACCTGGGATTCTGTGGAGCGATGATTCCCAGACAGCCAGGGTGGGGCAGGGGGCATGTTTTGCTACAGGAGGAAAGTATGTATCAGACCAGATGATACACATTTTCCCTTATAAGGTTTGGATACTCCACTCATTACCCCAAAACTTAGTGTTAAAACAAGTGTTAACATTTATTATTTCACACATTTTCTCTGAGCCAGAAATATGGGAGTAGTTTATGGGTAGTCCTGGATCAGAGTCTCTCATGAGATTGCAGTTAAAATGTGAAGCTGGGGCTATGGTGGGACTGAAGCATCCACTCCCGAGACGGCTCCCTCTAATGGCAGGAGGCCTCCGTTTCTTACGGTGAGGACCTCTCCAGAGCATTGCTTGAGAGTCTCATAACGTGGCAGCCGGCTTCCCCTAGAAAGATCCAAGTCTTTTGTGACCAAGCTTTAGAAATCACATACCATTAGCTCTGCCATATTTATCGGTCCCACAGACCAGCCCTGACCCAGTGTTGGAAAAGACTGCACAAAGCAGGCACACCAGAGGGTGAGAATCTTTAGGGCGGACCCCATTGAGAGTCATTGCCTGAGTGAGCCAGTGTAACAGCTCGTCACGTGTCACATCCCTCAGCCGGGTTGGACAGAAGAAAAAAAGTTAAAGGCCAACTGGTGCACTGTTGGCCCAAAGCCACTGGCCAAAGTAGCATTCACCTCACTAAAAGATCTCCCTGTGACTACGAAGAAAGATGGACTCAAGAAGAGATGAATTGCACCAAGAAGTTTGAGGAATTAGATTTCTTTCTCAAATTCTGCAGATTTCCTCCTTTCCTCCCCCCTTGAACATCGCGAGGTTATATATTCTCAAAGCTGTGAGAGCTTGGAAGATAATCACAAAGTGATTTTAAGGCAGACTCGGTAGTTCAGTATTTCCATCCAGCAGCCTCTCTAGCATCGGTATGTCAGAGGTTTGACGTTATTAGAATGTGATTTTGTTAGTTGTTAGGTGGTCAGATGGAAGGTTAAGAAGAACAAGTCCATGCAGAGACTTGAATAGACTGCTAGGAGGTACCTTGTCCAACCTCTGACAAATTACTGGGTGATTGCATTCCGTTAGACAGGGGGATTTTGATAAGGATCAGGCAAAGCAGACAAAGGTCCCTGAACTCATGGAGCTTACATTCTTCTGGTACATTAAACCTGTATGCAAAATAGTAATAATCGCCAGATGCCAGATGATACTGAAAGCTATTAAGAAAACAAACCTGGTTAAGATCTAGACAGTGGTGTTGAGATTCCCATGGTAGATTGACTGGCCAGGCAAGACCTCTTTGAGGAAGTGATCTTTGGGTAGAGACCTCAGTTGAGTAAGAGATTGAGTCTTGCAAGCATCTAGAGAAAGAATATTTCAGATTGAGGGGGTAGCAGCTGGAAAATCCCCCTCCCCCACCCCCAGACAGAAACAAGCTTGGCTGGCCTTCCACAATTCATGCGGGCTCCGTCCATCCACTCTTTGGTACCAAGGTTGTCACCACTGCGCTGGTTCTGGTTGACCGTTGGCTCTGCTCTCTTGTCCATAGTCTTGTGGTCCTGACTTAGCTTTCTTCTCTAAAGAAAGCTTTTGCCTGCCCAACGAGATGCACATGGGAAGCACATTACCCTGTGGTGAGTCTATGTGTATTTCCCCTTTTTCTCCCCACTGAGATTTTTACAAAACTTATGCATGCAAACAGGTATTTTTGTTTGTTTCACTTGAGTCGCTTTTGCATAATATAACAAGGCCATGATTTCACATGTACAGTAATTCATAGAAAGTGATAGTCATCTTGCTTAGACACCTTAGTTCTCAAAACTAGCTTGCTAAATATAGTACCTTCTCAGCCCCATATAAGGTGGCATAAAAAAAAGAAAAAATAAAGGTCAAAGATTCCCCACCCACGAATTTGGTTATAAAAACAGCAAAGCAGGGTTTTTCTGAACTTGAATCAGTAAATTTTTAATTTAAATAGTATCCTGTTTTGACAGAGTGCTAAACCACAGAAGTCTCAGAAAGGCACTATTAATCTTGTGTCAATAGCTGCTGGCATCTCTCAACAGGAAGCTTGGGATGGCTTTTGTTGTCATTGTGTGATCCACCAACGAGGAATGTGTGCCCTTATTTGTTGCGTCCGGGAAATGGTCAGAAGTGCTCTGGTGCGGCTTGAGCCTGTTGACATTAATCTGTTACATAACCCTTTGCCACACAAAAACCTGTATTGTTTCTTGTGTTCAATTAATCACCATTAGATTTGGGGCTTTGCGAAACGTGCCTCCTGAGCGAGGCACAACACAGTGTCACACAAACTGTCTTTCCTGACCCACCCAACGGCGCGCTGAGCCTGCAGACCTTTCCCACCTGGGTCTTGGGAGCCCATCTCTTGTACAGTTCAGCTCTGCAGGTCTGCACAGTTCTTGAATGGCTTGGACTCTGCCTAAGAAATCCAAGATACTGGAAGAGCTCTTTGCTGGAATTCACTCCCAGTTCTCTTTCAGTTTGTTGCATGTTGAAGAGTGAAGTTACATTTTACTGTAAAGGTGACTGCATTTTTCTTATGGGGCCTTCAGGGTAAACAGCCGTTCGTTTCCATCTGTGAACACACATGTAGCTTGTGTTGGGGTAGGGTGCCCGGTGCTTCCGAAGTCATTATTCTTCTGTAATGTTTATGCTCCGCGGTTGTGCATATATCGATTCCATGCCCCAGTGCCGGACCGAGAGGTAGCCGGTAATTCCAGCTGAATGTGTTACAGTTGAAAGTAGGCCGGGGTGGAAGCAAGGGATGGATCAAGCAAATAGCTTTTAATTTTACGTCAGTTGGTTTTCTACTTTGCTCTGGGGCAGAAGTTTGCAGCCCAGGGTCACGTTAGATGTCGCTCCCGATTTGGAAGAGAGGCATTCTTGGAAAGTGTCTGGCAAGACAGAACTCAGGATTTCAATCCCTGACTCTCGGTGACTGATGGGGAAATTGGAGGTGGCTTCTCCAGTCTACAATTGCAGCCCTTATCTCTCGACCAGCTAGAGATGCTGGAGATTAGAACAGGCAACAACGATTCTAGATTCTTCAAGGATAAAATTAGCATAACATTTATTAAATGTGTGTCCCCCACACTCTTTTTTTTTTTTTTTTTTCTAAATAAATTGCATAATAATGACATTGGTAGATTACGTTGTCACATGAAGAATTAGAAGGTTCCCTTTCAGGCAAGGCTCACAAATCTCTTCAGTATGGAATTAACAGTCCTCCGTGGGTAATCTAGGACTGCTGGGGCACAGCCAGAGAGGGCAGAGACCTCTTTTTGCCCCCTGCCCAAGGACACACAAGGGGAGAGGCCAGGTGCCAACATGACACAGATACAATTTCAGGTTTAAAGCTACAGATAATACAGTTATGAAGGATTTTAATCTGATGTTTTAGTTCAGATTTTAAAATTGTTGGCCATGCAGTCAAAAGAATTAGCCTGGCTTTAAAAGAGGCACAGGGGACCATGTCTGAATCCCAGCTTGCCACTGTGAACTTGGGCAAGATCTTTAACCTTTTCATTTTTGTTTGTGTGTCCATGAAATGGCTGTAAGTGATACTCATCTCACAAACTTAAGGTGCGGACAGTTTGAAAACTGGAACATAAAGCATCCAACCTGAGACACCCAGCATGTGACACACACTTAACAAAAGATGCTAATAATATTATCAGAACATGATGGACTTGTTTATGATGACTTTAAGACACCAGGTTGTTATTAATGTCATTGGTAAAAGTCTTAAGCCATAGGACCTCATTCATCTTTGGCTAGAATTTCATAGTAATAGGAGAATAAATGAGGTTTTGAATGCCAGATATTAATACGATTAAGTGGAAAAGCTAAAAGGAAGGAATAAAAAAAGTACCTCCAAGCTGCTGATGAGCTGGACAGAAAGATCACTGAATGAAATAAGTATATCACTAATGGAGAAAACTATTTTATGCCCAGATTCATATATTCAAACTGATAAATTTTAAAAAATCATTTTATAAAGAAGAAATTAAAGCCTTTTAAAATTAACATTATTTAAGGGGAGGTTAATCTGTAAAAAATTATCCTGTTAACATGGCCTGATTGAAAACAATAAAACTTACACAGTGGACATTTTGAAATGGGCCAGCATGTAGACAGAATGTATGTCCCTAGAATACAGTCCTCACTCGGTTTCCACTGGGGATTGGTTCCAAGACCCCTTGGATACCCAAGTCCAAGGATTCAAGTCCCTTATGTGAAATGGTGGAGTATTTGTATATAACTTACACACATCCTCCCATATCCTTTAAGTCACTTCTAGATTACTAGTAATACCTAATACAATGTAAATGCTATGTAAATAGTTGTAAATACAATGTAAGTGCTATGTAACTGGTTGCCTGCATGCAGCAAATTCAAGTTTTGCTTTTTTGAAACTTGCTGGAATTTTTTTTTTCCTGAATATTTTCGATTGGCGATTGGTTAAATCCAAAGATAAGGAACCTGCAGATAAGGAGGGCCAATTGTATGTGGGTGACAATAAGATAGTTGCTGATAGATTTTATACATCATTTATTGCCAGACTCTATGAAAGTATGATTGTCATAGTTTGGCCCATTAGACCTAGCGAAAAAGAGAAACTTTGATGTTGAATTCTAGAGTGAGGAGTTAGCGCGGGGTTTGTGAGAAAGGACAGTGAAAGACTTTTGAGTGAAAACCCATTGGACCATGAGGTCTTAATTATACTTTCATCATGAGACCTTGGGGGGGATTTCTTTGTTTTTTGTTTTTTTTTTTCTAGGCAGTAAAATGTCTTGAAGAAATTCCCAGAGCTTATGAATAGAAGACATCTTATTGAATTTTAAAGCGAGGTTGCAGGCCCACCTGATAAGACACCTGTAAATTTGGATGATTGAAAGAAAAATGCACATATGGTGAATTGAAACTCAGTGATTGATCCGTGGCTGGGACAGTTTGAGCACACTTGGGGTTGACTTGGGGAATCCCTCCCAGAAAGGCATCACATGAACCAAGATTTGCTGTTGCCATCATGTGCTTTGCAATTTGGTGTTTCCTTCTTGCTATGCTTTTCAAGGTTGATTGGAGATTTTAATATAACTACTTCCTAATCTCCCTGTGGAAAGAGGTACCTCTATGAGTCAGATGCAAATGGCAAAACCCAACTTAGACCAGTTGGTAATAGGGGGAAAGTCTGTTGGCCCACAGAACTTGAAAGTTCAAGGGTCAGCCAGACACAGCTGGGCCTGGGCAATCAAATCATGTCATCAGGACCCAGTCTAGCTCCATTTTTTGTTCTGCTTTCTTTTTGTGTTGGCTTCATTCTTTGTCAGATTTTCCCTTTGCTGAGCAAGATGACTGCTAGGAGCCCCCAGATAGACACACTGACAGTTCAGCAGCCCTGGCAGAAAATCAGTATCTCTTGCCCAGTAATTCCCACAAAAATCTTTGAATTGACTGAATGACTTGAGTCATCTGTGTGTGAACCAATCCCTGTGGTCAAGGAGTTGGGAATATGCTGATTGGGTGGGACGGAGCCAGGTGCCCACCTCCAGGTGACCCTGGATGGATTGGCTCCGTTAAAACCACAGAGATCCGGAATCAATAGGGGTAAGTTGTTGTCCTTTTAGAAGCTGGAGGAGTGGATGCTGCATGGACGTTTTACCCCACATCGTCTTAAAGAGGGTGAGGCATACCATATTGTTAGTTTCAGCCAGTCAGCAAGTTTAGTGGAAAAATCACTTCCTTAAGAGTTGGGTAACTTGACATTCAATCCCAGCCCTGTGACTAAGTGTTCATAAAGCTTGGGAGAGCCCTGTCAATTAATTTCCTAGGACTGAGTTTCCTCATCAGAAATCAGAGACCCTAGAATATTTCTACAAGTCCCTTTGTGCTGAAAACACGTCTATATTTCAAACTTAGAAATCATCTTTATCGTGGTTTTCAGATGATGCTCATCTGATAGACTGGTGTGTTCTAGACTGTCAGCGTTGTCTGATAGGATTTTCCACAGTGATGGAAATAGTCTACATCTCTGCTGTCCATGGCGGTAGTTTCTGACCAAATCGTCTATTAGGTACTTCACATCTGGCTGGAATGACTGAGGAACTGAATGTTTTATTTTATTTTCTTTTCATTGACTAAAACAAATGCACAGGCACCTAGCGTCTCCTCTATTGGAAACTCAGCTCTAGATTAATGGTCACATAGTTATGTGAATTTTAGACAAGTGAAAGTGGAAGTTGACCTTCTGTGCCTTTGGTGAGTAGTAATTAAATTTATTTTTCGTTCATAATTTGCAGTTAAAGTAAAAAGGACTGGTCATTCCAGCAAATACAGAAAGACTGTTGTCCCCCAACCAAAAAAGAGTATTATGTTGGAGGTCGATTATTTTAGCTTTTGTGGTTCCTCATGTATCTCCCCTGCCAGGTGGTATGAGGCAATGGAAAGAATACTTAATTAGCAGTCAGAAGTTTTGGGTTCTGGTGTCGGTTCTGCCAGTAACTACTTAGATGTATGACCTTTGGCTAGTCATTGTTCCTTCCTGGGCTTGCGTTTTCTCATCTGGAAAATGAGGGGGTGGGATTAAAATGATCTCTCAATCTATTCCAGACCAAAGTTTCTATGATTCTAAGTCTTTTTCTTCGTTCTCATGGTCAGGATGGTGGCTGAGAGTTTCTCTTTGTGTAGTTGTTGAGTGTACTACGTCTGGGTGTTTCAAAGAACTAGGGAGATACCTTGGACCATTGAATCTGAAAGAACCCTGAGGAAAGTCAAGGTCTGTTTCCATATTGTTTAGTTTTCTAATCCAAGATAAATCTAGAAAAGAAATAACAGGTAGCATTAAGCAGTACATACTTGATTCAAAAGTCAGGTTAGTCTGAAATGGCTCTGTTCGGCTACTTCCAGAGTTGAACGTGGAGGTCAAGGCTTCAGAGAGGGTATTTGTAAGATGGGCCAAAGTGAAGGGTACTGAGTGAGGGACAGAAGGGAAGGATTGTTAGCGGAAGTGAGCTTGAGCAATTAGTTCATCAAGTAAAACCGTAACTGCCACTGCTTGGTAAGCCTGAAGAAGGAAATTCAGAGAGAAGACGTTCTCTGGTACCCGGGAAGTTAGGGTTAAGGAAAGATGTTTGGAGTGACTTCATCTGTAGAAGGTTGGATTTTGAGGGAGGAGATGAATCACAAATGAAGAGAAAGAGGAAGGAAAGAACATTGGCCAGATTTGCAGGAGCAGGTAGGAGGATGTAAAGTGTTCCAAAGGACAGTGTGGTAGGATGTGTCAAACCAGTACAGAGGGAGAGAGGCATCCGTTGGGGCTGCCTAGAAACAAGATGCTTATTTGGTGATTTAATTTTGATGTTCGGTAATGACATAGGCTAATTGTGTTGTGATTGTGTGATAAGGCGGCCGGGTTAAAACACGTATTGATGTGGTCATGCTGCTGAATTCCCATTGAAAACAAAAGCTCCTATACTCTGTCTCCATAGGATCGTTTAGACACGGTTGCATCTTGTAGCTTTATTTTTATTTTTTAACTGGCTATCTTTATGTATGGGAACAGTCATCTCCAGAGATTCATTTTCATTTCAAAAAACTTCTAAAGGTGTTAATTGCATTTTTCAAAACTCTTATGTAATTATTTAAAATTATTCCCCCGGCATCATAAATCAGAACTTTTCCCATTATATCGCGGAGGAAGTTATGACCTATTTAGACACTTTTGATGTATAGGTTTAGGAAACAAGACTATAGAAAGCATTGCCAGACTTTAATCTGGAAATTTCTTTAGCCACGTCTGCTTCTGCAGAAAGGGGAGAAAGAAAGCTGGTGGGGGTAGTGATTGGGAGGTGTGCCCTCACTCACACACACATACATCAGTGAGATGTAAGAAAAAGAGGCACAAGACCCGATTTGGGGGTCCTGTTCTGAAGTGAGCAGTTAGGGTATCTTTCGCAAGTTGTTTAATCTTTTCAGGCATTATTTTAAAATGCTGGTTCTAGGTAATGGGGTGCTTAATTCTAAGTGAGTTATTTAACTTTCTAGACCTCATTTTCCCCGTCTCTTAAATGTAGATTAATCATAGCATCTCTTTACTGAATTGTGGCCTAGATGAAGTAAGTTTGTTGATGTGTGCATTGAGAAACATTTGTCTGTGAAGTACCTACTAAGATGCAGGCAGCGTGTTGGGTGCCACGTGAAGGTGACAGGAGGGGGCGACACTGACACAGTGTGGGACATCTCCCAGTGCTTTCCGTCTGGAACAGACTCATACCACAGATAAATGTGAGTTACCCCAGTGTGAAGCTGATCTTGGTAATAATCAAATAATAACAATAGCAACTCCCGTTTAGATGGTGTGAAACACTGGAAAGCACGCATTTAGAAAACTGAGCACAGTACATCCGAGATGATGTGATTCTAGGAATCGACAGATGACAAAAATTGCGTGTGTGGAAGAAGGTTAAGGAACAGTTAATATTTCGAGCTGAAGAATCACGATTTTTTAAAAGTCTTAATTAGCAGCGTGAAATTCTGGTTCAAAATGAAAAAGATCTTTCATGGGAATAAATGCACAGCCCCTACCTCTGCCCAAGTGCAGAGGAAAGAACTCTAACTTACCAGTGGTTCATGTGAGAGTTAGAGGATGATGGTAAAACCAGTAGGAGCCAGTTGTGCTCTACTGAGAGGCGGGGGCACCAGGGACCCTGGGCTGCATGAATAGCGTAAGGAAGAATTGAGGCTCTGTCCTCCTTGGGGGACAGATGACACTTGGCCTGCCTTGCTTGTTTCTGGATGCTACATTTGAAGGGGGTGGAGGCACACCAGAGCGGAAGGCCTTGTACATCACATGTCAAATGCTGGCTTCATCTCTGAAACAAAACCAGATCTTACCTGGTATTTTAAGGGGAAGGACAAAATCAAGACGTTATGAGGCCCTGGTAGGAAGAGGCAGAGTCACTGTGGTGCAAGTTTAAATGGAATCATCGCTTGGGGCTAACTTGGTCCCTAAGTGTGCAATTCCCAGAATCTAGGTGACCAAAGAGAAGTAAGGTCTTGCCAGCACTGTGTCTTCTGCTTCTGAAGAAAAGGGTTAAGTTGCCACTATTTGCGACTGTTCTGTGGCCCCGATGATGTGTGGGCTGTGGCCTTTCTCTAGGGTTTTTCCTGCATCAGGCAAAAACCTCCAGAAGCAGAGCCAAATGCAGTAGAGATGCCTCGAGCAATGAACATCCTTTTTCAGGGTGTCTGGTGTTGGCAGCAGCTCAGGAAATTGCTTTTCCCGCCCTTCCAGGCTTATCTCCATTCAGGATTCTTTTCATTTTACAAAATTAGCAAGACAAATGGAAGACAGATGATTTTTTAAAAAATCTGGATTGCAGTCTACCTTCAGTAGGTACAGTCGTATTGGACTAAGTGGTGAGTTTATTCGCAGCTATAAAATGTAAAGTGGCTTATGTAATCCTTGAATCATAGTTTCTATTAAATTTTTCTTTTTTAAATTTTCAAGGAATCTGATAGAGCATTGACTGCTCTATATAAATCCTTTTTTTTTTTTCATGTGAGGTCACTCCATCACAACATTGTGATCGACAAGATTTTAGCCCCTGACTTGGTGACATAGAGGTGCCTGTCTTGTCATTGAATGCACTTGGCACATATAGAGATGCTGTTATTCGACATGCACTTAGTTACTTCTTTCTTAGCCCTATACTACAAGTTGAGAAAGAAGAAAGAGTGTGGAATTTGTCTCTTGGAGCTTATAGTTTAGAAGAAATACATGCGTGAAACATAAAAAGAATTAAAGAAGGGAGGAACAAACGAACGAAAGAGAAAACATGAATTCATCTGTGTATTCATTTTTCTATAAATTCATCAAATATTTGTTAAGGGGCTGGTAGGTACCAGGCATTGTTTTTGGCATTTGGCGAGCTAATTACTATTGGATAGAATGCTGAAATGCCCAGTAGAGATGGAAAATGTGGTAGTGGGTCAGAGAAGTGGTACCACCGCAAAGAAGCGCCATAGGTGAGGAGACGGTTGAGTTGTAGAGCGGCCTCTTCCACTGTCTTACATGTGCGCATGTGTTTGTTTTTCTGCCGAGGAGGATGATTTGCCTAATGGAGGAGTATTTTTTTGCTCAGAGGTGGCTCCTGTCTCCTCTTCTATGACATTCGATTTCACAGATCTCGATAGAACTTGAGTTGTCCTTCCTGCCCCCCACTTAGTTCAAAAGGAACAAGTGAATACAAATTAACGAGAGCCGCCTTCACCCCAGCACACCGAGGCCGCCTTCGGAGAATGCGCACACAGGCGAGACCTCATGGCTGAGGGAGTGGAGCCTTGCTGCCAGGGGGAGTGATGTGTCCGACACCAGTGGAGGTCTTGACTGTGCAGGTTTAGTTAGCGCTCTCTTTCCTCCCCTAAGGGGTTAGCATACAAGTCCTTAATGCTTTGTAAGCTTTGCCCCTGCATTAGATGTGAATTCTCTTTGTGCTTTTGTTCTATCTAATTGTATAATAAGATGTCCACAACTGATGAAGTGTTATTTAAATCCTTTGGTGACCAAAATACCTCATCCTTGAGTCTCTGCCCCGTAGTTCCATACCTTTGGTTCCAAGTCAGACTTACCCTCCAAAAACTCGCAGAGTCAAAAATCTCTGGGTCGGAAAGATTGGAACCACAGGTTTGAGAGCAGGCTGGGATGGGAACAATGTCACCCTCTGCAGAACTTGGGGGAGAGTGGCGGAGGGGCACGCTGGAGCCAGCTCAGGTCCAGGCTGGCAGAGATCATGGTACATACCGGACATGATGTAGGTGAAGAACAGAGACCATGTCCTGAACAGGCAGAGTCAGGAGAGGAAGAGATGGATGCATTTTTGAGATGGGAAATTTGGGTGAAATTGGGGAAAAGAAGAAAAACCCTTTGATCTCAAAGGAAGGGGGAGAGAGCAGGAATTATAATTGCCCCAGCCTTGTTAAGTACCTCGCAGTTCCCTGGTGTTAATGGTTCATGCTGTCTCCAGTGTGAATGTGTACACGTTCTTCCCAGTAGCTGGAATATCCTTCCCCACCCTGCCTGCCCAACTACCCGGGCAGACCATTATCCTTTTCGTTCTTCCTTTCTTTCTTCCTTTCTTTCAAGATTGATTTATTATTTATTTTTTTATCTATCTATTTATTTATTTATTTTTGGCCGCAGTGGGTCTTCACTGCCATGCGGGCTTTCTCTAGTTGTGGCGAGTGGGGGCTGCTCTTCATTGTTGCAGTGCGTGGGCCTCTCATTGCGGTGGCTTTCCTTGTTGCAGAGCACGGGCTCTAGGCACATAGGCCTCAGTGGTTGTGGCACTTGGGCTCAGTAGTTATGGCTCGCAGGCTCTAGAGCGCAGGCTCAGTAGCTGTGGCGCACGGGCTTAGTTGCTCTGCGGCATGTGGGATCTTCCCGGACCAGGGCTCGAACCCATGCTCCCTGCATTGGCAGGCAGATTCTTAACCATTGTGCCACCAAGGAAGTGCCCATTATCCTTAAATATGCAGCATAATCCATGTCTTATTTTACAAGCCTCCTTATCCCCTAAGGCCAAGAGGGAGCCCCTCTTCTCTGCCTCTTGTGTGTGTGTCTCTCTTTGTTTTTTAATTCAGCAAATGACCCGATGAAGACTGGTGGCGTGCCCTGCACCCTGAGAGCACTGAGAGAGTTCCGCTCCTTACCTTGGGTGGTGGGGATGTTGGAAACTTTGAAAGGAAGCTCCGAATCAGCTCATTAGGTCAAAGAGCCCTGATTGTTTGGGTGTAAGCTGAGCCCTCTCTGGGGTCATGGTGGCTGGGGGTTCCACCACCAAAGGCTTTCCTTCCCAGAGACAGTAGTAGCAAAATATCATCAAAACATAGACTGAGGGTTCCATAAATAAGGTCACATGTTGGCCAGCCTCCATGTTCTCAGCACTCAGGGCAGACCCTGGTGAAAATTATCCCAGTGGGTCCTGGAGAAATCGTTTCAGAAATCACCAGACTCCTTCACACACGCAAGTGTCGACCTGGCTGGTGGGTCTGGTGAACCCAGTGACCTGGAACTAGGAGTGGGCCTGCCTCATGACCCTGGATTTAAAAAACAAAACAGCCAAGTGTCTTCTTCCATCGTGGTGATTCATTGGATGAAAGGGCTACTGCTTAGTTACATTTTGGAGTTAGGATCGATACTGCCCATATCACAGAAAAATAAGAAGTCAACGAGAGTAAAAAAAAAAAAAATTAAAAAAAAATTTGCCTCCTGGTACAGTGTTTCATTATAATAAAAGGAAAAGATTGAAGGAAAAGCGGTGTGTAGTCACAAAAAGAATGGTATTAGGAAACATTTAAGTGCTTCTAATATGCCAGGCATTGACCCATTTTATCTCATGTAATCCTTGTAACAACCCTCTGGGAAAAGTACTAGGATTAGTTCCTTTTATAGATGTAAGAAACTGAGGCACTTAGAGATGAATAATTTACCAAAAGTAAGGTCAGGAAGTGGTGCAGCCAGCATTAGAACCCACAGCTGTCTCTCTCCAGAGCTGTCATAGGAAAGTGTCTCGGCGCCTTTTACGAGGTGGGACAAAATAAGCCCCATCACTGTCATGTTCCATCTTTACGTCTAAGATGCTCAAGCACCATCCAGGCTAGGGCCGCTGGGACACTGCCTGGTGCCCAGTGATGTATTGGAAGAAGAGGAAAACTCTGTCTGCCTGTTTGTCTGTGTGTCTCTGTCTTCTCAGTAATGGAAGTGGGAGTGTGAGGACCTCCTTAATCAAGGAGAAGTAACTCAGGAGAATGCATGAGCCCTCATTCCACTCCCTCTCCTCCCAGGCCGGTTGTGGGCTTCCGAGAGATTCAGGGCCGATTTCACGTTCATGTGGTGGGCCGGGGTTGTCACTGTGGATTCCTGTAAGAAGCAAAGAGGCTATCAGAATTTTACCTTTGTATCGTTTCCGGTTCTATTCATGCTGACCAGTCAGTGACGTTTGGTCACATCTATTTTTCCAAGTGAGTAAAACTGGACTTGCCTCTTTGAGCTTCCAGACCGAGTTCTGTCCCCCAGCCTGGTCTGCAGCTTAGCATATGGTACAGAAGCCTTGTTTCAGAGTCATTCAAGTCCCACTCCTCTCCTTAGTAGCTATGAAGTACCGGATAAGACATTTCAACTCTCAGAGCCTCCGTTTCTTCATCTGTTAAGTGGGCACAGTCATGCCTCCCTTGTAGGCTTGTTTTGAGGGTTAAGAGATGTTATGGAAAGTGCCAAACCTATCTTGAGCTCCCAGTAAACATTTGCTCTGTTTCTCAGCATCCTGGTACCAGGCACCAGACGGTCGCTCATTTTCCTTTTCTTTGTCAAACCCTGTGCCAAGGTCCCAGAACGTACCGCCTAATTTGTAACTGGCAGGCTATTTACAGTACCCCCGACACCTCCCTGATCATGACTGGCTTTGGGCTTTGTTTTCTTAGCTCTTATCTCAAAGTCTCCTGAGCTCTGTAACCAGGAAGCGAGAGGCTCCCTAATGCAGGACTGAGCTCTGGAGGGGAGAGTCACACCCCACCTCTTTCATCCACCAGCCAAGTGACCTCAGACGAGTCCCCTGACACTTGCTGATATCGGAGAGGCTGCTGGGCTAGCCACTTGTGAACAGGTGCTCGCCAGGCATCAGATCAAAGATGCACACCTATGCTCTCGAATCAGGAAAACTGAGTTGACACCCCCACCTCAAAAGTAATAAAAGAAACATCTATCCACTGTGAGGCAGATAACTGCTCCCATTTTACAGATAAGGAAATACAAACAAAATGAACTTTTGTGACTACCTAGTTTGCTGGTGGGTGGCAAAGATTGGATTCAAACGCACATCCTGTCACACTGCAAATTTCAGGTAACCTTCTCCACCTCCTCCAAAATTCCTGTTTGGTAGGTTATCATGAGAACAATGAGGGAGTACATCGCGGGGCTTGGCCACTTCAGAAGGCTGGCCAGAGGGAAGGAGTATGGCTGTTGCTGTTTTACACTGTATGTGCTGAGCCAGGAACACATCAGGAGTAGCATGAGATAGAAGAAAGTCGTAGGGGAGAACAAGTTGGTAGGGCAGTGGGATGGTGAATGGATAAAAAAGGGTGTCAGAGAACAGTTCACCACAGAGCTCCCTGATTTCAAAGGTCTGGCCTGTTGGGTTGTGACATTACATAGATGTGTCCTGACCCATCTCAAAAGTTGGACATCACTGAATTTAATTAAGATCAATTAGACATTCCTCCCATTGTTCAAACACACAATACCTTATTTGTCTGAAAGGAACAAAGTACTATATGACCTGAAAGCTTCCTGCTTCATCTATTGCTTTTCCTCAAGCAGGGTGAAATGCCATTGAAAACAATCAAAAATAAATAATTGGCCTGCAGGCTGGACTGTATGTTTTTCTGTCTGCATTTTCCTAAGATGAGAATGGTTAGATCTCAAAAGGAGATCTCTCTGTGATGCTGTGCTTCCTTGCAAATTTCCCTTTACAACCAGCCCAAACCTCACCTGTGTCTACAACCCGAGATGGAAATGCCAGCCATCACCAGTAGTTACCTGGCGCATAAAGCTTTCCTCTCTCCTTTCTGATATGAAACAGATAGAAGCAGGTGAGTGGCTTGCAAGGTTGGACCAGAAGTTCAGAAAATTGTTTCGGTGGGAGCAGGCCTGATGGAAAGAGAGATTCGATGGTTAAAGAAGAGGGAAAAACATCACAAGGACAAAGGACATAAACGTGTTTGGAAGTCAGGTGGTTTTAGCATCCTTCTCTAAGGCCCCAACTCAATTCACCAACTCCTAACGCATGTTAGTTACTTATTCAATGGACCACAAGTTGCTGATGTTGCATAGGGTTTATGACCTAGAGAAGATCAGAATAAGAGCTTTTGAGTTGTTTTCCAAAAAACGTTTTTTCCCTCCCTTTGTTCCCTGATTTTTTGTTGACACAGTAATGTCCAAGATTGCAGAGCTCTCAAATCCTGTTTACATTTTTAACTATATTCTTGGTATCTTATATGTGACATTAATTGTAAGCTAAAAAAGCACCTAGAAATTAGTCCTCTGCTGGGGTGAAATGTGTAGCGACACGTAATAAGTAGTTAGTAGTGACAGCTGTTGTTATTATTACTAGTAAAGAAAACGTGGAGAGTATCTTATCCGTCGTTCTCTTCGTTTAGGTGACGTGCTCACAATCACACTGTTAGCTCATGACAAAGTCATTAATAGACCTCTGTGTCCTATCTAATACTCCTGCATCATCTCAGGGTTCAACAGACCACTTGAGGCCACTTTGGATTAGAAAAGATCTGCCTACCTCTTGATGGCCTGTTGGGAGAGTCCCAATTTGGAGCTCTTTTGGAAACTACCTGAGCCTTCAAAGAGTGGAAAGTGGACGCTGAGGACCTCTGTGGACCTTAATGTCCTGCTTCAGATTCTGTCCCCGAGTCCTTACACGTGTCCTCTCTTCCCAGCCTCCCTCTTCCATCGCCTGTCCCCTGCCAAGAACTGGCCTCATCACTTTTCTCTAGGAAAGAAGACAAATCTTTCGACTTTTATATGGTTTCTCTTCAAGGTAGAGGGGTGTGTGTGTGTACGCGTGTGCATGTGTGTGTGTCTGTGTAAGTAATTGGTGACTATTAAAAAAGCCGTAGAGAGCTATAGGGCCCCAGAAAAGCTTTTCTACGTAGCGGTCTCTACGCCACACAGTGTGGAAGGCAATTATCTTTGGAGGGGATTCCGCAGCCCTGCGCGGGCTTCCCCGGCGTAAGATTTATTGTCGGCTGGATTGGGTGTTCTTTATAAGAGCATTTACTCGGCATCTGAAGCGCTGTCAAGAGGGCTGCTTCCTGAATGCTTCTGAGGTTGCAACTGCTAAGCTTCATTTTCCCGTCTTGGAGATACATTTGTGACATGGGATGCAGGGATTTGTAAGGTCTCTCGTGCTTCCCATCGACACTGACGGGAGCTGCCTCGCGCAACCCTCGCTGGCTGCTGCGGAAATTCACCTGCAGATGCCCAGAGCCCTCCTCCCTGCCCGCCTGGCCCTCACGCCAGGGCACCTGTCACGGCAGGAGGGCCTGGGAGCGCGTCCTGTTGTCTGGGGGGGGACTCGTGCCCGCTCATCAATCTCAGAGTTAACTGTTGTCTTACTTAAACAAAGGATAGACCAAAGTTCTTCTTTTCCTTTTTTTTTTTTTTAATCCCTCTCTCTTTTATATGGCTCTAATGAATGCCAGAGGAAAACTTGAGCCACGAGCCAGCTAAATATACTGTATCATGAAACCTCAGGGACCACTGAAATGGGAACAGTGGCCTTTTACTGCTAAGAAGGTGTTTTATTGAAAACGCACCGACATACCTCTCCCCGGAGAAGGAGCAAAAGAGAAGGCAAGATGCCCGGCAGTAACACAGGTTGTTCTCTTAGGCGAGCTAAAATAGAGAGTTTGGCACTCCTGTGCTCTGAGCCAGCCGGCAGTAGGGTAGACGGATGTGCACTTTCACCCTAAAGGTGCCGTATTTCACCCTCGGCATGCCCCCCCCCTTTTTTTTTAAGTGTCTTAATTTATATATTCCAGTTAATAGTTCATTACATGGCCTTGCTCTCTCCAGCTTCTAAAAGTTACCTTTGGAATAAGTTGAGGTGCTCGAAATGTCTCAGTCCTGGCAGGCTTACCAGCAGAGGGCAGGCGTAAAGAAGGTTTTGCTATGAGGGTGTGTCAGCCTAGGGTCACAGGAGGGTGGTGTGGCCTGGGAGGGAGACCGGTGAGCATTGTTGGGAGGACAGGATGGGACACGCTCCCTCTGCTTCTCTGCAGGCCTGCGACATGCCTCGGGTCGCCGGAAAAACTGACTTTCCTGCCTAAAGGTGGCCAGTGCCTTAAAATGATACTCAGTGATTTCTACATAATTAAACATTTTTAAAAATATTCAAATGTCATCTCATTACCCCAGAGCCATTTTTTCTTTTCCCCTTCAGTGACCCAGTTCTGCTTATGCCTAAAATTGAGAGTTTGCATGTGGGTGTGTCGTCAGCGCTGTCACTCTCCGGAGGGGAAATAAGGACCCATGCTTGATGGTGATAGTGATTCTTTCTTCCTGATATACCTTGCGCTTTGGGAAATGCCCTCCTGCCCTAAAACATGTCCCTTTTTGAGACTTTTGTGCACCTTGGTGTAATCTGTTGTAACCTTACGGTAGAAGCAGTCCGGTAATACACTATACGTTATGTTAAAGCAAGAGATTATAGTTTGGGCATCCACGAGAGAGAGTAATGTGTTACTGTCAGTCAGATGCTGAGCTAGGATTGGATGTTGCCATTTTTCTTTTCCAGACGTGATTTTGTTTACCAGTGATGTTCTATGAATATCTTTACATTTCCAGTGAGAGATTTTTTTTTTCTTTTTTTGAGAGGGTGCTAAGCGTTTTCCATAGCTTATGTACCCATCATATTCATAAGTCACCTAAATGTTGACATGTCACAGTGTGGATCTAGAAAATTAACCAGCAGACAATTGCATTATAAAATGTTGCCTCAAATGAGGATGCTCGTGACAGTTTGGAGGATGTCATGGGGAGAAATTTAAACTCCTGTGCAAGAGTGAGAACTCGCAGTCTTTTCTCCTGGCCAAGCGGGAGCAAAAGAAAAACAACATAATTGCCTTCATTGTTCGCATCGACATAACAGCGACATAAACAATATCAACCTGGAGCTAACTGCCTTAGCTCCCTGTAGATGGATGATGTATTAATTTATATTTTTAAGTAAAAGCACCACTTAAATCAAGAAGGAACGGCAGCTCCTTGGAGACAAATGCCCAAATCTCAGGCATCAGGCATGGCTGTTGCAATTTAGTTTCTCTAATTGGCTGCTGGTTGGCGGTCTTTGGAGACATCAGAAATACTAAAGCAGGGCTCCTTCTGGAGAGACTCGTTTCCCTGGGCAGGTCATCAAGCCCATTCCTGGGGCAAGGGGCCGAAATTTTGAATTCCTGTTGTTTCAGCTTTTTTTTTTTTTTTTCCTTTAGCAAGAGAGTCAGTTGGTTGAATCTCTTTAAGTTTTGTCATTTCAGAATATGTTCTGGGTACTCCACGAAATTAACTGAAAAAAAGGAAGGAAATAAGTATTCAAGCAAGGATTGTTTGGAAGAAGATGAGGAATCGATTAAGATTTTGGACCCTTGGAATTCCCTGGTGATCCAGTGGTTTAGGACTCCGAGTTTCTACTGCAGGGCATGCGATCAATCCCTGGTCAGGGAATAAGATCCCACATGCTGCGCAGCACGGCCAAAAAAAAAAAAAAAAAAGATTTTGGCCCTTCATGACCAAGCTGATTTTTTCAACCCATCAAATTGTTTATCAATTTTTATTTTACTCCCTCTGGCAGAGCAGCTTTCTGACGACACTCATGGCAGTAGTTTCCTGTGAGAACATGGTAGAGATAACTGACATTATCTGGGGAGATGTCTCGCTATTAGTCTTGCTAGAAATATGTGAGCCAGTGTCCATTTACATGTCCTTTTTCTGGTTATTGCCAAGCAGCCCTGGCAAAGCAGGGCCTCAGCTGGGAGCTGAGGCCCACGTGGGCCCAGCACCATGGCTGGTGTCTCCTCCGCGGCCGTGCCATCCATCAAAGTGTGAGAATAACGTCCTGACGAGATGCTCCTTCTGACTCTTCCTCGAATACATCTTATCTACATTCTCAGCTCTGAATGGGCAGTAAAACCTTTCACTTTCTTCTGCGTTCAAGGCTAAGGCTCAACAGACCCAAATATAATACATGATTTGAGTCCCAGGTGTGTTATTTGGTGGTTAGAGTTTGGTGTGGGATCACAGTAATCTGCTCTTAAGCACACAGCCAGCTGCACAATGGACTCATTTAGCAACTGACAGGTTTCTTAATATGTGGTGTTTGAACAAGGGCTGTATCTGTTGTGGGTGTTAGGATGTGGGCATCAAAAATATTTTAAAGGACAGTATTTAGCATTTCCTTTACTCTTCCTTAAACATTAGGGCCCCCCCCAGGTATTGATTTTATATTATCATGGCCTCTCTTTCTCTGGAACGATTCAGTGTCTTGTTTCCCCTTGTGGCCTGCGAAGCTGGGTGTGTTTGATTCTTAGAGAGGAAAAACAAACATCGCTTTGCCTTTCTGAACTTCAGCTTCCTCCTCTGTAAAATGGGGATTGCAATTTCTGTTCAAGTTGTGACAATTAAATGAGCCCCTGTGGCTGAGGAACGCATTCTAAAGCACGCCCCTTAATCCAGATTTTCCTAAAGCTCCCTGAATGCAAATGTCCAAATGTTGCTGCTTTTATATTTATTTTATGTTTTATGTTTTGCCTTTCTGACCCAGCTTTACCAAAATGACCTGGCACTCGTAGAATAACTGGCATTAACCAAGTCTGCTAAGTTACTGCAACTTTTAACATTTATATTGTATTCAAGCCATGGAAAGTTCTAGTTCTCACTTACTCCCAGGCACAGGGCAGGTAGACAGGACCACATGGAAAGGGATCTTTTTTTTTTTTTTTTAAGATTTTTTTGTTTGTTTTTTAAATATTTGGCTGAGCTGGGTCTTAGTTGGGGCACAGGGGATCTTCGCTGAGGCATGCAAACTCTTAGTTGCAGCATGCGGGATCTAGTTCCCTGACCAGGAATCAAACCCACCCACCCCCCACCCCACCCCCGCATCAGGAGCATGGGGTCTTACCCACTGCATCACCAGGGAAGTCCCTGGAAAGGGATATTGAGAGCCCAGAATTATCCAAAATGGCCTGGGCATATAAAGCTTATCCAGGTTTATCTCTGATGGTACATTTCCTTGCCTAGAAGTAGTCTCTGAGTCACCATGTCATGTTTGGAGAGAGGGTGGGAAGGGCTCCAGGTGGCCTTTGCGTTTGCTAAGCCACTTCCCTCTTCATACTGTTACCTCCCCCCTTATCCACACCATCAGTCCTCTAAACACCACCTCCCCAAGGGGCCTTCCCAGATCTCTCCTGCTCCGCTCATCCCCCCTTGCTCTGTGGTCTCATGGTGCTTAATGCCACCACCATGCAATTTAGTACTTGTGTAACCACCACATTGCATCACTCTCTCATTATTTTGTGTAAGGCTCGACTCCACAGCTGGGTCAGAAGTGTCTGTAGTGTTTGTTGTTTCCTTGTTTGTTTGTTGTTTGTTTGGATGTTCCTGGAGATGATTAGGTTATAAACGCTGACCTGCGAAGGAGGTAGGCCAACGTGTAAAAGCATGCTTGAGTTTTATGGGTGCCTCTTATAAAGAATTTGTCTTAACAAAAAAAAAAAAAAAAAAAGAATTGCTTCTTTAAAGTGTACCCTGATGTGGTTCACAGACATTAAATCTCTAACAATTTTTAATACCTTTGAAAAAAATCACATGTGGATTTTGAAATGAACATTTCTCCTCTTTCAGTGTGCCTTGGTTGGAGAGAACTTCCTATATTTTTATTTCCTGTCTTTGGGGCCCTGCCAGTCCCTACGGAGGGAGGGCCTGGTCTCTTTAAGAGTCAAGAGTCCACTGATTCATGGTACACTGGCAGATTTAAGACCCCTCCCCAAAAAAGAAAGCCCCTGGTTCTCTGTTGAATATTCATGAGAGGGTGGGGTCACATTTTTGTGACCTGAAAAAATTCCATTAATAAATTTGTTATCTGACACAAAAACACTTTAGGGTGGAGTGCAATTCGTGCTGGCTGCACACATTTAACATCTGATCATAAGTTGACAGTCAACTGGCGCTTTTGTCTCTCTTGCTGCCAGATTGATGGGGGAATTGTCTGCTCCCCAGCTGACCTGATTGAAATTGAGGCATTTGCTTGATTGGAAATATTATCAATATGCTTTCTGGTTTGTAGTAGCCTGCATGAACACCTCAAATGGAAAAATACTTTCAAGTAAAACTGAAATTACTAGGGTAGGATTTGTGGCCTTTTTTTTTTTTTTTAAATAGAGGGAAAATATGTAATCATTGATGTCATGACTTCTCGAATAATTTTGAAAAAAAATAATAAAAATGTTAGAGTTTTGCTTGTTTGTTTTGTAAGTATAGGCCCAAAAGTTTTTCTCTAAATTGAACAAGGGTAAATTAAGAGAGGTGATTCTAGAGCTGCCGAAAATGACAAAATGAACCTGGTACTGAAATCGGGCCAGCTGAGCCACCAAGTTTAGCGTATTGGTGACTTTTTTTTTTTTTTCCACACTGTACTCAGCTTTAAATAGCATTAAAGAACAGTGACTGCTTCTAATAGAGGTCATCTTCAAGTGCTCATTGAGAGTAGCCTGTGTTGTTGCTGTTGTTGTATAAATAAGAAAGGAATTTAAAGAATTATTTCTTAGCGAACGAGTGGCAGATGCTTGCTTCAGCAGCTGTCGTTCTAGAGGGGAAGGAGCTTGGTTCAGCAGCGAGGCGCGTTGGGGGTTATTTATTTCAACTCCCGTGTCGGGTTAGTTTTCCTCTGCGCGCACACACACACTTTGGCGAACCCGACTCTTGGAAGGAAAAGGGGGGGGGGGGCATAAAAGAGGCCAAGGCTGGGTTAAACCAGGGATGTGAAGCGAAAGTTCTCCCGCAAAGGCCGTTTTCGAGGAAGTTCTCCCGCGCTGCCTTTGAGCCCCGCATCCCTTTCCGATTGCAAACAGTTGCTCCGAGCAGTCTGGGTGTGCGCCGGGCGCGCCGGTTCCCCGGCTCTGCCGCTCGGCTCGCTCAGAGAGGTTGGACAACTCTTTGTCAGTTTCCAAGAGGAAACACACACGCCGCCCCACCAAAAAGCCCCGACCCGGCGGCCCCGGCCGGCCGGAGGGGGGAGAGATGCGCGCCGCGCCCGGCTTCCCAGACGTCAGCCAGAGGCGGGTCAAAGGGTTAACAGCAATTAAGCGGAGTTGCTCCCGAAACAAAAGCCGGGTTTCAGCAGAGCGTGGTTTCACCTGCCGCGCGGAGGGGGCCGGGGGCGCGGGCGCGGGGCGCGGGCCGCGGAGCCCATTGTGTGGGGCGCGGCGCGGCGCGGCGCGGGGTGTTTAGAGGCGGGTTGTGATTGGTGGAGCAGGGCGGGGCGGGTGGGCGCGTCTTGTCAGCCCGCGAGCCGGAGCGCCCCTGCGCGCGTGCAGTCCGCCCGCACGCCGAGGCCGCCGGACCCCACGCCCGGCCCGCGCGGGCGCCCCGAGCCGGCTCCGCGCGCCTGGCGGCTACATGGAGAGTGTCAGGTTGGTCCCTATGATTGATCTTCGCCGTTCTGCTCTCCTTCCCCGGGCTCCGCGGTGCCAGCTTCCTGGGGCCTCGCTGGGGAAGGCAGGAGCGCCCGAGGGTCTGTCTCTAAGTTGAGTCTTTTGGGGGAAAATAATAATAATAATAATAACCATCGCTGTTTACCAACTTGGGTGGGAGTTGCGCTCTGGAAGTGGAGGCGGGGAAGGGAGTGGAGGGGTGGGAAGAAGCAGCTCCAGGCCTGTGGGTCCTGGAAGAGAGAGATTCTCCCCCCCCTCCCCGCTCTCCCTTTTTTTAAATGTTCATGGGTGGGGTGTAGTTGAGAGTTGGAGGAAGTCCTGCTTGTGTTTTGCTCTCGCGCTCTTGCTCGCTCTCTTTTTTTTTCGTTTGCGACTCTTTTTCTGTCGGTCTGGCCTTCAAGCAGCCACTTTGGTAAAGCCCTCGCCATCACTCCATTCGGGGGACGTATCTGGGGTGTGATTTATGTCACTTTCAGAGCGTGTGAAATATACAAGGAGGCTTCCATCTCAGTGTAACCCTTGTGGATGTTTCTTTGCTTCTGATAGTTTGTTTCTATATCTGTCTAGGCTATTTTCAGCTTAGCTGTTCAAATTCGAGGAGTTCACACACAGTCGAGGGGGGAGGGGGACGAATAAAAGCCCCACACCGAAAAGGGCAGGCTGGCGGAGGGACACTCCGGCAGGTTTGGGAGTCTCAGCCTCTGCTGCATTATTTTGCGGGTTAATTAAGCGGTGAGTGGGGTTTGGGTTAGGACGCGCCGCAGACTGAGGAATTGCCACGGGGTGCTCCCATCTGAACCGGCACTGACTGCAGCTAACTCAAGTGTCAGAAGTGCCTCAAAGATGGTCAGTGGAAAGGAGACTTTCTTGTTTTTCCCCCCCCCCCAAGTGTGGTGATGGGAAGGAGGAGACCTTTAGGAAGTGGGTGGTAAAGTTTTAGAGCAAAGTACATATAGACTCTTCCTCTTTGGGATTAACTCCTTCAAGGCCTGCCGGTTCAGAATAAAATATCTAATAATTTTATATTCTTGTCCACACAGACCAAATGTTCTAATCAAGCCCATTTAAAAATGCAAATCACCTAATTTCCATAGATTCCAACATTCTGAAAGTGACACATTTGGGGGAAAAATTAAGCCTGATAACAGGAAATGTGAATCATACTATCAGTGACTAATCTGCTTAAGAAAAAAATAAGTTACATTTATTTTATTAGGAAGTCAGTGTTAAAGAAGCCATTTTTTTTTTACTTTAAATCGAGTGACGTTTTTATTTTAGAGGTGGCCTTTCATTGCTTTTGTTGTTGTTGTTGTTCATTTGTTTGTAATAGATTTTTCCCAGAGGAACGCGCAAAGGTGTTTTATGTGGTTGTGTTCAAGCTAGCATGTCATTGTCAAAAACCTCACACATGATCACATTAAAATTCTAGTTTAGGATCTGTTGCTGCTGTTGTTGTTTAAAAGAATACAAAGCTTTCTCGAACGTTAAGACTCCTCACTAAGTAAACCGAATGAAGACAGAAGCACATTCTCCTAATTGATGCCCTTCGCTTATGTGGAAAAAAGGTCTACTTCTATTTTACATGATTCTTTGTAGCTCCCTGACACATTTCAGTGAAAAGTGTGTAAAAACGAAACCAAAATACAGGCTGCCTACCCAGAGACACAGGCTGACTTACTCTAGGATGTGCTAGAGCTGAACTGAAAACGGATTGGGCTGACACTTGATAATCAAAGTTGATTTATTGTTCATTAGTACTGCATTAGCCCTTTCAGGCAAGACAGTTATTTGTGTAGTGGCCTGTCAAGAGCAAGACTGCAAGCACCTGTCACTTCTAAGGCATGAGATAAGCAACGAAATATTAAAATGATGCAAATAAAAATACGTTGGACTAGGTAAAAGGCCACACGATCAGAAATTTTTTCTTTAAAAGAAAAAAAGAGTGTGGGTCAATACCAATCCATAAGAAGAAATCTGTTAACTATATGTATGTGTGTGTGTGTGTATATATTTGTACTCTAAGGACTGCTTATAGAATGAAAGTAATGGGCTTTATGCTCTCTTATGTGCCCCCCGAACTTTCTTTTGTACCCATATGTGCAGCTCATTTGATAAAAAGTTGGTCAGTTAAGGAAATGAGGAGCCTAACATGTCAGTTCTTTAATCTGAGTCGTTCAAGGAAGGTAAGCTTCCCATTTGCGTTGTGTTTTAAATAAACATATTTCATTAAATGAAACTCTCCTAAGCATGGGCTGATTATATGAAGATGTGATGACATCATAGCTGAGCTATGATAATGTTGGATTATAATGTCAAGTGCATTTTCTGCAACGTGTTTCACTCTCGATTTCTTTCTTGCCTCCCTGGAAGGGAATGATCTCACAACATACAATAGAAAACAACCTAAGTGTCAAAAGAAAACAAAATCAGTGAACTTTTGTCTGCAGCCATAGAAACGCGGATGAACTCATATTTTTTCCAGAGGACGGAATGGAAACATTCTGCAAGAGGCTATATCGTGTATTGTCTTCTCTGAATTTTCATTTGACAGGGATTTTAGAGGCTGTGATCTTAATTAAATCTCAACTAGCTGAAGTAATGCATCTAAAGGCATGCAGTGTTGCGTAACCTTGCTCAGTTGGTAAACCATAAATCATCAGAAAGCTTATGATAGGAATGGCTGGCTTGAATTTTTGTTTTGTTTTGTTTGCAGTCAGATGTACCTTAAAAACAAAACCATCACCATCACTGCCTTGTATTTGCACGTTGTCAGGAGCTGTCACTTGAAGGATAAACTCTTCCATGACACTGACCAGTTCTGCAACTTTTCAGCCAACCTCCACACAGTTGTAAGATACAGTGAAATTAAAATCCAGATTAATTAAAAGCAATGGAATTCCAGATTTATCTCGGCTAAGGTGGCAGAAGTATGTTGGAGCTACAATGTTTCTGAGACAATCAGGAGACGTTAGTGTGACCAGCTTCTTGGCTTGAACTAGAATGCAAATAAAATTTGAATTGGTAAAAAAGGAGATAGAAATTTATTTTATTATGTGGCTTAGTTGTAGATGAACACCGCTAAAGGGAGACTTAAAACTATCCTCTTAGGAATTGGGCAGATAGAATAGTCAGAATCCGCTTCAGGTGTTCTTTGTGATTTATAAGGAAGGGTTAAGGCAGCAACAGTTGACCAGAGAAGGTTCGAGTAAATAAATGCATAGTGTCTGTGTGTGTATGTGTGTGCTGCGTGTTAAAATGCGTATGAATTTGATGACAAGGAGTTATAGTCATTTAATAGCTATTAGCTAGTTTAGATCTTACAAATTCTACTAGTGCTTGTAAATACTGGGTTATTTACTTTTAGTGCCTTTTAAACAGATGTTTTTTTTACTGCTGCATTTTTTGGGTTTATACGTACGCTCTAGTGGAAGCAGCCATCTACACATAAAAATTGAGAAAGCTATCGTGTGATATACTGATTTTATATATCTTTGTACATAATACTTCATATAAGACTAGGAGTTATGTTGCTGATAAGCTGTAGCTCTCTGGGGGCAGAGAAAGAACGTGACTTCGCGGATACCTGCATGGCTGGCTGGATTTGGAGATAGATTTGAATGTGTTTTTCTTAGGTGGAAAGATTTCTGTTCTTGGCAGCACCACGATATTTCTGGACATTGGTTTGAGTCACTCTTCAAAGTGTGCAGTACTTTTTCCCGCTCCTCGTAAATGGCATTCTACATTGTTTTATTTACTCTTTTTTTAAAAAAAAGAGAAAACTCAGGTACCTCTTAGCTAAACAGCCCTCTGCAGATTGTGGGAACTTGAATGATCTGGAAAGACCTGAACTGGGCCTCTACTTGAGGATTGTAGGAATAATCTCTGAGTCTTGCTTCCAACCTGGCAGCTGTTTGAAGAGAAATTAATTTAGAATGAGAGAAATAAATATTGAATACATGCACTGTGCCTCCTTTTCAAATCCGGTTGAAAGCAACTAATCAGTGGAGTTGCAGGCTATATGTTAGGGTGCACTTTTTTGGGATACCTTGGTGTCATGTTTTAATTTTTAAGGTTTATCTGGCCCTTAAATCTGAAACATCATTGTTCAAATAACTGAGAACAAGGTAAATCAACAACATCAAAAAGGTCGGCTTCTGTGATTTCTCAAGGGCTTGTTATTTTGTACTTCCCAATTCTATTTGATGTCTTGACAAAACAAGATGACACAGGGGAGAATACATTAAATTTTGATTTTTTTCATCTAACCTGTTACAGTTGTGGCAGCTTAATTTCTTTTACTTTGTCCTGAAGATGGCTTTTTGTACAGTGACTCTAATTGTCACACCACTTCATGAGGGTGGGTCTTCATGGCTTTCCCATTTGCCTTGATTTTACTAGGCATTTTTGAACACGATTTGGTCTTCATTAGAAATAAATCAGTGAGTGGTAAGATTGTCAAAGAAGCAGCTGATGTTTTCTCATTAGAATCTAATTTGCACCCCTTAGCTTAACTGTGATGGATAAGGTAAAGGTGTTGGAAATAGGCATGAGAAACTACATAATTTGAGAAACAGAAGTTGTAAAAAAGGTGATTGCACAACTAAGTCAGGCCTTAAAAACTTTGGAATGATCTAATTTTGGCCTACCTGCATGTTTAATTCCAACTGAAATCCTCCCCCCCAACTCATTAAATAGTAAGTAAATAAACATAAATATACGTGTGTGTGTGTATGTGTGTGTGTGTGTATTCATAGTTAAGCACCTTATGTTTTCTATGCCGGTTAAAGCATGCAAGCTATCCATTGAATTTAGTCTTACAAAAATGTTTGATGGGCGAAAGATCAACATTTAATTTTCCTTCATTTAACAGTATCCATTGATCTAAAACTGTATCTCCAAGTTGTCTTTCCTTATTCTAATCATCTAGGTGTGTCAAATAGGATGGATACAGTTGCCTTCCCTTTCACTATTTTTGAATAATGCTTCAATGTAAGGGAGCTTATTTAGCCAAGACCTCTTCCTTTTCACTTCAAGAGCTAAAGATCTGTGGGTAGAATCTTTTCTGAGGCACCTGCTTGGAATAATTCTCCCCTCCCCTTCATTGCAGTACTTAAAACATGATTTTTGTTGTTGTTGTTAGTATAAACTGTCATAGCAGGTTTGATCCACGTGCACTAAGTTGTATCCCATCATTCCTCCAAGAGAAAGAGACTGAGGAAGGAAAGAGAGGGCGTTTTTCTGGGTTTTAGTAATAATAATAATAATAATAATAATAATAGTTGCTAGGTTGAAAAGATCAGGGCTTATTGGATAATTATTTTCATGTGTAGCTTCCATTGTTTCCTGTAGTTAGCAGTCACTAATGGGAGAAGTGATTTAATTCATGTAAACTTTACATTTTTATGCAAATGAAGCTGATATTTATTAGAGCTAAAACAATTATGCTGGCACTTAGTGGAGTAACCTTGTGTGCGTGGGGAAATGGGAGAGGAGAGCAGTGGAGGTCCCACGAATGCCTGTGCTGTAAACAAATATGAATTTATGCCACTTTTTACAATTGAGAGACAAAAGAAGAGCTCGGAGAGCGTTGCCAGAGATTGCCTATTAGGCTTGATAACCTGAAATAACTCCTGATTGGCAGGCAAGTCCTGGCCATACAATTCTTCCTGAAAGAAAGATAGCCTTTCTTGATAGAATGTAATAAACAAAATGATAAAAAATGAAATGCTAATTGCATTTTAAAGAGGTCTTTTTTTTTCCCTAAAATTTTAATAGGTGGTTGTATTGTTACTGAGAGAACAGTTATGCTAATGACTGACTACTTAGATGATTTTGCATTAATATAATAACCATTACCTGCCTTAATGCTTTGTACAGTATTGTGGCAAAATAGCGAAGCCTAAAAGAGTTATACAAAAAGCAGAATTCTATAATGAAACAGAATTATACTTTCCACATGAATAGCATGCTTTTTTTTTATTTTTTGAAGACTGAAATATTATGTCAGAAATGTATTTTCTTTCCTGTATGATACAGCCACCTTACATGGTATCTGTGGCTTTTGGGGGGGGGGGAGGGTGTTTTTTGGTTTTTTTTTTTTCTTCTTCTTTCTAAATACCATGGGGAATAGATAGAAGCTTCCTAACTTTTTTGTTTGCTGATATGTGAGTTGTACCCATTGGGTTATTAATTATTTATGAAGACTGTTGTCTTTCGTGGGGGGGTTGCTGTTTATTTTCTTTTACACAGGCTGGCTTCTATATGATCATATCAAATTTGACACAGGCGTTTTTTATGTGTGTGTGGAGCCATTTTCCTTGATTTTGTTTTGATGTTCTGGAGCATTCTAATTTAATTCATTTTGCTCTTATTTGATGAAGCAAGTAACACTGCCTAACCTGGTTAGTTATCACCCAAACACAGCCTGAGGTCTAGAAGGGACTTAAGTTTCTTGGGACATCCACGAGGTGAATAACCAGAGATGGAAAATAGTTTCTAAATTCTTAATCCAGAGAAATGGAAATACAACAGGATTTAAAATGTTTTTATCTTCTCATTGGCATTACTTATACACATAGCATTTATGTGAGGATGCTGATGTCCAAAAACCTATGTGTATTTATACCTGGCAGCATTTACTTGGGGTTAACGTGAGTGTAAACTAAAGAGAAGGGAAAAAAAAAGGATAATGTGTTATTTTCAGTATTTATATAGTGTCATCTCCCCTCCCACCCAATTCCTCCAATTGTCTCTGCGATTAGAAATAAGTATTGTTTCTATGGGTGTTTTTATTTGTTTGTTTGCTTTTTAGATTTTTTTCCCCTTCCCCTCACCTACCTTTCCCCGTTGAGTATGGAGGAGAAAAATAAGCCATCTTATTTTAATAGTCTTCTAGCATTCAGATGATATAAAGCCATTTGGAAGTAAAAGAAAACTGCATCAGGCAGAAATTACACAGCAGTGGATGGGCTTTTAACAGCACTTGTTGGTGCAGAGGACGTTTCCCCAGTGGCTGGTGGGAAGGCAGCCGCAGGCCCACAGCAGTAGCGTCCCGATGGCCCCAGCACAGCTGCCAGGCTGCCATGCTCGCAGGTTTGTGTGCCCTTGGGGTGGGCCACACCCAGTTGGTATCAGTCAGCAGTGTATCAAGCAATTTTTTTTTTTTTAATTCATGACTTCCTCTTGAAACTCAACTAAAGAGTGTTAACTGTGTGTGTGTGTGTGTGTGTGTGTGTTTTAATTCAGTTTTGTATGCTAGCATTCTTTAAATGTCTGCCAGAAGTTTAATTTGAATTTCTGATCCCTGAAGGCAGCTAGACAGAATCATTCTCGTTCTTCATAAATTGCCTTCTATGATTCATTGTGAACTCGTAAAACATACTCATTTCTATATACTCAAACAGTTAAGGTAGTTACAGTATCGAGGATACAATTTTTTTTTTTTTGCATTATATTTAAATTGTCATTTGAGAAAGAAATCAAGAATTAGCTTGAACTCCTAGTTAAGGCATGAGTCCTGTAGCATACATAGCCTCAGAAAGTAATGTTTTTATCTCAAGGAGGGTAAGGTAGGTGCCTGGAATTGGGGAAGGGAGGAGAGTTTAGTTTTGACTGAATCCTCTGAAAGAGGGGCTCATGAATATTAGAGCACTGTCGTTAAAAACTGACATGACTGTTTTAAATACTATTGATTTAAACCACTGGCTAGATTTTATGAATCAAAGTGTAATTCCGAAGCCTTGGCCATATTTCTCAATGCTGAAGCACTCTCTCTCGTGTGCCTTTAGCTGCTTTCCAGACATTCAACACAGGATTAAATGATAGTAGTTACAGTGATCAATAGGTTAAGACCAGTACAATCACTCTTGCCGCTAATGACCTCAGTAGTAATGGGCTATAAAGTGTGGGCTGTAATAGCCTCTCGCTGGTACTGCATGCCCTTTGATTCCCAGTATTAGTAGGGACTAGCTACATGAAAAAGTTGGACGTCGAGAGCTAAGGCGGTGGATGTGTAGGCTATAATTCTTAACTATTTAAAGCCTCACGCTGTGCTCCGATTTCTTTTTTTTCTTTCTTTTTTTTTTTTTCTTCCCCCCCCTTTTCACCCCACAATGGTTTCTGGTTCATTTGGCTGTGTTTGTGAAGGCTTTCCATAACTGATTTTCATGACACGTTGGAGGAGAAACTTTGGGGAAAATCTCAGTTTTATTACATTTATAAATGAAGCTCGAGCCCACTTTGGAAGCTGAGACCTAACTGGTGTGAAAATGTGGTTTCAGATAGTAAAAGCAGAGTTAAGGCCATCAGGATCTAATAGCCCACTTCTGATTATTCAGAGGCCGGTCGTCCGGCTGGAGGATTACTCAGGCTTCTCGGCCCTCTGCCTCCTTTGGCTGAGCCTGCTACTTTAAGCATTTGATGACTCCTCACCACCTCCATCGAGATGTCCAGAGTGAAAAAGAAGGGGAGACTCGAGTTCATTTTACTGTTGTGTAATATGACTACAGAAATTGAATAAGTAACGGTGGGAGAAGGAGATTTAAGCTGTTGACTGTACATGAGGGTTTAAAAATTATCTGTGGATGTAAGTCCTTTTTTAAACTTTTCAGATCTGTTTTATTGAAGCATAATTTACATAGGATAAAATGCATTCGCTTTACGTATACGGTTGGAAGAATTTTGGCAATTGTATCTACCTCTGTGACCACCACCCCAACGAGGATAGATGGCATGTCCCTCACCCCGAAAAGTGTTCTCTGGTGCCCCTTTCTAGCATAGGCTTTCCATGGACCTTTTAAAAATTGTGAGCAAGAGATTATTTCTATGATGGTTTCTGTTATAACACTGTGAATTTCAAGTTCATCACCAGCTTAGATCTTACACCACCCTGTTCCTGTCTGTTTTCCTGTTCATCACCATCAGAAATTTGGCTCAAGAATATTTATATTGTACATCATCCAAGAAACGCAGGGGAAAAAAGAAACCTTAAACATGGTTCTTTTGTTTGCTTAATCAAACCTCCCTGTATGGTGATGCAACTCTCAAGGAAAAGTAAACTTCTGTTGTGATACGTTGGCATTTGCAGCTTAAAGGATAGTGATTGGCACCCAATACAGATTGAAAAATTCAAAAAGTTTCTTCTCTATGAAGACAGAATCGACTAATTGCAATTAATTTCGAGATGGTTAGATGTTTTGGTAATGTCTTCTTGGTGTTTGTCCTAGATTAAATGCAAGTTCACTGTTCTACTCATTGGTGATATTTCGTGCTGTGAAGTATCTTTTTAAGAGGATAATTTATCCATTCATATACATCTGTCCCTGTTTGCATATAAAAATATTCAGACATGCCCATCTGTTTTAAATTACAGTGTATCTACATCTACACTTAAAAGGCCACTGCAATAGGAAGAATTCATTGATGACCTTCCAAACTTAGGTTAATGAAAATTTTCAAATGTTCCAGCTAGTGTTTTCCAAACAATGCAAAACTTGCGCATAAACATCCCCCCCCCACAAAACATGCCCCCAACAACAGCGGAGGCTCTTCACTGTACATGAATCTGACCTTCAGGAACCATTTTTAGTTCATCAAAATTAGTGATGCTGAGAAATCGGGACATCAGTGCATAATGACTGTGAAATTAGGAATGAGAGCTCACTATGCAAATGACAGGACAAATCATGTGAAAAAGTCAAGATAAACTGCATATTAAGACATTATGTTACATAAAATTAATACTGCATTTCTCCCTTTTGCTTATTGCTCCCCTGAAAGATTTTTTAATTCTTTTATCTTCTGATCAGCTATTGTCTGCTGGATTTTTTTTTTTTTTAAGTGGCACACAGGCACAGCGCAAAACATGTTATTACCTTTTATTGTAATACATGAGATGACAGCATATCCTTTGTAACAAAGTATATCCTTTACTGCTTCTAGCTTCTTGCTGTCACATGTTTGATTAGAAACCAAAGAAAAGTAAGATGCTTAAATATTACTGTTAGAAGACATACAGGTTTTGTCTTTTCTTTCATTGTTTTTTTTTTTTCCCCTTTCCTTATCTTTTTATTTGGGGGGGGTTAATTTTTCATGAAATAGTCTTCTTGTATTACGGGGCCTGACAAAATGGTTCTCGTGTAGTCTGCAAATTAAACACAAGTGCAGTGATTATTTTGAATAGCTAAATTACATTCTAGAAAGCTTGCAGAATTCATAGCATTGTCATTAGGTATCCGCTTGAATACAATTTGTGTAACCTTGGCCAAGACAGCCTGTCATTTTAATGTCAGTGTTTTATCTGAACAAGACATCATCCTTTCAGATACAGTGAGCAGGTTCCTTGCAAAGATGCCCGTGCAGAAACGTGTTAACAGTTGCAAATATGAAATGCTATCAAGTTCATCACTGTAGCTGTTTGTCACTGAAATGTCATGGAAAGCGGCTTTTAATGGTATTGCACATAATATGAAAGAATAGAGACATCTGCGTGTTGGGCGAGTAAGGAAGGGTAAAAGACATCTTAGGCATCATAGGAAGGGTCTGTGTTGAAGTTTGGAAGGTGCATCCAAGGTTCAGCCGTCCGCAAGACTCAGCGTGCATTGATTGTTCTTAAAATCACTGTCCACAGAGGAAAGGGATCATATTAGCTCCAGCCGGGAATATACTGGTTCCCGTTTGCCTTGTGCCCTAAAACAAAATTCAAGTTGGCGTTAACTTCCTATGTCTCACTATGACCAAAGACTCATTAAGAAACTGAGATCGTTCTAACCTAACTCCAGGTAGCATTTATTAAGCCTTTACTCCTGGTTTGCTTACCAAACTATCGGGAACACTTGTCAGCGACTACAAGGTTTTCCTTTCATTTTTCTTCGTTTAAAATTGACTGCTTGATAGATTAAGCGGGGTTTGTGGCTGCATCCCCCCTGGATAGATACGCTGCACGTGGGAAATGGGTCAGCCTTGGAAGCAGGCTGATGACGGTCAGTCCCTGAACCCGGAAGGCTGAGTGCTGCGGGCGTGCGGTTTCCTGGCTTCCTATTTATCCTTCGTTAACGTTCTAGGTTCCCGTGTCAGTGGCTATGATGACACCTCAAGTTATCACTCCCCAGCAAATGCAGCAGATCCTCCAGCAACAAGTGCTGAGCCCTCAGCAGCTCCAGGTTCTCCTCCAGCAGCAGCAGGCCCTCATGCTTCAACAGGTAACGGTCCTTCCTCCTTCTCCAGCATCCCAAGCCCCCCAGGGCCCATCACTCCATTCAGGATTCCCCTCACCTGAGCAGCTCCTTTGCAGAGCGAAGCATACGCAGAGCAGGGTGGGTGGGGCGGGACGCACAGCTGTCCCTGGCTGATCGATTGCATTTGCATCCCTGAAAGAGAGGGACCCTGCCAAAGCCACAGGGGTTTGGGCCTGGAGAGTACCCGCTGGACTGAGATTAGGGCTGTAATCGGACTTGGTAGAAATAAGATCTTTTAAGCTTAGGGAGCTTTGCGCTCTTTTATTTGGTAAGCCCAGAGGCTTCTAAATGGTGTGAATCAAAGCAAAACAGGGAGCATTTCGGGAGCAGGTTTAAATGTGACAGCTCTTGAAGTCCCCATTTCAACTCAGAAGCTTAGAGAATTTTCTTTTAAACATCAAGAAGCATCTTGGAGTTGGTTCATTGTCAGGTGCAGAGTTGCTTTGACCTCTTTCGTGTCTGCCAATGCTGAAATGAACTTCCGACTGCCATGGTGCCATGGGGACCTCATAGTCCAACTTGATGGACACCCGAACCAAATAGAGGAGATTCAGGACCATCGTGATGGGTGCTGCTGGGGTGAGATGGTGGGCACAGGATGCAGAGGAAGCTACCCGTGCGGGTTGATGCACACGCTGAATGGGCCCCCAACACCGCCCAACCCAGTCACTCAGCAAGCATGTACACGGTGTGCAGTAGAAATTCACCAGACTCCCTCAGCAAGGGCGTTTTGGCTTTGTTGCACAATCAAAGGTCATTGCTTGCTTCTTCTAATTAGTTTGTGTAGAAAATGGTATGTTTTTCATCAGTTCATTTTGGAGATTACTTTTTAAACAATAATGCCAAGAAGAGTCAGTGTGCGTTGAAATTTATTGTCGAGTTTCAAACTAAAGGTCAGGCCATTACAGATAAAAGGATGCTATTTTTCAAATCACAGTTCGTATGTGGCACCGAAAGGGACAGTGGCTTGGCGCTACCCTCTGTTACTTACCGTCCTCTCTTTCCTTTGTAGCAGCAGCTTCAAGAGTTTTATAAAAAACAACAGGAACAGTTGCAGCTTCAACTTTTACAACAACAACATGCTGGAAAACAGCCTAAAGAGGTACCGACAATACATATTTTACTTTCAAACCGCAGATCCCAGAGGACTATCTCGTGGCTATTAAACTGTCATTCATCTTTTAAATGATTGCACAACTGAGCTGACTCTATCGGTTCTCAGCTTTCAGACCAAGAGTTACTGTCCTGTTTTCGTTCAGATTTTTCTGGGTTCCATTTGCCGGCTGCCACATATTTTACAACACCCCTACAGGTGTACCTCGTGCGGGCCCTGGGAAGAGGGATCATGGGCAGAACCTTTAGGGCAGCTTTTGCAAACTGGTACCCCTGAGGACTGGGGCCTGCCTGGAGGAGGTGCTCTCAGTAAAATTGTACTTGGGAGCACACTGGATTTTTTTCGCCCCACCTCAAAGAGCTTGGGGGTGTGGTGATGGCCTTTGCCTTTGGAGGAAAAATCTCTTACCCCAAAAGTTAGAGCAGGATTCAGAACACCCCTAGCTCTGTTGAACTTCTTCCTGCGAGTTGCACAGATCATAATTGCTAAAGGCAGGCCTGGGTGACTTGTGTTTTCTCGAGAACAACTCGTGTACCGCAGCGGCTTGTGTGTACGCAGTACTTCGTACGTGCCCGTAGCGATCACCTGTGCCCAGCACCCGCTTAGGTGACAGTATTCGCTCCATAAATGGGAAGGCCTTCCCAGGGAGGGTTTCTGTCCTACTCTCTAGGCAGTTCCACGTGGCTGAGGTTCAGTCAGATGGGGAAGTATCTCTGGGCATGTATGCGTTATCGTGACATCGTTCTGCCCATTCCAGAGTTATCCGATATAACTTATCTCCTCGTGTTTTCATGGCGGACTGAAATTCTTTCCACTTGAGTGTTCTCTTTGGAATGACAGTTTAGAGTTTGATAAACAGCTCCCAGTCCCGCGGAACAGCTTCTTCGCTGGCCCAAAGCAGACAGCCACTTGCTTTAGTTTACAAGGAGTCCTACCAGGTAACTCTCCCCATCCCTGTCCCCCGCAGGAGCAGGGAGGCTGAGCTCTGATGCTGGGAAGCGCTCGTTTTACACGCTGCGAATGACCCAGACTTTCTCACTTTGCCGGCTCCTCCCTCTGCACAAATTGGGTACAGTTTCCATGCCCTGCCAAGTTTTCACCCTGGAGTCCTGTTGAGCAGCCTGGATGGAAACCCCTGCAGAGTAGGGGCAGTTTGGGGGTGAAGGGGAGGAGGTGTTTTAATGAAACTGCTGACACAACCTTAAGTACGGTGGCGCGCTACCGGGTGCTGCTATAATAAAAAAGGGAACAGATTAAAAAGTGTCTAAAATGTAAATCTAAAGGACTAACAGTAATTAAAATGGAAATGGCACAGGGAGGGAAGGCATGTAATTGTGAGATATCACTGTGCAGAAGGCTCTCAGCTTTGTTTTGCTGGCTGTTTTTCTAATTCAGTAGGGCTTACTCATCAGTGGCAGTTCAATGCGCGTTAATGACTCTGGGATTGCAGGCATCACTCTGGACAAAGAAATGATTATTGTGCGGTCAAAAGAAGTTCAAAGACAAGAAGGGAATTTCAGTTTTTTCCTTAGAGATCCACATTCAAGAGCATATAAATTAAGCCAAATGTTAAAAACCACAGTCTGAAAGCTGACTTCAAAGTCACAACTCTCTAATTAATGAACTGCGAGCTTCAGTTTGGACAAGTTGTGGTTTGATGCGCCCATAAATCAACATGACAGGCCTGTTTCACAGTCTCAGACAGTGCTTGTCACTGAGTCACATCAGATGTAAACACAGCGGAAAAAAGAAGGGATGTGAAGGAGGTGCAATTGATCAACAGAATTGGTAAAAACCCACTTTTGAAGCACATTATGCATGATCACAGGAAATGGTTACAGCCTCAAGAGGTTTCCCCTTCTGCTGTTGCTTTTTTGAATCAGATTTCTAACAGCCTTCAAAAGGGAGAAGAAGAATTATGGAGTTTCTCCCCTGTGGCTGGCAGGCAATAACCCCCTGTTGTTATTTTGTGCTTCTTTCTTTTCAAAGGCATCAGAATTTAGTTTTTTAAAGATCTTTAACTCTATATTTGAAGACAAACAAAAAGGGGCCGCACTGTCATTCTTATCAGTTACCAGGGATTGTGTTTTTCCTTTCTGTTGCCACTTCTTATTAACCTCTTATTTGGTCTGTTAGACATAGTTTGGAATGCACGTCTGCATGCTGGGAGAACATGAAAGTTCAGATGAGCTCAGAGGGCAGATGAAGAAATGTGAAGGCGAAAGTTCCACGGCAGAAGGAAGGATAAAAGTTCACTCTCCCAAGTTGCCGCTGTCAGAAAGGGGGCATCTCGGGCGCACAAAGATGATGGCGGTGTCGGGATTTGGGAAGGGAGTGTGGGGGAGAGAAAGGGATACTTCGTATGTGGACCAGGGGGAGGCGGTTCCATGGTAGCAGCCGTTAGCATCTCCAGGACACTGGGTTTCTCGTGGTCACGCTTTGCCATCCACTTCGAAGGCAGAGGTGATGTTGCCTGCACATCCTCAGGGCTGGGCAGACCCAGACCCGCGGGCATGTCTCCTCGTGTTCACCGTGCCACTGGATGTGGCCGGGACCTGTTGGAACAAGGATGGGGAGAGCCTTATTTCCCTAAGGTGAGCGGGGAGCCTCCTGAAATTCCCATGCAGGTGGTGGGCCTTTTGTGCTACCATGAAATAGAATCACGTGGTAGCAATTGCATGATGTGGACCGGTGGTTAGGATTTTAACAAGGTTTGAACTTGGATCTGGACAGATGGAACAAGTGTATTAATTTACGGAATCCCCAGCCATTAGTGGCTCATACTTTTGAATCGTCAGCTCTCCCCCCCCCCCCCCCCACCCCTTTTGATCACCTCTGCAGTAAGGCACTCGATCCTGGGCCAGAACAACGTACTTTAGTCTCGTTTTCTCCCTAAAGTTGCCTTGAGATGTCTCCTTGAGCAAGTCAGGCCCCGTGTTGAGTTGGGACCCAAGACCTTCCTTGGGAGGTGGGTGCTCAGTACCCCATACAGCTAGCATTCAGGTGCCGCCTCGTGACTATCTGACAGCACGGGTGTGGAAAAGAGAAGGCAGAATTAATTTTAAGTCGCTCTGCAAAAAAAAAAAGATCCCATCCTGTGCGGGTGAGGTAGGCTCAGTTGATTGTTTTAAAAGGGCCGTTTGTCCTGGGCAGTTATGACAGTTTATGTTAGGCTGTAGGGAGGAGCCGAAGAAAGGAAAACAGACCTTTGACTGCAGCGCTAGGGAGGGGATCCGAAATGCACGGTTTATCAGGGCATTTTAGCATTTTAACACTGACGACTGCCCTGTCCAGGGGACTGCACGGAGACCTTTTTTGTATGCGTTCAATTGTGAGAAGTAAACAAACGGGCTCGTATCCTGTGTTTGGTAACTGGGTGGGGAGCACCGTTTGGCAGCCAGTGTTGCTTTTAAATTCTTTCTTTGGACAATGGGCCTTGTATACTTTTATATCCTGGCTTTTCAAACGCGGACAGCTCTCATGAGCTTTTCCTCGGGATGGCCACAGAGACGACAGAACAGCCATCAGTCATTTTATATAAATACAGAATTTCTAAACATTTCATTTACAGTAAGGCAGGAAACACCCTCCCCAAACCCCAGCGACCCCTGCCCCATGATTTTCTACTTCAGCAAGGGCTCATTCCCGGATCTTTTATTGTACCAATGCTGTTTGTTCTTCTCTTCCTTCCCTCCACCCCTTTTTTTGGTAAGTGTCGTGAATTAATATCTGTGGAAGAAGTGAAAAAACCATGTTGACATGAATATAACTATCATCGGGTTTTACATTAATGTGATAACTTGGGAAGGGGTGAAAACAATTGGATCATTGTACACATGCTGTTCTTCAAATGAAAACACTGGCTTTTCATTTAAATTTATTCAAATTTTTGTTGTTCGTGGTATAGAATTTGTTTTTTGGAGTGAAACTCAATTAACTTTCTCAGTGGCATGGTAGTAAGTCTGAAATTGGTTGCTAATATGAGAATGATGGTTTTTACTATAAAATAAACTATGTGGAGACCAAAAGGAAACCACCATTTTTCTCCTCCTTTGAACTCTGCATCAGAAGGTCTTGATATATATACCATTTTATGGATGTATCAGATCAAGGTCATGTGTTAGGTTAAGTGAATGCAGTTGTTTGTAAAGAGTAGTTATGAGAAGCTCTGAAAGGGTTGTATGGTGGGTCCTCTTGGCTGTGAATGTCTCTCTGATGTTTTGAGTAATACTCAGAATTAGGAAAATGAATCGTGTTCTTAAAGAACCTTTTTCTTTTCTTTTTCTGCTTTTTCTTTTTTTCCTGGCTCCAGAACTCCCTTCCCCAAGAAGGGTTAATTTTCCTTTCATAATTGTTAGCCATAATGTGGCTAAGACCTCCACCTCGATTTGATTCCTAGCAGATTAAGGATATTAGATAATTTCCTTCTATTTATTGTAATACTGCACTGTATTATCTTTCTATCACTCAGATAATTACTGAGGAAATCTACATTAATTTTTTTGGCTGGGGCAAGGCCTGCTAAACACAGGAATGATGTATTGATGTTTTACACAACAAAAGTTTTCCTCCTGTCATTGTCCAGTCAAGAGAAAGACATTTATCATATCGCAAAGCCCCTTCTTTTCAAGAACAAAGCGGGTGGGGAAGCAGGCCCAGCTAGCAGACCTCGGGGTTTCTGAGACTCAAGCCAAGCGAAGGCATCTGAAGCTTAAAGTGTCCTTCATATGAAACACTCACAGCCGGGTACGATGTTGTTTGCTAAATTATGAATGTGTGTAATTAAAATCTAGTGGCTGTTTCTATGAAAGATTTACAATGTTATTTCATCGTTTGTCATGGTTAATTAACAATATTAGATGAAGTTTTTCTTCTTCAAAGGTCTGATTTTTTCTCATTTATTTATGTCAGAAGTGATAAACAGAGTAGTTAAAAGCTTCTCCCTGTGCAGGCAGGACAGAGGCAACTTGTTCCTTCACACCTCAAAGGTTCAGGGTTCAAATCCCTCCAGACCTGGAGTGGAACAGCCTGCCTTCTGTGTGACTAATTAAAAATTTCAGTCTGGAAGTCCACATCTTGACTACAAAACGTCAGGCCTTTCAAACCGTAGGGAACGCTGTCTTGATTGACAAATTATTTTTCTGTGGGGGCCGGCAGCAGAAAGGGCCTCCACCCTGCCCCTCACTTCTCTTTGGAGGTGATGCGTTCTGTCCCTTTGAAACCCGCCTTGACCCCGAGCCTTCCACGGAGCTCCAGTGACCGCTCTCAGTCCTGGCTGATGACAGTATGTTTGGAAACGTCCCTACGTTTCACCTTCCCCAGGCAGTGGCCATCTCATTTTTTTTTTTTTTCTTCCTGATTTCTTGCAGCAACAGCAGGTGGCTACCCAGCAGTTGGCTTTCCAGCAGCAGCTTCTACAGATGCAGCAGTTACAGCAACAACACCTTCTGTCTCTGCAGCGCCAAGGCCTTTTAACAATCCAGCCAGGGCAGCCCGCCCTTCCCCTCCAACCCCTCGCTCAAGGTAAGCGTTGAGGATGCAGGAGGTGCCGCTCTCTTGAGACTCTGGGGCGGAGGTGGGGGGTGGGGGGTGTCTCCTTCAGCTCATCATGAAGGAGGTTGTCTGTTTAAAACACGCAGATACACACTTAGAGGCAAAGCCGGAGAAGGTAACAGCGATGGACCTTTCCAGAAGCCAGAGTGCTCGTCAGTGCCAAAATGAAGACACGGGGGGTCTGTAGGCTTAGCAAGATCAGGGTGCCACCCCTTCTCGAAGTCAGAGAATGCAGTGCTGCTCTGACTTGGGAAGCATTTTAATCAGATCTTCTCGCATTTTCAGTTAGGAATCACAAATGCATTTTCTTGAAGGCCTCTGTTAGTCATTTGAAGATGTGTTGTACATCCTGTAACTTGCTCTGTTTTCAGTGGTAGTGATGCTTTAGAAATGCCACTTTTTAATATCTAGGGAGAAATTCAGATTCCTTTTTCTGTAAACGATTCCGATTCATCTCTTGCTGTTACAAAAGCCAGGGTTGATTTTGTTGGGTTCTCTCTTTTCTTTCTCTTTTGCACTCACCTGACTGTTGGCTTTTGAGCCAGTTGGTTCTGTACCCATCAGAATAGGCAGCCTGTCCATCTCCAGCTCTTTTTCAAAAACGGGAGTGCTTTGAAAAGGAACACGATTTCATGGATTTAAAAATTTCTTTGGAAGAGCCACTGACGTGTTCTTCCAGCGGGTGTTGGACGTCAGAAACAAATGAGTACTCTGGCTGTTTTCAGGACATCCTCTGGGTTTGAGCAACTCTAACTTACATGTGTGTAACGTGATACACAAATGAATTTTTTAGAACCAGCAAGAAGGAGAGGCGGGAAGGGGAGAAGAAAGAGTCATGCCGTGTTTTGAAATACAATTCCTCCATCCTGGTCGTGGTGTGGCAGATTTCATTTGCCTCCTCGAGGCCTGTGGTAGACTTGGACGTGTGTGTATATGTGCCTTCAGGGCTGGTAGCTAAAGCCTTTGGTGTCTTGGATTCAGTTTCGTTATGAAAAGAGTTCAAGATATGCAAGGTCTTTCTCCCCTCGTGGTGCTAAAGGCATGGCCATGTGTTCAGTAGCTTTCGGTGTCACGTGGAGCCGATGAGGCATGTCTGCGTGGAATCTTGATTCCCTTGAGTCAACCACACCCAACTTCTGTCCCTCCTGGGGTTCTTTGGGTTTTGTTTATGTTTTTAATGTCGAGACCAGGGCTTTTTCCTCCCTTAACTTCCCTCTTGCCTCCCCTCCCCCTTCTGCCATTACTGCTCATCCGCGCAGTATATAATCAGCATCTCCACTGCTGTCAAAATAGAAGATTTGGTAACTGAGCAATACCGGGTTGGGGAGGGGGGAAGCAGGACACATGGGCTAATGCATTTTTGTGCTTGCAAAATGTTATAACATGCATTAATTACACCTTCGGGTTTATTGTTGGCAACATCGCCGGCCGGGCTGACACACCCACTGGACTGAGCTTCCACCTCGCTCATCTTTTCCTGCCTCTCCTATACTATTAAGTTTGCGCACTGAGGTTCATTGTTATAGTACATCAGTTAAGCTGTCCAAAAGAGGGCAATTGGGCAGTGACAAGACAAGCTCATGTGTAATGTGAAAGAAATGAATGTGGTGATGCATGAAGTGTAATCTCTGCAGTAACATATCAGAGACACCAGTAGGTAATTCGCTAGTCATGGCATTGATTGATATGCTTAGCAGTCTACTCTAACTCTTAGCCCCCGCAACATTAAGACGACGCCTATTTACAGTCTAAGGGGGTGCCTTTATGTGTGTCCTGGATGCATAAAAGCAAATATAAATATTTCTCCCAGTGACGTGAACCGGTGTCATTGCCGTCTTTCTTGGAATCAGGAGGTTGGTTTTGTCTCCCCTACCCCCTCGCCCAAAGCGGCTGGAGAATTCAGTCATGTTGGACTACAGCACAATTTTTTTTTTTCATCAGAGAGATGATGGCTTAAAACTGATGTCATTATGAGCTTTAAATCAACTTTCTGCTTGCTTGAACATGGTCACCTGGGTATGGAGGTACAAGGACGAAGAAAGGTTGACCAACTCTGTTTGTCTTGGAGCCAGTGATACCTGGGGTTGTAAAATTGAGTTCTGTGAACGGTAATCTGTCAACTGTCCCTGCAACATACATTTTTTAAACCTGTGTCTACATTTTCTTTTATAATGAAGCAGCCAGTTGTCCTGGAAAAAGAAATGCAGCAAGGCACAGGGTTTATGTGTTAAAAATGCTGGTGGTGCCCACTTCAGCATATAATCATCAGGATTCTGTTACATACCTGCATGGTCTTGGCTAAGTTGCCTTAAACGTGCATGTAAGCATCAAACTATAGGAAGAGACGGAGACTCCTTGAAGGCTCTTTTTTTTTTTTTTTTTTTCCCTTCGGAGGTTTTAGGTTATGAACAGAAGGACTTTTTTTTGGGGGGGAGGGGGGTTAGGGCTATTGTAGGGCCTTCTCTCCATTTTACATTATTAACATGTCTGTTTTTCCCCTGGTGTCTTTAATCGTCCCATCTTGCTCAGCACCTGTAATTCTATAAAGAAATAGACTTTTAATATCATTCTGACTTTTTAATTTTTTTAACTGGAAACTATAGCTGGGAGAAAATTACATGCCTGCTGATGTTACCTGTTAATAGATGTGTTTAACTTGGTGCTGTTATTCCTATGTACCACTTTTTGGAAGAAAGGCATGCTTTCTGGACATCTGATGTCCATTTAGTCTGATGAGTGACTAGCTTTCCTTTTATCTGTCTTAATTCTATCGTGAGATCTCGGCTGTCAAACAACAGCCTCCTTTGGTAGGTAGTATTCATTGAACTAACAGTTTAACCTCACTAACAAGGTGTACCATTGATGGAGGAGACCGATTTGACTGCCTTTCTGTGAGTCTGATGAGAATGTTCTTCAGCGTAATTATCACATTGAAATTTGACCCAGAAGGATGCCTCGTTGTCAGTCAGTGAGTTACTATTTTATTTACCATTTCTCCCTGTGGACGAGGAAACTGATTTGCTAGCCCATTGGACTAGAAGGAGAGGAGGATTGCCTTCATGTGCTCTGTGGGCGTAACACGCCTAACAGGGCATTTCTCTTTGTCTTTATTTGCTGGATAAACAGCTACTTTTGAAACCGCTTCAAAGTTCTGCTTCTGTCGGAGGGAAAGTGTTAACAGTTGTGAGAAACCGTGGTGTGTGCTTCCTTCTTCCCACCTCCCATGCACCTGACCCAGAAATCAGTTCGCTGGAGTTGAAAGCTAGGCGTGTGTTCTTTTCGTGTGTATTAACTCCCCAGAAAATAAAGCTGGGTGTTGACTCGTGTGGCTTTATATCAGTGTGCTGTCATCCACAGACACGCCTGTTCACCATTGTTTCAATTGAGTAAACAGTGGTCCGAGGGTCAGCCATCTTTGCAGGTAATTGTTGGCGTGCAGACATCAGTGGCGGCCTGTTAGCTACAAACACACCCCACGTGTCACCTCGCAAGGTGTTGGAAAATAATAGCCCAGCTGCGGCAGAACCGGACATGGGATTGTGTCGTGACCTTTCCCTTTGTTTAATTTGCCTCCGAGGTTTAATTTCAGGGGACAAGTAATAATTGAATATGCCTAATAACTAAATGCTCATTTGGGACAAAAATCCATCAAAATATAATTGGCATTTGATTTTTATGAAGGAAGAAGAAAACCGACTTGGCTGTCGAGGATGCGTTCGAAGAATATCTGACCACTTAATGTATCATTTGAAGCCTCCTTTATAATATATATTAATTGCAAAGACTCGAGCGTTTGAACATTTTCGTGGAGAACCGTTAGGAGAGACCAACTGTTTTTGTTAACGTTCCTCTCAGAAAGGCGGGGAAGGTTATTGGTCTGCTGTGCAATAATTTACTCCTCTTTGATATGCAAACGATCCACGGTGAATATAAAAAAATCCTATCAGACTCATTTCACAGTTCTTAACCACTCGGATTCTCTGGAGTCCATCGCCTCATTAGACCAGTGCTCTCCAATGCTAGCATAATTAAAATCTTTAACAGTTTAGCAAAGTAAAGATGTTTGGCTGATCACGTTGAGATGATTATCTATCCATTGTATTCTAAATGACAAAAATAAATTAAATTTAGACCTTGGCATTTTTTATTATGTGTTTCAAATGAATATAAGGCACACAGCCTTCTTTGTAAATTCAATACCTTAGGTTTGGTCAGAAACATGCCTGTTTCGGTGACTGCTGTGGAGTCAGAAAATGGCAGGCTTTCTAGGATAGCTCGGTTCCAGTTGGTTGAAACAATGAACTGAGATCCAGGCGCCCAGCTCTAACGCGGCATTGCCTTGTGAGGTCCAGGGCTTGTGCTTTCTTCCATGTTGTCCTCCTAGGTGGCTGTCATTGTCGGTGGCCATTCAGAATGTTTTTCTCCTGTGCGTGTGTGCGCTGGAGTGTGCCTCGAGGTGGGATTTGGAAATCTTGGGCTGTGGAGGCATGACGCTGGAATAAAGGCTGCAGGCCTACAATAGTGAGATTGACGTCCTGGTTGTATCACCTCTTGTGGGGGAGAAAGACAAGTTGACACTCACTCCCTAAGACCCAAGTCCATTCTGACCCCGTTAAAAAACAAGAGAACTTAACTGCTCCAAGTTTCTTTCACGTTTTCATTTCGGTCTGCAATGGTTCATTAGCATGGATCTAAGAAATGACAGTAATAATAGTGTTACTTGTATATAAAAAGTTCTACAGTTTTTCAGTAGACACATCCATCAATTAAGCATGTGGTACCAGAAACCAAAATTAATGAGGAAGATAGGTGTGTTAATGAAATAATCATAGTATAATCAATTTGACTGTTAAAAGTTGAAAAGCATTTCAGGAAGACGATATGAATTCATAATTTATGTCTAAAAGTGATTAATAAAAACTATATTTAATAACAAAGCTATTTGTCATCATTTAAGACTTAAGCACAAAAATTATTCATTTTGTGGTTCGTGTTGTCACAATAGTATAGTTGAGCAAATTTATTTTGAGCCCTTCTTTGTGCCTAAAGTACAATAACATCTCTCCACATTTTTTTCCCTCAAGGATCTAGGAACAGCAGTTTGGATGGGGGCATACTGTCTTTGCAAAAAGTAGCTGGGTTTTGAATGCTTTTCATGGGTGTCTTTCATGTGTGATGAGGGCACTTCAGGGGGAGGACACGTTCGTTCCTACCGTATTTGCCTTAGTTGAGAGGGAAGGAAAAAAACTGCACGCACCAAACCCCCCCTTCCCCCCCAATACTAGGCTTTGTTTACTGACTCTTTGATTTAATTACTGTTTGAAGAGGACGGAATTAGCTGTTAATTGATTTAATTATCCAATTTGTTTGTTTCAGGCATGATTCCAACAGAACTGCAGCAGCTCTGGAAAGAAGTGACAAGTGCTCATACGACAGAAGAAACCACGGGCAACAATCACAGCAGTTTGGATCTGACCACGACATGTGTCTCCTCCTCTGCACCTTCCAAGACCTCCTTAATAATGAACCCACATGCCTCTACCAACGGACAGCTGTCAGTCCACACTCCCAAAAGGGAAAGGTAGGAACGAGCGTCTGAGATGCGTCCGACGCCGTCTTTCACGCTGAGGGGGTGGGTGGCCTGGCCTTGCCATATCTCCGCGATCCCTAATTGGATCCGTGTGACTGGAGTGTGCGTATAATTACGTAAGAATGTATTCAGTACGGTGTGGGTGTGAAGCATCTAATGATTGTCACCTTTTCAACATGGAATTAGCACTTACGTAGATCGAACCCGAGCTTAGGAACCCAGGCTCATTGGATGGGTTGGATTTCCAGGCTTTCGGGCTTACTCTCTCCGCCAAGTGCCCACTTCATACACGCTGAGTTCCTTGGCTTGTAGACGCCTTCTAAGGGAATAGCTGTGTTTGAGACAAGGTAGAACATACACTACTCTGCACTGCCCTCCTTGAAGGCGGGGAGCCCATGTTTTTCATCATCCTGTCTGCAAAGCGCTTGGCCTCTGTGTTTTTGTGTTTTGTTTTGTTTGTTCGTAAACCATCAGTGAAGGTTGGAAGGATGGAGAGGTGGAAGGGGTCTGCATGTGTGCACACAACAGGCACACACAGCTGCTTTCCCGTGATCATGGGACATATTGTAGCTTTGACTCAATTTCTGTATTCCTGTTTGGAAGTTAAGGCTTTGTATCTTTTAACTGCCCGGAGCTTCACTTGGGTATTAGTTGAGGCTGAGGTTGTCTGAGAGATCCAAAATACATGATGTGAGCAGACAGCTCTGAGAAACTGAGCTGTGAATCCATGTTGTTATGCCTTAGCGCCCAGAACCATTAATACTGCTCGTCAGTGCTTTTGCAAAGCAGAAAATACATATAAAACTTGTCTTCCAGTTTACTATTTTTAGACTGTTTCCTATGTATTTCATACGCGGAATGTCCACCCACAGAAGGAAAGAAACCTCAAAATAATAGGTGAGAGGAAATGTCATTTCCATCAGGAAAACGAGGTTATTTTGTTTTTTAAATAAAAGTGAACCAGTGAAAGGTTTTTAAATTTTATTTTTCCCTTAAGCAATTACACGTATAATTTCATGTTTCTGGAAATATTGAAAATTAAGAAGCTCACTGATTTAATTAGATGGGTGTCTCCATACCAGCAACATTTTATCTGTTTAGAGCTTAGTAATTACAGAAAATAGTATATGAATATTTGTACGTGTGTGTGTTTGTATGTGTGTATCATGTTCAAACGTAAAAGCCATGAGAGGTTTCCAGAGATGAGATTATATATGTTTTAGCCCAAACTTGCAATCGTCCTTTTAAAATGACTTTGGAGTTTCTGTGGCAGACGCAGGACTAAAAGATGCTTTTAACTCTTTGGTTTAAAAGAGCTTGAAAAATGAAATAGTGGACAGTAGGAATTAGTTTGGAGCCACCGGACCATATGTGGCTTCTTTTGTTTCCAATGAGGATAGATTTGTATGTCTGGAGACCAGTCTTAGCTCTTGCTTTATAATCTCTTAGAAAGCCTTTGTAATTAAAGACAAAGAACGAACCAAAAAAAGCTAGACCTTAGATAGCTTTTAAAGCAAAGGTTCTAGGCTGTTGTCCTTTGCTCTGCTTGCTTTTGGTGTCCTGAGGTTGATGCTGTCCATTTACTGCAGAGGGATTGAGTTAACATCTTTATCCATAGGCAGAGCAGGAGGCCATACACTGAAAAATGCCAGCTGATGCACTTAAGGTATTTGTTGTCATCTTGTCGGCCATTGTGGAGCCTGCACAGATTTCCTGTGACCCAGAAAACTCTCCCTGTTTAGATGCACTGCGCTCAGTTTCATTCTAAAAGGTTATATATCTGGAGTCAGGTAGTAGATTAGCAAGGAGGCGAATAGGAGAAGAATAGCCCTTTTCATGTCTTAAGGTGCATTTGAAAGTAAATGGATCTCAAAGACAGTCTAATTCCTGGAGAATAAGTTTGTTGGATTTCTCGTTTTATGGTCCTCATGTGTCTGTACAAAAGTTGGGCTTAATCTTCATTGTGCTACCTGCCAGCATGAGAGTAAGGATCAGAAAAGAATTTAGATTCCACTGAGCCTTAATCTGGATGTAAAAACAGGCTGACTTTTCCAACTGTACATGCAAAGAAGAAGCAACTATGAAATTATATGCTATCACCTAATCTCTTAGGCCCCTCAGTTGATATTACCTGGTAGGTTCCTAGATGTGGCTGGGTTGAAACAAATTCTCCTCAGCAGATTTTAACTGAATGTAGCAAATAAGACAAAGGAGCACCCAGGTTAAAGATAAATCAAAAAGTTAGAAACTTACAGAATTGATCACTAAAAGTTCAGTTATTAGCCAGCTTTGTATATAGGTATTTATAATGAGTATTTTATGGTTTTACCCTCGGAGGGTTTATTTTAAAATCCCATGTGTGATATTACTATTTAAATAGTAGAAAATGGCTTAAAAAAAAAAGCTATCACGATCAAAATATGTTCTCACTTACACACAATGAGTTGTCATTTGTCTCAGGAGTCTCTTGGAGAAGTTTCATCCCTTACTCGCCAAGGGCATTGGTGAAATGTATCTCTTTGGACGCTCTCCCTTGATTTCTTCCTAATATCCCCCGTCCCATCCCACCTCCAACGCTCCTGGAGCTGTATCTAAGGTTCCCAGCTTTAAGGATTATTTCTGAAAGGTTTGGGGAGCGCTCTAGGTAAAAATTCGTCGGACCAAGGTAGTATGGTGAGAGTTTTGGTTTATTTTTCAAGTTGTGAGACGTCTCCGGATTGCGACTGGGCTGCGTATTTCCATGCCATGTGGAAGACTCCCGCCCCGCCCTGCCCCCCGCCCCCGTGCATCCTTCGGGCTCCCGTGAGCAGGCGCCGCTGCAGCAGCTCTGGGGTTTGGTGAGCTGCAATCTGTTAAGGAGATAAATAATGTGCTTGGCACGACACTCCTACTCTCCTCTTTAATTTGTCTTACACCAGGAAAATTATAATTAAATCATCCAGGGTAAACCCTTGAGTGTCGAGAAGGGAAAAAAAAACACACTCTGGTAAAGATTGCCAATAGAAACCCACTTCCCCGTCGCGCAGGGTAGAGACATGTATCAATATTCAGCACTGTTAGGGGAGGAGCAGCCCATGTGATTTGTGAGGCGGATGCCAACGCTCAGATCAAGGCTTGTTAAGATCCTGTCCCAGTGCAATCACGGACCTTCCCCATCGCTAGAATTCAGCAGTGGCGCCGCGCTTCGTGCTCTCATTTTCTTCCAAGAATTTAGTAATGTTTATTGTGCTGATTTTCTGTATGCATATATAAGTTCATGGGTGCAGTAAATACACCGCTGTTGTCAGGGCCTGAGAGAAGCACGGTGGGCGTGACGTTCAGCAGGCAGGAGCTGAGAGGCACATCCCTGCCTCTTTACTGTCCTTTAATTCCTCAGGACCAGGGCCTCATGACTTCTTTGGTAAATAAACAAAACTCCAATCTGGGATACCTGTAAACACGAAGATATTATCTCTTTTCTGTAACTGGTCAGACTATCTCCGCTTTAGGAAATTCCAAGTTTTGGTGTGGGTAAACAAAATCAACAGCCTGCAAATGAAACATTTATTAAAATGCTAAATTTAGTAAAGCCCTTTGAGCTTCTTGGATCAAAGCAGCTATGTAAATACAAATAGCAATTACTACTTAAGTAATTGCCTGAATTAAAATTCTAAATATCACATTATATTATGGCGCACTAGGGAAAGGGAAGGGAATTCACACTTAATCCTTTTTTTCCTCTGTGCCAAGCAAGTGGCTAATCTTTTGCCTTTGGAGTGATGTCTCATTTTAGCCATGTGACTCATGGGAAGTAGCAGAGTTTATTATACCCATTTTACAGATGAGGAAGTTGAATCATCGAGATTAAACAGGTGACCTAGGGTCACAGAACTGGGTAGTGGCATAGCCGAGATCCAAATTCAGGTCTCTCTTTTAGATTACAGAAGAGCACTTAGAGATGCCATTCAGCATAGAAGTGAATACTTAATTATGATAAGTGAAAATCAGTGCTCCTAAAAGAAATTTTAAATTTGATTTAAATTCAATTCAACAAAACACGGACTGACTTAATCTACTGTGTGCTCATCAGCACATGTAAAGGGAAATCCCAGAGTTTCCTCTGTTAAGGTGGATACAGATAGTTCCAAGGCCTCTCACGAAGGGAGGGTGGGTGGGGAGGATTTGCAAAATATAAATCACTTACGGCCTGAAACGGCACATAAAGAATAAAAATGGACCCCATGCAGGATTTGCACACAGGCAGATGCAAAACAAGCCTCTCTCTCCTTTAAATGTATCCTGACTTCCCTTCCTGCCTTATAAATCTTGCTTTTCTTTCATTGAACACATCATCTGGTCTCTATTCCGTTTCAGCTGTCCTTCTGTAGTCCGTATCAGAGATTGTCCTTTTCTCTGATCCTTCCCAGCTTTTTGCTTTTAGTTCAGCCACCATGAGTAGACGTTTTATAACTTGAATATGTCTCAGATGCATAGCTCTTCTAAATATTTGTTCCAGCGTTTTCCTTAAGCATTTGGTGAAAGGTTTCTTGAAACTCTGGAGCGATCCCAGGCTGTGCAGCCTCTCCTTTCTTTGAGGCTGTCGTAGTCTCAGAATCAGGTGACCCACATCGGGCACTTCTCGCTCGCGCGTGCTCTCTCTCTCTGAGGCCTAACCTGCCTTCTGTCCCCACAAGGTGCCTTCCCTTTCTGTCTCATTCATTGACACAGCCCCATGGATTCCAATTGCTTGCGATTTCCACACTCTCCAGCTGGCAGCTGCCTTCACATAACCCCTGAAGCTTTTTGCTTGGCTCGTGGACTTTCAGACAGTTTCACTTGATGCACAGTCTCTGGTTTTGATTTGTAGCCTCTTGACATATTGCCGTGGATTTGACTATATAACAATAACATTTGTGTTGACCCGCCCCTCTGTTTTCAAAAGGCAGAGAACTCTGAGTTGTGGACATGCCCAGTGTTTCGTTTCTCTTTCTGTTTTTTTTTGTGTGTGTGTGTGTTTTGTTTTGTTTTTTTTTTAAACTAAATCCTCTGTTGATGAGTAAATATCGGTGCTCTGGTTTCCTCGCTAACATTCTAGAAGCTTGGTTTCAGAACTCTTCCGGTTACACAAGCCTTTCACTTTTGCATATTTTCACATTCATATTTAGGGCCTCCGGAGCCAGATATTTAAGCAGTAAGCTCTAGTCCCGTAACTCTGAATAGCTCTTCCTCATTTCAACTTTTGTTCTGTATTTTGCAAATGAAATAATTTCTTTCCTATTTCTTTGGATTTGAAGCACTTGAGCGAACTAGCAACCCCGCATCTTCCCCCCGCGTTAGATTGTTTTGGAGAACCTGCCGTCACATTGTCCCACATTGTCTTCAGAATTGTCACGGCTACTCCTTGCCCTCATCGGTTGAAGCGTTCGCTCTGTCACAGAGATGAGAAAGTTACGGCCTACTAGCTAAGCCGGGCCCACTTCTTATTTTGTAAGTAACGTTTTATTGGAACACAGTGAGGCTCGCTCATTTACACGTCGCCTGTGGCAGCTTTCCCGCTCCAGTGGCCGGCTTGAGGAGTCGCAGCAGAGAGCGTATGGCCCACCAAGAGTAAGACATGTACCATCCGGCCATTCACAGAAAAAGCTGCCTGACTCCAAGGTTCACCATCAGACCAGTGTTTGCCAGACTGCCTAATGATAACATCACAGGGATTTGTTAAAATATACAGCTTCCTAGGCCTCCCCCCCGTGAAGATCTGGATTCCAGTGGTCTGAAATGGGGTGCAGGGGTTTCCATTTGTCCTGCCTACCCTAGATTCTTGCTACTTAAAGGCCGTAGACCAGCAACTTTGGCATCACGGGGGAGCTCGTTAGAAATGCAGCATGTCAGGCCCCACCCTAGACCTACTGAATCAGGGTCCGCGTTTTAACCCAGTCCCCAGGGACTTGACGTGCCCGTTCAGGCTTGAGAAGCACTGCAGGCAGCGTGCTCCGTGGCCCTGCGTTTGGGCTGGAAAGGACAGAGTTTTTGCCCCAGATGTTGATGACCCTCCCAGACACGGGCAGTCGTAAACCTCGTGGCTTGCCCTCTTGGTGGGAGCCAGCAGGATGCAGGCACTGCTCCTGCTGGGAGAGGTCAGAAGCTGGCATACGGTGGTGGCCACCAGGCAGCTAACATGAATTGAGCTCTTACTTTGTGCCAGTCACATGCACAAAGGACTCATCGTAACCCTTCATACTGACTTGCCCGTTGTATCCCCACAGCAGCCTTGTAGGGGCCTGTCTTCTTTGTACAGCTGGTGGTGTTGGGTCCAGAGGAAATTTATAACTTGCCTGAGCCACACAGCTAGTTGAGGATGAGGCAGGGACTGGAACCAGGGTGTCCCTGACCCTCACGTCCTTGGAGTGGCTGCCACATTCTGGTGGTCGCCGGGTGGTCTGCTCATCAGAACCACCCGTCTCCGGGGGTGAAGCTTGGGGATCAGGACCAGACCGCAGTCTTCCAGGGTGGTAGCCTGGGGCCACACCTATCCATTAGGCCATCATTAAGGAGAAGTCCTACGCCCTTCTTTCTTTCTCTTTTTTTAATTACAGTTTTATTTTGTTTTATTTTATTTGGTTGCACAAGGTCTTAGTTGCAGTGCATGGGCTCCTTAGTTGCGGCTCACCAGCTCCTTAGCTGTGGCATGAGAACTCTTCATTGCAGCATGCACGTGGAATCTAGTTCCCTGACCAGGGATCGAACCTGGGCCCCCTGCATTGGGAGCACCGAGTCTCATCCCCTGCGCCACCAGGGAAGTCCCCCATGTGTTTCTCTGTGGCCCATTCTTCTCCCCTGGCGCATCTTTTTGCAAAGAGGGAAGGCAGGGGGCTGGACATAGGTGACAGGTATTGTAAGGGACAGGAAAGAGAAGAGGATGCAGCCACTCGCAGAGGCCGAAAACCCAGGTGCGCCTTTCTGCTCCAAAGCAGACTCTTGGCAGCATCACCTGCCCTGTGTCTATTTGCACGGGAGGTCACGTTTAGGGCAGACCTGTCCTTACTTATGTCAGGAAGGCGCTCCTGGGGACTTACCAACATTTTGTGCCCCAGAGTGCTGCTGGGCGTTTGGCAACCATCACGTTTAGAAGAGCTTCAATCATTTTCTCTGGGCTTTAGAAGTTGAAGGAAAACTTCTCTTAGGGTGGTGTGGCATCGGGCCATGTCACCTTCTGTCATTCCACACATTCAGGGAGGGCAAGGGGAGACCACGTCTAAAATCCTCGCACGTCCTGGGGGATCAGTTTACAGATATTCTTGACTGTTCAATTCGTGGGATAATGAAAAGAAAAAAACTCAGCCATTATTTTCAAACGGTTGTTATGTCTTATCTCAGGAAAATGCCTTTTACCATAACACAGCATCGTTAGACCCTATGAATCTTTTTCTATTTATTGTGTTTAAATGATAAATACTTTCCAATAAAGTGACATCATGGGTCCGGAGAGTCCAATTTGTTTTATAAGTTTCTCTTAAATTTGGTTGATTTTCATTGTTTTTTCCCCTTGGGATACTGCATAATATAAATCTCAACCATGGGCTATTTCATGTCCAACACGCCAGATTTCTCACTCAAAATCAGCTTTGAACCTCCGTTTTCTTTCATGATGGCGCTTAGTCATTCTTTGCTGATGAGTTGCTCTTGCTGATGGGGTTTTTTCCACTCAACCCCTTGGTTGGCACCCAGCTATTCCATAGGTGCTTGCACTCATGTGGAAACACCTAACATACATTAGCTTTCTTTACGTTTATTCCCCACCAAGGTTGTAAAGGAAAGCATGTGGCAGAAGACCAGTGAAGACCCATCGTTCGGGAGCTCAGACGGCATAGCCCGTTGTACTGGGTTTTGCCCTTTTACCAGTAAAAACATCTAGTTGAAATATACACTTTATCTCCTGGGTTAAATAAATAGAAAATTTTCAAGCCACGTGGCTTGGAACACTCCTGGTGGTCTTCTCACTTAAAGGACAGCTAGGAGTCCCATGTTCTTAAGCCAGCAGTGGGACCCAGTGAGGGGGGACCTATGCAGGAGGCTTACATGGAAGGCACGTCCTTTTGCAAGGTGTACCAAGATGCCATGTTGCCCCAGGGTCACCTGCCGGCGTGGCTCCGCAGGTCTTTGCAAGGGAGGCACCCCTCTGTGGACCAGCTCGCTCGGGTGATGCAAATGAGTGGCGTACACGTGTACAGGCGTCCTCACTTTCTTTATTCCAGCCCCCTTTGTGATCAGTCAGGCCCTAAGTATATTATAAAGTATATTCTCCTCATTAAAACAATAGTGGAAGCTCACAAAGGGAAATTGTTAATATGTGTTCCAGCTTGTCATTTCAGCCTGTGTGAATAAAGCAGATAACCGTTCCTCTGGGAAACTATTTCGGGAATTGAGCAACAGATACGCTAGCCAGAGAATTCTCCTAATTGTAATTTTCCTTTTTGTGTGTACTCAAAAATAACATCCTGCCGGGCTCCTCCATGCCTCTGCACAGTCAGAGCACGATTGCCACAGCCCAGGTGGTGTTAATATGGGACAGTCCCCCGGGCACGTGTTGCCGAGAGTTGTACAGCTTGTTCAGTGTCTTCGTCCATATGGCAGCGTGCCCCATTCACAGAAAGGCGCCGCGGCTGTGCCTGGTGGGTTCCGTGGCCGATGTAGTGTGAAGACAAGCCCGCCACTCACAGCCGCCTCTGCGGTGCAGTGTGTCTGGTGGCAGATCTGAGATATCACGTGCACGCGTGCACGGGCACACACACAAATACACACACACTCAGCTAAAGAAATTCCAGAACAGCCTTGCTGGTTTCCTGCTCACCTAACCCCCCCCTCCTTTTATTTTTTAGGAGCAAATGGTTAGGTCAGCAGGTATAATTCAAGTACATGAAACATCCCTGGTTTATAGAAAGTCATTTACACGCACACACATACACAAAGACACACGCACACACACACCTTTCTGGGTGGTTGTTTGTGGATTAACTTAAGGACAGCGTGCCTGTCCTAGAATTTGTCTATAAACTCTGCAGCTTTTGTCTCTCTCTCTTTTTTTTTTTTTTTTTTCATTTTCAGTTGTGAGAACTTATTTTCATTGTACAGTTTGGGTTGTTGGACTAGTGGTTTTAGATTTTATGTCTTAAAAAAGGGAAAGGGAAAAGAAAAAGCAGATCGTTGTCAGCCTTAGAAATCTGAGAGTAAAACATTCCTTGGAGGCGTTAGAGCTGAATGGAAGGGGAGAATCAAGAGAACGGAGGTTTCCCAGTGAAGGAGGTGAAAAATAGGGACAATTTGAAAGGCACTTGGGAAATTTTACCAGAAGGCAAAGCCTTCTCCATTTATATACCCAGATGTTGTTGTGCTTGTGTGTAACTATTTGTATTCTTGTTTGGTAAATAAACAGACCCCATAGCAACTGTAGCTCCTGATATTTATACTACCTGTAAAACTTCCCGAAACAAATAGACACACTTACGACCTTCAGATTTCATTCCTTTTATAGTCTTCAAGGAAATCAGTCTAATGGCAAGTTGATCTTTCTCTTTCTTTCCTTTCTTTTCTTTTTAAAAAAATATGTTGAGGTGTGTCTTTGATGCTTCTGTGTGTGCATTTTACATCTGGCCATGAAAGTTGCGTTTGAAGGTGTATTATGGCGAAAGGAAAGAGAAACTTAAAGTGTTTGTGTAAATGATGTGGTATTTGCTTTCAGGAGGGGCCATTTTAGTCATCTGGTGGAATTGCAGGTATACATTCAAAAGGCTCAAAAACTCCATTGAAATGATTGCTTATAGACCTTTGAATTGGACAGGCACCTCTGGCTATAGCTCTCCTTCTTATATCTGAAATATTGATGGAAACATTGTGGTACACATGAGCCCCTATATTCAACTTACATTTTTCCATATGAGTCATATTTACAACAAGAACAAGATGTCTCCGTGTTAAAGATCAGTGTGAGAAATAAATGGCAGTTTACTTTAATTAGAAAAAAAATTGACACCAAGAGCTGGAATAATCCAGTAGTGTTTGAATAAATTAGAGGATTGTACAGACAGAAATAAAAAGAAACGTAACAAGAATAAATGGGAAAGTTGTCCAGATTTCAAGGAAAAAAGCCTTCCTTTGCAGGACAGAAGTCAGCAGGCAGTACTGAGGCAGATCCGTTTATTGTGCAAAACTTCCCCAAGCTCTAACTGCATCCCAGGTGTCCTAGGCTTTGAGTGATAGAACCATGAGCTTGACAGAGTCTGACCTCATGGAGCTGATGTTGCAGTAGAAGAGAAATAGAGCAAACAAATAATTCCATAATGAAAAGACAGAATTAAGTGCTGGAAAAGAAAAAGTGAAGCAGCGAAGGAAGAGGAACGGGACTGAGGTCACTGTTGGGATAAACGGGTTTGGTAAAGCCTCTCTGAGGAGGTGACCCTTGAAACAGACATGAAGAAGTCAGGGAAGAGCCCTTTAGGCAGAGGGCCCAGCAAAGGCAAAGACCCTGAGGCAGGGGCAGAAAGCGAACATGTTTTGCTAGATCATAGCTCTTACCTCCATTAGTGCGGGGGCGGCTTTGCTGCTCAGTGGTTAGGAGTGTGGACTCTGAAACCGGACAGCCCGCATTCCAGGACAGGCGGCCCTGCTCCAGGTACTTAATCTTGGTGTGCCTCAGTGTGCCCTCTGTGAAATGGGTATGCTACCAAGCCTGGCCTCACAGATGAAATGAGTTTGTACGCATTTTAGCAGTGCTCCATAAATATTAACTGATTATTGATGATTTAAATAACTAATTAAACATTAATGACTGTTGTGTATTATTAAAGTCATGTATTTGCTCAAGCCACCTTCTTTGAACATTTGCATACTAACTCGATAGGTTCTGGGAATAAAAAGATGACTCGAACATAGTTCTTTCCCTTAAAGAGCTCACGGTCTAGAGAAACAAACGTGGAAACAGACACTTGCCAAGAGGGGGTGATAAACGCAGTGATACGAATGTAGGCAAAATGTGATGGGAAGTGCGGTTTGTAAACATGAGCACTAGTGGCACATCGTGGTGTCGCTACTTACCCCTCCCACGTTAGCATCAGGTGAGATTTTTGGGTGCAGTGAACTCCATGAAGGAAAATTTCCGCGTCCCTTGTCTGTTGCCACACCCTCCTCATCTTGCACAGCCAGCCTGGCACGGGCTTGGTACCGCATTTCGTTGCTGAGCCTGGATGCTCAGAATAGAGTGGATTTGTGAGATATTAAGGATCAGGAAGTCAGTAGTAGTAGTCGCTACCCGTTGGCCACAGATGCTGTGGGAGTACCTGGTTAGCCATTGTTGATACTTAACAGTGCTCCAGACAAGACAGAAGATTTGGATTTCTGGTTACAGTGATTCTCAGTCTTTAGCTTGCATCAGAACCCTCTGGAGGACTGGCTACATTACCCTAGTCCTGCTGTTTCTGATTCAGTAAGTTGGGGTGGGGCCTAAGAATCTGCATTTCTGAGAAGTTCCCAGGGACCATACTCTTGAGACCCACCGCTGTGGGACCTCCCAACTACTGTCCTGACGCCCTGGCAGTCTTCCCCTTCAGCGACTCAAAGTGACAGTGGAGGGATCTTGATAACTGTTATCCACTAGTCTTTAGGACAGTCTGGGTCCAGTGCCAAGACTCACCATTTCAAAGAGAAAAATTCTTAGGACTGTGACCCAATATAAACTATTTCATGGAACAAAATTCCTTTAAAAAATTCCGAATGTTGGCCTGTAAATCATTTGGAAGTACTCTGGGTCTGTCTTTCTAAATTTTTTTTTAATGCCTGAAATTGCTTTCTGTACTTTAGTCACCTGCCTTCTCTCATCCTAGTCCTCTTAGCTTTGAGCTCCTATTGATACTCTAAGGCCCAGAGCAAATATTACGGAATTTTATGTTCCCGCCGTCTGTCCCGTTCTCTGTCTTTCCCTTCAACTGCGGAAACGGGCAGAACTCTTCTAGAGAGGATGAGAACTTAGTCACAGTCTATACCAGTCACCTCCAAATGTTTTTGAGTAGTCACCCCATCAATATTAAAACTTTTGAATATACACCCTTACTAAAGATACTTTTAATCATTTATATACATGCCTAATATAGTACCTATAGTATAAAAATTAAGCAGTAAGAGGGTGAGAAATATACATACATATGCACACAATTATCTATTCATACAAAAGTTCTAGTATTATCTTAACACATGCATGCAGAAATGGTAATATTATCTTAGCACCCTCCCATGGATCATCTTACAAATCTGGTTTATAGACTCTGATCTAGGAAGCTAACATGATGCTTAAGCACAAAGTAGGTGTTTCATAAGGCATGCTGAGGGATTTCCCTGGCAGTCTGGTGGTTAAGACTCTGCACTTCCACTGCAGGCGGCGCGGGTTTGATCCCTGGTCGAGAAACGAAGATCCCGCATGCTGCGTGGCATGGCCAAAAAAAAAAAAAAAAAAAAACCCAAAACAAAAACCAACCAACCAACCATACTGAACTAAGGGCAGAGAAGAGTTTAATTCAGTGACCACTAATGAAGCCTCTTGTACTACTGAGAAATAAAAGGAATAACATAAAGTAAGAGGTAATTCTAAGGAAACAAAAATGCAAGCGCCTAATGGTTTTGAGCTATTTTCTTTCTTTAACTCCCTTGTCCCTTCCCCGCCTGCGTTCTCTGCTGGCCCTCACACTCATGTTAAGATGATTCTTCTGGTTCTGGAGCGTGCTGGTGCTCACTTCCGTGGCGTGTCAGGGACAGGGATCAAATGAGAAGAACTAGTACTGGGACTTTTATTTACGCACTTCGGGTTCCCGGGTCTTGTTGTTTCCTCTGACATGTAGACAGGGTTGCACACAGACCTTGTGACTCCCCAGTGCAAACACTAGCACCGACATGATGCGCATGCCTGCCTAATGGTGTTAATATCTTTCGGATTAGGGGTCCCTGTGTCTGTATTGACACAGTTGCTCACAGCCCCTCTTTGGAAAGCATTCTGTTTTCTTAACGAGATCCCAGTGTTAATGCTGCCAGTGGGAAACTCTCACTTACAACCTCAGGGTAGCAATCACCCTTCTGGGTGTTGGAATCAAAAGCTGGACCTCTGCCTCTTCTTGTCTTTTTCCCTTATTTATCCCTTCACTCATCACCATGCAAACACAGGCATTCGGCCTTTGTCGTCACCCGCTCTGTGTTTGTGATTGATCAGAACACAATGACCAGCCTCAGATACCCAAGCTTTCCTTCTCTGCCCCGTTGTCTTGCTGTGCCGTTGTCTTGCTGTGCCACCAGCTTCTGAGAATCAAGATTGTGTGTTGCCCGGTGTGGCTGAAAGGGGAGGTGGAACCAGATTGGAGAGGATGGTGAGGAAAGTAACTGCCAGCTTTATGACCTGTCACCATGGCACCCAGCATCAGGTTCTTATCATTGTACAGCAGCTAATTACGAGTCACCTCGATAGCCTACACATAGGATACTCCCGGGTCCTGAAGGATCGGGTCTAGTCCTCCAAGCATGCGACACATTGCACTGTGCTCTTGTGGCTTTTGTGGGTCTTTGTCCCATCAGTCGAGGATAATTCTGAGGCTCTTCCTTTCCTATTGAAAATTCAAATTAAAGAGACTCACAGCTGGGTCACTGTCGACTCAAGAAGTAAATCCAGTTACAGACAGCCTCTCCTTGAGGACTACTTCATGCACTTCTGTTTTCCCAAAGTTTAATCATTTGAGTATGTGCCCCATGGTCATGCGGTTTGCCATAACTGCTTAGATGACGATTATTATTTATATTATTTTCTTTAAATCGAGTCATTTTTAATTTAAATAAAATAAGCCTCCTCCTAAGAAATGACATCTATGAAACCAGAAGTTGGAGAGACTAGATATATTTTTGTCTAATACCAATTAAATCTGCCAGTTTTTAGAAATGTGCATTCTAAAATTCTTCCTGACATTGTAGGGGCCACCCTTGAGTCCATGACGCATATCACATATTGAGATATTTTGGTAGAATTTCCCTCTTCTTACTGAGGAGGAACCTTGACTGAATATGGTACTATGCCAAGTCGATTGAAATCCCACTTAAATGATATACCCTGGTTTCCTTAGAAAAGCCCAAGAGCATCACTTACCTTCATAAAAAATCAGCCCAAGATCCTACTTGTTTACACATACATCCTCTCCTCCCAGGTTCAGGGATACCATGAAGGCTTAGAGGATACCCAAGGCAGACCTAAAGTCTGGGACCTGTGAAGCTTTGGGTTGTTGTCAAACCCAGATTCAACAGTTTACTCCAGCGTACTCCCAGTCAGTACTGTTTGGCAAACAATATTCACTGGCCAAATCATTAAACAGATCTGTGCTAATGTAAAATTGGTGTTTGCTAAACAGAAACAGGAAGTGACCTTTTCCTGATGCTATCTTCCTTCAGTCTCACCTGTTTTCTTATATTTTTTTTTAAAAAAGGACTCGCATGTAATTTTTAAACAGCTTTGGGCCAGCGAGAGTTTTTATGAGTTTGTACTTACGGCTTGGTGAGGTTGCTCAATGTCTCCCCTTTCCATATTTATCCATCTCCAGTTTGCTTTGCAACCGACAGTTAATAGAGAGGGCACCTCATGAGTGTTTCTGTAATCACACTCACTTTCAGGTCAGATCCAGAACAGGGAACTCCCATGATCCTTATACTCAAGTTGTGGCCCAGGGCCCAACCATATCAGCATCACCCAGGAGCATGTTAGACATGTGTCGTCTTGGGCCCCATCCCAGAACTACTGGTCAGAATCTACACGTTAAAAAGATCTCCAGGTGATGAACATCTCTAATAGAATTTGAGAAGCATTAGTCTATGATTGGTAATGGAAAGAAGAAGTGTGTGTATCCTTCCCTGTAGATCCAGTTTTAATCCTTTTATCCCAGGCAACAATCTTTGAGTCATTCTCTTGCCACCTTCAATTTTTGCCATATCTGCATAGATGTATTACAAATTTTTACTTACTCTTTCCCTTAAAACTGATAAATCAGCTATACTTCAATAAAATAAAGTTTTAAAAAAATTTTTGAGTTGCCCCCCAAAATTGATTAATTTAAATAGGTTTAATAAAAAGTTACCCCTGAGAAGTCACAGATCTATTAGTCAAATTTTTTTCCGGTGCACACAAGCATGAATCCATAACTATGAAAGTGAGAGTCTTTGTATATCAGCCAAAGTCACCCAACTCACCACATTAGGGGCCCATGCCCAGAGGACCATTGCAGAAAGGGGACCCTGTATATCTTTCAAGATAATTCATATTTCTAGGGGGAAAAAAACCTGGACATAAATAGTGAATAGCTTGTATTTCAGATGTGAAGTTAGTGAAGGTAGCCTCACATCTCGAGGCACAATATTGAGAGCAGATAATAGCAATAATCTCCATCATTGTTTAAAAGCACAACTCTGGCACTTTAATAGACTATTTCACAGTCACTCCAATTGCAAGTTTTCCTCATGAGTATCATATCACAAGGGAGTGTGAAATCCTCTAATTAAACATGATTTGAAAAGCAGCAGAAAATTGAGATGATGAGCGTTCTGGGAAAGGAGAGTCAAGGATTCACTGCGTGGGAGAGTGAAAGAGAAGCGTGTGTGTGTTTCCCAGTTTGTAGAGAACTCCATCTTTCCTTGCTCTAGAGTAGGCCCTTTAATGGGCTCTGATAAAATACCCTTCTCTTTGCGGTGAGATTAAAGAACCGATTGTCAACTTGCTTTGGAAACCTGATTAATAAACACCTGAGGATGGTGTATTTCTGAAATGAGCAAAAATTAGGGCAGTATGCTGGAAGTGCAACGCCCAAGCCATGTCCCACCTCTTCAGCATAAAAGAAGCAGCCTGTCTGCTTCTTGAAGTATTTTCAGTGAAAGTTAAAGGAGAAAGGTCATTTTCACAGAGGTACCAGGAGAAGGGATACAGTGCTTGAGTCACTGTTTCCCCTGTTCCCACATATCATGTGCACTTTCCTAGGCAGGTGTAAGACCTTTCCCCCCAAATGCTCCAATATAACCCGTGAAGAAACTTGACCTGCCCTTTTATTTACTGCAAGAGGCTGGGATTTGACTTATGGATGATTTTGAGAAGTTATACTCTAGTATGAAAAGTATTCAAATAATAAACCCTAAGGTGGAAAATTGGGCTCCGTGTATAAGTAATCATCTCTTTTGCTTTTTGAATCTACATTGTTCTTTTTTATTTGGTCATCTGTGATCAAGTGCCAAAGCCAGCTCACCTAGTTTGGTTTCGTTCAAGTAGACGTATTGTATATATCACAAATATTTGATATCAACTCATTCTTGAAAATTTAGTGTAAAGGCATCTGATGTCTGATGATTTTTATTTTCAGTTATCACTTCATCCCTCAGAACCAGATTCAGAGTCCCATATTTAAACCTAAGAAATTTGGTATGTTACTTAAAGTCTCATTGAGAGTAGGATATGGTAGCAAAGTAGAAGGCAGGGAAATGTGATAAGATCTAAAAAGTGCAGAGAAAAAAGAAAGAAGGAAAGTAGGATCGTTTTTGTGTAAGTTGTCGTTAAAGAATTAAAGAAAAAGAAAGAAAAAGCTTTAAAACAGCAGTGGCTTCCGCTGACATGTGCTCTTGTTATGATCTCAGTTTAGTGTAAAGTACTTGTTGTTAATAGATGGCCCTGAAACTGTGTATGAAGAGCACACCTTGCTGGAAACCTGAATATCGGGAGTAGTTTCATGTTTTGGCTAGGAGTGAGCATCTCCTGGTCACCAAAATCGTAGGCTGTGCTGGATCTGAGTGGGGAAGGTGCCATGGCTGGCAGTGGTACAGGGTGGACACAAGGAAGCGTGTGCAGGTGGACACAGGACCAAAGAATTGAAGACCAGACAGGCAAGGAGAGAGTTGAGCCAGGGACAGGCACAGAGGTGGTTTGTCAGAGAACTGGTCTTCGTTGTTAGTGTCCTGGCCGCCTGTCTCAGGGTCAGCCTTGCACTCATATCAGCTGGATAGATGAAAGGCCAGCATGGTGGGAGAGAGGAAGGTGGCCAGTGGGGAAGGGAGGGAGGAAGAGCAGCTTCCAAGTCAAAGGTGGTGGTGTATGTATTTGGTGTATGTGTTTGCAGGAGGTGGGGAATGGTTTAGCAGAAGGTCGCTTCCTGTTCCCCAGCAGAGGTGAGGGCATAGATCTCATTCATCCCCTTAACCGATTCACATTAAGCACCTACTCCTTACCCATCTTGTCAATAACAAGGTATGTCATTGGTGCCCATACCCTCTTTCATCTGCCTCACTGGAAGAAGTTTGACGGCGGCTTTCCCACTGGGAGAAGCAACACAGGTCATCTTGTGTGGTTCCCTTTGGTTTTCAAATGAGGAATTGGAGGGCAGGGCAGTTAAATGACTTTCAGGGTTCCTGGTTTTTAGCGTCCGCAATGAGGGATGAGGTCTTCGTTCATCAGGCACCCATCCCTCCCCACAGAGAAGAATTACTGGCCCTCAGTAAAAGGTTAAGTTACATTCCATTTGTGTGTTAGGCGGAGAGATCCACAAAGTACATTTTTTTAAATTAATTTATTATGTATTGGCTGCAATGGGTCTTCATTGTTGCACCCAGGCTTTCTCTAGTTGTGGCAAGCAGGGGCTACTCTTCATTGTGGTGCATAGTCTTCTCATTGCGGTGGCTTCTGTCGTTGCGGAGCACGGGCTCTAGGTGCATGGGCTTCAGTAGTTGTGGCACGTGGGCTCAGTAGTTGTGACTCACGGGCTCTAGAGCACAGGCGCATGGGCTTAGTTGCTCCACAGCATGTGGGATCCTCCTGGCCCAGGGCTCAAACCCGTGTCCCCTGCATTGGCAGGCGGATTCTTAACCACCACGCCACCAGGGAAGTACACCCACCCACAAAGTACATTCTGAAAAGATTTTTCAGCACACAAAGGATCAACAGGATCTGGAAAACAAAAGTTGTCTGGAGGCACTCATTCTTCAAAATGTTTAGTTGCTCAGGTTTTATTTTTATGAAATATTTGTTTTTATCTCTGCCCCCACTCAGTCAAACTTCGAAAGTTATTTTATAACCATGTGATTTCAAAGGTTGTCTTATATTATGAGTATGAACGCTTTTGAGAATGGGAGTAGTGTATTTGGGAAGAAGAAATCCAGCAAAAGTGAAGCAAAAACAAAAAAAACCCTGCAGTCTTTACATTTCTGTTCATTTGGCTTCTGGCAAAGGTGCCAACATAATTCATTTGGGATAGAACAATCTTTTCATCAAGCGGTGCTGGGACAACATACAGAAGAATGAAGTTGGACATCTACCTCACACAAAATACAGAAATTAACTCAAAATCGATTAAATATGAGGACTAAAGCTCTTGGAAGAGAACATAGGAATAAGTCTTTATTACTTAGGTCAGTCAGTGGTTTCTTAGATGTGACACCAAAAGCACAAGGAACCAAAGGGGGAAAAATAGATGGGACTTAATCAAAATTTAAAGCTTTTGCACTTCAAAGCATACCATCAAGAAACTGAAAAGACAGTCCACAAAATGGGAATCACTGTCTGCAAATCATATGTCTCATAATAGACTCGCATGCAGAAAATATATACATGAAAAAAAATTTTTGCAGCTCCACGATAAAAAGAACCCAGTGTTTTTTAATGGGCAAAGGATCTGAATAGACATTTCTCTAGAGAAGATACACAAATGATCAATAAGCACATGAAAAGGTGCTCAGCATCGTTAATCCTTAAACAAACACAAATCAAAAGCTCAAGAATGTACCAATTTATATCCATTGCGATGGGTAAAATAAAGACTAACGACAAGTGTTGGGAAGGATGTAGAGAAACTGGAACCCTCAGACAATGCTGGTGAGAATATAAAGTAGTACAGCTGCTTTGGGAAATAGTCTGGCAGTTCTTCAAACTGTTAATCATAGAGTTTCCACATGATCAAACAAGTTACTCTTAAATACACACCCCAAATTATTGAAAACATATACTCGAACAGGTACATGTACATGCATTTTCACATCACTACTATTCACAGTAGCCAAAATATGGAAACCTCCCAAATGTTGATCAGCAGATGAAGGGATAAACAAGATGTGTTACATACATAAAGTGGAATAGCATTCAGCCATGAAAAAGGAAACAAAGCACTGACACATGCTACCGTGTGGATGACCCTCCAAAACATTATGTTAAGTGAAAGAAGCCAGACACACAAGACGACGTGTTATACGAGTCCACTTATATGAAATGTTCAGAGTAGGCAAATGTCTAGAAACAGAAGTTTGATTAGTGGTTGGCAGGGACTAGGGGAGTGACTGCTAATGGGTACAGGGTTTCTTTTTGGTGTAATATAAAATGTTCTAAAATTACATCATGGTGGTAGTTTTACAACTCTGTTAATATTGCATTATGTGCTTTATGTATACCATTGAGTTATGTGCTTTATTTATGTATTTACTTATTTATTTATGGATGGCTGCACCCTGTGGCTTGCGGGGTCTTAGTTCCCCGAGCAGGAGTTGAACCCAAGCCTTTGCACTGAAAGTGCTGAGTCCTAACCACTGGACCACCAGGGAATTCCCTGAATTATGCACTTTAAATGCGTGAGTTGTATGGGATATGAATTATACCTCAGTGAAACTTAGCAAAATGTATTCCGTCAATTTGAGCCATTAGAGAATACCAGCAGACTTTCATAACTTAACATATCAAACAGTATGCTAGTGAAATGAAATACAATTTATAATTTGGGGTTGATTGGGGGGATAAGGGGAGAAGTTATAAACCCTAATGGGCACAGATGTAGCCTTTTGTTACAGATGAATCAGAAATTGAGAAAAAAGGGCAAATTTGGAAAAGGGGAAAACAAGTAGGACAAGTCTTAGAAGACAGACGTGAGAACATAGGTCAGGGTACAGGAAAAGCTGGAGATGTACCTTTAGGAAAAAAGAAAATTGGCAGTGGGATGCAGCAAGATATATGTGCTTTTCGTCTTTTTTTCTTTTCCAGATTCTTTTCTGAAATAACTATATTCAGATATTGAATATAGTTCCCTGTGCTGTACAGTAGGTCCTTGTTGGTTATTTTGTATATAGTAGTGTGTATATGTCAATCCCAAATTACTAATTTATCCCCCCCTCCCTTTCCCCTTTGGTAACCATAAGTTTGTTTTCTATGTCTGTGAGTCTGTTTTTGTTTTATAAATAAGTTCATTTGCATCGTTTTTTTTTTTAGATTGCACATATAAAAGATTTCATATGACATTTGTCTTTGTCTGACTGACTTCACTTAGTGTGATAATCTCTAGGTCTACCCACGCTGCTGCAAAGGACATCGTTTCATTCTTTTTTGTGGCTGAGTAGTATTCCATTGTATATATGTACCACATCTTCTTTATCCTTTCATCTGTTGATGGACATTTAGGTTTCTTCTGTGTCTTGGCTTCTGGGGTGCCTGTATTTTTTCGAATTTGAGTTTCCTTCAGCTGTTATGCCCAGGGGTAGGATTGCTGGATCACATGTAACTCTATTTTTAGTTTTTTAAGGAAACTCCAAACTGTTCTCCATAGTGGGTGCACCAGTTTACATTCCCAGCAGTGTAGGAGGGTTCCCTTTTCTCTGAGGTGTCTGTGCTTTTCTACTCCTTTAAAGATTATTCTCTTGGTCACCACAGCATAAGGACTGATAAAGTCTACAGGCTGCAGTAGGAAGCTGTTCTTAATTTTAGCAGTGATTCTAATTCAAGTTTTGATGTAGTAGTAAACTTGGGAAGGTATAGTAGTGAATAGTCACTGCTGAAAAAGTATAACTATTATGTAAAATCTTCTCAAAGTCCAAAATCAGTGTTGAAATTAAGGTTCTGGCTGGTGTACTTTGATGTAAGAAGGATAAATACAAAAACAAGTCTTAAATAAATGTCAGCGACACCATTACATCATACTGAATAATACAGCGTGTATTTAGTATTATGTAATGTCATGAATTATTACATATTTGTGTAATTATACTTTTCATGGCAACTTGGTTCTTTATAACCTGAAATGCTATCACTGTTATTGTGTTAATAAATATATTTAGTTTTTACATATCAAGGATTATCAGGAGAAATTTAAATCCTCTGGCTTTTCTTAATTGTGTACTATTTGTGTTTTATATATGTGGAATAAGATTAAATGATAGAAAGTGTCAAAATGCTATTTTCTCAAGTGGATTGGCATCACTCTGGTCTTGACCTTCAAGAAATTTTTTAAAAGGCCAACATTAGTATCTATCCACACAGAAATTAAATATAATAATATAGTTATTGTCTGTTCATTCATGAACCTGTCTAACATTTATTGAGCCCATGTTCCGTGTTAGGTGCTGAGTAGGTAGAGATGAATTAGATGTGATCCCTGCCCCTACAAGTTTTCAACCTGGGAGTTCATAGTAAAAAATAGTTTATTAAACAATTTGACCCTAAATTTTTGAAGTTTAATTTTGAGGCAAGCATGTTTAAATCCCTTTAAAATCAAATACATCTATTCATCCAGTTACTCAACACTTTATTCAGCATTTATTCAACACTGATCTTGGCAGCTTTTCAGAAGTTATACTTCTCACATCAGTGAGCTACCCTTGAAACAATTTATTTAAATGGTTGGGCTCACAGGCTTTATCTGAGCATCAGATATAGAGACGGTCATTTTTCCACCAAGTTTCATCCTGGAAATGAAATTCTAAATTCATTCAAGTTTAACAGTTGCTGTGCTAATTTTTTTTAAATTTCCCATCTTGTCCCTTTTGGCAAGTCCCGAAAGTCAGTAAGAATATAAAGGCTTGTTCAACTTTTCTGATGAAACAGAAAAGTTCCCGTTTCAGGGGTACAGCTGGTGGGGTCTGATGATGCTTCATCCAGAGGGACTGAAAGGCCAGCATTGAGACTCAGCCACACAGGCAGCAAGTGTACAGCATTTGCTACCCCAGCATCAGGGCAAGTGGCAGTCTGGACGTTGAGTACTGTTGCATAGCACTTGATTTTTTCATGTGTGTGAATATTTCTATATGGGTTTGTGTGTGTGTGTGTACATATATTTAACAATTGCACAGCAAAAAATATCTACAGTGCACAAATTGAAAACTTCGAAAGATACAAAAAAATTGATACAGTGAAAATTCCGTTTCTCTGCTTCCCCCGCCCCCGCCTGCCCCTCAGACAGTGCCGGGTACCCAGTCCCAGAGGCAAAAAATGTTACAGTATCTTATGTATCTTTGCAGAGATACTCCGCCAGGGCATCACTGCCAGTCTATTCTTTTTCCTTTCAAAGCCAAGCACTTTATTTCAGATAACTGTATATTTTAAAGTATCCACATATGAAAAGCAAGTGACAGTAAGTAATATGTATCCTGTGTTTCCATGTTTGTAAAGTGTAGCACCTGAGAGGGCGAATGCAGTGTGGAAATGTACAGGGTACCGGCAGTGTTGACCAGGGTAGGGTGTGTTAGGTGTGAGACGAGGGTGGGGCTTAGTTGAGGAGCCAACACAGTATGAGGTCAACTTTTAAAAATAAGAACACATAATGCTTTCATGATAAAAATATAGTTTTGAAAATGTGCCTCTACATTAAGCGGTCTGCTGAGTATGTAAATATGTACGTGTGACAGGAGTTGACGTTTCTCTAGCCTTCAGGTGTGACTGGTTATCCTTCTGAGACTTTAGTGAGTTGTCATCTGTCCTTCCTTTGAAATAAGGATATTAAGTTGAACCAAAAATAAATCTTAGAGGAGAGTAGTTTTTATTCAGGCCAGGGAGCCTTTACAGATAAGTCAACCAAGAAACAGGGGGCAGCGGGTGAGGGTGGCAAACATGCTAAATTATGTACATTTTATTTCTAGTTGTAAATTCCTCCAGTGAAGGCAAACTGCATTCTTTCATACTGCTGCTTTCAGAATGCTCTTGGCTTAACCCGCAAAGCACAGTAGAATAACCATTGGCAGTTTTTAACTGATGATGCTAGTTTGATATCCTAACTAGTTGAGGCGCCTCATTTCCAAGCTAAAGAATCACATGAAATAGGTGTAATGGCTAAGAATGTACTCTGCATGTAGCATTTCTCCTGAGCAACTGAATGGAGTCTTCATGGTCAGTTTTTAACCTTAGTACTCATTTAATTGAGTGATTCCATTTTTCTGAATATATCTTCTGATAAAAATCAGTTATGTTCCTGGGATGTTTGAGCTGGTAAATTTAATTTCTAACATTGTTCATAAATATTGGAAACATGAAGGGTATCTCAGTGTCCAAAATACAAAAATGGTCAGATCAGTAGCTCAAGCTAAAATGGTATATGACAGACTGTTGCTCGTCAGTAAATAAAGCTCTTGAGGATTAGTTGATAACGTGAGAGAGGATTTTCAAAATTATCTAAAATTTAAAAGGATTCAAATCTTCATGCCTTAATTTGTCAAAAAATGTATCTGTATGTGTGTGTACTTGAGGGTAGTTTTTTCTTTTCACAATTTTTCAAGGATTTTATAACAAATGTATACTAACCCATTTAGGATTGTGAAAATACATAATCTTAATAAAATTTGTAAAGGGAAGAGTTATTATGGCTGGATATTTTTTTCTTTTTCTTTGTAAGATATTGGTAGGAACAGTTTTCTTTTTAAATGGTTTAGTTCCCTCAGATATTCTGAGAGTCTTGGTACTTAGAAGGATTCTTGGATTTTACATGTTAACAGTAATTTTTTAAAATTCTGTTTTCATATCATGCCTTTCTTATTCTTTAAAAAATCTGGAAATGAACGTAGATAGGTAGTCATTCTTCCCTTCGGGTCCAATGGAATTTTACCCTCATAACTGCTCAGAGAATATCATTTTATCATTGGGCTTTAGAAATCTCACTGTAACTACCTTAGTTCACTTGTGTTACTCTTTTCTCTCGTGGGGGCACCTATCAGTGCTTTCATAAGTTAGTTTTCTGCATTTTTTTGTTTGTTGCTGTTTCCCAGATTTGTTTTCTCTTGTCAGGGAAGATCGCTTATTATTTTCAAATTATATTAGACTTCCAAGCAAATCATTGAAAAGCCACAGGGAGACCTATGGATCTTTGATAAAGTGTTCAGTGTATACATGTGTTTAGTATTAATGACCGTTAGTTTCGGTGTTTGTAATACATTCACTGTGGATTAATTATAAGTCAGGAACAAGTGGCATTTGTGTATGTCCACTCTGCGAATGTGAATCGATAAATAGATGAATACACATCCTGGGGGTTATATAAAATATAAGCCGTGTGTGTGTGTGTGTGTGTGTGTGTGTGTAATTCAGCGTACTTGAAGTTCAAAGTCAGGCAGAGGCAGTGGGGTAAGTTGCAAAATAGCCATTTCCTTCAAGAAAATGTGCTTCAGTACGAAATGGAACTCTTTGTGTTAGTTTTACATTTCTGTTTAACGGTGTCTAAGGTTATGGAAACGACTGTAAAAATAATTTGTCTGAAAAAGTCTGGATGCAGAAATCTAATAGAGAAAATACTTGAGAATTTGGTTCATCAGCAGATACGACAGCTACACTTTTCGAAGCACCATGTGGCGTGGATCAAAGCATCCTGCGACCTGGATCTGTGTGGCCGAATCATTATCTGTCGATTGGAACCCTACTGGGGGATTAACCCCTTCGTGTTCATGCCAAGTTTTCTTTCACTCTTGGTGTTAGTAATTTTAGGGATAGAATCTTCCTGCCACTGTTAGCTTTTTTTTTTTTTTCTCTTAAAGTTAATCATCTTTTTAGATACATTTGTCTTTCTCAATTGTTTTATCCTAAGTTGTTTAGCTTTGCGCTCTTTGCTCGATAAAATTAACTTGTGAGAAGATTATACATTTGGGGGAGTACTGTTTGCAGCAGAAGGAAGGAGGAGAAATATGTAATATTCAGGGTAGAAAACAGTGAGAGAATCTCAAAATCAAGCACAGATTTTATCATTTTCATTATGTAGAGTAAATGATAAATTCTAGCCTTTTACGAATCCTTTGCAGTCTGAGTAGAGAGGTTTGCCTCTGACAGAAGCCTGTCAAGCACTTTTCATCCGTGGTGGTACATTTCTAATATTGGACTGTTCACATTTTGAAGTTTAACTCTTGCTTTTAAGTAGTGCGCACTGCACAAGTAATTTGTACATTCCGCAGGAAGAGGAAAGCACAGATTGGTTCATGTTCACCTCTGGCCACATGGGCTGCCTTCTCTTGCCTTGTGTGTCTGGCGGGATGGTTCTGGGCATCCAGCTCATTCTCTTGTCCTCTGTGTGTTTTCTTGCAGTTTGTCCCACGAGGAGCATCCCCATAGCCATCCTCTGTATGGACATGGCGTGTGCAAGTGGCCTGGCTGTGAAGCAGTGTGTGAAGATTTCCAATCATTTCTAAAGTAAGAATGATTTGATATTGCTTTCTTCTTTTACGTAGCCATCACCTCCCACTGTTCATGCTTTTCCTCATGAAGTGCCTTTTTGGTGGAGAGTTTCACACCATCATGACGAGGGTAGACTAAATCACCATGTCTAGCGCTGTCATAGGAGTAGTTACAAAATCTACTGAGGGTTGCCTTGTAAAGGGGAAAAGATTGACCTCCAAGGGCATTTTTGATCCTCTTAGTAAGAGCCTATGTTTACTTATTTTCTCAGAATGACAGTGATTCATTAAAAAGTTCTCCCAGTATTAAACTGGCAGTAATTTAGTTTTCACTTTTATTCCCATCCCTACATATGAAGCCAGTGACATACGGCTTAGCTCTAGTTTTATAAAATTGGTGTCATTTAGTGGCCAGTTTTGGTTTGGTGATTGGGCCTCTTCTTTGTCTCTTCACAAACGACTTTATAAACATAAGAAATGAATGCCCAGGAAAAGCTACCAGTTGGACTCTTATCTTTCTACATCGGTGTTGACTTTTGTTCAGATTCTTGTCCTCATAGAAAGGAGGGAGTAAGTTTAGTTCCTGTCACTTGGGTTATCCCATTTGAATCTCTACCACTGAGAAAGCATCCCTATAAGTAAATGGTATGTTAATCCTCTCCTAGCCAAAGTGAAATGCTTCTGCACTACACCTTCATATCTCGCTTATCTACGGTGCCTTGTCCTTTAAAAATATTGAGATGAAACCGCCCTGCATTATTGACATCACATAAATATATTCATAGTATCATTGAATCATTGATGTATGGATGGAATATAATACTACATTATATTTAATATATTTATATATCATACAACAAGCAAACATATGCAAGTATAAAACTCCTGTATATGTAGGTGCATGATGGTTTGCAAATTGGATGGGGGGGAGGGGGGGAGCCTTTGCCTCTGGCTTTTCTGTCTCATTCAAGCCCCAGGAAATAGAAGCGGGCTGATTTACATGCAGGTCTCTGGTTTTGTGCAGTCTTTATATTATTAGAACAATCTCTGTATCTATCTTTATGGACCTGGATACAAATATTTTAATAAAGCCACCCTTAGAGAGATATCTAGTGTTACCTGCAAGCACTTTAGGTGAATATCATTTTTTTTGATTAATGAATGGAGGTCTGTGAATCCATTTCAGAGCTTCCCCACTTTAATATTTTACTTCAAGAGCATTATGTGGTCATTAAAAACTTAAGTACTTAAAAATTTTTTTAAAGAGATATTTTAAATTATTTCTAAATATTAATACTCAAGAGCAGTGATACTTTATTTTAAATTAAGCAACAGGCTTTTACAATTATGATGATTCAAGTTAGTGCTATTGGGCTTTGTTCTCTCATAAATCCCTCACTGTAGAATCTTTGTTTTGTTAGATCCTCATCGCTTGCCGAATTGTATGTAGATAATGAGAGAAAAAGATCTTGGCAGAGACCACATTTAAATTCTGATTTCACCTTCTGCACCAGTGCTAGCTTTGGTAAATATCTTGGTGCTAATTTCAGTCCCCTGTCGATTGCCCAGTGAACACCTGTAAATATGATTTATTTTATAAAGTCTCTAGAACTGTAAAATTGCCATCAATATTCTTGGTGATATGTATCAGTTTTAGAGTCATGAGGGAAAAGGGCATGTTTCCAACTGACCACTTAAAATGTGTTGTTAATAGGCGAAGTATTTCGACCCTGATCCTCTTTAGGTCCATGTATTCTGTGATCTCAGGTTAGGGGCTGTGTGTGTGTGTGTGTGTGTGTGTGTGTGTGTGTGTGTGTGTGTGTGTGTGTGTGTGTGTGTGTGTGTGTGTGTGTGTGTACGTACATACGTACGTGTGTGTGTACGTACATGTGTGTACGTGTGTGTGTGTGTGTGTGTGTACAAGTAAAAATCCACAAAGAGCACACTTTCAAACTGCATTGATTTCTAAAGAAAAGAATCTGAAGAGCATCAGAATCAGAGCCTAGACCTGATTTCTATGAAAAAGTGCTTTTTTCGTCTAAGGATGTTGGGAGTCTGGCTCTGGAGAGGAAACCACCTATTTAGTTTTCCCTTCTACTCATGTCCCTCTATTGTGTGCTGTGGTTTTGCACATGAGGTGGCATGTTTGCTCAGTGGAATTGGAACCCTCACTACAATCCTAGTACTGTTGCTTGCTTGTTTCCTAGTACTTATTTATTGACCTATAGTTGTCAGAAGACTTCTGTTTGCAAGCTATAGAAATCCAACTTCAACTGGCTTAAACCAAAAAGAGGGGGGTGGGGGGTGGTAATTGGCTCCTATAACAGGGAGGTCCGATGGTACCACTGGCTGCAAGCATGACTGGACCCTGATGCTTACACAAGGTTATTGGCGTATCGGTTCATTGTCCCTTAGCTCTGTTTTCTTCTTTGTTACCTTCATTGTCGGGCTCTTTCCAAGTGGAACTGAAGACGACAGATTTACCTGCCGCAAGTTTATCCATCCCAGAGTGCATCTCTTTTCCAGCAGTTCCAGAAAAATGTTCTCGGCGAACTCTCATTGATCAACATTGAGTCATGTGTTCTAGCTTTGAACCAATCACAATAAGGTAGCCAGGCTTGAGTCAGATGTCCACCTTCAGAGCAGAAGTAGGCCACATGGGGGGGACTGGGGCTAAGAGACCTGGTTCCCAAAAGTTAAAAATGAGTCTTTGTAAACCAGCAAAGGGAGACTAAATGCTGAATAAGAAAAAAACCCTTTAGAACTCAGAGTTCTCTTGGTGTTTCCCTGAGTTTACCCCTTGATCGGCGGTCTGTGACAAATTCGGGATTTTGATTTTCTTCTACAGCATGATGTTAGCTCTTGGAAATTCTTAGCTGTCTTCGGGTTTCCAGACCTTGCCTAGAGAAGTGGAAAGTCAGCCAGTCTTCTTGTGAGTTCACATCTCCCACATGTCTGCTCCGTCCAAAGGGTAGTCACATTGGCTTTAGTGAAACCAACTTTGCTTTCCATTGAGCTGGACTGAGAGAGCTGCTGTGCTTCTTGTGGTTCGAACAGAAGCCACGTGGCCTCTTTGAATGACATCAAAGTGGAGTCATTGTTATTGGGAAGTGATGTTTCAAGCATTTCTTCTCAAACTGCCAGGTTTGTAGACTCTGAGAGCACCTCTTTCTTGGGCCCAGGAGTGGGCCATTATCCCACTTTAGAGGTGTTCTCTTATGGTCTTAGCAAATTGATACCCGTGGTGCTTAGATTCTCAAGGCAGTCTTACTCAACAACATGTAGTATTGCTCTGCCTTTGATGTAGGTGTTGCTTCACAGATTTTTTTTTCCACCTATCTTCTAAATCCCCTAATTTTACACTCCCCTGGTATAGCCCTGAACTGCACAACAGGCACAATTCCAAGTGATTTATGTATATAACTCACTTAATACGGCCACCTTACAGCAGTATTATTGTAGTCTAACTCTCAACCTACAGATAAGGCACAGCAAGGCTATGTAATTTTCCCAAGGTCACACAGCTAGTAAGACGTAGAGTCAAGATCCAAACCCAGGCAGTGTGGCTTCATAGGACTTGCTCTTAACTGTTATATAATACCACCTGGTTAGAAGCAGTTCATTTTATTAACTCTGTGCTTTCTGTGTAAGGCAGCAGGTATAAAGAACGCTTTGAAGAATGGCGGAACGCGTACTAAAGCCACTTGCTAGGAGTGCGTTCTTTGTGCTCAGTGTCAGCACACGTGTTTTGGGATAATAGTAACTACCTCTCAGGGTTGTGAGAATTAAAAGGTACATCGTGTCAAGTGTCTGGCCCATAGCAGGCACTCTCGAAAAATATTAGTACTTCTTTTCACATCTACTTAAGGATAATTGTAAAAGAGAAATAACTGAAACCATCCAAACATCGCTGACCTTGTACCTAGGGAAGAGGCTGTGACTATGCAGAGCTTTGATATATCAGAAGAGACTGTTCTTTAATACAATTTTTTTTTTTTTTTTTTTGTGGCACACGGGCTTAGTTGCTCCGTGGCATGTGGGATCTTCCTGGAGCAGGGATCGAACCCATGTCCTCTGCATTGGCAGGCAGATTCTTAACCACTGCACCACCTAGGAAGCCCTTTAATACAATTTTTAACCATCAATTTCTGGTCAAAAGTCCTACACGGTCGAATATGATCTGAGGGCAAGGGTGGCAAAGTTTTCCTATAGAGGATCAGATAGTAAACATGATGAGCTTTTGCAGGCCATCCAGTCTCTGAGACAAGCACTTAGCTCCGCCATCGTAGCACAGAAGCAGCCACAGGACCCTACGTAACGACTGGGTGTGGCAGTGTCCCTTGGACCAGTTTGCTGACGTCTGACCTAGGGTACAGGTTTTGGTGTCGTTACCTTTTCAGCTGAGCCACATTCTTGCATTCCCTGGGCATCGCTCTCCTGGGTTAGTTAAGTTTGTGTTCACAGAGGCCTCATTTTTATTTGTATTTGGGGGAAATAGCCATGCCTGCTTTGCTCTGCTACTTCATTCACCTATTGCAGTTTTTATACTTACATGGGCTTGGGTTCTTCCTTGGTTTTTAGGGTTCAGTATGAAAGGGCAGAGTGATTTGGCTTGGTACCTGTTTTCCGATCTTCTGTTGCTCAGGCTGGGAAGGTGTAACTTTTAGAGAGGCCAAGATCAGTTCTTCAGGATAAAAACCCCATGTGACGATAAAATGCCTCTGTTGACAGAGAGAGAGAGAGAGAGAGGTGAAGAGAAGGGAGAGGGCATTCACAGGTCTCAAAATGTGGCCTTTTTTTTTTTTTTTCTCCCTCCTGAGGAAGAAATGTCATAACTGTTGGTGAATCAAAACCAGAGATTTGACACTCTTCTGTGGTCATTCCTGTAGTACACCTCACCAAGGTATACCAAGGTGAGGTACACTACAGGGCCCTTGATTTCAGAGATAAATACTGTGCAAATGACCACCTTGTTGTCTTTCTCTCGCAGCCAGCAGAGGGATGCTGTATCAGAATCAGCAGATACCCAGTCTTTTGTGTGCATTTATTTCCCTGTTTCTTTTCAAAACAAGTTGCAGTTTTAGTGTTGATTATTTTTTTAATCTATCATCAACCGCGAGTTATCATGTGACGGTTGCGTTTGTTGGAGGAAACTGATAGCAGCAGGTACTCAGGCTGACTCTGATGCAACCCGCCAGCCCTGCGTTGCTTGGAATCCTCAGATAACAGAAAAACAAAAACAAGCCCAGTACCATCCAGATAGGTGACGCTTAGGGTGTTCTCCTGCCCTCTCCCCACTTGGATCAGGTTTTTTTTTTTCTCTCTCTTAACCAAGTCGAAGACAGTCCTCACCAACAAAAACAGGAATCTGTAATTCTTCCCCTTTGCTTTTCGAAAAAGGGCGCATACCATTCTTTGGCAAGGTGGGGAGTGGATCTGAAGGTTAAATCATGACCACATTTTCCTGTTTCTAACTTAGAACGTCAAATCAGACACAGACCCATAGCTTCACAAATACCAGCTAGTCGTGTGTTTGGGAAAAATATTTCCATTTCCCCTAGTTTTTCTTTTCGATGGTTGCTTGTAGAACCTCTAATAAAAGTATAATTTGGGCCCTTGCTTAATAGCCATTTGAAAGAAATTTGGGGTTTTTGTTTTTATTTTTATCTTTTAGTTATTGCTCCTGGAGGAAAGCACCATGCCAGACAATCAAAGCCCAGATTCCTCTGCATGTTAGTCAGATGTACATTACTTCTTAAAGCCAAAATAAATGTTATATGTGCTCTCATAGAAGATAGGGAGGGAAATGTCGCAAGAAAATGCCCAACGGTGGAACTTTAACCCTTTCAAAAGGGTCGAGGGCTGGAGACAGCAGAGGTTAGCAGAGGATATTTCATCACTAATTCCCTTTTTACAAAAATTTTTTTTCTGTGAATTTCACTTCTGAAAACTGTGAAGAGTTTTAGGTGCAAGAAACTCCTAAGTGCTGCTCTGTAATGTTTTCACAAGTGTTTTTATCATGGTAACATCTTGTTTACTTTAGTTCCCGGCCTAAAACTACTTGGAACATGTTAAGAAAACATTTCAAGAAAGCCTCGACAAAGAGGCTTTTGTTTCCGCAGCCACCGAGAGGCTGCAAGGATCACAAAGGTGTTAACTTTCAGCCCCTTAAGCGCTTCCACATGAAATTCCAGCACCGATGTTTGTGGTTTTGGAAAAACAAAGTGTATGTTAAAGAAACCAGGTATATGCTAATACATGTCGAAGGAGGCCGGATGTCATAAATTGTTCCAAGCCCATCCGTGGCTCTGGGTTTGCACGCCTGGATGTTCTGCAGTGAGATTACCTCCAGTGAGTGCAGGAGAGCAAGTGGCGGGGACTAGCCTTCTAGAAGGTGGGCGCATGCACATATGATTCTAGCCTCCCCATTTCCATCACCAGACCTGGGGGAGGGAATGTTCCCCCCATCAGATCCCAGGGGACAAGTCTTGGAGTTTTTCACAGTGAGCTTAAATATGTTTCTGGATTTGACTCTCCCACTTTTCATGCCTTTTTGAGTTGAGAAGAAGAAAGATCAGGTGGTACCGAGAAAACATTTTTTTTCCCCTTTAAAAAATCTCTCCTTTCACCTTTCTGACATTGTTCAGGAGTTCAAGACCTTTCCAAGTACTCGGAGGTCAGAGTGGCCTAAATACCACAGTGCCCTCTAGTGATCTATAGAATGTTCGATAGAAAAGTTGAGACAAGTTTGCCAAAGATAACAGGCCCAGTGCCATCCCTTTGCTCAAAAAGAAGCAAATAACATCGGAACGTGTTTTTTTCTTGTGGCGAACAGATTTTAGTCAGAAATGCAAATAAAATTTAATTTTTCCTCATAGGCTCTGAAAGCATCAGAGAAAGTTTTGACTGTCTACCCAGGCAGTTCTGCACATCGCGGTCTGTGTACACAGCACATTGTAGCACTGTAGAGGCAGTGCTGTGTGTTCTTATATTTTAAGAGCCTTTAGCTAGCCTAGGTGTGTCACGTGATCACTTCCGGCATGTAATCAGAAGGCATCGCTGAAAAGACAGGGATCGTCTTTGCTCCGCACTTTTATTGACAGTGTCTACCATATTACGGCCACGTCTAAATGGTAAAATTTATTATTAGCAGTAGTGTCACAAAAGTCTGAGACAGCGATTTTCCTTTCAATAAAAGTAGTTAAAAACCTTTTAGAAAATCCATAATTTTGATTGCTGGTACTTCATAAATGTATAACTGGTACTTTTTAGCTGTCTCTTTAGGGAAAAATGAGTTTTATCACCTGCAGTACCTGGGTTAATGAAATTGTGTGTTGGAATTTAGCCAGGATGAAAGATGAGATCATTCCAAGACACTAATATCGGCAACAGGTCTCATA